>NC_134826.1:110025156-111225156 GCF_004210375.1 Tachypleus tridentatus
ATTTCTGTTTTTATACTTTAACCAATATAAGTTATTTTGAAAACAGTATGTATTTATAATAAATTACCTTTAATGACCTTGTGCATTACAGGAACTTGTATCAAATCTGCCTTTAAGTTGTATTTTGTTAAATTAGTTGTTCTAGCCCTATGTACTTCAGTGTGACATCCTACAATAGGTAATAATTAATCAAATATCAATATGGATGTTTTTTTTTCAAAAATATTTACTTTTATAATTTATCTAAATATACATACATCTGACTCTCAATATACCTGAATATTATTATCCAAGAAAAATTAGTGTTCCAGACTGACTACTTATATTTAATTCCTGCTAGAAATATTTATCAGATATTGTCTGAAATTACTGATTTTAAAATGTTTATTGGAAATAAAATTTATTCTTACACAAATTTTCTTTGAGTGTGTCATATTTTTTTTCCAATGAAAACAAAGTGATAGCAATAAACTGAACATAATGGCTTTAAAAAAATGTCTACTTAATGTTGGTGGATCTCTGACTTACAAAAACAGAAGCATTTAGATAAGACATAATGTCTTCAGTAAAGTTTTTATGGTGTGTAGTTTTTAGTAAGTATTTTACACAAGGGTATTTGAACTTTGATATACCAAATACCATTAGCTATTTGTTAAATTATGTGAAAATGAGGAACATATGCTGCTTATTACAGTAATAATTATATTAACAGGTTGTTAATATAAATTTCAGATTGTTAAAGTAAATAAAAAAATGTTAATTTTCAAAACTTCCTTGTAAAATAATATTTAAGGATAGGTGAAAACACTGGGGACTAATAATCTCATTGTGAACTTTATAAACTATTTAGGAATAAAGGCACATTATAAATTCAAATTAATGAGTAATAAAAGTTCGTTGAAGTGTTCAAAGAGAGTTCATTCTATTAATCTGTTACATGTTTTATTTTACAATTCAAAACTAAGTAAGTTAGACACGGATACTATTATTGAGGACTGAAAAAGAGAGATCTGTTCTTAAATTTAATTTGTTTCTAATCTGCCTATTTAAAAAGGCGAGTAAGTCCAAATCTTCAATACTTGTTAGAGCAGTAATGCAACAGTCACAACGAAGGAAGCGATAAGCAATATATTTTACTTTAATCAATGATCTTCTTTTCCTCAGTGTTTGTTTTTATTTCTCCTGTTTTATTCTTTGCTACATTTTTTTTTTTTCTTTTGTTGCTCAAACTATATAATTTTATTTATTTTTCTTACATTTTTCTACTGCTTTTCTCTCTGGCCACCCCTACATTTTGTTACCCTAAACAAATGTTTATTTTGTTTATCTATTAACATTACCTCTGCTTAAAGGTTGTTCTACATATTCCTTGAAAGCTACTCGAGGTGTGTCTACACTAACTGTCATTAACTTTAAACTGATAGACTAGAAGGAAAGTAGCTGGTCTACACCATCCATCGACAACTGTTGGGCTACTCTAATAGAATACTGGGATTTACCATAAAATTATGTTACCTCACACTGCTGAAAGGACACACATGTTTAGTGATGAGATTCATACCTACAATTTTGAAGTACAGCAACTTAATCACCAAGCCATATGAGAATCCCATAACTTTTATAACCCATCACGAGACGTGAGCCATGTACCTTCTTATTTAAAGTCCAGCATGGTAACCACAAGACCCACGCCTCTACTTCGTTTAAAACGTATATATTTATGTGTGTGTACTTTTTGGGCAAATGTAGTCTTCCTATTTACAATAATATATTAAAATAGTAAGTTACAAAAACGTTTATTTCAATATTATAAAATATTAACGTTTCCAACTTCTGTGAGTGTGAAGTTTATTTTTCTATTACTTATAGCATTAGTACTACCTATGCGCCCCCAGTTGCACAGCAGAATGTCTGTGGACTCGCACCTTTAATACCCGTGATGAACAGAGTACAGATAGCTCATTGTGAAGTTTGTGCTTAATTCTAAACAAACTTCCCTATTTAATACATAGAAATTACGATTAGGCTAAAATAATTTAATCCTAATTAAGATGTAGGTGATTTATTAAAACAACTAAAGAACATAAGAGAGAAGAATCACTTTGAATTATAATTACACAACCCTTAGTTTACTTTATCCTCTGCTAATATGGATAGAGATATGTTTAAATTTTGTCATTGGTACGTTTAGTAACGTAATAATGATATTAATTTGAAAAGCTAAAAACATAATCATATTAAAAAATAATTCATCAAAATGATTACCATTTATAAAATTTATATCATTCTATCATATTCATATTATAAATATAAGAAATCCACAGTACAAAGATATGACTAAATATGATCAATTTACTTTCTTGCAGGTACTATAAATATTAAATTGCCTATTTTGAATCACTCTTTTCGCCCAAAATAGCAAAAAGTGGGGCCTGGCATGGCCACGTAGTTAGTGCGCTCGACTCTTAATCTTAGGATCAGGTGTTCGAATTCCCCTCACACCAAATATCCTCGCTTTTTCAGCCGTGGAGGCATCATAATATGACGGTCAACCCACTATTTGTTGGCATGAGAGTTGTCCAAGAGTTAGCGATCCATAGTAATGACTACCTGTCTTCCCTCTGGTCTTACATTGCTAAATTAGGGACGGCTAGCGCAGATAGCTCTCGTGTAGCTAAGCGCGAAATTAAAAAAACAAACAATCGAAACATGTAACGTTTCGCCTCTTTTCATAGACACTTTGCAAATTTTATCAATATTTATAAAAGTAATAAAGAAAAACATTTTGTTAATGTAAAATGGTGTAGAGATGGTGTCAAAAAAATTCAAACAAGAGTACAGGGATGATGCAGCTATTCATAAATCATCCACATATGATTTTAAATATTAAAATTTAATGTTGCAGTGTAAAACACGTACTTGACTTTAATACTACTGCAGTTGGTAGTTATATATTTCTGACTGTTTATAGCAGTTTGTTTAACACATATTAATTATCAGAGACTATTATGATCAACTTACGTCTACTCGAGTTTGTTTGTCTGACTACCAGAAATGTTTTGAAATATAGCAGGATTTATTGATCTAACATGTAATATTCGCAGTAAATCATAGTTTAAAAGCTGTGCATGAAAATAATAGTGTAAAAAAAAAATTCATGATAGGGCATAAACACTGCTGTAAATTACTTGCAGGTCGAGGATAGTTATCAAAATATTGCTTTGAAATGAAAAAAAAGGGAAAATTTAAAATACAATTGATAAAGCTCTAGTAAACTGTTTCACAACGTACTTGTGTGTCATATAGTCAGTAGCCTATACATGTAGGGATGTCAAAAGTACTCAGTAGGCATAAAAGAAATAAGTAATATACAACATTTTGTAAATGTTAAATAATGCAAGAATAGCAGTGCCAAAAAGAATGCAAACAAGAATATAGGGATAATACAGCTATATATATATATATCAAATGCACACGACTTTCAGTATTAAAATATAATGTTACAATGTTAAACCATTAGTACAAAATGGTTAAGAGGTCGGTCAACTCGATCCATCTCGTAACGAGAGTTTTAATCCTCTCACTACGTCCATTTTTTTGAAAGTCACGAGATTTTAATGAGTTACATTAAATACGAATAAGTATAACTTTAAAACGCAGCTAATAATTTATATTTTAATATTACATAAAGTTTAAATTATTAAACTTATAAAGCAATATTTACAAAATACTGAATTTGTCCTAGTATGAGAATCGTTAGATTTTCTCTCTAGACGTCATCTTTTCTCTAATTTGTTCATCATCCCTCCAAAAAGTACAAGATTTAACGTAACTTGCTCATTGCAATTTTATCAAATCAATATGCCTTGCTAACATATGACGTTTGTTGCATTTCATCGAGAAATTTGCGAGAAAAGTTCCAGACAGATAGACAAACACAAACGTCTATTTATATACATTTTCTTTATTTAATAATATAATTCAACTGTGATTCTGGTCAACAGATGGCAAGGTTGTATTTTGCTCTGCTTGTTTGCTTGTTTTTGAATATCACTCAAAGCTACACGAGGGCTATCTGCGCTAGCCGTCCCTAATTTTATAGTGTAAGACTAGGGGGAGGGTAACTAGTTATCACCACCTAGCGCCAACTCTTAGGCTATTATTTTACCAATGAATAGTGGGATTGACCCTAACATTATAACGTCTTCACGGTTACAAGGGCGAGCATGTTTGGTGTGATTAGAATTCGAACACGCAACCCTCGGATTACGAGTTGATGCCTCAACCACCTAGCCATGCCGGACTCGCATTTTGCTCTGCAAGAATAGTTAAAAGTATTTCAAAGTATGTAATAATTTGACTGCGTGTGTATTACATACGAATGTTATAATATTATTATATGATGAAACAAATACTATTTTTTTATATTTTAACAAGTGTTACAGTTTTCTATCTATCTATTTTTTGTTAATCTTCTCTGTACAATGTCTGATACTGCTTACTTAATTAAAAGGACACTATTAAGTAACAGCAATAAACTCAAGACATAATTATCATGATTAATAAGAAAAATATCTTACTCAAACTCTGGGTCTGATGAATCAATTTTTCTCAGATTCCTGTCTTACATTTGCTTAATTTGATGTTACATGTTTATCAGTTTAAGAAATATTGTTTCCTACAGTCTCTATATGGTCATGGTATTATCTGAAACACTATGTTTGATTTAATTAAAAATAAGTGGGAAAGTACCTTTTCTGACAAGCAAGATTTACGAGTTGATGTCGTGTTAACCAAACTTTTGCCCAATCTTTAAAATAAATTTTTCCTTATAATTATTTTGGTAAATAATTAGTTCTTTTGTGATTACTTATTAATGAATAGAACTGTAAATTGCTGTTTTTTTATTCGGGCCAAAGTATATGTATTTTATATGAACAAAACTGTAAGTGTCAGCGACGAAGGTTACCTGTGGTGAGTTAAATACAGCTTTGACAACATGTATCTGAAGTATAAATATGCTTAGATTGATATATTAAATGTATATATTAGTTAACTTTTCACAAAAGAAAACGTATCAAATTGATTCCAACATTCAATTACTTTTTCTTTTCAAATTAATGTATACGGTAACTTTTCTGAGAAACTAAATCATTTCCATTAAATAAGTTAATTTAAAATAAAGACTCAGCATGGCCAAGTGGTCAGGGCACTCGACTTGCATTCTGAGTGTCACTTGTTTTAATCCACATCCCACCAAACATGGTCACCCTTTATGCTGTGAGGGCGTTATAAGTAGCTGCCTTCCTTCTAGTATTTTACTGCTAAGTTAGGGATGGCAAGTGCAGATAATCTTCTTGTAGCTTTGCGTGAACTCAAACAAAAGCTAAAGTGAAAAAAATTCAATAGTCTTACTGGCAGGATAAGTGATATCAAACAGCAGTATTAAAACTGTCTTAGTATTACATTTAACAACATTATAACTATTTATTTCCTTCGTCTGACGGTGAAACAAATCTACAATTCCAAAAAAAATGGCGAAAATATTACTCAAGATTTATTACACAGACATTTTTTAAATTCTTCCCACCCAACAAGCAACTATGTCTTTCAGTATCAAAACTGAACAACCATACTAATATAATTTTTAATTGGGACAAGTGTGTTAAAGTATTAACGTACCGAGACTATGATATCCATTAAACACACTCTGCACTTTCCGCTGTAAGAAAGTTGTATATTTAACTGTTTATTCTGTCAATTCTAAAAGTTGAGCAAAGCCATTAGGGAGGCAGATGCTGCTGAATGACTCACTTCGTTCTGTTTAGTAGTTCAGTATAATGTACAGCTATATCTGAACTCTAGTGGTTTTGATCTGTCTGTTTAGTACAGTTAATATAGTATTTGTATTTAGAAATACAACTGCAGTTAGTAAGAAGCTTACTCCAATTTCAATAATAAAGAATATTTACAAACATTCCCCCAAAACAATTCTTATCAGTGTTTGCCCTTTCTCAGTTTGAAGGATTAAGTGATCAGGGTTATTAACTATTTCGCATAGAATTTAGAAACATTGATATACTGTGAGATGGACATGAAAGTACTTAGTGCAAAACAGTGATCTCATTTGTTGTTGGTCTGATCGTGACAAAATGGCGCCATTATTTCAGACTAGAATCAACTGTGAACTGCTAAAAAAAATTTAAAACCTTTTCTATACTTTGTGGCTGAGAGTATGTTATAAGGGTACGATAAAATACCACCTTTCTTTCAGACAAGAATAATTCAAAAGTTGACGGTAAGTACTAGTGGCTAGTTGTTTTCTCTCTATAGTTCATCATTTTTGAACTAAGGATGACCAGCACAAATAGGTTAAGTAACTTTGGGCAAATATTTGAAAACCAAACAATCGTTTGCTGTTATTGTTATTTGTAGAGAGTATAAGGTAAGAAAAATAAATTTATATATAAAAAAGAAAATTTCAAGAGGTAACATTAATTCCTTTAATTTCTTGTTTGTTTTTTGGATTCCGCGCAGAGATACACAAGAGCTATTTTCGCTAGCCGTCCCTAAAACTATATGGAAGGCACCTAGTCATCACTGCCACCGCCAACTTTTGGGTTACTCCTTTATCAATGAATAGTGAGATTGATCGTCACATTATGACTCCTTCATAACTGAAAGTGCGAGCATGTTTCGTCGTAACGGGGATTCGAATCCACTATCCTCAAATTACGAGTCGAGTGCCTAACCACGTGGCTATGCTAGGCCTAGTAAATTTCTTAACGCGAACAGTAACAGGTGGTACTGTTCTGCTGACTGACTGGCTTCGCTTTGGTCAATATTTTAAAATTTAAATAAGAGGAAAGGATTAATATCCTTAGTAGCTTTGCCATAAATACAAATATGCAAGTTACATTAGAGCTAAGATTATGTTTCGAAAGTTGTTTAAATTAAACAGAAATTTAAATTATTTAGTAAACTTTATGTACTTTAAATCTGTTACATTTTGTCTTTTTCGTAACCTTTGGGCCTCTCTGCTGCATAAACCAGTAAACTTTGAAATGACTGACTGTTAATTATCCAAAATTATTAGAGTTCAATAAGTCTTACACCTCCTCATAATTTTTTTTAAAGGAAACGTAAGGTTACATTTTAAGATTTTAAACATTACAGTACATAATGCATTTATAATTGTTTTACAAAGTAACAATAAAGTCTTGAAAAGAAGGAGTTAAGGTTATTTTAAAAACGATTTACATTGAACAAAAAATGTATAACTGCCCTACAAACTAGTAGTTTTGACAGCAGCATAGCGTTACATCAATCATAAGAACTGACAACAACCGTGCTTGGTTCTTTAATTTTTATTTCCCATTTCTAATCTAAAGGTAGGCGACTTTAAATGTAATTTAAAATGTATTTTTTCGTTTATCATATTTTGCAGAAAAACTTATAAACAGTAAGAATGCTCTTTTTATCCTTTTTCCATCGAAAATGTTTAGAAGTGGCAGTTTAAGTATGTTGAACATAATGGAGATCTGAATAGAAAATTTTAAAAACAAGTTTTGAACAATCTTTAATAAAAAGCTTTTGATTGATTACCCATAAAATAACAATTGAATATGGCATAAAAATAAATATTACTTTTCTCAAACAGTATCCTGAGGGTATTATTTTTGAAACTGTATTCATAACTCCACACACACACTGACAAACTAGCTAGATGAAATTTCGCACCTTGCTGAGGTACTACAGACTATTGTATTAACAGTGATTTGTTCGAAGGTGGACCTTTGTCTCGTGAGGTAGTACGAAAATAAGTAGAGATAATGAAGCAGCTTGATCAGTACATTGGGATTTCTAGTGGAGTGATAATATCTCATGCTAGTTATCTGAATGATATGTGAAAAAAAAAAAAAAACACTTTGACATTGACAAAACAATTTTTGTAGTGAAATAAAACATTTTAAAATGGTAAAATTGTTTACTATGAAATTTCAAGTAATCATAATTTGTCTGCTCGTTGCACTATTTTTGTTTGATTCATATTTTAACTAAAACTAAATATTTTCAAATTTACAAAAGAAATTGTCCCTTATAGCATGAAGTTTTGCTATACAAAATTAATCCGATATGTTCGTGCTTAAAACAAACCTGTTTCGTTCCTGAAGTATTCTGTTTGAAATAAGTTTGAAAAATCATGACGATAAACAAATTCGAAATGTTCATGCAATCATGGTAACCTCCCCAGTTCTGAGTGTCGAAGAATATGATACTGCATTGTTCTGTATTCTTCATTGTTTACACACAAAAAATCAACCTTTGCTCAAATCTTATTAGATGCCCAAAGTAGCGTACATACACTCCACTTGTAACAAAAGTTGCCTTTTTGTTCTTTTACATTCATTATTTCCTTATTAGTTTTCCTTCATGTGTATCTGATTTTCATCATTGTCTGTAAAACAACATTTCAAATATGTTCAATTATTGTTATTTTTCAGTAGACGTAGTAGTTCTCTCCATTACATAGAATAGAACTGACTGTACATAAAACATTAATGCTCTGTTCTTCAGTTCTAGTTTCACGTATCTGTTAAACAGTTCTTTAAGCTTAAAGAATATTGTTTTGCAATTCCTTTCCCATACGTACCATCGCTGCCACTATCTATACTTTTTGCTTCGGTAAATATTTTGGAATCTTCTCCAGCTCATGGTATTGCCTGTCTTAGTTTTGGTCACAATAATTATGAATCCAAAGTATTTCTTTATATCAACAAGTATGTCAAGTCGCCATTGCTCTTTCTCAGATTCATCTACTTGTGCTGTATCATCAGAGTACTTGTTATTAACAGATTTATATTACCGTCTACCTTGATCTTTGTTTGCCCTGAAGTAATTACCACTTTCTCATCAACTATTCTGTTACAATTTATATAATGTCAGTAACATCACTCATTCTTGTCGTATGCTTTTCTTAACCACGGTTGAAATGTGCTGCAGAAGAAAAATGCTAATATATAAGATAGAACTATTTTAGTAAAATAATAAATCCTATTCGAAATTCCTTAATGCTTGTTTTTATTGACGTCGGTGTAAGGCGGGATTTTAGTGACACTTATTTTAAAGTGTGAACACAAAATTATGTTCCGATTTACCCATTTTTGTTTTCTGCTAGAAAACCATGAATATCTTTTAGCAATTTCTTCCCAAGGAAGAAGAGAAAGAATTTTAAATGTTGTGACCCAAATAACAATAGGCTACTTAACTTAAGAATACCGATATAACTGCTATTTAGGACAAATTGATTCTGTATCCTTGTTGAATTTTGTGCAAAGCTACTCTGCAGTAGCTGTCCCTAACGTAACAGTGAGAAACTAGAGAAAAGGCAGTTCAACACCACTCAATACTAACACTTCACCAATGAAAAGTGAGATTGACTGCCCATTACATGTCCTCCAGAATAAAATCAGCCTTGTCACTTAAAACGTATGCGTTTAAATCATCACTTTGAATAAACCTTCGTGTTTTTAAAGTAATTATTTCACTACTTCACTTCAAACATACTATAGGGATTGGCTCCCTAAGGATACCGATTGTATAGTGAACAAAGCGTTGAGTTTCCATATATTACAGTAATCTAACATTTATCTATTATTGGCTGGTAATACCTGTTTCATCCTGTACTCTAGATTATTAAAGGAACGTCAAATATTTGTAAAAAGCTCATTTCAAGGGAAAATTCACACTATAATTATGAGATTTTAAGTTTATGTAAAATATAGAAGATATAAATCGACTTTTCACTACCACTAATATTTTCATAGTGCCTTATTTAGTATTGTACAAAAGGTTTGGGTACAGTATACCAAGTGAAATTTCTTGTATGCTGGTAAGAGAATAATGATAATAGTTTGGTGTGGTTTGTTTTGAATTTCGCGCAAAACTGCACTAGCTCTGTATAACAAGTCAGGAGTTTCTCAAAGTTGTAGAATAAAGAACTCTTGTAATACATGTAGATATGAATGTTCAGAGTTCGTTCGTCAAAGAAACAAGAGCAAAATAAACATTAATACAACAAAATAAAACTAACGATACTACTATTTTTAATTATATTAATATTTGTTATTATCTCAAGTAATAACAAGGTTATTTAACTTTGTTTTTGGTATATTAATTTTCGGACACTTTGTATATTACTTCAAAATTAGTGTTTGGTTTGTTTTGAAGCTATACTAGGACTATCTACGCTAGCCGTTCCTAATTTAGCAGTGTAAGACTATAGGAAAGGCAGCTAGTAATCAACATCCACAGCCACCTCTTGGGCTATTCTTCTACCAACGAATAGTGGGATTGACCGTAACTTTACAACACCCCCACGGCTGAAAGGGCGAGCATGTTCGGTGCGACAGGAATTCGAACCCACAACCCTCGGATTGACTGTCACTTTACAACACCCCCACGGCTGAAAGGGCGAGCATGTTTGGTGCGACAGGAATTCGAACCCACGACCCTCGGATTGACCGTCACTTTACAACACCCCCACGGCTGAAAGGGCGAGCATGTTCGGTGCGACAGAAATTTGAACCCACAACCCTCGGATTACAAGTCAAGTGCCTTAACCACCTGGCCATGCCGGACCAATAATAATAGTAAGAACAATAATGACAGACGCATCATTTTGAGTGAATTTTCTTTTATTTGACTTGACATGGCCAGGTAGTTAGGGGGATACTTGTAATCTGAGGGTCGCAAGATCGAATACCAGTCACACGAAACATGCTGACCATCTGCCTTTTCTTTGATCTTACACTGCTAAATTAGGGACGGATAATGCGGAGAGCCCTCCTGTAGCTTTGTGCAAAATTTTAAAAAACAATATTCTTTTTTCTTATAAGTATAACATGCGGATTTGTTTGGGAATTTAGTAGCCTTAGCAGGTAATATTAAAGGTTTTCATGTGCTGTTTGAAATTAATCTTTATTGTTTAAAGTGATTTTTGTCCGAACATTCTATTAGGGTTTTGTGGAAATCCTTATCATTCCTATTATGAACCGGCACTGAGGTTCATGATAAGATAAGGTTAAAATGATCGTATTAGATTTCTCAGTAGTTACAGAATTGTAAAATACAAAAAAAGACGAAAGGAAAAAAATAAACAACACAGCTTTAAAGTGGTTTACTCACTAATCGATTGATAACACAATAGCAGGCTTACTAACTAATCAACTCGATGAATAACTAATCCATGAAGAACTCTTTCGTTCACGTGTTTTTAAAAGATTTACTTTCCTCCATACTTCAGGAAGATGTGAGATGTTATGGCACCATATCTGACGTCAAATCTCTCTTTAGTAAACGAAAAAATTCGTTTAAAATATTAAAACTCTGCTCCCTTTCTAATTAACTACAAAATCACTATTGATAATTAGCAAAAATTCACATTTATACTTTATAATCAATATATCATCAATTAAATGAGTGTAGTAAGAGTAATCAAAATTCTGATTAACAACAACTGTGCCCAAACTATGTAATTAATTTTTACTTTATGCAAAGATGAGATCTTTGTTATCTCGTCACTGGTCTGTGTTCTATTCATACAGCAAATCAACTTATTGGTGATAAAGTGTTCACTGAAGTTAATCAATTAGTTATGGACTCCACTTTGTTGCACACCAAAATGGCTGTTTTCATTATCCTGTACATCCTCTTTATTAGCACTGGAATTCCATTTTCAGGTGGTTTCATATAGTGCATTGCTAATTTCCGATCATATACCCTGAAGCAAGTTTAACTCTGCATTCATGTCTCTGTATGAAGTCGTTTCCCAATAAGCACCTTTTCTTGATGTCAGTTACCCATAGATCATGTTGTGTGCACAAGCCTCCCACAATGAGACTTCCGACTCTCCTGTTGCTGGAAGGTTTTGACCACCAACTGTCGGCATCAATATACCTTCTTGCTTTATCTCAGGAGGCAATTTCTCATCTTTCATCAACAAATCAGGTCGAATAATTGTAGTTATAAAGCACTAATTAACGTGCAGTTTTATGATCATATTCACTAAACCTAGAAAAAATATTTAATGTCTACGGTAAAATTATATTTTTGAATACAAATAAATACATAAATTTATTTTGTGTTTGTCTAAAAGAACAACTAAATTTAAGTTGTGTTATGTGGTAAGTTTATTTTTTTATTTTACAAATATGGTTTTTAGTTTGTGATATATATTTTTAAAAAATTACTTTTGCATTGCACTTTTATTCTTTTAGATACATATTTTTCAAATTGTTGTTACAAAGACTCTTATAATCTATTTTATCTAAAAGAATACAATCATTTTAACTCTATCCAATAAGAATTAGCGACTCAGTTGAAAGTAAAATCAATATAGAAAAATTTGACTTTTGCCGCCTTAATTCATCGATTACCTCATCTGCCTGCTAAAGCCAAACACTTCTGTATCAACTCTTTAGCATCTGAAAAAGAACATAATAGCTTGGTAGCTATTTATGGTACTTAGAAATGTACTGTTTGATTTGACCATTGTGGACAACTTTAGCTCATTGTTCAAGTTACTTACTTGTATTAGAACAACGAGTATACTCCAATTACATATACTTTTCTTAGGTTCTTACCTGTAAAATTAGAATACGCTGATCATCATTTGGTTGTCTAGCAGGTTGACGGTATTTTCGGTCATAATCTCAATAACGACTAACAATGTTTGACCAGTGTGACTAGAATATTTATATTTAGGTCATTCCAAAATTCATATACTAAGCCAAGAATGCAAAATAATCTTGATGATAAAAATATTATTATAGAATTTGAAAAATTTATAAAACACAACATTTTAATGAATAGTGTTAGTGCAAGTAACACTAAAAACAGAACATATATCACTTATTAATGAAATTATAAGCAATAATTATAGGCTGTGTATATGAACGAAAATGAGAACTAAGACGAAATTTTCAAAAAATAACATTTTTAGGGTAGTTAATATTTTTTCTTTAGTATATTCTATAAAACTATTCTTAATAAATAATTAACTAAGAATGTGAATGGTTTTATGTGTAGACCAAGTGGTTAGGGCGTTTGTCGGGCAATCTGAGAGTTACGGGTTCGAATCTCTCTCACATTAAAAGTAGCTCAAGAGTGGGTGGTGAGGACAAGTTGCCTTCTTTCACTGCTAAATTAGGAACGACTTGCACAGATAGTCCTCGTGAACATTTTTGCGATATTCAAACAATAACATTATGTATTTTCAAGCCTATTTCTAGTATTATTTTGCAGGCACATTACATTATTTAATATTTTCATCACACACAAACAGTTTTTGTTTATTCAATAGGTAATAAAATGGTTGCCTTTTTCATAAAATGATATTTTTTCTGATCTTAAACGCACCTAAATATCAAATAGATAATTCCACGTTAATACTCCATACTGGTTATTACAACCAAGAATCAAACTTCGTATCCAACTCTATCCAGATATTAATAACCCGATGATGACGATTTTTTCAATCATTAAGATATTTTCGTTGATAATATAAAATTAAAAAATGCTTAAATAATTCCAACATTAAGCGTTTTTATTTAATTGTAATCACGCTGTAATTTTAAGCGACACTTTTGGTCATCGTTTACTTCAACTTTCTTTTGCCAAGGATACAATATGGATTTATTGCAGAATAGACTCAATTCTACGTTCTTAGTTATTAACAACAATTTTTTTTTCTACAACAGCAATGACTGTATTGAAGGTATCTTATCAAGTGCTGCGCATCGTTAGTTTTACGGCTTAATGCAATATATATGCTGTATTGACGTTCCTTTCAAATCTCAAAGAATAGCTTGGCGTAGGTGTATAGCTTTTGCATGACTCTCTGTTGCTTAGGCCGTGAAATTTAAATTAACTACAAAAAATACAAACCTACCAATGATTATAGAGAAAGTAGTTTCATTTATTTCTTACGTTTTGCATTTCTTTCAGTGTTAGTATATTTTGTGTGTGTTTGCGTGTGAGAAATATATATGATAATTACTAATAGCTAAATATACATATAGAGGGTGGACATAGCCATAGCGCTAAGTTAAGATAATATAACTCATCTGGAAAAGCATAGTAAGTAAGTAGAGTGATTAACTTACGTAACTTGTGTTACATTGGGTAAAAACATGGCAAAGGCTAAAAAGTTGACAGAATTTGAATGTGGCAGAAATATCGAGGAACGTCTCTCTCAACGTGTCATCGCTGGTGAGATTGGGCGTAGTAAAACTGCTGTTGCAAATTTCTTAAAAGACCCTGAGAGATACGGAACGAGAATTTCAAGTGGTGGGTCCAAGAAAATTTCTCCGGTGTTGAGCAGGAGGATTCGACAGGTTGTCCCGCAAGACACCAGCCGATCATCGAACCAGATTAAAACCCTTACGGGACGCAGTTCAAATACAATAAGACGGCATCTACAAGAGAAAGGCTTTAAAAACCGTAAACGTCTTTAAAGGCCACGCCTCCTTCCATACCACGAAATAGCTCGGTTAAACTTTGCTGAGAAGCACCAAACATGGGACATAGAATAGTGGAAGAAGGTTTTGTTCTGTGATGGCTTCCAACGTTACTGGCAAGATAAGGATATCCCATCGGAGATATTTTCTACACGACACAGTGGAGGAGGTTCCATCATCATCTGGTGTGCTTTCTCCTTGCATGGAACAATGGAGCTTCAGGTTATACAGGGGCGTCAAACAGCAGCTGGCTACATTGGCATGTTGGAGAGAACATCCTTATTGACTGAAGGCTCTCGCTTGTGTGGAAATGACTGTATTTTTCAGCAGGACAACGCTGCAATCCACAATACCCGAAGGACAAAGGACTTTTTCATGGCGAATAACGTGATTGTTTTGGACCATCCAGCGTCTTCGCCCGAACTGAACCCCATTGAAAATGTTTGGGGATGGATGTAAGGGGAAGTATATAGAAATGGACGTCAATTCCAAAAGTGCATGATATTCGTGAAGCCATCTTTACCACTTGGAATAACATTCCAGAAAGCCTTCTGCAAACGCTTATATCGACCATGTTAAAGCGAATGTTTGAAGTTATTCGCAATGACGGCCATGCAACTCACTACTGAGACCTCTTGTTGGGTATTTTCTACCCTGTTTAGGACCTCTATTTGGTATGTTCTTAAACTCTTGACTAGCTAGTATTTAGGCTAATTTCATAGTGTTCACATTTTATGTTCAATGACCTTAAGATTTTGGCCAGTAGTGTATATGCACAAGCACATTGGTACGCAGGTGTGAAGTTTATTTTTTATGAATAAAAATTATTTTGATGCTGTAAAGTTTAGAAAAAAAGTGTTGAGTACATTTTATTAAAACGATTTTGAATATGCAAATCAACAATTCAAGAGACAAAGACAGTCAATATAAAGTAGTGGTGAAATAATGGGATTCGTAGCTAATGTAATGTGTTAGAAATCGTTATTTCTTTAGGAAAACTATGTACCCTTCTGCAACACAATATACTGAAATACTTAGAATATAAAATATTTTCAGATCGGGGAATTAGAATTTTTAAGTAATGTTACTTCTTGTACTTTATGACACTGAAAACAACTGACCGTGAAAAAACTTGAGGAAACCAGATACCCAAGTCGTACCCCAGCCATGATAAACAATGTTAGAGGTTTCATATCTGGTAAGAATCTAAAAAAGACCCAGGCAACAGTATGTAAGATAGTCAGAAAGCCTCTCCCTTTGGAAACGAAATCAACAAGGTATGAGTTAACTAAGACAAAGCTTCCAGTCAGAAATGCCATTCAACCATTGCATGCCTCAAGCAGCTAGTGAATGAAACATTTGGATATTATTCCTTAAGAAAAGGCTTAGCGGTCAAATTGCCAAACGCAGCATCTATAAACTTTTGTGTACTCATACTCTTATTAAAGACGCTGGTAAACCGTCATTCTTGAACAGTAGTTGAATTATGGACGCAACAGAGAAAATTAGTCTACTTTGGACATAAGTCCATATAACGAAACCTTTAGCAGAGGAACTATGCTACAGGGTTGTTATCAAAATGCTCTGTGGTCAGGCGTTGAACTATTGGAAGTGAGGATATAAACTATTACGACTGAGGCCTCCATATGACTTTAATATAATATACCCATCACCTGTAGATTACGCAGGTGCGAACTTTTGTTATTTATAATCCATAAAAATAATTATTTATTTGTTTCATCACATCTTTCTTGAAACCGTACGTATTAATTAAGTTGTGCTGTTCTAAATGTACTATAATATTTGTTTCTATTAGACTTTGTTGGGTATTGAGTACGTTCCATGCTTAAACGTAACCATATCCTCGTGTTTACTAAATAATAACTCAGAACTTATGGGATGGGAAACATTACTATGATCCTATACTAGACTATTAAGCAATGACTGTATTTACATTTGCTATATATCTGAGATAAAAGATAAACAAATGTAGATATTGTATCAATTATATCTTTTTTTAAAACGCAAATAATTATTATCTCATAATTCTACATCTTTATTAGTTAATATCATGTATTAAATGTTATTCCGTGTCAATTGCCAGTCATGTATTTTATTCATTCCTGATCATAAACTGTTAGATAATGAATTATATGTTTTTTCTTAGTGTGCATTAAAAAGAAATGTATTGCTCTTTACTCTGAACATTAGTTTTTGTTAAATAATACTGAATTACTTTAGATTTTTCCCGATAATGAATCGATATATCTGAGTTTCATTTTAGTAAAAGAATCCGAATTTATTGCCAATTAAATAATTGAAGTTTAATAGCTGCAGAGTAATATCTATTAGAAACAAAAAAATCGAATATTTTTATTAAATTTATATACAAGTTTTTTAATGTAAATTAACTGTAATATTCATTAGAAAAAATCGAAATATGTATTTTTTAAAATTAATAATTACATATTCTTTTTCCAGTTGTTCTGACAAGATCCTTTTGTCAAATTTGGATTATTATAAAATAAACTAGGCGATTGGAAAGACTTATTTTAAATACTGACATCACCATACTTGCACGTGGAGGAAAACAAAACTTAAATTTCTTCGTTTTTAATTGTTTGTTTGTTTTTTGAATTTCGCACAAAGCTACTCGAGGGCTATCTGTGCTAGCCGTCCCTAATTTAGCAGTGTAAGACTAGAGGGAAGGCAGTTAGTCATCACCACCCACCGCCAACTCTTGGGCTACTCTTTTACCAACGAATAGTGGGATTGACCGTCACATTATAACGCCCCCACGGCTGAAAGGGGCGAGCATGTTTGGCGCGGCGGGGATGCGAACCCGCGACCCTCAGATTACGAGTCGCATGCCTTAACACACTTGGTTATGCCGGGCCTCGTTTTCACTAACAAAATGCAGTTTCCAGCTAAATTGAATGAGCGAAGAGAGAAACAGAAGGAAGGGAAACGAGATATACAGACTAAAATATCAAATCCTTTGAAATGTTTTGTTTAGTTTGCAATTTAAATACAATAAAAGAACGGAAAAGGAAAACTACAAGTAACTTAATATAAAATCATGTAACTTAAAATCAATCATTTTAAAAATATATTTGATTTTGTAAAGCATAACCAAGCACGGTATAAACTTAGTAAGCATGGTTTTAGAGAAGTTAAGTAGCCATGAAATACTTCTTTAGGTCTTATTTAATCCTTTTCTCTTGTTTCCTAGAAAACAATTTTCTAAAAATGTTTTGAGGCGGTTCACCGACTGCCTTTTTATGTGAGATATGACAGTTTCAAGCAGATTAATGCACTTTTTGCGATTAGAATCATATTTACTTCCACAACTCCTTCCACACAGACAAAAAAACGCAGTAAAAAATAAACATTCCTTTGATCATACGTGTAAAAAAATGTTACATTATCTCACATCGGATTCTTTACCACATGCTTCTTTTGTCAAAACAAACTTTAATAATAGTTTTATAAAGAAGAATGCTTATGTTAGATTGCCTCAGGATTCATTGTCGTAAGAAACAACTTGGAAAAAGTGCTTCAAACTTTAAACGCTTTGATGCAAGGTAGGTTCTTTCTTCTCCAATACTTGTAGAAAAAAGTACTTGTGTTTCTTATTCATGTTTAATAAAAACTTTAAAATCATGCAGCATGCGTTTGGCGTGGTTTACATTTTACTGGAAGGCTAATCCGATCGTGACTGATTTACTGTCTAAGAATGGCAACACAAGGCCTTCTCGTGTAAATTAATGAGTTGTCAGGTATGCTTTTTGTAGAGTCCGCGTGGCAAAAGCTTGAAGATAATTCAATATAAATTGGTACTCGATGAGCACAACGGGATTGTAAAATTTTGCACGAATTGGAGGAGTAGACTTAATTTGAGATAGATTAAATAATGTTTAGATCTGTGCGCTTTATGTTGATGAGTTTGTGGTGTCTATAAAATACGTATAATATGCGCTCGAAGGTAATTCGATATAAATTAGTATATGGTGAGCACAAAGAGTGGATTAAACATTGCACATGTTGAGCATCCAGAAGATACTTGATATAAACTAGGAGAAATTCATCAACCAAATATTTTTTGTTATACACTTTGTTGTAGCAAAAAATTAAATGTGATTAAATACACATTAGCTTGAAGATTATTCAATAAAGTGGGTACACAAAGCAGTTTATTCAGAAGAAATACTCAGTTTGTTTCTAGTACTCATTGGAATATAATTAAAACTCTAGGATTGCTGCTAATCATGTAAAGTTACAAAAGTTTTCAATATCGTACCTATATTTTTCAACGTAACCTTTACTCTGGTTAGAAACCTAGCTTTAGTATTTTTATAAGCTTAATTCTTAGTTTGTGTATAACCATATTTGTAATGAAGTGTTTGTTTGTTTGTTTATTTTTGGAATTTCGCACAAAGCTACTCAAGGACTATCTGTGCTAGACGTCCCTAATTTAGCAATGTAAGACTAGAGGGAAGGCAGCTAGTCATCACCACCCACCGCCAACTCTTGGGCTACTCTTTTACCAACGAATAGTGGGTTGACCGTCACATTATAACGCCCCCACGGCTGAGAGGGCGAGCATGTTTGAAGTGAAATGAAGTTTTGTAGTAATATATTGTTACAGGTTTTATATATTGTTATTCACTTAATTTTTATTTTTATCATTTAATATTATTTCATTATCCTTCAGCAATTTATTTTATGTATACAGTTTCCACTTTTTATGTAATTTCAAATACTGGTGTTGTAAGTTTCCCATTAGTTATTTACAAAATAAAAATTTTGTGTTGCTAACTTTGGGAATTATATTTAGTCTTAATAAAGTCCACGTTATTCGCGAAAAAAATCAGGAGCTTTGGCTGTTTATTTTATACGAATAAAAATTACCAAAACATTTCTAAAAATATTATCGTTATTATTGCTAAAACCCTTTTTCAGAAGTTTATATAGTAAACTAACATTACACCTCCAGCTGTTTTACAGGAGGTTAAATAATATTATATTTGTATAATGTTTCTGTCGTTTATCTTTTCGACAATTATCAAATATTTTACCTTGTAATTTCAATGTATATTACCTAGTGGGGTCTTCTGAAATTATAATTGTAATATAAATGCAAATTTGAGTCAGTGTAAACTCCATTATTACAAAACATTTTGTAGCATTTGTTTCAAATCTTATTTTTAGCTGTATCAAAACCACATTTTTTTGTAAAATTTGTTGTAAGTATGAAATTCATCCTTCTTTTTGAGTTCCTTGGCGTCAAAACAGTAATTGTAAGTTTCAATACTCGTAGTAGACAGAACACTGACAGCCTTTTGTGTAATGTTGTATTTAACAACAAATAATCTCTTCCGACAATTTTTAATAAATCTAATGGGTGAATTCCACTTTCTCGCGGTATTTATAATCAAATTTACACTTGCTTTTGATAATTTTTTCCTTTATCTTTTGCTATAATTTTAACTTGGTCGGCGTCGTATAGTTATTGAATGCCCGGACTTTAAATTCTAGAATTCTTAAACTCTAATCTGTTGCTACGAGTATGTGTAACGTCTTTGCAACAGTGGGTGTGATCTATAAATAATGGCCATATTCCACTATTTTGTCAAAGAGTACTTCAAGATTTTGTGTTGGCTGCTATTGACTAGCTGTCTTCTATATCTAATCTATAAGCTCAAAATTTGGGACAGTTATGGGCAGGTAAAACTTGTGTAGCTTGGGTAAAATACTGAACCAATCTAAAAACAATTCTAAATTTATTCCTGATAAAACGAAATGTCAAGGGAATAAATTGCACTGAAATTAAACTTTTTGCCTTCTTATCGTCGTATTATAATTTCAATCCCAACAAATGAGTTACAATAAAAATATATTCAGTTAAATAATCATACCACGCTTCTAGCTCAAACAAAAAACAAAATTTGTTAAGTGAAGTATTTCTGCTTTCTATCTGCCTTTCCAGACCTGATTATTTTAAATGTGCGCATACACTACATGACCAAAAGTATGTGAACACCCGACCATCACTCCCATTTGTGCTTGTTGAGCATATCATTCCAAAAGCATGTGCATTAATATAGCGTTGGTCCCCCTTTGCTGCTATTCCGGCCTCCACTCTTCTGAGCAGACTTTTTACTCGACTATGGAACATGACTGCGGGGATTTGCTCCTATTCAGCCACAAGAGCTTTAGTGAGGTCGGGCAAGAAAGCCTGGCTCGCAGTCGGCGTTCCAATTCGTTCCAAAAATGTTCGATGGGGTTGAGACCGGGGCTCTGTGCTGGCTTGTCAAGTTCTTCCACACAAACTTCGGCAAATCAAGTATTTGTGGATCTCACTTTGTGCACGGAGCCATTGTCATGCTGAAACAAAAAAGAGCCTTCCCAAACTGTTTTCACAAAGTTGGAAGCACACAATTCTCCAGAATGTTATTGTATGCTGTAGCTTTAAGATTTCCTTTCACCAAAACTATAGAGCCTAGCCCAAACCATGGAAAACAGCCCCAGAACATTATTCCTCTACTACAAAACTTTACAGTTGGAACTATACATTCAGACAGATAGCATTCTTCTGGTATCTGCCAAACCCAGATTCGTCCGTCATACTGCCAGGTAGTGAAGTGTGATTCATCATTCCAGAGAACTCGTTTCCACTGTTCCAGAGTCCAATAGCATTGTGCTTCACACCACTCCAGCCAACTCTTGACATTATGCATGGTGATCTTAGGCTTGTGTGGGACTGCTCGGCAGTAGAAACATATTTCATGAAACTTCCGACTAACATTTCTTGTGCTGACGTTGCTTTTAGAGAAAGTTTGGAACTCGGTAGTGAGTGTTGCAACTGTGGAGATACGAGTTTTACGCGCTACGTGCTTCAGCACTTGGCGGTCCCGTTTTGTGAGTTTGTGTGGCCTACCGCTTCGTGGCTGAGCTGTTGTTGCTCCTAGACGTTTCCACTTCACAATAACAGCACTTAAAGTTGACCGTGGCAGCTCTAGAAGGGCAGAAATTTGACGAACTGACTTGTTCGAAAGGTGGCATCCTATGACAGTGCCACGTTGAAAGTCATTGAACTCTTCAATATGACTCATTCTACTACCAATGTTTGTCTATGGAGATTATATGGGTGTATGCTTGATTTCATGCACCTGTTAGCAAAGGGTGTGACTGAAATAGCCGAACTCACCAATTAGAAGGGGTTTCCACATACTGTATTATATATATATATATATATATCATTTATATAATAAAATTTTAATCCTTTCTTTATCAAACTGATGCCATCCGTATAAAAGCTATACAAATCATAATCAGCTAAACACTTTACAAAAGTAATTAAATTTGTGTTTAACATTTATATGAAATACACAAGTTTATTCTGCATTTTACGTGTTCTTTTGTTTTATATTAAAATGAAAATATTTTATTTCCATTGTTTCATAAGTTTTATAAATCTCATGTTACAAAACAAATGATTTATTTTTTTTAACAATTTGAAATCAAAATCTAATTATAACGAATGGCATCTAAAAGTTAATTTAAATAGGTATCGCGCTAACAATCCCAAAAATTGTCCTCGTCCGGTAGGTAAACATTTTTATTTGAACAATTTCAATTATTCTAACGAAATGAAAGAAAGTTTTACTTGGAAATTGTAATAAAGAAAGAAAAATAATAATACTAGAAAATATTTTATTGACCGTTTAAAAGCTTGTTTAAATTTTAATTAAAAGTCGTTAGAGGATGATTTGTTTGATAGATAAGAGTCCAGAGATTTTGTTGCGCATTTTAGAAGTTCATTATGCGAATAAATCCAAAAAGAAATTGGAGATAGAGGTTTATATAAAACCTAACCCTCCCAGATCCCAAAAAGGGATCTTGATCAAGTTGAAAGAAACATGCAGAATTAGCAAATGTAGTTTTAAAGATTTAAAAGGAACCGACACAAGTTATTAATCAAGGATAACCCATGCTTGAGTCATGAAGTCTACCCAACCACAAGAAATTATAACTCCAACAACCACGGAGAAAACTACAAAATAAATGTTTGTTGTTAAGCACAAAGCTTCACAAGGGGCTATTTGTACACATCACAGGTACCTTTCTACGTATTTGACGTTACAAATTTTCAGAATTAACGCGGCACCACGGGAAAGGAACAATAATAAATGGAAGAAAACATTGTATTATAATAGGGTTAGATTTGTTTTGTTTTCTACAAAATGTTTGAGTAAAAAAAAAGTGAAATGGACATTTGTTTTAACAAATTTCGTACTTTGTTCCTGATATAGCAACAGGGAAAGGAACAATAATAAATGGAAGAAAACATTGTATTATAATAGGGTTAGATTTGTTTTGTTTTCTTCAAAATGTTTGAGTAAAAAAAAAAGTGAAATAGACATTTGTTTTAACAAATTTCGTACTTTGTTCCTGATATAGCAACAGATGCTACGACCGTAAATTATTTGTGTAAAATATCAGATTTAATAGAAATGTATAATGTTTTGTTTTTCACGAATTATCATTTACAAATACTTTATTTAGTAAATTTTGTTGAGTAGTGAAATGATATAAAAACTCAATTTTTGTACTCTGTAGCAATGAGAATAGTTAATGCTTGAATAATTTATTGATTCAGAAGTAGTGTCAAAAACGATATGATCCCCGCTAGTACCGCAGTAAGTCTACGGATTTACAACGCTATAATCAGCAGTTCGGTTCCTGTCGGTGGACTCCGTAGATAGCCCGAGTTGGTTTTATTATAAGAAAACACTCACAAATGTTTTTCACTTTATATTAATTGGCTAGAAGTTTTATGTTCCGATATTAAATTTATCGACTTTTTTTTGTCTAAATTTTGATAGATCTATTGAGCAATCAGTATATTCTTATTCTTTTACGGTTCTAAATAGTATTTTCTCAAAGCCTAATACGTATCAAAATGAATTTTACAGACATTTGAAATCAGTAATCAGTAAAGCGAAATTATCTATAAATTTCGAAAAAGCTTAGCAGTGGTACAGTGGCATGTCTACAGACTTTAAACTCTAGTATCTGGGTTTCGATACCCCTAGTGGGTAGAGCACAGATAACCCATTGTGTAGCTATGTGCTTAATTACAAATAAACAAACAAAATTTTTAAAACAAATGTAAGTTTATGGTGACGTTTTTATTTTCACTGCCTGTCTGTGTTGATTTGTTCTGTAATTTATAGTCAAACTGTATCATGGGAGGGATATAAAGTATGCATAAATAAAAATCACCTTTAGAAAGTCAAATAGTTTGGATGCTTAGTTACTATGTTTGTAATGCAAGTGTATCAGTTGTCCACATGCACTATCACTATATAAACTGGTAATACTTGCAATTTTTAAAGAACAAGAGAAATTCTTAGAGTTTATACGTTTGTACCATTATCTTAAATACCACTAGAAAGAAAATGATATAGAAATAGCTGAAACATCGTTAAACCCATAACACTCTGGGTTTTATAATGATGTTGATTTCTGTTTAGTGTCAGGAGTTTTCTTTCATGTGAAATGTTTCTTTTTCTTGGGTTAAACCAATGTTTCAAGAAGTAATGACAACTTAATGATACAAAATGACAGTATTTTTTCAAGCTTCAATTATCTTTATATTGAAATGTTGTAACTGACTTGGTAAATGAACTATGTCAATGACATAATGTTTGTTACAATGAATGAGAATTAAACTGCAGAATACACAGCTTTTAAGTAAAATAATTAATTATTTATTTATCAGTAATTAGCACACTTCATCAGAAATAATCATTATATGTATATGTTTCTCTAAATTATGGGTTTCAAAAATTTCTGGTTACAAACAAAAGGAAAAATCTCACGAATATGTCACTTTTTGTTGATAAGTGCGATCTACATGGAAATAATGATGTAGTAAAAATGATCGTATATTATTTTGTGAAAAAGAAAAATGCGGTTATTATTAAAATGCTAATATTTACAGTATAATAAGTATAATACCTCTAGTGATACCCTTATCCGATATTTTTTCAAGGCTTAAGAACTGCTTCGTCTTAACGAAAATCTTATTTAAACAAGTTACATAACTGGAACGATATTTCGATTAAAACTATTACTGTAACGGTAATGAAATTGAAATTTCAAAGATCAATTTCCGAAACGAATCTTTTCATGCAGTTTTATTCACTAATGCATTCCAGAAGCTCGCTCCCCTAGTGGTCTTAAACTTCATTATATTATTCTTTTTTCGAACAAGTTACACTTTCAGTGTTCACAAGATTTTACATAATCGGATTAAACATAATCCGAAGAGTTCAACTTATTTCCCATTTCTTGTACTTGAGTACCTTAGCACTACTCACTTCCTGCAAGATTATTGAACGAGAGTCTGTTGAATAAGATAACGAAACATTATATCAGCAGTTGTGATATAATATCAAACGAGAGAACAGTAATTACCAGAAATAAACTTGTATAATAATATCTTCATTTATAATGAGTTCAGCTGTCTATAACAGTAATAATTATTTTTGATACTAAATTTTAAATTTACATTATCTGTATAGTACAATAACAATGTAAGTAGAAAACTGTTCGGGTTTATTTGGTCTTTAAAGATGACAAATATTAGCTAATTTATTATTTCTGACGATAATATTAGAAAACTGTTTTTATAACTTAGATTTTGATCTACGCATTTGAAGTAGAAAAAAGTCAATTATGCTGTGTTAGCTAACATCAAATATTTTTATACTTTGCTTTATACTGTGTGCAAAGTCAAGGGAATAATTAAGAATAATACTGCCATTTGTTTTACATACCTTTGGAAGTATTAATTATGGTATCCTTTAAGAAAACTGCTTGCTTCAGACATTACTTTCCTACCTAGTCAGTGGAACTTCGCCGACTATTAAAATGTTTTTAATTAGTATACCGACAGAGAGTAAACGACATATGCATTGGAAACAGAATTGACTAAACAGGGTAACTTATTCAAAGTAAGGCTATTAAGTGTTCTGTTCCGAACCAGTTAATTAGTTGACGTTGCAGTCCGTATTATTTTGGAAATGGAACAAACTCTTGTGGTCGGAGTTTCGACGATAACATAGGTTCTGCTCTTATCTTAACTCGTATGGAATACTATGATGAAAGCGAAGTGAAACTGATGAGAAGATTATGTTCATAAATTAATTATTCATGTGATTTTAATTACATGTTTTAAGTTTCAATAATGAGTTTTGTATGTGTTTATGAGGTTTATTTTTCTTTAAATATTTGGTAACTACCAAGTCTCTCTACTGAGAAGTGTACGATAAATGAAAATACATCATTACGTGATTTATAATACTGCATTTTATCTAAAGAATGGTACCTTCATTATCAGAAAGCTTATTCTCTTCAAGGCATTTTACTCTAGTACAGCATGCTTTATCGAAGTTGTTATTGGAATTACAAAACATTGCATTATCCCCGTAAAAGGGTTCTGTTAACAGATATTCTATGCAAGCTAGATAGTGATACATCGAGTTTTTGAAAATGTGTTTTTCGAGTAAATGTAATTTGTATTACCTACTCGTATTAGCTATAGTTGTAAGTTATCCTCCATTATATATTATCCTGTAAGTGGTAGCTTTGTTTCCAAATGTTTTGGTTTCAGTGTATTGATACATGACTTATGTAATCTTTCGTTGTTCTTCAATAAGTTTTTTTTATTATTCTGTATTATGTGTCCTATAAGTGGTACCTGTAATGTATTAACTGATATTTATATTTTCTACTAAGTAGTACCGTAATTAACTGTATCAAATTATGTTTTGAAGTAAGTAGTACTTGTATGATATGAAATTTATGTTTTTCAGCAGGTGTTACTTATACTACTTAATTCTTGTGTTCTCCAGCAAATGGTAATGTATTATATAACGTTTTGTTTTGAAGTAAATGATACGTATGTTACCTATTATTTCTTTTTGATCATCAACTGGCATATGCATCTTCCATTTTTATTTTTATTAGTAAACTGTTCCTGTATTATCTGAAGTATTATATAGTTTAATAAGTTTTATGTTTATTAAGTATTGTTTTATGTTTTCTTACAGGGTTTTTTTCTGGTTTCCTTGATAGTTTATATTCTCTAATCCGTAATACTAGTATGGCCAGATATTTTATGTTCCACAGTAAATTATTCCTCCATTACTCGATATTTCTTAGTGCATGTATTACCTAGTATATTACATTCTCTAGTAAGTGGTATCTAGATTAATTGGTAAATTATATCTTTTAATGTAGTCTTGAATTTATTCTTGCAGTTATGAGGTAATTTTATTTCTCTCTATCGCACCAAGCTGAAAATAGAACAAATAATGTGAAAATAAGAAGAAACCAAAGAATCCCACTCACTACTTTCTCATAATAATGGTTTCAAAGTTGCTATGGAAAGCAAAACTTCTACTGAGGCTAATGGATTATTCTCACTTACAAAGAAAAGATTCGATACTTAATTCTTTGTATTTCTGGTTTGCTGTGATATATGTTTCTTTGTTTGTTTTTTAGTTTCGCGCAAATCTACACAACAGCTATCTGCGCTCGCCGTCCATAATTTAACAGTGTAAGACTAGAGAGAAGGCAGCTACTGCTGTGATAGTTCCAAATATTTTTCCTTCTATTCTTGAAACCATTTCACTATTTAGTAGCTGGTAAATTAATTTTTGTTTTGTTTGTAAGACACGCATATTACGTGCTTCATCGAATTTAATGATATTCTAGATTTATAAAGTGAACCTGAGTACAAGTTTTTTCATCGTAACCAGGAGTCTTAAAAATATAATTACTTAGTTAATATTCCTATTTATGTGATGAATACGATAATAAACCAAAAATTTTAAATTTTATTTAATAAAGACGGTGTGTGTGTGTGGAATAATTATTTTTTCATGAAGTAGAACCAACTAAACACACAAGTTATTTCTGTCACACTTTAACTGGAATCCGCAACTTGCTTTTTTAAATGGCGTATTTTAGAAGCAAATTTATGCATGATTCAACAAGTAATGGTTAAATATTTCTTTAAGTAATTTTAATTTTGCTTAAAGTGTATTATAATAGTTTTTAATTAAATAAACATGTCGAATTTCAATAATATAAAAATTAATATTCCATGAATTTACTAGTAAGATTGAAAAGTGTAGAGTATAATTACTTTTAGAAGAATTACTTAATACAAATCAAATACAAATTATGGTAAATGAATACTAGAAACTATAGTAAAAATACATAAGGCATTTTCTTAAGCAATAACTGTGTGTAATATTAGAAAGACAATTTTGTTTTATTTCGGAATTCTTGTCTGTTAAGAATACGGAGGCTGGTGGTTTGTGCTCTTCTGGAAACAGCTCTTTAATAATATCTAGAGAAGAGAAATATTTTGGTTATTTTGTGTTTGTTTTACTGCAACTTTCGCAAAATTACCTTTACATTTTGAAACTAATGTAATAAAATAAAAATTAATTGAGTGTGATTAAAAATCGCAATTATACTAATGTTTAGTACTTTATTTGTACTGGGTGGGTTATGTTTCATCATATTAATTTTAGTTATTAATTATACTTACTTACATAATACTTACATGCAGCCAAGGTTATTGAAACATTCCCCATTTTAGTATAGCTGGTAAGATGTACATTTTTTTACTCTGTTAGCTATTTTAAACAAGAGAATATGAAAGCCTCACAAAATTTCTAAAATTACGCGCTTTATAAGAAACTTATGTCACAATAAAAAACTCAATCAAATGATAAGCATGAACATACTAAGCAAAATGCCTGGACGGCTGTGGGCTACACTAAGTAACCGTATTTAAAGTAATATCATATTTATTCTTATGGAAACTTATGTAAGGTTAGATAAAAAGTTATAAAAATTATCGACATTATTTTGTTCTTTTCTCAAATTAATTAATCTCAAGTAATTTTAAGAATATACTTTAATAACTTATGCTCCTAAGCAATATTAAAAACGTGTTTGATTTGAGACTGTTTTAAATGAGTTTGTTAAGAGCATACTTTCACGATGTGTAAGTTATGTCGCTAGCTTGTAAACAAAGTCTGCTGATTTTTTAGTCTTTTTCTAAACACACTAAAACACAAACGTAATGATCTTGCTATTTGTTTGATTATGTTTCGGTGGTAAGACGTTTTATTTCGTGTATGAAAAAACGTCCACATATACAGTAGCTATTTTATTAGAAGATCCTATATGATTCTGAATTAACTTATAAGTATAAATTTTGATTGAATTTATAGACGAAATAACCACTAATAAGATTATTTTTCCTTTTTCACCTAATTTTCATTTTCTTACCAAATCTTAAAGACTCTTTTTTACATTGATTTTTAACTACATCCGTATTCTTTCATCCAATATGCTGGTCAGAGCCTCATATTATTAGTCCTCCCGTAAAATTACGTCGTGAAAATCAGGAATTTGATCACCTATGGTGAATTGTTTGTTTTTCGCACAAAGCTACTCGAGGGCTGTCTCTGCTAGCCGTCCCTAATTTTGCAGTGTAAGACTAAAGGGAAGGCAGCTAGTCATCACCACCTACCGCCAACTCTTGGGCTACTCTTTTACCAACGAATAGTGGGATTGACCGTCACATTATAACGCCCCCACGGCTGGGAGGACGAGCATGTTTGGCGCGACGCGGGCGCGAACTCGCGACCCTCGGATTACGAGTCGCACGCTTTACGCGCTTGGCCATGCCGGGCCACCTATGGTGAAGAGCTCAGATAGCTTTGCACTAAAACAAATAAATAAACACTTTGTCTTTCATTAACTACTTTGTTGCTGTTAAGCACAACACTACACAATGAACTTTCTATATTCTGCCCACCACAAGTAACAAAACCCGAATTTTAGCATTGTGAACTTACATCTGAAGCAGTGGGGCGTATTCCAATAAATACTTGACGCAGTACTCTGGAATTTATTTTAATATTCATTTAAACCATGTTTAGAGTTTATATAGTGGGTACTTTCATTTAGATGCTTTAGTTTCAGATATAGAGTTTTATATCATACCTTCTGCGACCTGAAAAAAGTTTGCGGTAGTTCTCATGCATTTACTTTAGCTTTACAAACATAATATTTAAGCAACACTTTCTTGCAGGCATTATGTATTAGAGAATAAACCTTGGTTTGTTTGACAAAAAATTTACATGATCAAGCAAACAAACTTACGTAGACGTAACTTAATTTAATAAAGCTACTCGTGTAATAAGCAATAAAGTAAAGGAATGGTATTTATAATAATGTAGAGAATGTGAAACAGAAAGAGTGTTCAGTGTATGACACGATTTTACGAGCTGAAACAAAAAAACTCATAAAAATGAAGAATAAAACTTGTAGTAAAGAAAAAGTAACTAAACGATTGTAAAGTAACTGTAAAGTTTTAATGAAAACAGACTTAGATGAAGAAACGTCTGAATGCGTGTTTTAGACCTATATAAGTCGATAAAGTCCATAAAATTGTAATTCTTGTAATGTTTATTTTCATTGGGAAATTACACGCGAATTAAGTGTTGTTTGTATAGAATACTTTAAAGTTGAAATCGAAACTAATCACGTGATAACAAAGACATTGTCTCATCTTGTAGTATTCGTTGAATTAAAAACTTAAAAACAGACAAGGTGATTCTGTATTGAAAAGTTAATGTGCGATTCGTATTCCTCGGACATCCTTTCAGACGATATATCTTTGAAGAGTCTGATCGAGAAATTTGCAATAAAAGTTCAGGGTAGACAAACACAAGCGAATTATTTATATAGCTGCCATTAAAACCACGAAATATTTGAACAATGAACTTGCATCAGTGTTTTGGTTTCCAATGGAATATTTTGCAACAACTAGGTCCTTAAACTTACTCATAATGAAAAGTTTTTTAAGAAGAAAATCTGTGTGATGTTTCATTCGTGTTTATTTATTAAATACCAAAATGCTTACCATGAAAATTCTTCTGAATTTGTTTTCTTTTTTATTAGACTACCTGAAAAAAATGTGTACAAATCGAAAACCGATGTATGAAAGATTACAGTGGGATTGTCTTTTTATTGTATACTGAAAAGATTTATTTTACCTGTTTCTGCAAAATTCAAAATAAATTATTATCCAAAAAATTTTTCGGTTAAGAGTGAAAGAAAAAAATAATAATAGAAATTATTAGGTTTAAGTAATGTTATGAAATACATATTTTAGATTACGCTATAAACATTTTATATCTCTTGAAATGTATAACAAAAATATGATAAAAAATTTACCTTTTCTCATTACTGTTTTATAAATTTGGCATGAACATTATAATTATTCACTAACTTCCCTGTCTTATAACTTTTCCGAATTGTTTTTTCTGCTAATAATACCAAACAGTATTTTTAGAAAGAAGAGGTCTTCAAAGAAATTAACGATATTTTTGAATTAATGGTTGGTACAGTAAAAAAGGGCCTGGCATGGCCAAGCGCGTAAGGCGTGCGACTCGTAATTCAAGGGTCGCGGGTTAGCGCCCGCGTCGCGCCAAACATGCTCGCCCTCCCAGCCGTGGGGGCATTATAATGTGACGGTTAATCCCACTATTCGTTGGTACAAGAGTAGCCCAAGAGTTGGCGGTAGGTGGTGATGACTAGCTGCCTTCCCTCTAGTCTTACACTCCTAAGTTAGGGACGGCTCGGTGCAGTGGGCTCACAACCTCCTCACATAAATACCTGTTGAAGAATCCGCAAGCGATTGCGGCCCTATGTTCCTTGATGGAATCTAATGGTGATAACTAAGTAACAGTAGAAAAAAGTCAAGTTCAGCATTAGCAGGATATACCTTTGATAGGTTCTAAGTGATGATGTATGGCGGGTTGATAAAATTTTTCAATATGCAACTCATAAATTAGAACTTTAATCATTCATTGAAAATAAAAACTATTCACGACCTTTATTTGGTAAATTCAATTTGATTAACATAGTTATTTTATTTTTACAAACAACTTTATTACGTACTTTTTATAATCATAATTTATATATATATATATTATTTTGCACTACTTTTTGTTTTCCTTTTCCTCCAAATTAAGTAAAACAAGTAACGCAATTGAAACAAGGATTACGTAATTACTGCAATTACTCTAGAAACTTAGTATTGAAAAATATTTTACTTCTCACTGATGTAGTTTGTACAGATTTCTAATTAAAGCCTAGCATTATGGCTATTTGCTTTTTGTCAAAAAAAATATTAACCTTTAATCTAGTTTATGCGTTACTAAGAAGAAAGCTACAAACATTATGATGATAATTACCTGAAAATGAGCTGAACAGATCAATGAAGATTGTGCTATGACCGATAAATACAAATAATTTCGATTTTGATTTTACAAACAAGATAATTGCGTAATATCTCATATAATATCACATTAATACATATGAGTGTTTGTTTATTGCTGTTGTTTTATAAATGTTTTACACTTTTTGCCCATATAGATTTTCATATCTTTTTGTCTCATTTTAATATTTTTTTTATCTTATCAAAACATTTACTTTTGCAAAATGTGTGTGGGTGTATTTTGTTACAGCAAAACCACATCAAGCTATCTGGTGTGTCCACCGAAGGAAATCGAACCCCTGATTTTAGCGTTGTAAATCCGTAGACTTAACACTGTACTAGCGTAAATTGATGCAAAGTAATCAAGTCAGAATACTAATATCAACCATATAATATGTGATTTATAAAACAAATTAAAATCAAATAAAAGGTAAAACTTTGTAAAGATATAATAATAAAGCAAGATCGAGAAATACTTTGTCTTTGGTTTTATTGTAATTGAAATAAACATCAACATCAATATAAAAATGATTTCTTGAATGTTTTTCTCGTTTAACTTCTCACACTTATATTTCATCTTTACAAGATAATCACTTTCATAAAACCTTGCTCTTTGTTGTGATATCACATATTTATATGTCTGACTTTCTTATTTTTAACTGGTTGATTTTGTACACGAAAATGCCTTTATTAGATATTACTCTAATTTGTTTTTATTCAATTTTAAGTAACTCATAATTAAAATTTAATGAAAGTTATTGTTTTTACACACTCACATTAATAAGATGGTCTATATACACCACTACTTGTTTGTGTTCTTGATTAATCAATGTCATACGTTACATAACTTGAAAATGCCTTTACATATCTAAACTACGGTGAGAGTTGCAACAAACTATCAAGTGGCATTACAACATGGTAATTAGTTTTACCCATCAGAGTGCACTTTAACTTTAGTTTTTTCCGTCCACTCCTAAACGCTAAAGTCATTTTCTGTTTTAATTCAAATCACATTTATGACTCTCATTGCTGTAGGATGCATAATCATTAAAAGTATTACAAGTATTTTTAATTATCATACCGGCTACATTCCGTTTTTCTTCCTGTGAGTTTTGGTTTCTGAGATCTTTACGTTATTCTCAGTATATATGTTGGCACAAAAAGAGGAGAATAAGTAAAAAAATAACAATAATTGTGCTATTTATTGGTGACTCATTTTTTTTAACTTGATGTAGACATCAAGTTTTTCTTTTCATAAGATGCAAGAGTAACTAGGTGTCTTTAGAAATATAAAAAATGTGGAATTTCAGCACCATTAAGAGATGGATGTAGCAACAGTATAGATTTGGTCAAAAGATAGTATCTGTGTATACAGTAATAGTAGTAATATTTCCTTTATTCTGATAATGTGATTGGACTCACCTGCAAATATTTTGTACGTGGCCTATAATAGTTTCTTTCATTTTAAACGTCCTACTAAGGAAACTGCAATATTTGTTCCATGTTTACAAATGTAGAATACTTTTCATTCGAGTCTTTTGAACACATATCTATTTAGGAAATTATCTTATCAAGTCAATTAACATTGTTTCATTTATTTTTGTTTAAACATGTAAACCCTTCGGTAGTTTATTTAAAAAATGCTGGCTTTAATACTACAAAAATGCAATAAACATACCATCAAAATCATTATTTTTACCACTTTTTGAAAAACTACTTCTCAGTATGTACCGGACATAAACATAAAATATTTTAATAGGATATATTGTTTTAAAATTTATAATGAATAGCATTTTTTAGAAGTGAGATTTGAACTCAATCTGTCAGGGGTAGGTATCAAAACAGTTGTAATCTTAAACATAGGCCTATGTCATTCCCTTATTGCAAATGCTAATTGGTGTACAGTATATAATTTGTGTGAGATTCACAGGTGATCATAACTTGTATAATCTTTTCACCCTGTCTCACTTGCTACAGTATAATGTGCATTAAAAAACAAATGAATTATACCGATGTTTTCTTTACATTGTAGGAGTGTTGTTTTTTAGGAGGTATTGAGATTATCAATTCATTTAAGGGCTTGCATGTTATTTTCCCGAAGATGAGAAGCGCTGCAGCTAGGAACAGAAATTGATAAATTAGTGCGTTAAGACAGGTACTTGTTTTTATGTAAAATAAAGTGGCTAAGTTAAAACAAGTGAGTTCTTTAAACGCAGGAATATTGCTATTTTTATTTAAATTCAAAAGGTGTGTGAATTGGAAGGCGATAAGCAATTGTAATAGTTCGATTTTTTATGTTTGTAGTTTATTTCCTGTGTGATTTGACAAAGTGCGTGTTTAATATTGTCATGTTCTAACAATGGTTTTATGTAAATTTTGTAGATGAGAATAAATGAGAGCGAGTTATAACCATGAACATTACATGTCTTCATATTTTTACCATATGATTTGCCTTTTAACAAGCAGAATGAAAACAAACAAATTACCACTTTTTTAATTACTGATTAAGATATTAACCTAAAAGCGATATGAATCTTGTGTTTTCAATGTGAATAAGTGTTAAAATGTGTTTAAAAATATAAAAATAGCGTTATTTCAGAATTTGGAACAACTGTCACAATACGCCATATTTGACGAAAAATTCGATCTTGTATGTGGTTTTATTCCATATTTTTAAAACTAAAGAATAAGCTGAATAACAAACAAAAATATTTATTTTAAGAAATGCACATGCTATAAATCACAATTTTTTTTTTTGTTTTGAAGAATATGAATTATTCCTCTGTAAGAGTTGTCTGTACGTCATTATTTATTATTCAAATTTTATCAGCAATATGCATTCGTCTGATACAAACAATTTATTCAATTATCCCTTTTTTGCATTGAATTGTTATACTGTGGGTAATCCATCAAAAGCTTTTTATTAAAGATTGTTCAAAACTTGTTTTTAAAATTTTTCACTCAGATCTCCATTATGTTCAACATACTTAAACTGCCACTTCTAAACATTTTCGATGGAAAAAGGATAAAAGAGCATTCTTAGTGTTTATAAGTTTTTCTGCAAAATATGATAAACGAAAAAATACATTTTAAATTACATTTAAAGTCGCCTACCTTTAGATTATGTAGAAATGGGAAATAAAAATTAAAGAGCCAAGCACGGTTGTTGTCAGTTCTTTTGATTGATGTGACGCTATACTGCTGTCAAAACTATTAGTTTTTAGGGCAGTTATAATTGTTTTGTTCAATGTAAGTCGTTTTTAAAGTAACCTTAACACTTGCTTTTAAATGCTTTATTGTTACTTTGTAAAACAATTATAAATGCATTATGCACTGTAATGTTTAAAATCTTAAAATATAACTTCACTCTAAATAAAGGCTGTTCATTTCGACTACCAGGGCATAGTCACGTCTATTTTCTGCTTTAGAGATATCGTGGTCGCTAAAATGTATCAACAAGCAAGATGACTATCATTTTGTAGTCATGGATATGAAAGTGACTATTAAGTAGTAACTATGATCTATCACTAGTCAGTTTGACTGATTCTTAGTCAATTTAAGCAATTAATCAGTTTGACGACTTCCCAGTCAGAATGACCATGTCCCAGTCTGTTTGGCCACTTCCCAGTCACCTTGACTACTTCGTAGCAGCACTGCTATGCTAGTCCTAAGGACTACTTCGTGGTCAGGAAGACCAACACCATATGCAGCATTAACTCATGAATTGGCACTCTTGATGTTTCTTATAGCATTAAGGTGCAGTTCAAGCAAATGACTGTATACATACACATATATTTTGTTCCATAAATGCAACAATTGAAACGTGATCAGGGCTAAACATTGCAAAAATTTATTTATTTATTTACTTTTATTTTTTGAGGGGAATAAATTTCTTTCACACAAAATAAATCCTACCTAAATAAATGTTATTTATTAACCACTACTATTTCTTCACTGTTTTATTTGACAACTGTGTTATTATATTGTTATGTGCGTGTGTTGGAATATTCGAATATGAAATCCAATGATTAATACATTTATTATTACAATCCACAACGCATGGCCAAGCGTGTTAAGGCGTATGACTCGTAATCTGAGGGTCGCAGGTTTGCATCCGCGTCGCACCAAACATGCTCGCCCTCCCAGCCGCGGGGGCGTTATAATGTGAAAGTTAATCCCACTATTCGTTGATAAAAGAGTAGCCCAAGAGTTGATGGTGAGTAGTGATGACTAGCTGCCTTCCCTCTAGTCTTACACTGCTAAATTAGGGACGGCTAGCCTAGATAGTCCTCGAGTAGCTTTGTGCGGAATTCAAAACAAACAAACAAACAATCCACAACGATCTAAGTTATGACTGAAGTAAGCTTTCCCTACGTGGTTAACACTCGCGCTGACACTACACGTCCGCAAAATGCATCCGATTCGTCTAGTGGTCTGCGAGCAAATCGAGTACAAAAGGAAAGCAGCTACATTAGGCGCGAGCGAGACTATCTCTTTTCCAGAGGGGTGTAGCAGGTCGAGTTTATCTAAAGGCGGGAGTTCCTTGTGCAAGGATGGCTGAAGGTGTTATTTGTTAAGAGAGGTTGATCATTCCTCAAGGTGGTCGAGGGGAGATTTAGGGGTTCACATACAACAATACATACTCAGGGAGGAGTGAAGACGGTACGGTCCACTCCTTAGCGGCAGGCGAAGGTAGGGATGACACTATAAACCCAAAGGGGACGAGGGGGAGAAATCACACAAAGCAATATTTTGTCGCACATTGACGTTTACAGAATTTATGACCGAAACTTGTACTGACATTGCACAATTGCCATACAACCGCGCAGATGACAGAAAGAAAAAATCCAAGGAAATATTAATCGCTTATGTCTTATTTTCCTAAACTATGTTTCAATAAAACAATATAAGAATATGAATGTTTAACTTTCTAGATTATCTGAAGTGAAACCATCCGTGTTTTTTTGTACAACTCGTTATGTGTAAACAAGGATGGTTGCCCGTTACATTGTGTAGGTCTGTACTACTGTAGTCTAGTAGTAGTAGAGTAGGAATATTTATATTTAGGAAATGCTTTGAAGTAAGTATGAAATTGAAAACATTCCCCAGTCTTGACATCACAAATGCCCATATTTGGTGTCTTGAATGCATATCCTATGGTAGAATCAAAACCCCGCAATGATCTATGTTGCTGCTCTGTTACATTTAGCGCAAACTACGCCGCTGCTAAAGAGATTTGTTACGGCACAGATGAAAATTGTGTACTCATTTAAAGGGACCTCGTCTGTTATTATTTCATAGACCTTTGATAATGAAAGATGACATAAGATAATACGTAAATAATAAATCCTTATTTTTAATAAATCAGCAGAGCTACAAATGCTAAAGTGTGCACACTTTATGCGACGTGTGTATTATGGCGGGATGCACAGACACTGCCAAAAATGGAGTTACAAATGGGGGCGGCAAGACAAATCATTTGAAAACAGCGAAAAAGTGAAACGTATATTGTGTTTAAATTTCTTAGTTTCTTAACGATCGTATGAGCGTGCACTGTTAATAATACACTATTAACAGCACACGTTTATACGATCATTAATAAACTAAGAAATTTTAAACCAAAGAATTATCAATAGAAGAAATATATTGTGTTTAACGTGTGTTTCTTTAATTTAATATTACAAACTCTCTGTGTTTGTGTGTGTTTTTCTTTTAGCAAAGCCACAAAGGCTATCTGCTCAGCCCACCGAGGGGAATCGAACCCCTGATTTTAGCGTTGTAAATCCGGAGACATACCGCTGTACAAACTATCTAAAAATCTCTTTAGGTACAAAATGTATTTAAATTCTTAAACTCTATACTTGAATAGAAGGCCTGTGATCCTGCAAAATATTCCCCCAAACCCTCTCCCTTCTTTGTTCCCAGGGAACTTTCTCAGACTTTGGGTTCCTCCCATAATCCTTACCACATCCATACCGGTAAAAGAAATGTAGGATCCGGGGGATATTGTATCGAGTCATGAGCAACCGGGTTGTGTAGTTAAAATAATAAAAATTGTATACCCTTACGAAAATCGGAAGGATCTATGGATCACGCATCAGCATGCGTATGCGTCTGCAGATATTTCATTGTGTTCACTCTACAGTCCAAAATTCCTTTCGGATTTCTGTACAATTTGGTGAATATGTTAGTTAGGTTGAGGTCTGGCCAATGAATGTTTTTGGCCACCCCCGGGGGGTTGTGGCAAGAATTTGCCTTTTGAAGTACGTTTTTATTCGCTCTATTGAGGGCAAGTCTTAGAATACACCGTCGGTTCGCGAGCGACCGACATTTGCTAGTTGTTATTGTTGAAATTTATCATTAAATTTAGTTAAATAAATGATACATTTTACGTTCTAGAATGAAAACCCGTGACATTTGGATGCATGTCTTGCATGATATTTATTAATAGACACTGCAAAGTTTGGTAAACTTTGGAGTTGAACATTGCAGAACAGTCAGAAGTTTTCAATATTTTTCCTTGCATTAAATGTAATTATAAAGTTAGGCATTTTAGCAAGCTTCTTTCACATTTTTCTTTGGTTCATGAGCATAAGCCTGGATTTGTTGTCCCATGTGGGGTTAATGGATGTGAAAGACCATTCAAAAGCATTAGATGTTTGAAAAGACATATAAATAAAAAGCATGGATGGTTTGCTACTACCAGTATGCATGATAATGAAACTGGTGGTGAATGTGCCGAGTGCTTTATGGAACAGAAATATAAAAACTCTGACAGTGATGAGGCAGTTGATGGTTATAAGGAGATGGTTGTCACAAACAAGCGAAGAACCTTAGCTAAAACAATTCTGCAATTCTGCAAAAATGAAAAAAATACTTACAAAATTACAAGTATTTTTTAAAAATTTGTCCTGTTCTGTTATGGCTGCCAAAGATTAACATTTATTCCAAACCATAAAAGAACATTGATCAGTGAGGAAGTTCCTAGAAATAGTATAGTTGCAGTGATGGAAGCTTGCAAGAAAGAAAGTCTTGAATTTCATTCCATAATTGAAAATTTCACTGACCACAGTAATTTCCAGTCTTGCATTGAAGATAATTTGTCATTTGTAAAACCTATTGAGTATGACCTGGGAATTGCTGGTGATGGGAAACATGACACAATGCAGTATGTATCTTTATTAGATACTCTGAAGAGTTTGCTTAAACATGATGATATTTTTAGCCAGGTTGTTTATCCTCACCAGTCAGCTGATGATTGTCTTAGAGATGTCGTTGATGGTGAACATTTCAAAGAGCATCCATTCTGACAAAAAACCCCTTGCCTTTCAAATCATTTTCTATTTGATGAGTTTACAGCTGTAAACCAGGCTGGAATACGAGCTTTAGCTTACAAATATGCTGCTTTCTACTATCAGTTAGGCAATATTGAACCTGCTTTGAGGTCTCAGCTTCATTGTATATTCTTAGCAATCTTGGTGAAGAGCCAACATATAAAAAAAAAAAACATGGTCTAAATACAGTGATGAGACCTTTGATTGAAGAACTATCTATTCTTGAAAACATTGGTATTGACATTGTCAAACCAGAGAAAACATTCAAATTCAGAGGTGCACCTCTTGTTCTTGTTTCAGATAATTTGGGAAGCCATGCTATTGGAGGGTTTCTGGAATCATTTTTTGCTCTCAGATCATGTAGATTTTGCATGGTAACTCAGGATGATTTAAGAAAGTTGACTGATATTTCAAAATGTCCAGAGAGATCTATTACATCCTATAATTACTAAGTTGCAATGGTCGAAACTGAACCAACTTTATCAAGTACATATGGGGTTAAAAAAAGATCGCCCCTAAACGTTCTGCAGCAATTTCATGTGACAAATGCTCTACCACCTGATATATTTCATGACCATTTTGAATCTGGCTTGGTGTTAGAAATTTTAGTTTTACTTATAGATCAGTATGTCTTGTCTGGATAATTCAGCCTTCAGTACCTTGCAGACAGAATGAAGGAGTTCCACTACAAAGGAACTGATAAAATCAATAGGCCTGAGGTTGTTATTTTGAGAGGGTCTGTACACATTAAGCAAAAAGCTATGCAAGTTTGGTGTTTGTTAAGGTTATTTCCATTACTGATGGGTGATGCAGTGCCAGAAGGCAACAACAAATGGGAAGTTCTGCTGGCTCTGCTGGATATGGTAGAATTGATAATGTGTCCATCAATGTCATATGCAAGCATTGAATTCCTAAATGATATGATACAACAGTTCTATTCTCTTTATAAAAAAAGAATTTCCAATAAGAACTCTGAAGTCAAAGGGACATTTTACTTTGCATTACCCAGAGATGACCCGCAGATTTGGTCCAATGGAGAATGTGTGGACCACGAGATTTGAGGCCAAACATAGTGTTTATGTTGATGTTGCAAGACGTACCAAAAACAGGAGGAATTTAGCCAAAACAATGGCAATGAGACACTAGTATAAACTCTGTTTACATTTGGAATGCAATGGATTTCTTGGAATAGATGCCTTTGACCTGACTAATTCTGTCAGATTGCCTGTGAATTCACTCGGAGAAGAGCGAAACCTTGTCAGTGTATGTTGGAAAAGGCGATTTTGTCACTAAAGCATCAGGTTGTACAGTCAACTGCCTCACATACAACACAGGGACAATGGTTGTCAGTAGCTATGAACTTCTGAGCATTCCATATCTTTATGATCATTACCCATTGCCTTGTTATGTGAACAAAGGTAAAAATATAATCATCCTACATCACTACATTCGTCGCGACTGAATGATGACAAATTTTAAACAGAACTCTGTAATCAATGGTAAATTTTAACCTATTTTATGTAACTTGGTGTGTACCTTCCAGTGACAAATTTCATCAAAAGATTTGACATATTTTATGTAAATTTGTTTCTGCCTTTTTGTGACAAATTTTATCAAAATTTTCGAACAGAGAGAACTTGTGTCATATTAATATGTATCATGCATATTTGCACCAAAATCGCCACTATCGTCACCATCTATTGAGATCAGACTGTTTATATTTGCTTACACCTTTTAAAGGCTACTATTTGTTAGGGAAAAACTAAATTACTTATTTAGCTGATTTATACCAGTCCTGCTGATGTTAAATTTCTGCAAATTTAATATATCGTTTTGGTGTTTTGTAGTTGTTTTTCAATGACAACGTTTCTGCATGTGTATACATATAAATTATTTTTTATCAGTACCATACTTTTAGAATCCAGAGATATGGCTTTATCCTACCATATTACCTACAATGAAAGAAAAATTGTGGTGTCAGTGGATGATCTGGGATTGTTGCCCAGTAAGATTTCTGACAACCTAAATCTGGATGTGGATGCTACCAACTTGTCAGCTCAAGTGTACATGGAAGACTGGCAAGACTGGGTGGATGTTCAATGGTCTGACATTCCAAAACCACGAGCAAAGTTGCGCGTTTCTCTGGTTTCTAATGCTGGGGCCTCTGACGGAGAGATAGCTGTTGTGGTAAGTGGTTTGTAACAATGCGCAACCCATTTTAATTTGAGTGATTATAATCATTTTTGTAGTCATTGGAAATCACTCTGCGGAAACTATTCTAAGAAAAGAAGTAAAATTGTTCAATATACATTATTCAACATGGCACAATTACTGTTGTTAATTTTTTTATTAGAAATTTAGACCCGTTAAAAATTTATTTTTGACCAGAATCCACTGAACCCTGAAGTGCCTTCAAGCAAGCAGAATGCATTTTCACCTGGTCCCAATACTAAACAAAGTTAGTCCATATCATCATGGTAGGATATGTCCTAATGTATGTCAAACAGATCTTCAATCTGTTGAAGAAATAGTTTCATCTTTCACTTGAGACAATTAGGCCTTAGTTAGTATTTCATTGTAATCGGTCAACCCCAATTTGTAAGTTTTGAACTATTTGATAATTTCTTTGGTCAGCATCTTAGTATTCAAGCCTTGTTCAGTACCCTTTAAGCTGAAAAATTTGTCAAGTCTGCCTAGATCTACTGCTTTGCTGTTGTCGCAAGGGAAGCCTGTTGAGAAAGAAAGTCGCTTCCATTTATTGGATTCAGTGTACACTGAGGTTTCCAACTATACCTTGTAAGTGCTGTGCAGTAAATACCATGTGTACCATTTCTGATTACAAGCGTGTAATTATATCTCTTCAGATGTCTTCATCTGTACTTGATAGCCTGCCCAACCTCTATATTCCAGATATCCCACTTCAAAGCAGTATGACCAAGTAGTGGATGAAATATTTAAGCGCTACCCTTAGCTGTCAGATGCCTCAAATCTAATACCCCAAGGTGTTTGTGTAAGTACTATCCACATGTACATTATGTTATGTTTGTTATGAAATATATTTTCATCACAAATATATTTTTTATCTATACATTTGACTTTATGAACCCAAAAGCCAATGAGCCCAATAAAATTCGTCCTAAAGTGCATAACAGAAATTACCATATCACCACTTGTAAGGATGTAAATGTATTCTGCAAGAAATATGTTCATTCGTTACAAAATAACTTGTATGGCATTTTTTGTGTTGCATAATATTAGTGAAAAAACAAGTAAACATTTTGTGGGAAGTTATATTTTTTAAAATACACACAAGTACATATATCTACCAAGGAAAGGCTGTGGAAAATATTATTTTGATACTTTGAAATATTTGTTTTGTTTGTATACGATGTAACATGACTCAACTAATGAAACTCAACTAATTTGACGCAAAAGAGAATACATTGTCAAGATGAACTCGTACAACTGATTTATTAATCAGTATGTGTATAATTTTCAGTTTTTCAGATTAATCTTCAAAAGTGGTTTTAAAAAATACTGTTTAAATAATTATAGTTATACCAGGGCAGTTTTGTTATTCATTCTCAATTGAACTAATTCTGTCAATTCTAAATGCAGGAGCTGTGGAGGATGAGGCTTCGTCAGAAATTTCAGAATAATAGACAGCGGTAGGATTCATGATTGCCAATAGTCCAAGAAAGAAAAGAAAAGATGAAAACTGCAACAGATGAAACCTTATCTCCAAACCACATCTCAGAACAGAGGCTATATGAATTAAAGCAATACTTGTGTGAAAAGCCAATTGGGGAGAATGAAACTTTCACCAAAAAACACAAGGAATGGATAAAAACTCGTCTGTATTGCAGAGAAAAGGGTGATCTTTGTAAAGTGGACTTGCTTATGGACAAAACTCTGCATGATCGTAGGAAACTGATCATTGACAACACTCCTGTCAATGAACTTATAGAGCATTATCCTTTCCTTGTGGCATCACCAGCACAGCTATTGAATGAATTTAAGCGGCTAGGAAATGATGCAGAAAAAGGAGTGTCCAACTTTCTCTCTCAATATAAGGATTTTGTAAATTCTCATCTGCAGGACAGAAACATATCATCAGAAAATAATCCATTGCTAGCATTTTTATGAAACAGTCCTCACACATGCCTGATGTTACATCTAGTATTGCCATTCTTGGTATCCCTTTTCTTCTAAAAGAAAATGGAAGTATCATGGTGGGTACTGAAATTAGAAAACCTGCTTAGAGTGGTATATACATTCAATGTGGTTCAATTTCTCAGTTTTGTGATGAGGAATTCAAACTATATGTTGATGGCTTTGATATTTGTGCCACTGAAGATTTTGTGGAAGCATTCACTATGTATGTAGGGAGTTTTTATATCTTCAACTCTGCATTTCCAACAAAACTCAAGAAAACTTTCAACTTTGAAAGAGTTGTTCTGAAGTTTTCAAATTACCAAATCTGAAAAAGATGCAGACAGATGTGTTCTTCAGTTGCTTGATCTCTTGAATGTCAAAAATACATTGTAGCGGGAAATCTGTTAAAACGTCCAAAGGTAAAGGAAGAGGAAAGTGTTCAAAGCCATAAAGTTATATTAAATCTGGTAATAGTAACTTGTCATGTGTATTTAATCCAGGGTGAATTTTCAAAAAACAAGTGTAAAGTTCAGTTGTTTATTTTCAAATTGTTGCTGCATTTTGAATTTTATTTTGGTACATGTATATTGATGTACACATGTGTTCAATTTGGAATAAAAATGGTGCTGCTAAAACGCATTTTATATTTTTCGGGATGGTGGCAGGTTACATCAGGTTGAATCATCAGATGGCTGCGGGGTTGACTGCTCAGTGATGGTTCTGCTGACCACAACTGACTGAAGATGGTCTCTTTGTCTAACAGTGACATTGCAGAGGTGGTCCTGACCTGGTCAACATGACTTATCTTCCATGGTCGTTGGATAGTCATAATGACAACCGCTCCTTGGACGAATAGGGTCACACTGACTATGTCATGACTACTCTGTAGTGGTTTGCAGGTAGGCAATGCGACTATAGTCAGGTAGTCAGCATTAGTCAGAATGACTACCTAACGAAAGTCATAACGACTATCATAGAGCAGTCAAATTTATCACCTGCCAGGTATCCCTGTTACCATTACCTGACTATATTCCGAATACACAATAGTATAAATGACTAATATTTAATAGTCATATTAGGTAGTCATCGATTTTAGCGACTACTTGGAGAGTCTTTTTTGGCACCGCTTGACTATCTAATTTACTATTCAGAAGTCGTCGCTTTGACTAGTTCTTATTTTTAGTGTTTATGTTTTCCTTTCAAAACAAATTATGAGGAGGTGTGAGACTTATTAAACTCCTAATAATTTTGGATAATTAAGAGTCAGTCACTTCAAAGTTTATTGGTTCTTGCAGCAGAGAGGTTCAAAGGTTACAAAAAAGCAAAATGTAGCAGTTATAAAGTATATAAGGTTCAGTAAATAATTTAAATTTGTTTTTTAAACATCTTTCAAAACCTAATCTCAGCTGCAAAGTAACTTGCATATCTGTATTTATGGAAAGCTACTAAGAATATCTACCGTTTTCTCTTATTTAAATACCGAAATACTGACTAAAGCGAAGCCAGTCGGTTAACAGAACCTTACAATGTATTATTATTTGCGTTAAGAAGTTCACTGGGCCCAGCATGGTCAGGTGGTTAGGAACTTGATTCGTAATCTGAGAGTAGCGGGTTCGAATCTCCTTCACACCAAATATGTTCGCCCTTCCAGCCGTGGGGTGTTATACAGTGACATCAATCCCGCTGTTCATTGGTAAAAGGGTAGCCCACGAGTTGATGGTAGTTTTACACTGCTAAAATAGAGTCAGCTAAAGTGGATAGCGCTCGTGTAGGTTTGTTTAAAATTAAATAAAACAAACAAGAAATTTAATGCCACTCTTAAAACGCACACATACTTTAAAGTTTGAAGATATATTTTATGGCATTACTTGGGTTTGAGAGCAACACGCCAGGTTTACAAACCAGAGCACGTATCAAAGGGCCAACCTGCACTCATTTCATTCAAAAGTACTCATAATAAGTTGACAAAAACTTTCTGATTAGTAGTAACTACCTGCATAACCTCAACATCATTGAAATGACTATCTGACCAAATTTGAAATGAAACTCATCACATTAGAAAACTGTGGAGTCTAGCGTTGGACTCGTAATCCGAGGGTCGCTGGTTCGAATTTCGGTCGCACTAAACATGCTCGCCCTTTCAGTCGTGGGGGCGTTATAATGTGCGGTCAATCCCACTATTCGTTGGTAAAAGAGTAGCCCAAGAGTTGGCGGTGGGTGGTGATGACTAGCTGCCTTTCTTGTAGTCTTGCACTGCTAATTTAGGGACGGCTAGCACAGATAGCCCTCGAGTAGCTTTGCGCGAAATTCAAAACAAACAAACAGACGAACCCCCCAGTAGCACAATCTGCGAACCTACAATACTAGAAACCGAGTTTCCATACCTGTGGCGGGCAAGGCACAGCTACCCATTGTGTGTTTTTGAGTTTAAACACAAACAAACTTTTACTTCTAATATTAATACGTCTTCTATACACCAATATGTAGCACAGAAATTAAACATTACCTAGAAATTCCTACAACTAAAATGTCAGTCTTCGAATCACCACAACATGAAAATAATACGACTGAGAAGACCTAACCTTATAAATTAGACAACCTAAGTTTTAACAGCTCTCTCTCTGGAAGATTATATGAATTATGATAATGTTGAAGCAATCATTCTCAAACAGTAGATTCAAAAATGTTTATAAGTTTGTGAAACTCATGAACAGATCATTATTTGAAATATCCGTTATTGTAAATTGTAATATTGGTTGTATATTAAAATACATTTATATTAAAAAAGAAAACTGTGTGTCACCTCTGTTGGCAAATGTCATAAATTAGATACATGTCAACATTTATTAACTTCTAAATCTAAATTAGAATGTAATTCAGTTTCAGGCTGTTTGAAATTGTAATACGTAACATAATAAACTGGAGGCTCGTGTCCGAGATCTGAATCATAAGCAATATTCGATCTAAATTCAAATCGTGATTCAATTTATGCTTATCAGTTCCAAAAAGATTTGATCATGTTTGATTGTAAAAATTTACAAATAAAAGAAAGTGAATTGTTCGAAATTTCTAAAGTTTCGGAACTAACAGTTAAAAAATCAATGAGAAAAAGTAAACTAAATATTCATTTTTTTGTCTGAAAAAGCATCAGGGGAACATTATAGTACCCCCAGTAGTCATCGGGGTTGAGTGATAAAGATGAGTTAGAGATCCAGCTAAAGCTCAAACAAATCGAACCTGAAAGAGAAAATAAACGCTTCAAGGCCAAAAAGCTCACTTTGAAGCCGAAAAAAAACTAAACTGAAAGGAATGGAAATCAGACTCATATTTATCCAACCAAGGAGAAATCATGACTTTGAACTTGATTGCTACGTTAAAGTACTAACATTTATTGATAATGAAATTTATAAATATTTCAAACATTTTGACATGATTGCTAAACTATGGAATGACCTGCCAAAAAATTGTTCTTATTATTACACGCCGCTCTTTCTCTGGAAGATTATATGAATTATGATAATGTTGAAGCAATCATTCTCAAAGCATACGAGTTAGTGTCCGGAGTTTATCGCCAGATGTTTCGAAGTTATCGTAAGCAAGATAGTGAAAGTTATATGGAACTCGCCCATGAAAATGAGGTTTATTTTGATCGGTGATATAATTCTATGCAGATTGGCAACAGTTTCGACAAACTAAGAAAATTATTGCTAACTGAAGAACTCAAACATCGTGCACGTGACGACCTCAAAACTATCTTGAATTAAAATGAAGTTAAAACACTATAGGAAGCAAATGCTCCTTCTGGTGATTACCTTTTAACACATGAAACCACTTTTCATAAAACGAAATTCCCGCAATCTCAGCTAAAACTTGTATCTGTTCATTCCAATAAAGTTGAGAATTCTTTTAAAAAATACACCTACATTACTTCAAAATTTTCTGATACTCAGGATAAACTCAATCAAAATAATCAAGACCTGTCTGCTGTTTTGCATCTCAGAACGGCTAGTAAAGTAAGGAACAACGTTTTGACTTTCCTAGGTCATCTTCAGGTTATCAAAGAGAGAGTGTGCAACTGATCGTTACCAGGCACATGTCTTAAGGACGAGAGTGTAAACGGGTACGGGATTGTAAGGGACGTTGCAGTTAGATGTCAGGTTATTAATTAGTATAGGTATAGAGGTATTTCTTTATATTGGTTTAATTTTGGTTTTAGTTGTTGCATAAGTAGGACTTCTTTGATTTTGCTTTGTTTATATTTGTTTCCTACCTAGTATTTTTATGGTTTCTATGATTATGTTGTGTTTATTTGATTTGCAGTGCTAAAAAACACGTGAAGGTGTTGTGTTTTTGCGTGTTCTTTGAATCTGGTTGCTTTTTTTTCTGCTTGTTTCTCCAATATAGAAGTCGTGGCAGTTCTGGTATTGTATTTTAAAAATAATGTTGGTGTTGTGTCTGTCAGTATAGTTTTTACATGGTATGGACTTTAGTTTTGTACCTGGTTTTTAAATAAATTTGTTGTTTACTGGAAGTTTGTGGTTTTTTTTTAAATGTTTGTTATTTTTAGCTGATATCAGGAATATATGGTATATAGCAGTATATGGTTTTATAGTTTGTTGTATCTTGGGATTTATTGTTGATTTTGGTTTTTAATCTAGGTGTGTGCATATAAGTTTTCCACGGATTCTGGAGGAAATTTGTAGATGTTGATGAAGTGTTGTTTCACTTTGTTGACTTCATCGTTAATTTTATCGGATAAGCACAGTTTTGTGGCTGTGCTTGTTTTGTTTCTTAATATGTTGAGTTTTTGTTTTGTTTCATGTGCTCACTCCCAGGGAGTGTATAGTCCAGTACAAGTGATTTTTCTGTGGATTTCTGTTTTGAATTGTGTATCGGTTCTTGTGATCTTGAGGTTAAGAAATGTTACTTGGTCAGTTTTGTCCTGTTCACAGGTGAACTAAATGTTCGGGTGTATAGAATTAACATGGTTGAAAAAACAAAGTAGGTTTTCTGTAGATATGAATTCAGCAATTTATCGGTTTTACGGTGTTGGATGTTACAGATAAAGAGTAATACTGTCATACATTCTTGTAATTCTTGAAAACCTCTGAAAGACTAGATTACGAGTGTAGTTTTTAAAAATATAATAGACCTAATACTAATATCTCATGACACATTCAGTTGTAATTATTTTTTCGTCGACTTTTAAAGGAGTACACATCATAACAGGTGTTGTATGCAGACTACTTTTGTCTGACTAAACAGATTAATTTCCACGTCGCCCTTATAACGCACCCACGATTAAAAGAGCGGACATGCTCGTTGACGGTATTCAAGCCCACTACTTGCAGGTTGAGTGCCCTAACCACCAAACCTGAGGTAAGTACTTTTACAAAAACGACAAAGGTTAATGGAAATAGTATGAGTAATAATAGGTAAGCTGATAATACAGCACAAAGAGGTAAATTTGAGTAACATACAACAGTTGCTTTACAGACTTGTTAATAAAGTGAAAGACTTTGGAGTCACATTGTACAAAATTAAAAGTGGTAATTTCACGATTTGAGGAAACTCCCAAAATATGCACACACGGTTTAAAATGAATGCTAAGAGTCCGTTATTTTATTTTTTAAAATATATGCTTACACCAGAAAGTTAATTGTTGCGGTTTTTATAAAACAGACACTGTTAAATGAGATAGGTGTTTATTACTGTAAAGTAAAAAATATATACTATTACCTGAAACAAGTTTTAGGAATATATCATTCTATTTCCATTAAAACAAATGTAAAAATTATTATTGAATTTTATAATATGAATGTTTTAAATGAGGAAAATGTCGAGAATATGTTGTATTTTATAAGATAAGTATTATTAAAAATGACAGTTGTTATAAGCCTTCTGTTTGAAGTATAGATACTTAAGAAATAATGTCGTTATGGAAATTTTTACATGTTTAATGTTCTAAATATTGACTTCTCAATTATGTTAAAATATTGTACGAGATACGAAGTCGAAACAGGCACACCAGACTACTGATGTCAGATAATAATGAAAAATGGTGAGAAGAGCGTCATTATGATTGGTCTTAAGCATTAGGTTCGTTCAAAAAGAAGACATATTAGGCTAAATAAAAAAATAAAGTACATTATTTGTAAAAAATAAAAAGAATCTCTTTCATCGTAGCTGTACTTAGATATGTGCCATTATCTTGCTTTACTAGACAACGTCACCAATAGTAATTATTCTGTATATTTCTCCTGGGTTGTCAATGTTATTTTAAAATTATTATCGGAACACTGATGGCTTATATCCGGTTTATAATTTGTTTATTAATATTAGATATCTGAACTGTATGAGTAATTGAAAAAAGTTCAAATCAATATGTATCTAAAATCTACTTAAACATCACTATACAACTTCCGTCAAATTTTAGTTTACTCGTTAACTCAGTAGCTTTAAATTTTGGACCCAAGAAAAAAACATTTAGTCAAAATGCGATATACAACCCTGTTTTTATCTGACTTATTTATTTAACAGAATATTTTATTTTTCTTCTCATTAAATAAGTGTTTATAAAATATACTGTATATTTCTTAGCTTGTAGTTCCCCGCTGATAAAGCGGTAAGTCTACGGATTTATAAATCTAAAATCATTTTCGATTTCTCTCGGTGGATACAGCAGATACCTCTATGTGGCTTTGCTATAAGGTACACACATTGAATTCAATATGTTTTATTGAAAAACGTCATTTTCTTAGGATCTTGTTTAAGTATACCAACAAAATTAGTTTGTATAACATGAAAACTAGGATGTAGAAACGCTTAGCCTAGTTGGATATTAATTTCATATAAACTAACTAGACTCTACTAATATCTATACTATATTAAGATGAAGATTCGATATATATTAATGTAAGCGCAAAATAAAGATAATTTGGAAGATAAAAGCATGTAATTTTTAACTTATTAATCTAACTAGCAAATCTAAAAACATTTATGTATAGGTGAGTAACTAACAGTTTTTTAACACAAAACACTAATTCGTAATATTTATCCAATAAACATGAAAAAAATGTTTTAGGTTGACAAAATAGCGCTCTAAATCACTCGAAACGTGTGATAATAAATTAAATTTCATAGATCGCTTATAGTTCAACGTCTATTTACAAAAAAAAAAAAGATTTTCTGGAACTATTTCTGTAAGATTACCTGAGGAACAAGTACTCTAATGCGATTATTATGTGATTCGAAAGTTAAAAATTTCTTTAGGATCTCAAATTTCAGCGTTTCAGTTGTTAAAAATGTTTGTGTGCAATAACAAAAACAAATACTTTCTTCACAGTTGTTTTAGTTTAAACCTGGGTAAGATATTGATGATATGCAAGACGTGTTTATCTCACAAAATGTTATTCTTTTTAGTTTTTATATATCTAACTGCTTTGCTGTAAATAGAAAGAAAGCATTAAAGTACAATGAAGTGTTTAAAGTATTTATTTTCTACAAAAAAGCTCCTAATTACACAGCTTAAACATTATCATCATAGTATTAATTAATTAGAAATATAAAAAAAACATTGAATAAAATTTAATATGCAGTTATCAAATACATTTCCTGAAACAAAATTTTATTAATTGCATTGTACACCTTGAGAAATAGTTGCGTATATTTCGACATTTGCCTTTTCATGAAGCATTTCTATTCTATGTTTAGGAACAAAGATTAAAAATCGCTATCAATGATTATTGATTTTCTACGTTAAATGAAATAACCAGATTAAATAGATAGGTTGTGTTCGTAATGCGGCGGATAAACTTATTATAACACACTGCGTTCAGAAAGTATTTTGAGAATAAAAACCTGCTCTAATGGAAGAGCTATCTATTGTTTATCTAATTAAAAACAGCAACATCATGTAAGATATTTTATTCAATTCATAAAACAAAAGCACTTTCAACCATAAACACTCGTTTGTCATAAAAGCAACAAAGAGAGAGAAAAGTCGTTATTTAATTGTTGTAGTGCATGTAAGTGCATAGAAGACAATTTAATACTAGAAGTAAGTGATATTATAACACCAAGATGTTGTTTTTTATTTACTTAGACATTAAATGTTTCACTTTATTGCTTCTTCAGTATCGTTCTCTAAAACACAAACCGAAACTGACAGTACAAAGCTTCAAATTATAACTTATATTTGAATCTATATAGTGGATTTGTACAGAATGTTTCTGACACATTAATTAGGCAACAAAGCTTATTGTTCAAAGAAAAGTGATGTTGAAATAATTAGCTGTTACTCATAGTAAACAACAGTTCTATCAAGGTTACAGAGTAAAATAGCAAGAAGGATAGGGTAAAAATAAAATAAAATAATTAAAATTATAGGCGCCATCCTTTGTCGTTATTCATGTATGGTCCTAGTTGTTCGATGAGAAGCGTATCTTTCAATTTTCTGTTAGTTTACTTGGAGAGGATTTATACATAGAATATCGATTCTGTGTCAGGTGTTACTTGTCCATGATTAGTTTAAAAATGATCTAAAGCCGTGCTTCTTTCATGTTGATGCTCATAAAGAGAGTCAATATGTTCTTCTATCCTTATGTTTAAAGTTTCTCCTATATGTCATAAATAGTATAGCATATATTAAATGTAAGCTGGTAAACAACATTGGAGACAAGCCACTCACCTTTAGATTGCAAACACGTTTTTGTAAGACAGCTGGCTTTGTTACATTGTAGGGTAGTGTACTGAGCTTTTGAAAGTTAGCTTTTTAAGGCTGTTCTATAATTTTAATCTTCAGTTAAGAATTTTTATTATAGCTTTTATTTTATTGGGTATAGCTTCATCAATTAGATTTGTTATTATTATAATATTTTTATGTTATCTGCAACTGCATATAAAATACAAAAAGGAAAAAGAGCGAACTATTTCTAAAACCACAGAAAATATGATATAAGCTATCGATATTTTCTACCACGATATAGAAAAATAAAATGTAGCTTGTTTGACATTATCAACTCTCAGGAAACCCTACGTTCCCCGAATTAAATTCTATCACAATTTCTTATATATTCGTCTTTGATGTTTGTTTGTAGTGAAGCACGTAGCTATACAGTGGGCTGTCTATGCTGAGCTTCCTACGAGTATCAAAACCCCGATTTTTAGCGTTGTAAGTTAATAGATTTTTTGCTGTGCCAAGGGTAGAAGGGTAAAATTATATTCAATTTTCTAACATTTCTCAAAATCTATAAGAATTAAAAAATTACCTTCTGTAACTGAATTTTCCCTGGGTACTCTATATACCCTGGATGCGTGTTTATGAGAGAGAATACTATATTTTGTAGCTGTTTTTTAACCTGTTATGCCAATATGATATACCAGCCTGATTCATTGAACGCAAAGGCACACCTTTTATTTGTATACTTTGGGCAGTTTTTTCATCAAACTATGTTTACGTTCACGAGTCTAGACCATAAATGTGGACTCCTTAAATTTGTAGTTGATGTTGAACGTTGTTGCATTCCCTCTAGTCCATCAGTCAAAATCTAGGGTTCTTGTGTAGTTTTATGTGACAATTGTAGAAACAAATAACCAAATTACACTATTCCATATATTTGTTTTTTTGTTTTTTTTCCAACGTTATGTTTCATACAGAAGATAAGGTGAGCATTTCACAATGTGTGTCCTGATCAAAACATCATTAGCGTGTCCAAGAATGGCAAACAAAATCTATGACTAATAATTTCCTTTTGAGTTTATTTACTGGTAAAGTACATTTTATTACAATTTACATATTGTACAGTAAGTAAGTAAGTTAGTAACTAAGTCAATTAGTTCCAAAAATTAATCTTACTTACTGCAAAACCTGTAAATTGTAATAAAGTATAAAAATCTATTACTTTCAACACCGAAGCATAAAGGACATGACATATTTATGACTGTCAATATATAAATATAAAGAAGATTAAATAAATCTATTAAAGAAATTTTAATTCAATAAGTTGGATTACAAGATATGAATTTCCACGGAAAAGCCTGATATAAGCGTCTATCAATAAACTGGGAAGATTTTTGATACATATGATATTGCTTATCTAAGAACATAAAATAAATATTTTCTAACACACTGTTGAATATATTTAAAAATATTCTGAACCATAAGCAATATTTCTCTCTCGAGAAGTAAAAGTAGCGTGAAGTTGGATGTTTAGATTTTGATATATAAATTTCTTAACCGGTGTTTATCATTGTAGATAAATGTATTATAATAATTTCAGGAATGTATTATATTTATCTGCATGTATTTATATATCATACGTACTTCATGTGACATTGGCGAGAAAATTAGAAAAGATAACCTAAGAAGGTTGAAACGTTGTTCGCTACTTTATTTTACTAAAAGTTTTAATACCCATACAAACCGTCAAAGTTTTCTCTAAAGTTAAAACCATTAGACTAATGAATTTTGTAACACCAGGTACAACCGAGTGCAAAGAGCACGTGCTGTATTGTTTTGTTGCAGTTTTCTAGAAATTTATTTATGTAGAAGCAAACAACATTAACTACTATAGTCAATAACTTATCGTGTCAATATGTGATTGTTTAGTTGGAGTTGTTTTCTCTTTGAATGGCTCGTCATCTCATGTAGTAGAATTATTTTAATGTGAACTACCGATTCAAAGTGTTTTTCACCACCTTCATAACTCTAAACGATAGTGACACTAATAGCTCATTTATCAATCACCATTCTTTGTTTGGAAGTTTGATGGCACATAAAAAAGTACTATGAACCTCTAGATAAGGCTCAACTTCTTTTAAATTTTAATCATCTAAAAGCAGGCTTTGCAGTTAGATTAGCTTCGTGAAGCTTGCTCATTAATCAATTTCGGTAGCAAATTTACTGTAAAATATTTATCATCAGTGCAAGCTATCGTTACACGCTCGTAAAAATTGAGTTCATGAAATATGACTTCTAATCCGCTTTAAAATTCAACAAGTGACAACTTTTGGAGCCATTTTCAACCACAAAAACAATTTGAATACAAAGAAGTTTAAATATGAAGTAAATCTAAATCTTAGAGATTTGTTGCAAAAGCTAGAATTAGTAAAATTTGTCGACTTTTTTATATTCCGTATCGTCTAAAACTAATATACGTGTAGATTTATATCTTAATTAAACATGCATTTTTCGATCTTATGATGCGGTGATAAGCATACCATCTAAGTGTTAATAGAGATTATGTTCTCTAGAAAATATTTGCTATAACTGAGTAACATACTGAGATCAAATTTATGCACTACTTGATATTAGATTTATATGAGTTAATAAATTAAACATGAAGATACTCTCAAAATTAATTTCATGTTTAAATGTTTTCCCTTTTGAGCTTGTATACATTGAATATGAACTAGAAGTTTATTAAGGTTGGCGTGTTTGTAAAGTGGGTTCTCAAAATTCCGTGAAGCACAATAGGTTATTTGTTCATCTGCCTCTTGTTAATTGCTCAATCACGTACAAGATAACAACAAGATAAATGAGTGACTTGGGAAAAACGTAATTAACAGGAATTCCTAGAACAATAATTAAAGACTTTCACGATTACCATTAATGCCTAAGAGACGCTCTCGTTAATTACGGTAAAATGGAAGGTTTTTATAGTATTAATAGATCAATTTGAAAATTATTCAAATCAGATTGTGATTCAATGTTTGTACGTAAACATATTGCAATAATGAAAGACAAAGCAATTTGAAAATGACCGTATAAAAGTAGAATAGCTAAAGCATCTATTTTGACTGTAATGAAGCGTTTAAAGTAGAAAATAAACAAGGAAAATGTATGTAGTGTAATAAAAAATTAAAAGATAACCATAATTGGTAATATTATAGCAAGCAAACGTTTTAAGTAACGCGAATGAAGTCTCTACGCTAATCGTTAGGTGAATGAGGTATTTGATGATTAACTACTTAATAAGAAATATATACGATTGGTCATTCAGTAACGTCATATGCAGTAACTTCACAAAATCTTTCTAAATCGATACAAATCTATGAAAATAAAGTATTCCAGCCATTTATGAACCACAATGAAGATATTTGAATGTTCCACGGGGGTAAATTAAAGCTAATCCTTCAGTGCAATCTTTTGTAATTTGATTTTAAATGGCTCACTGTTGTAAACAAAATAGATATTTCAAATCAATGGTACGACAGTTCGAGATCTAGAATAATCAGTCAATCATTAACAGCACAATTAGACAACTACTATCTGTAAATTCTGACACGAAACAGTGGTCTAATGCCAGCTCTGATAGTGAACCAGATGTTTGCAGTCGCAACTGGATTTTTTCTCAGAGTGCAGGTGGCTCGCACCATAAATCACCATAACTTAAAGAGCATGTGTTTTGGTATGTGTATTTTTAATAGTTATTCTAAATTATGCGTAACTTTATTCCATTATAAGAATGAAGATGAAAAGTCTGTAAATTGATATTTGCTGCACAGCTGTTAGGAGGAAGATTGAATAGGAAGTAGTTTTCATTCTGCACGTTACTTTCCATTTAAATAGAAATACACCAATTTTTCTCTAAAAAAATCCATGCGTAAATAAGAGCTGTTGTTATGTACCATAAAGTATAATACGATTTTCTAAATACGTTTTAAATAAACACTTCCAATTAATTTACAAAATGAAATCACAATAACACTATCCCGAAGTTACAGTAGTTTTGAAAAAAAGGTAACTGGAATTTAACAGTAATACATGAACACCATATGCATCACATCTCAAAACTATTTCGTACAATAATCACATATCAAAATGAAGAGTACATTTTACAGTAAACACGATAATATATCAGTTTGGATGTTACGTTAAACATTTAACAATAAAACTACCTAAATATACACCTCGCTATGCACGTTTAAATGGAAGTACATAATCAAAGGCACCCTACTGTATCAAATAAATAATTTTAGGAAAACAAACTTTTTCACATGATTAAAAAATAAAATCACAGTATCAATTCCCCTGTCTTGCTTTTGTCTTAGAACAAATAAAATAAAAAAAAAAACGAAAGCTAAGGCCAAGGCATGGAATTAGTCATTAATGTCAGAGTTCTGGTCGCAGAAAGAATAACACTGAAAATATGATATATATTGAGAGAGATAATTTTTAATGAAATTAAATAATGACATTTAAATGAAGTTACATAAGTAAAAAAAAATCATGAGGAAGAACTGCATTAAAAAGAGCAAATCCCAACCTCTGATTTATTATATTATAACCACACATTTTAAGCCATAAACAAAACACAAATAAATTAAACAAAGTACGCTGCACATTTTAAAAAGATCTTAGGGTACAAGCTACAACGTGGGATTATAAAATGTATCCTAGATTTTGGAGATCCTGCTAAAGTAGGACCCACATTGTGGTTAGGATACACTGTCTATCATTCTTAACCTCCAATTCGATAGTCTCACATAAGAAGATTAGAAATTAGGAGAGCGAGATGTGGGTGTTCAAGCCCACAATGCCCCACATCTATATCACCTTTCACTGCTTCCAGACAGCTGTGGGAAGGTGATTGCTCTCCCAAGTTAAAATAACAATAAAAAAGATAAACATAAACAGATGAAAATAAATAAATAAAATAAACAACGCTGTAATCAAGAGTTCAATTCCTCGCAGTGAATACTGCAGCTAGCCTGATGTGGCTTTACTAAAAGAGAAAAACACACGCATTTATGCATTTCTAAATATATATTAAATTAAAACAAATATAAAGATTAAAATGAATATATAATATATAATCAAAGTTTTACATTTTTTATTCTGTATAATTTACATAATGTTTTTTTACAGTTATTAGTTCTGAAAAAGTTTTGATCACAATTACAGTATGCTTTATAATTAACACTTTTATTAAACGTGCTGTTTTAATTTATAGTTCTAACCATCTTTAAATTCCTGCTTAAACATGTAATTACTTATATCTTACAAAAGTAAGAGTAACATTTCTATAGGCAGACGATGTTGCTACAGTTCTATAGGCGGATGATTTTTAGCAAGAATAACGTTTCTATAGGCATACAATGTTATTATAGTACCATAAAGTTGTATACAATTTCAACTTTTCTCAACTTACGTCTATATAGTTTTATTTATATATCTAATAATCTTACATGCATTTTATAATTAAGACATAAGGTATTAGTAGTTGTATTATGTTATTGAGGTTCTATAAATTGTATTACTTGGCAAATTGTGTTACTAAGGTCGGTGTTACTGAGGTCGGTGTTACTAAGCCAAATGATGTTTCTGTAAACAGATAATTCAAAACGACCGATGTCTGAAATTAATTACATGTCCTAAAACGCTACAAGTAAAACCGTTATTTTTACAAGACAACTATTGTAGCGTACGTACTATGTATTATGTCAGTTTTTATCACACAAACAATCTTTATTTATTCATTATTTATTTGAAGAAAACAAATATTATAACATAACGAATATATATGTAAAAAACCGCTGGTTTGAGTTAAGAAAAAATTTATGTAGAGGAGCGAACAACGTTTCGACTTTCTTCGGTCATCGTCAGGTTCAGAAAGAAAGAAAGAGGTAACTGAGATAGCTGACCACGTGTTTGAAGGGATTATGTAATTAAGTGTAGGAATGTAGAGGGCGTAATTAGACGTTGGATATATTTATTAATAAAGTTTTTTTTTTTGTTTTTGGAATTTCGCACAAAGCTACTCGAGGGCTATCTGTGCTCGCCGTCCCTAATTTAGCAGTGTAAGACTAGAGGGAAGGCAGCTAGTCATCACCACCCACCGCCAACTCTTGGGCTACTTTTTTACCAACGAATAGTGGGATTGACCGTCACATTATACGCCCCCACGGCTGGGAGGGCGAGCATGTTTAGCGCGACTCGGGCGCGAACCCGCGACCCTCGGATTACGAGTCGCACGCCTTACGCGCTTGGCTATGCCAGGCCTTTATTAATAAAGGAACAAAAGTGTTCCTTTGTATTGGATTATTTTGAGCTTGAGTTGTTGTATAAGTAAGGCTTCTTTAATTTTGCGTTCGTTTAAGTTTGTTTCTTTATTTAGTATTTGGCTGTTTTTTATGGTTATGTTGTGTTTATTTGATTTGCAGTGTTCGAAAACGTGTGAAGGTGACTTTTTGTGTTCTTTGAATCTGGTTTCCGTTTTTCTACTTGTTTCTCCAATACAGAAGTCGTCGCAATTATCACATTGTATTTTGTAAATAATGTTGGTGTGGTGTTTCTCAGTGTAGTTTTTACATAGTATAGACCTTACTTTTGTGCCTATTTTTTGAATAAATTTGGTATTTACTAGCATGTCATATTTTGGTACTAGTTTTTTGCCAAATGTTGGTTATTTTTTTGTTGATGTCGAGAATATACGGTATGCAACAGTATATGGTTTCGTGATTTTTTAAATCCTGTGATATATTTACTTTGGTTAGTTGATTTTGCTTTATGTCTAGGTGTGTGCGTATACAATTTGTGGAGGAAACGTATTGATGTTGATGAAGTACTGTTTTATTGTGTTTAATTCGTCGTTAATTTTATCTGGTGAGCATAGTTTTATGTTTATTTGGATTCTTAGTATGTTGAATTTTTGTTTTGTTTCATGTGCTGAGTTCCAAGGAATGTATAGTCTAGTATGGGTGATTTTTCAGTGGATTACTGTTTTAAATTGTGTATCGGTTCTTGTAATTTTGAGGTTAAAAAATGATATTTTATTGCTTTCTTCCTGTTCACATGTGAAGATAATCTTGGGATGTATAGAGTTAATGTGATTGAAAAATATGTGTGTTCTGTAGATGTGAATCCCGCAATCGTGTCGTCTACATAGTTGTACTAGTATAGTGGTGGATGTAATGCTGTGTTAATTCGGGTGTGTGAGCAAGTTCGGGAATGTATTACATCCAGTGGCCACTCAATTGCGAGTAAAGCACCTTAAACAAATAAAAATAAACATAATATCATTTGACTGTCCAATTGATTTGTATACGGTAAAACAACTAAATCTATCTACTACGTACATAATTTTGACCTGCCGATCAAAGAAAGGACAATCAACCAGTATCAGCCATCTCCAGTTCTTTGGGTACTCTTAATCAACTAACAGTTTAACACCTCTCACAACATCGCTTTTCGATCCCCTGACCAACAAATCAAGGACTCTATTTACTAAACAATGTTTCTGTGATGGCAGTAATAAATTATTTTAAGAATAAATCTTTATGAGGAATTATTTTTATCAGATGGTGGCCCGGCATGGCCAAGCGTTTTAAGGTGTGCGACTCGTAAACTGAGGGTCGCTGGTTCGCATCCCAGTCTCGCCAAACATGCTCGCCCTTTCAGCCGTGGGGACGTTATAATGTGACGGTCAATCCTACTATTTGTTGGTAAAAGAGTAGCTCAAGAGTTGGCACTGGGTGGTGATGACTAGCTGCCTTCCCTCTGGTCTTACACAGCTAAATTAGGGACGGCTAGCACAGATAGCCCTCGAGTAGTTTTGTGCGAAATTCCAAAACAAACAAACAAACAATTGTCAGATAGTTAGTGTATTACTGAAATATTTTCATAATTAATAAAACAGTAAACATATAACAATTTTAAAGCCTTCGCTAACGAGTATAGATACTTGAGATACTAATTTTATATATAGTTAAGATACTGATCGACTTATGTTTATAGAAATGTAAATATTAAAACATTTACTACTGTTCCTCAATTCTTCATCTTAAGATTCCACGCTGGGACAGCGGTAGGTCTTCGAACTTCAAGGATTCGATTTCCCTCCGTGGATACAGCAGACAGCCTGATGTGGTTGTACTAAAAGAAAACCACATACCTCATCTTATGCGTTACATTTTTAACAAAACAGATGTGTTTCGAAGCACTAAAATAGTAAGATAATAAATTCTGTCATTGAGTTTATTACCACCGTCGTTTTTTTGATTTCATAATACCTTTCTATACCACTGGACAAATTATACGAATATTGTTTTATATCTTGAAATCGTATGTTTTCATCGTTATGTAACACAATAGAATAACTAATATAAAATATTCTCGTCTGTGATCGTGTGACATATTTTAATGCCTAATAAGACAATCAAATATTAGCGACCTTCTTCAGGATTCTCAAGTTATTATCTGACTTTTTGTTTTAAAATAAACGAATTTATTTAATTTTATTCAACCGAAGGTCTTGATACAGTATTTTATATATTAAAAAAAACATCAGATTGGTTGATAATATAAAATTTTACATTTTTATCAATTCCACCTTTATTTAACAAACACAGACTCACACTGTTCATGTTAGATTATTCATTTGTAATACATGGTCATTTTTAACTTATTAAATAAATTAATTAAAATATGGCCACACTTTATTCCTTCAGTCGCTGAAGTATTCATTATCCTATCTCTCAACTTTATATTACCTTTAAAATTTTGCATGGCGTCACATTATATTTTCGACTTTTCATCACGGGTGCCTATGAGTGTGCATAAATGTAAATAAGCTGTTCAGTCTATCTTTTTTGATAATAAGAATGTCCTGTGTTGTTATAGACTTGTTCATGAATAAATACTGTTGGTAAAAATAAATGATAATTTCTTTGTATATCATTACGTGTGCATTTCATTTATTTTCAATTGTATGTGATTATTAATAAACTTGTTAGTTTAAAACATGAAAAGCTTACAGCTAGTAAAATTCAAATTATTTCTTATTATTTATCTACCTATCTGTTTGTTTATCCTATATATAACAAAATTTTCTTTACGGAAAAACTATTTTTGTTTTTTTTCTGATTTAAATTATTGATTTAGTTTGTTTTAATTGAATATCAATGTCCCAAGAAACATTACTACTTTTAGAAACTTTTCTAAGCTTAAATTTAGTGTCTTTGCATGTGTTTTTCTTATAGCAAAGCCACATCGAGCTATCTGCCGAGCCCACCGAGGGGAATCGAACCCCTGATTTTAGCTTGTAAATCCGTAGACTTACTGCTCTACTAGCGGGGGGCCTTAAATTTAGAAATGATGTCTACCATTTCATTTTAATGACTAACCCCATCATTAATGCTCAGAAATATTTTTTTCTGTTCAATGAACATCCCCATTTATAACGCTTCAGGGAAACCTTTTCAGTTGAATTAATACCGCATCTTTAGTGTGCCAAGAATAGGTTTTAGTTTATTGAATGTCACCGTCTTTTTTACTTTAATGAATACCACTGCATTTAATAATTCAGAAATAACGTCTGATTAAATGAATACCATCATGTTTAATGCTTTAAAATTGACTTTTTAATTTAGAGAATACTACACATTGTTTAATTGTTTATAATTAATTAGAATCAACCTCAGACCCTATATTATTCTTTGGTATAGACATCACTTTGTCAAGTTCACTATTTTTACCACAAGTACTTATCCTGTTGTCGAATTAAATTGTCTTACAATTAGTAGTAGAACCCTCTGAAAACGTAACTCTTTTTAAGTTACGTTTACACAAAAATATTATTGTGACAAAAATACACCATAAAGAAAACAAGTTTTAATTGAATTGAGCGATATATTAAACGTATTTCAAAGTTGAACTCTTAAGGGACTTTCTACTATCTACGATGATACCAAACCACGAGTCCCCAGTTGGTACAGCGGTAAGTCTACGTATTTACAACGCTAAAATCAGTGATTCGATCCCCCTCGGTGGACTCAGCAGATAACTAACGAGGCATTGTTATCAGAAAAAAACACACCCATCCACGAAACTGAAATTAGTGAAGTGCATTGATATCCTTTTTTCACCAGTACCTGCTACAGATATGCCCCCCGCTAGTACAGTGGTATGTCTCCGGATTTACAACGCTAAAATTAGGGGTTCGATTCCCTCGGTGGGCTGAGCAGATAGCCCTTTGTGGCTTTGCTATACGAAAAACACACATGCTATAGATATATTGAATCATGATAGTCTTTTTTTTAATGCAATTACTACCAAGCTTGGTGAGAAGGTAAGAATGCAGATAAACATTAACTATGTGGATATTCTTATATTTATACTAACGCAATAAAAGCTTTAAGTTGACCATTACATCACACGAATTTAACATGCTACATTTATTTAGTCCATGCGGATGTGTGGCATTACTATAATAATAATATTCTTGCAAACGGTATGTTTCAACACTCCTTCATCCCAGGAGATCTTAATAACAAAGTCTTAATAACAAAGTTTTATGATTAAAAAGGCTCAACAGTTATAATACTTGTGTCATTTAACTAACTAATATATGCATGTATTTGATCAGAACACCATTTGGAATGTGATTTAGGGTAATCGTTCTCGTGAAACATTTCTCCTATGTTCATAAAGTAGTAACTTCTAAACTAATCTTTATCTTCCAACATTCAACTGGAAAGACATCTTAATCCCTTTAAGCTTCTTGTCATCAAGTAGGCAATGGTACTTATTTTCTACTCTTCAGCTAGCTTCATTATTCTCCAGTACATCGTATATGTACGTATATATAAGTATAAATGATGTTCATAAGCGCGCATATACAAATATATATATGTATTAAAACACGTCTTTCAGCATTGCTGTATCATCAGTTAAATAAATTTAGCCACTTCAAGTCTTAATAACTTCGGGTGAGATCATTCTATTTTCAGATATGTTATTTAAAACGTACTTAGCTGAAAACTCTCGTTTCATTTCTTCGATACCGAAACTTAATATGCTCAATTAAGCAATGAATACAAGGGAAAAGGAAAAGACAACTGACACTTAATTTTTATTCCATTAAAAACTTATAATACGTATCACAACGTAAAAGAAAACTAAATCATAACACTAAATCATATATTGTTAGATATCAATCCTAATAAACTTACATTAAAGGAAAAAAACAAACAATTCCTTTGTTTCGATTTTAAAACTCAACACTGGGATAAAAATTACACTTGGAGGTAAATTTGAGGCTATAAATAGAAACACAAAGACAGACAAGCATTCTAATTAAAATCAATAAAATTATTTCTAACACAAATGCTGTTCTTCTATAGATAAGTAAGTTTATAGATTTAGAACACTAACATTTGCGGTTCTAGTTCCCTGTGTGACCAGAGCTTATACAACCTATTGTGTAGCTTTGTGCTAACAAAAGGCAAATAATGTTCATTCCAGGATTATGTTTCTATCAATTTAAAATGATGCTTAGCTGCCAGTATTTTAAGTTTTCCATCGATTTTGTCAGAGTTTATGTTTTAACAAAGTTTGAAGTTCAGTATTTTGCTTCATTGCACTCAGAGGACGATATTATAGGCCTGTCTCAGATATTTTCTTGGATCTTACAGAGATCTTGTGAATAATTGTTCTACTGATAATTTCTGAATGAGTAACAATGGCAAACGTAAGTGATCTGGTTCACTTTGATCGCCGAGTAATACATTTATCCAGTGAAAACATATAGTTCTGAAATATTGAAAGTTGTCCATGAGCCTTATATAGAGGTTACTTATGTGTCAACAGGATATCTGATAAAGTTAGGAAAATTTCTTCTGGCCAAATATTGGACAAAATGTTTCTCAGTTTTATAAGGCTTGTCAAACCTGTCAATTGGCTGAAAAACCTAACCAGCAAATTCCTCTTGCTCTTTTTAAACCTATCCCAGCGTTTGAAGGATCCTTCAGTCGTGTTGGATCTTTACCAAAAACTCGATCAGGAACCAGTTTTTGTTGACTGTCATATGCACGTCCACTCGATGGCTTTGATTATTTTTTTTTAGTTTTGTTAGAATGCCCAAAGAAATTCAGTATGAACAGGGATCAATGTTTGTTGAGTGTTTCGACAAGTTGTCTAGCACTGTGCTGACATCCCGAATAAGAAGAAGCTATTGAGAGATTTAATTCTATTTTGAAAAATTTGTTGAGGGCTTACTGTATCGATAATAAGAAGGATTGGGATGAAGGAATTAATTTAATATTGCTGACGTTTGTGTATCACTTCAGGATTCAATAGGGTTTAGCCTGTTCGTGTTGATGTTTGGTCAATTAGTGCATAATCCTTTGAAGTTGCTGAAGGAAAAGTGGTCGGACGATGACCTGAAAAACATGTACTTATTGGATTAGGTTTCCAAGTTTCGGTTCAGGCTCTTAGGTGCATACGAATTAACTCGAGAAAAGTTGAAGTCATTCCAGGCTAGAATGAAAAACGTTTACGACCACAAGAATGAAGAGCGTAAGTTCCATCTTAATAACATGGTCTTAGTATTATTACCTACTATGAAACATCTACTCAAAGATAGGAAACATGATCCTGATGAGGATATTCAAAACGTAAATTATGTAAACTATGTTGTAAAAGTATCTCAACATTTAAAGGCTCCCCAGCTATTTCATATTGATGTGTTAAAACCCTATCACATCTGAGATGCATCTATTATCATTCTAGCCATTGAGTGTTCTCCTGACACTGTTGACAGTTTCTTTGAATCATACACCAATGAATTTGAAAATACTGGAGATGAATGCAATACCAAACTGAGTAATTCTAACATTCTGACCAATCTTGAATCAAAACTCAATCACTTGCCTCCAGAAGAGAAAAAAACAACTTGGTAGTTTATTTATTAAATATGAATGTATGTTTCCAGACATTCATATTCAAACCAACATTTCTCTTCGTGATGTAGATATAGGTGATGCTTCTCCTGTGTGACCCCCGCTAGTACAGCGGTATGTCTACGGATTTACAACGCTAAAACCAGGGGTTCGATTCCCCTCGGTGGGCTCAGCAAATAGCCCGATGTGGCTTTGCAATAAGAAAACACACGCTTCTCCTGTGAAACAACATTCCTATCATGTTAACCCAATTAAGGCTGATAAAATGCGTAAAGAAATACCTTATATGCTAAAAAACAGCATTATTGAACTCATTTAAAGCGTTTGGTCTTCACTTTGTATGCTGGTACCTAAATCTTATGGTTTGGCTTGATTCTGTACAGACTTTTCCAAACTAAACGTTTTGAGAAAGACTGATTCTTCTCCCATTCTAAAAAGAGAGGACTGTATTGATAAAATTGGGAAAGTCAGATGCATCACAAAGTGTATCCTACTAAAGGAATACTGGAATGTTCCTCTAACAGACAGAGCAAGTGAAATCCCTGCTTCTGTTGCTCTTTATGAATTACACCAATACAATGTAACGTCATTTGGAATTAAAAATTATCAACTAACTTTCCAGCAAAAGATGAATCAATGTCTCAAAAACCTGTCAATTTTAGAAGATTCTCAAGTGTAAGAATCAACAATATATTATATATAAGTAAATACTATTGATTCATAATATTATTTCTTTTGCTAAAATGTCTAGAAACTCTCCTTTCAAGCTTATAAAAAATAACTAATGCAACACGAAAAGACAGAATATGTTGTAGGTTTGCTACAGTTGGTATGCTATAAACGTTGGAAGCTATAACAGTGCTAAACGCTTATAAATCGGGAAAGTACAGATATTTGACCAGGAACGTTTATACATTTCGAACGTTACAAGCCGTTCAATTTCAGAGAATTAATTTCGGACGTTAATATTTCTACGAGAACATTAGGTATCTTCGTCTGTGAAAAAGTCTCATGTGAGCTGCGAGAGATAACGCGTGATAAGTGAAGTGTATCAATATCAAGGTGAAATTAATTTGTTCATCGTGAACCGTCGGTTAAATATTTAGATAGAATATTCATACAAGATAGGAGACTCAGTATATGTTTGATCAACTTTCCTTAATTTATAGTTTTGATCATACATAACATTTAGGTTTGCAAAACTAATATTGAAATAAAAATGTTAAAGATCTCACAAGCAAACGTTTTAGTGATTTTAAAGGTGAACTTGTCCTTCAAAAATAAAAGGGAATAACAATGAACAGTTTTCGTTTTTTTCCTTATAAATGTTGCTGTGGTATATAATTTATATAATGGTGAAACATGATTTTCAAGGAATAAAATGGAATTCTACCGAAATAAAGATTTTTGTTAAATATACATTAAATAATTTACACTTTAAAGAAATGCGATGTACATATATATGTCATTCTCGTCTGCTCTAGAAATTTTCTTCTTTATATATAAATGGTGCAATGAATTATTGACATATTTAAAACACTTATGTTCTGTTATGTGAATGTTAACAACGAAAACAAACGTGCTTCTAGCTCGAAGTTAAAGCTTCGATCTTAGGCGTGTTTTGTAAAGTCCCTGTGAAATTGCGTCATATATTAAATTGTTTGAAGTCGGGTCTTAAGTTTCACTGATTTAATTGCAAGACTTACAAAATGCAGCTGTTCAAACATCTCAATTAATAAAATTTCGGTGTTTTTGTTACGTTCAAACTATATTCCTATTATAAGAGCTCTAAATGTCTTAAGACTGTAATAAATTTATCGTTATACATTCATTTTAATACTTATATTGTTGGATTTGTAATTCGCAAGTTCCGCCTGTTCTCTAAATTTGTAGAAGAGTGTTAAGGGTAAGACTCAACAATATTTGTTTTACGAAAACGCTGGCGAGTTCGAACATTCTAGAATCACGCTTTAAACTATATAAAACTAACGCGCCAAGAAAAAAATTATTATTATAATTATCAGTCAGCTACAGTCATTCAACACTTTAACAATTCGAGCAAAGTGAGGTAGTGCTTCGTCCTGTTGGAAGATAGCTCTTTATAACAAGTCAGGAGTTTCTCAAAGTTGTATTATAGAATAAAGAACTCTTGTAACACATGTGGATATGAATTTTCAGAGTTCGTTCGTCAAAAAAACAAGAGCAAAACAAACATTAATACTACAAAACAGAATTAACGACACTACTATTTGTAATTATATTAATATTTGTTATTATCTCAAGTAATAATAAAGTTATTTAACTTTGTTTTTGATATATTCATTTTCGGACACTTTGTATATCACTTCAAAATTAGGGTTTGGTTTGTTTTGAATTTCGCGCGAAGCTATACTAAGACTGTCTGCGCTAGCCCTCCCTAATTTAGCAGTTTAAGACTAGAGGGAAGGCAGCTAGTCATCACCACCCACTGGCAACTCTTGGGCTATTTTACTAACAGATAGTGGAATTGGTCGTCACATTATAACGCCACCATGGGTGAAGAGGCGAGCATATTTGGCGTGACGGGGATTCGAATCCGCGACCTTCCGATTACGAATTAAGTACCTTAACCACCTGGCCATGCCGAACCTCAAAATTAGGGACGGTTGGCGCAAGTAACTTTGGGTAAAATTTAACAAAGTTATTTAGAATTTCTAAGTAATTTTCCAAATCTAACATTACGTTGTTATTGTTATAATAATAGATTACAGTACCAAAAGTATGTTCTTGTTTTAAGGAAATAAGTATAGAAATACTTTGGAGATTTATGTATTTACAAATTAATACTGTTTTAATATAAATGGTGTTCGTTTATGTATATCACACATTTTCTCATTACTTTCATTTCATATATTCTCTCTATTTCTTTCCTTATAAGTTGCATTCTAAAACAAATTTTATTGTGAAAAAGAATTTAGATATTTCACAGGTTTCAGACATAAAAATCTTTTAATTTCTCAATATAATGCAGATGTAGACTATACAAAGTCCTAGGGCAATACAAGAATAATAAAATAAACAATTAATAAGCATTATGAGTAAAATGCTATATGACTGTAGAAGCTCCAATCGATCTTTACTCTGGTATCGCTGTGTTTCTCATGCTTATAGCGCAACAGAAAAGGTGAGATATTAATCTCCGTTGGATTGAATAGAAGAGTAATGCGTAACAGAGTAACGTTATCCTTCACACGTTTTCTTTATACATTTCAAGCTTACATATAATACACATTAACTTCTACGACGGGGCATTATCAACTTGTATATAAACTTCTATCAATGAGCAGTTTTGGGGAACTACGTAACAAGTGTTTTTAACCTATATTTGAAGTTATTTAAGACTATCCATAAGTTACAATAGCTGAATACTTTTCGAAGCACAAGGGTGGACAAACATATTGTGAACCCATCTTAAAATGTTGTTAATTTGTTATATGTTTTATTAGCTTACAAAAAACTATGTAAAACGATATGTTTTAAAATGCACTCGACAAGATCCGTTCAAATATGATTTCAAGTCATAATTTCAACACTGTATTTCGTAAGTACCTGAACGTTTCATTAGTTTACTTCTATGATAATATCTTTGTGCATAGTTTTCTGTTATGTAATGTAACATATAAGAAATTAACAACATTTTCAAGCAGGGTACTTTTTGTCCACCACCTGTATATATAATTAAATAGAAAATTTTTCATTTGAGTACTTTTAGTTTACATGACAAGTTCAAAAGTGTTAAACCTTCCACTTTGTATGATAACTCCAGATATGTTAATCCTTTCACTTGATATGATAATTCCAAAAGTATTGTCAAACCATTCAATTTTGATGATATGTTTAAAAGTATTAAATCTTTTACTTTATTTGATAGCGTCAGAAGTGTTAAACAATTTACATTATACAATAGCTTTAGAAGACACAATGTTTCAAAAATGGCAGATGTTTGAATAAAGTTAAGGGTTTTAGCAATATCCTTAGTTTATTGGGTATGCTAAATCGTGGTTAACTACTATATATGTTGCTTATAGAAAAGAGCGTCATGCTTAGTTAAAGTCTAGGTGTCAATATATGTGGTGAACATAACATACATAGCTCATAGTATATCTTTGCACTTACAACAAACTAACAAAAATATACATGCTAGCTAATGCCTAATGTAATGGATTTAATATTATTTAATTATTTTCATGTCTGTTTTCGTTTCAGTTAAATATATATTTAGAAATGTGTGTAATTCTATTGTTAAATGAGTATTGCAAAACTCCCGCCTATTCTTTAAATTTGTAGAAGATTTACTAGTGTAAGAACAAATAATATGTGTGTGTAAAAATGCTAGTGATTGTTAATACTCTTGTTAAATGAAATTTTGAAACTTCACCTAATTATTATGAAAGGTAGCCACCGCAACACGCAGAGAGATAGTTTAATATTGTTTACTTGCTACGGTTAGTATACTTTCATCCTCGGAAGCTATAATTGTTATAAACGCTTATTATTTGGAAAAATACATTATAAACCATTTAACTTCAGTGAATTGACTTCGGCCCTTAGTATTTATACAAAGACATAAGATATCTTTCTCGAAGAAAAATCAGTTGGTAAACGGCGTGAGGCCAGCCAAGTATAGTGAGCTAGTAAATTTGTTTGTTTGTTTTGGAATTTCGCACAAAGCTACTCGAGAGCTATCTGTGCTAGCCGTCCCTAATTTAGCAGTGAAAGACTAGAGGGAAGATAGCTAGTCATCACCACCCACCGCCAACTCTTGGGCTACTCTTTTACCAACGAATAGTGGGATTGACCGTCACATTATAACGCCCCCACGGCTGAAAGGGCGAGCATGTTTAGCGCGACGGGGATGCAAACCCGCGACCCTCAGATTACGAGTCGCACGCCTTAACACGCTTGGCCATGCTGGGCCGCTAGTAAGTTTATCAGCTCATCGTAATAACCATTATTATAAAATGTAACACTATTTGTATTGAGAAATAAAACTGTGTAAATGAATCTTCTTGGCAAACATCATAAATATGATACATCTCGACATTTAATAATATTGTAAATTTTAAGTATCATTATCTCAGTTTTAGGTTATTTGAAATGTCTGATTATTAATATTTTCTTGAGTTTTTTGCTTTATATCTAATCAACTACAACCTCAGTAAATACATAAAGTGGGCATTTTCTAAATATGTAACATCAGCTGGCTCCTTTTTCAGACTCTTTTAACTTTAAATCTATTCTTGACCAACTAAACCTTGAAGCCTTAATGGCCAGTTCTGATGTAATCTCTCTCTTCGCATAAGTCCCAACATTAATTTCACTTGTGAACAGAACAAAACTAACCAAATAGCAATTCTTAATCTCAAGATCACTGGAACAGACACATCATTCAAAACATAAATTAACCGGAAAATCACCTATACTGGACTATACATTCCCTGGGACTGAGCACATGAAACAAAACAAGAAACTCAAAATATTAAGAAACCAAATACGCACAGCCACCAAACTATGCTCACCTGATAAAATTAACGAAATTAACAAAAACCGTAGAAAATTATATGCACACACCAAGATAAACAACAAACAAATGATAATAAATCTCAATATACAAAAACTACAAAACTTCACACTGCTGTATATCATATATTTGTGATATTAGCAAAAAATAACCAACATTTCGAAAAAAACTTAAAACACAACACAACGATGACATCTCAACCTAAAATCCTCATCTGTTCACACAAGAAAAGGTAAATGATCTGATACGTGATTTATCTTTATCAAAGCAGAATGGAGAACTTTTTGACACTTATTTACAGTAATGAAAGTTATTACCTACAATAATAGGAGTTTCAATTTACTAAAGTCACCATCAAATTCTTCCATCTTAGGAAAACATGTAAGATACTACGTGTTTCTACAGAAATGCGGATTTCACAAATGGAAGAATTGGGTACTGAACGTCATCTTTAAGAATGGAGAATTTCTATTGACTCATCTAAAGCTACTCTGAAAGCTGTACTTTTGCACAATGGGTACATTGATCAATCGATTTCTGTTGCTAATGCTGTGAACATAAAAGAAGTCTATCAAAGCAAACTGCTGATAGTTGAAATTATTAAATATAATTACCATAGATAAAACATATGTGGTGATCAAAAAGCTATTGCACTCTTGCTTAGCCTGTAGAGTGGGGGTACTAAATATTGTTGCTTTTTGTCTCTGAGACAGCTGAGATGATAAAAGCCATTTCAAAGTGAAGAAATGACCAGTAAGAGAGCATTACATAGCAGGGAAACAGAATGTCGATTATCAACATTAGGTGAATTCTTAAAATGTTTTTTGCTACCACTTCATGTTAAACCGGTACTAATGAAGAGTTTTATTGAATGATTAAACACAGGTAATAATGTTTCAGTTACCTGTCTGAGAAGTTTTAAAAAAATAAATGAAATGAAAACAAAAGGTGGTATGTTTGTTGGGCCACAGATTCGAAAGTGCTGATGGAAGATGATTTTGAAGCAGTACTCAATCAGAAAGAGCTTGCTGCCCAGAAGTCATTCAAACTGGTTGGTAAAAAGTGTTTAGGAGATCACAGAAATGAAAATTATGCTGTGATAATATATGATACACTTAATAACTACAGGGAAATTAGGGTCTAGGATGTCACTAAAGATGCATTTCTTAAATTCACATTTAGACGTAAATAGTACTTCTGTAAAAGGTGAAACTACAATAAGACATTTAATATTGTTAAAACAAACTGAAGTTTGTAACACGACACTATTTTTAATTGAAAATCGCATCTCATTTGTGTTGCTAGAATGTTTTTATGTTTATATCGCTATAACAATCAAGACCTCACATAAGCCTATGTAAGAAGCAAAGTGTATTATTACGAAATAGCACAATGTTTGGAATTATTTCCAACAATTTTTTTTGCTTTTTTACTGTACATATATGCAGACTAATGGTGTATAGAAATGTATATGGCTACAAATATGGCTTAATTGTTAAAGTAGTTTTGCACATCTAGTGCATTATTCTTACTTGGTAATCTAAAGACAGTTTAAGGAAAAACAGCAATCAGGTGAACGTTAGAGTTATAATATTAAACGACTTTATTTTGCCGTTGGGTGCCCTTAAAAATTCCAAATATTTGCTAATAATGTTAATTGGATTTCTTTCCACAATTTTGTTTTTTGTTTTGTTTTTGAATTAAGCACAAACCTACACAATGGGCTATATATGCTGCTGCCCACCACGGGTATCGAAACCCGAATTTTAGCGTGTAAGTCCGCAGACATACCGCTGAGCCACTGGGGGGCTTCCACAATTTAAGAATACAATTGTGCAAATAAGCAAATAATATGTATATCTATCGGTTAGCTTTTATGTTCTGCTGATGTAAACACATTTATTCCACCTAATTAAGCAAATAAAAGGTAGACTAACATTTGTTCGATAACAGCCTACCTTCCCATAGTGTGTTGCATTTCTCTTGCACAATATGTACTAAGTTAACTAGTGTCAAAAGAAAAATATATAACTTACCTGTTGATCAGTAACAAATTTTACAAAGAACTGTGTAAGTCTTTGTTTGTTTGAAGTTAAACACAAAGCTACATAATAGGCTATATGTTTTCTGTCCACCACGGATATCCAAACCCGGTTTTTAGCGTTGTAAGTCCACAGACATACCGTTATGCTACTGGGGTCCCTGTATACGTTAGCGCTTTCATTTTTAAAATTAATCCTCATCAATCAGATGCATCTCATCATTACATAAGAAAGATACATTTGATATTTTATAAAATGAAATGCATTTGAATGTGCCCCAAGAAATATAACTTTGAACAAACATATATTTGTTAAATTAAGTGTAAAAAATGCTGTTCTCCTATTATTCCTAAGTACTGATAAGTTCTTTACAAAACAGTTTCTAGGTGTTTTCATGTAAAACATGTTTAATTAAACAAAATGTTATTGCGAGCATTTATTAAAATGCATAAAATGTTTTAATTTAATCTCTTTGTTCAATCTCAATTCTGCCCGGCATGGCCAAGCGTGTTAAGGCGTGCGACTCCTAATCTGAGGGTCTCGGGTTCGCATCCCTGTCGCATCAAACATGCTCGCCCTCCCAGCCGTGGGGCGTTACAATGTGACGGTGGGTGGTGATGACTAGCTGCCTTCCTTTTAGTCTTACACTGCTAAATTAGGGACGGCTAGCACAGATAGCCCTCGAGTAGCTTTGTGCGAAATTAAAAAAACAACAAACAATCAATCTCAATTCTATGTCTTGAAATTCCTGATGGTGCTTCATATGTTTCTCTGTCTGTTTAGCGTCTAGTTATAGAGAAAAGTAAATAGTGCTTGTGTTTTACGTTACTTTGTTGTCTCTTTACTGTTTATAGTATAAAACTTCTTTATCGATTACAATATACTATAATCTCTTTGTACAGTCTTTTTATAGAACGTTTTGGGTCGCTAGAAGAAAATATAAAATTTAATATCTAGTCGTTAGTCTTAATAATAACCTTAACTATTTTTAATATAATTTTTTAAAAGTAATTATATGATTTGAAAAGAAAATTTTGTAGTTTCACCAACCTTGTAACAAATAGCATAACTTTCATTAATAGCTATTATTTATGAAAGAATTGTTCATTCACAGAATATCACTGTTATAATGAGAGGAAAGATGCCAGATTTTAGGACTGAATTAGATTCATAACTATTAGAAACGACATATATAAATATATATATGTATGTATATGGGGGGGACTCGTATGCACGAACACGATACGAATAAATCATTAATATCTAAAAGTTGTGTAAAATGCTGTGCCTATTAAAGAATGTGCAGTATAAATGAAAGCTGCATGTTATTCAGGGTTGGAGAATGATATTTGATGTGGAGATTTTTATCAATAATTCCAAATCATTGTTAGCTTTTTAACCTACATAATACTCTAAAATGTAATGGCTACCCACAATGTTTATTAGAAATACCAATACCTTTCTCAACAAGAAAATCACAAATTCACCTAGCCTATCAACCATATCCAAAATTATTATAAAGTATTGTCTTCTATTGTCTTTAAAAAGAAAACAAATTTAAAGGATATTTTATCGTTAATATCCTGAAGTTGATTTTAGATTATTTTTTAAATCTACATCGCACACCCTGTATTGTTTCCTTACTGACAACACCTTCCAAATTGGTCGTTGTTCTTGGCTTGTACAGGGTGTTCGGAAAGTCACTGTGTACTTATATATTTATGAACAAATAAAACTGCACAGTGACTTTCTGAACACCCTGTATAATATATTTGCACGTGTATATTTTATAAGAAACCATATACTGGCGAAATAAAATGCAAGAAATGATTATTAACCCCTTTGCTTTCTTCTACGTTAATGTGGTGAAAACACATGGAATGAGCTTATCAAAATCAATATCTTCTGCAAGACCAACACTGATTTGGAATTATTGATTAAAGACTCTATCCACATCAAATAGCATTCTCCAACAGTAAATAACGAACATCTTCTTTAATAAGGACAGTATTTTTATTGCTACTTCTTTACTTTCTATGTGTTTTAGCTTTGGTTAAGTTATTGTTAATGAAAAACTGTGTTTTAGCAGTTAACTTAGGATTGATGTCATTCATCATGCTTTTGCATTAAATACTGAAGATGGAATCTGTAGGATTCCGAAAAGTTTATCTAAGTTACTAACATAACTAAACAATGTTGTTTATCATAATTGTCGTTATACTTTTTATTTCAAAAAAAGACGTTCTATTCTAAAATCCTTGAAAAGAAGAAATATTTTTTTAAGGTTTTACTCACAATTTTATTTTTAGAGTAGAAAAATTATATTAATGAACCTATGAAACAAATTAAACCTGATTAATGTATCAAATTATAAAATGAATAATTATTTTAATATTTTGGAGCAAAAAACATTAAAACTACAGAATCAATTTGTTGGTGCTCCAAATGAAAATGTCTATAAATTTTTGTTTATTAAGATGGTTCTTAATTGCAAATAAAAGTTCAGGTCATAATTTTTATAGCCTTAACACCTTGATTCGTTCCAATGTACCACAAAACTTCGAGTTTCACCCATTTCGGACTGTATTTAGTTGTTGCTGAATGAATTTTAGACTGCTGCGGCCTGATACCATATATACTGTGATATAATAGCGTATTGGTATGTCTTATAAATGACTTATTTAAAGTATATTAGTATTTTGTTTCATATTTAATAGTATAGTTACACAATTGTATGATTTATGTATGATTTTAGTGTAGTTTAGATATTTTTGTATTTATATTGTTTCATTTTTGTTCTTACGAAAGCGTTTTTCTATGATGCTGCACAATTTGAATACGGAATTATTTTTATTCTTCTTTCTCTTTTATGATGGTCTGTGTCATTCAGTAAAAGTCAAATCTGTTTTAGCATTAATATTTAGAATATGAAGGTTTTGAAATGTATGTAACGCCTCCAATCTGAGCTTTTATGACTCATGATTATAATACAGAAATCCAGGTACATATTTCAGACACACTTTACATGTCTTCATACTATCTGGTATACAGTTGAATTTATTGTTGCTCGTTTTCGATTTGTCTCTGTGAATACAAATGAATCAGTGAATGCTAAATTATTGAGTTCCTCCTTGAAATAACATAAAAGTTCAGAAATCTTTTTTAAAGCAAATTTTGAAAAAGCAGAATTCCCTTGCTTCTACGTAACAAAACATTATAGGAAGTTAAGTTCATTACGAGGAGCAGAAATTAAATCAGGATCAATGAGCCATGCCATAATATAAACTTAGACGATAAAGATGAAAATGTCACGGAATCTTCTTTCCTTAAAGCCAGTGAGATAAACTCTTCCTTAGATATACTGGTCTTGAGGGTCTATAATGTCTTGATCATCCATCATGCACGACACAGTGCTCCAAGAGAAATGTTACCACAAAAGGTTTTGGCTAATTCATGAAACCCCCAATAATCGACTTTATACTAGCTGACCTGGAGACTCTTACAGCAGACTCTGTGACATTGATCCTAACTTTCGCTATGAATTTTGCTACTTCATAGTAGTCAGTTGTAGTTTACTAATTCTACTAGTCCTGGTATCCTCAAGATTACTGGAATTCACTGAAAACTGCAATATCTGGATCAGAGAGAAGTTCTATAGAATCTTTGAAAACAGATACAAAAACAAGTTCTAAAATATGATACATAATATTCCAGAATTAAAAAGTGACAGCATGAACTATATATATGTGGAATGTTTTTAAACAATCTGAATAATAAGGAATACGCTGGAATATTCCTGAATGTGCAAGATTATTCCATAACAATATGCTAGAACATTTCAGAATATTCTAGAGTCAATCAGGATTTTTTATAATATTCTGGATTATTCTAGAATATTGAGAATACTTAGATATAATGCGATATACAAGAAAAATGTTCGACTATTTTTATCAACTCCTAACTTTGATGTAAATTATTTATTTATGTATTCGAAAGAAACTAAGGAAGTAAGAGGTTGAAAATTAAAACGTCCAAAATAAGGACTACCCTACTGTTTAACAACTAAGAAAGTTAATACTAATACACTTTATGCTAAACATTAGCGATAAGTCTGATGCTATTGCTAACATTTTCAAGACAAATTTTATGCTATACTAAGATACGTAAAAGTTACGAGTATTGGAATTGAACTTCACATGGCTCAAAAGAGATTCAGTAAATAATCTCTACAGTATCTCCAGTCGTATTTCCTTACTTTTTACGATCCCTATATCCAGCTTTTAAAACCATTTTTTATTTTGTTTGTTGGCATTTTTATGTTTAATGATGTGTATAGGGCTACCTGATATGGTTATTAATTAAATTTATAAATTGTATTCTTGTTTATTCGTATTTTTATGCATAATAATTGGTAAAGGGTTACTTGATATTGTTATTAGCTAACTTTATACATTGTAATGATAATAAACATAGCTAGTAGGTCGCTGATATCGTTCGTGATGATCTAATGTAACTATTGACTATTTGATCGAATTATTTTGAGATGCTAAATGTTAAGTTGCAGCTAGAGATTGTCATGAAAATTTGCTTGAGAATATAGTGAGCATTTACACTTTCTATGTAATTCAATTCTCTATATATGATGTACATCAATAATCAAATATATATGCCTAGACTAAGACACAACCTCCAGTAATTAATTGCCAAAAAATTGCCAGTTGAAAAGCAGCCTTATATACCATAATATGTACCCATTTACCCATTTTTGTTTTCAGTTAAACAAACATAATGTTTTCTAGAAATTTTTCATAAGTTATGGGAAGAGAAAGCATGTTAAATGTTGTGATTTAAATAACAATAGAACACTTAATTTATAAGTACCGATATAACTGCCATTTAGAATAAATTTATTTTGTTTGTTTATTGAATTTCGCCCAAAGCTACTCGATGGCTGTCTGCAGTAGCTATCCCTAACTTAGCAGTGATAGATTAGGGAGAGGACAGTTCAACACCACCCACTACTAATAAAAAATAGGATTCACTGTCAATTAAATGCCCTACGGTAGAAAAGCAGCCTTTTTGAATAAAACGTTTACGTTTAAAACACCACTTTGACTAAGCCTTAGAATAATTAAATTATTATTCTAGAACTGCGATTAGTATATGATGTGCATTCATTACTTTTTACTCCTTTCATTTCATAAATAATAAGGGGCTAGCTCTCTAAAACAATGTTCTTAGTACTATATATGTAGGTATTACAGTTAATCTAACTTTCATCTGTTATCAGCTGGTAATTTCTGTTTAACCCTATACTTAATAATTATAAGGGAACACCATAGATTTGTAATAAAGCTAATTTCAAGCCAACACACAGCTTTCTTTCTTAACACAAATAGATTTTTAATATACAAACAACAATGTAATTTATAATAACTGATATTGAAAATAATTATTTATATACAAAATTTTATAAACTTACAAACAATACCGTATCTTGTATCTGACCTGTAATCGAATCGAATACTTTATCGACGTCTCACTTTGAGCGAATTATTTTCGAGTTGATGTAGGTACAGTTCATTTAACGAGTAAGCTACCTAGCTCTTTATTTTTGGCTGGCTTCACGTAATGTACAAGCTGACTTTTCATCAAGGACGATACCTAATATCCTTGTAGAAATATTAAGGTTCAAAGTTAATTTTATGAAGTTAAACATAGAGTTTATAACGTTCAAAATTTATAAACGTCCATGGTCAAGTGTCTGTAGCTTTCAGATTCGTAAGCGTTTATTACAAATATAGCTTCCGAGGTTTATAGTATACTAACTATAGCAAACCAGTAATATTAAACTGTCTCTCCGTGTTGCATTGGTTACTTTTAATAGGGTTGAAAGGAGATTTCCTAGAAATTTTAGCTTAGGCAAGAATACTGGTATTTTACATACACACATTGTATGTTATTAGTTTTTACACTCGAGAATCTTCTACAAATTTAAAGAGTAGGCGTAAACTTCGCAATTCACATTTAACAGTATAAGGTAAATGCATTTCTTTTTCTATACTTTAATATATTAGGACAAAATATTTGTTTGTTGTAAAGTAGAAAGCGAGATTATCGAACTCTTAATCTTAGCATTATAAATTCTTAGACTCGCCGCTGACAAAATAAAAGAAAAATAACATTTTGAGGTAGCAAAGTATCTGCTTTAATATATATATATAATAGCATATTTAACTAAAAAGCATCAAATAGCTTTATTCATATCAATAAAAACTGTTGAAGTTGTCGATATCATTTCCAATTGTCACAGGCCGATAACTACATAGTCGAATACACTTAATTAATTTTTAATAATTATATAAATATTTAAATTAAATTTAAACTACACAGTGGAATTACATTTCGCTAGTATTGGATGTTTAACATGTCAGCAATGTACATATACTGTATATCCATTTCATTTTATATTAGAAATTGTTAGAGATGCCACTTGAAAACGTGAAAATATATTAAATGGACAAGACAGTAAACTGCAGACATATTTATATGAATATTTTATAAGGTTAGTGATCTGTCATTTCAACTTTGTTTATTTGTTGCCGGAGAAAATGATGAATTATTTAAGTTGTCAAGGCATAGTTATTATACTTATGATTCTCTGTAACATCAAGAATGTGAACGTCGTTTGGAGGAAAATTCGCTAATTCCTATTAATTAACCACACAGTGTTCCTGTAGTAATTATTAAGTAGCGGCCTGGTATACATCAGAATATCTTGTCATTACTGACAACTCAAATAACAAACATCCAAACCGAATATCAAGTTTGTAGGAACATGTGCAGATTTTCATTAATTGTGAAAGTAATTAACTCTCCTTTCCACGCCTGCATGAAGATTCAATTTATAATTGTCTAGATTCTAAAGTATATGGGAGATCTTCTCACCGCAACATTATGTCCTCTATGTTTATAAAAATTCATCTTAAATTGCTGAATGCTATACGCCTACTCAGCAAGTAAAATGTAAAATAGGTCTAAACTAGCAAGTTATTTCAATACAAAATACAGTGTTTCATTATGGATGCACAGTTTCTTAATTAATCTTAATCCACTGAAGTTTAACTACCAGACGCATGACATATCACTAAAAGTGATTTGTTCAATAATTTAAATGACACTCTATTATTAGTATGTGTGTTTGTATACCTCTTTCTGCACTTATACAGAAATTGCGTATGTCGTATTAAAATTATGTTGGAGATTCGCTTCGCCATTACGGTCAATGTCACCAAGTCATATCATGTTCTGTCTGACGACTGTGAATCGATACAACAGCCCTATAACCCGTTTGAAAACTCTTCGTCGCAAGGCTTTCGTCCAAAGTACACCATTTCTCCCTGCTGGTTTTCATAATCAATCTTGTGGACAAAAGCAACGGTTTCATATCGCTTGCTTAAGCAAACCGATTGCACATAAATTCATAGGCACATCATCTGGCGACTTGAATGGTTGTTCTTCGTATGGACTAATATAAGTTCCTGTTTCATTTTTCCTCTGTGAGGTATGCGACGGTTCGAAGGGAGGTATGGTTTAAACAGAAACCTTCTTGATTACCTTGTGTAATGTTGCCTGGAGCACGTGCACAGTTTTTGTCACTAACCTTTGTGTCTTTTGTAACAGGACACCGCACACTGCTTTATACTTACGGGGTATGATTTGTTTCAGGTATCTTCCTGGATGAATCTAGTCCACATTCCTTTGTTTTCAATGCGTTATGTACAATGAATATGTCTGTCTTAAATCACCGAACTTAACAAATCTTTGTGATCTGACTGCATACATATTCTGTGACGGAAAAAAAATTATTATGCCCCCTCCAGGAAGCAAATAATCTTCGATGGCAAACTATCTGAAAATATTGTTCTGACACATACCGACCACCATGACTTTAAATCACCTATGAGTGCCACGTGATTTGCTGATTCAAGCTAATTTTAATATAACATACTATATATGCAGAAACGACTACATCTATATCGGCCAAACCTATTTTATTTCCTTATTACAATAAAAATATAAAAAAAATAGAGTGAAAATTGTATATTTCGGTCTCTACAGTTTTCAATACAGTAATACTGTATTCTTAAGCTTGTATAAAGTTACAAGGTGGCATCACCGCAGAGAATTATATAATCCTATTTTTTATCTTTATAATGCTAAGCATGAAAAGTATATATTGCAAACGTGTTTTTTTATTCTTGGTTCTATTTAAATCTGTTTTTATTATTTTTCAATTTTTATATTAGTAATATTTTCTTCTCTAGAGACACTACTTTCTGAAAAAGGAGTTTTTAACGCAATGTGTCCCAAATATATTTTTTCCTTAGGTGATGGTTACAGTTATATTATCAACTGTACTCTAAATGGAAATAGTTTTAAAAATATAATTATAAAGTTCGAGAAATGTCAAAGATTGGGTGTTGGCACATTTTACACAATTTCGGACCATCTCGAGCAAATTGGAAAAGTGGAAAACTCAAGGAAAGCGTTCCAAACAAACTCAGAAAAATAAGAAACTATTCTCTATGTTGAGTCTGTGCAAAGAATATGACCCTTTTCTTGATCGAATTGTCCCCTGTGATGAAAAGTGGATCCTTTACGACACCAACAAGAGATTTGCTCAGTGGCTCAACCGTGGCGAGGCTCCAAAACACTCCCCAAAGCTAAAGTTGCACCGATAGAAGATTATGGTCACTCTATGGTGATCTGCGGCCGGTATTATCTATTACAGCTTGCTCAACCAGGGCCAGGATATCACTGCGGAAGTTTAATATGAAGAACTGGAAGAAATGCATAGAATGTTAAGTGAGAAAATGCCAGCACTAATCAGTCATAGAGCACCAATCTTGCTTCATGATAATGCTCGGCCACACGTTGCTCAAATAACATTCCAGAAGCTTAACGAATTGAACTATGAAATAATTCCTCACCGTCTTACTCTCCAGACTTTTTCAAGCCTTTGAACAACCTTTTACAGGTCAAACGATTGAACAACATAGAAGCAGCAAATAAGAATTTTTGCGTTTTGGGACTTCAGAATTTTATCGTCATGGCTTAAATAATTTTCTTTCTTGTTGGCAAAATTGTATACATTCACCAGGTTCCCATTTAGATTGATAAAGTTGCCTTTGAATTTTTTTTATTTCTTTTTATAGTTGAAGTTTAAAATCCGCCATTATATTTCGAACAATCTAATATATCAGATTTTTCTACACATTTTTAGTAGTGTAACATATATATATATATATATTCACTAGTACATTTCTTTATCAGTTGTAAAGCACTCAAGTTTTTATAATATATATCAGTTAAGCAGCTATTGTGATTAAGATAATATATTCGTATCTACAACGTGTATACAACTACAAGAGTTTAAATGTTTATACAAGAAAAAACATCCATCTTATTAATAGTAAGGTTGATCGTAGTTTATAAAAACTACTTTTTCCATCAACAACCGTGATTCTTTTGATGGTCGTGATTATGCTTTGTCCAAAACATTGTAATTTACATTTGTTATAAACACACATATATCGATAGTACTTTTACACTTTATTTAGACAGAACGAATGCAAAAAAGTAAAATCAACAGTAGATTTAGAAGCATGATTGGAAGTTTTATTCAATATTATTCCATGTTCATCATTCTTTTAAAAGTAACAGAAGAGGCGGTATCTTTATCATTATATTTTTTGGGTGTAGGCTTGTTTTTTTTTGTATAAATTCATATTGAAGATAAACGCGTTGCTTTCTAGTGTGTTGTTTCGAAGTGTTTTACTGTTCTATATGCCTCTTCATTAACATAACGATAAGTCTAAAAGCTTATAACACAAAAAATATTTTCGATACCAGTGGTGGTCACAGCACAGATAGCCTATTGTGTAGCTTTTTCTTAATAACAAACAAACACTGTCCTCCATATTTTGTTGTGCAAGTTCAGTGGATTTATTGATAATTCTTTCCTTCAAAGTTTTGCTTCATTTAGTTCAAGATTGTTTAATTGTCTCGTTATAAAGATATTCTTCCTCAAAATAAGTTATGACGTAGTCCTTAAACGATAAATTTATTCGCGGCAGTACCTTCGTTTGGTTCACAAATTGTTCTGCGCCACATTTACAGGTATAAAACACATTATTCGTATCTCCATGGGTCCACCGCATAAGCATATACATAAGCATGTATAACTTGTTTAGAGAAAGTTTGTTAAACACCTTTTAATATGTGTGAAAATAGCGAGCATATTGCTCAAATTATTGTATGAAAATCATTGTGAACTATTGCTCTTTTATCAATTTTCCATAATATTAAAACTGCATTCAACACACTTTTACAACTTGATGTCAGTATTAGTCCTAGGATTCACAATCCATGGATGACAACTACTAGATCATGTCAGGCCCTTATATATATTATAATTCCAGAGTTTTCCGGAAACCATTGTTGAAATCAAAATAAAGAAGATTTAAACTTTTCTTGGCCCGGCATGGCCAGGTGGTTAAGGTGCTCGACTCGTAATACAAGGGACGCGGGTTCAAATCCCGGTCACACAAAACATGCTCGCTCTTTCAACCGTGGGGGCGTAATTTCTTGGTAAAAAAGTAGCTTAAGAGTTGGCAGGAGGCGGTGATGACTAACTGTCTTCTCTATAGTTTTACAATGCTAAATTAGGGACGGCTAGCACAGATAGCCCTCGAGTAGCTTTGTGCGAAATTCAAAACAAACAAACTTAAATGAGAAAAGTAAAATAATATCTTCAAATACGACTTCGTATGTGAATATCTATTTTTTATTCAAATATTAACTTGTTATTACATCCAAGCGAATTTGGGTAATGTTTATAATTACGTGCTATTTTCGAGGCATAATAAGTATTTCAAGACTACAGGTGTTGTTAGAGCAAATATAGACTTGATCACCAACAAAATATTTATCTTTTTCACTTGTTCATTTATTTAACCTCATTTTAAATCAAAAGTGTGATTACCAGATCGTGCACGAGAATTTAATTATCCAGTGGTGAACATTGCATTTGTGTTATATTGAGAAACGTGTGAAACAGCGCAGAATGCAAATAATATGATTTGATCGTAAATTGAAATCAAGCAAATATAGAATAATTTAAAAACCTCTCTTTGGAAATCACTATAATACTAAACATCTGCTCAATAAACCCACTTCGATTTTTTATATTAAAAGTGAATATTATACATTTTTAAGATAACATAAATATCTTTGAATTTATACTTTCTAATTTAGTTTTTTTATAATACCTTCTCTGAACTATTTGCTGTTATCAGTAGTCCAGAAAATAATAATTAGTGACGAAATTACTATAATGATTTTGTAGCATCGCTTTAAAAATTCTCCATTTCTACCATTACCAGATTTTGTATTACTCAACTAACAAATTTTAATCTTAAACATGCCAGTAACAGTTCATTATTCATTTTTGATACATATTTCCTGGTTTTGTAATATATCATTGAATACGATTTTATATTTAAACAATCCACTTCTAAAAGGAATAACGAGAACAAATGGAAGAAACGTTGGCATTTAGTTTTCCAAAGTAACTAACATAAAAGACACTCTAAAGAGTACGTCTTTATGATTGTTGTTTGGCAACAATGTCGAATGTGTGGCGAAATGCAGCTAAACCTTAACTTTCTTTTGATAAGATTTTTCAAATTCAAACTAAGACCATATAAAATATTTTAACTTCATAAATATCAGATGTCGTTTTTAGGATGCATAATTTTATACAGTCTAAGTAGCATGGATCCATTTCGGAAATATAAAATCAGATGTCCTATTTGGTTACACCTATGCCATTTTCAATCTCTAATAAACACTCAAAAATGTGTGATCACAAACTGTTCGTTGCATTTGTTTACATAAATTAGTTAATTTTCTTACCAGAAACCGTTACACAGTGAGGCGAAGAAAACTTGAACTCTTAAATAAAAAGTTGATCATCCCGCTAACTCTTTCCCAATAAAAAATATAAAAATAGCGAGAGTAGAGACATTATGCAAAGCAAAATATAGTCAGTATTAATAAAATAAAACGAATTATTCAAATCCATGTAGATGGTTAAATTCCTTTATTTCTGAATAGAACAGATAAGATAAAATATGTTAGTTTTGTTTCTTCAACTTACTAAACTAAATTAGCAGTTAATGATGTGATACTATTCTTGTTGATTACTTAGTTACAATAAACAATTAGTGAATTTCTAGGATTCTGTTGATAAGACCTGTGATCCACACTAATTGCTTTAATCATGTCTGTCTCGGAAACTCCAGCATAGCCCGCTAATACCTCAAGAGCGGCACTGGATATAAGACTGGTGTATTGCTTGTCGTTTTGGTAACATGGAAAATACGTGCAAGTGCTATCTTATTAATATAATGAACGTATGCAGCTATCATGATAAGGGTTGTTAGTAAGTATGAGAGGTGTGTCTCGCAAACCTAACGAGAACAGATGGTAACGTTGAAGGAATTATTCTTGTAAATATAAGAAGGACTTCGCCTGGCATGGCCAAGCGTGTTAAGGCGTTCGACTCGTAATCCGAGGGTTGCGGGTTCGAATCCCGGTCGCACCAAAGATGCTCGCCCCTTTTAACCGTGGGGGCGTTATAATGTGACGGTCAATCCCACTATTCGTTGGTAAAAGAGTAGCCCAAGAGTTGGCGGTGGGTGGTGATGACTAGCTGCCTTCCCTCTAGTCTTACACTGCTAAATTAGAGACGGCTAGCACAGATAGCCCTCGAGTAGCTTTGTGCGAAATTCAAAAACAAATACGTATTTATATATATATATATATATTAGTGAAATTAAATGATTAAATCCACAAATGAAGCCAAATAAGTAAACAAAATCAGGGGGAAGGACTGCATTAAAAACAGTAAATCCCAACCTCTGATTAATTATATTATAACCATAAATCTTCAAGCCATAAACAAAACCCATTGAAATTAAACAAAATATGCTGCATATTTTTAAAGGATCCTCGAGTACAAGCTACAGCATGGGATTATAAAATGCATCTTAGGTTTTGGAGGTGGTTGCGGAAGTAGGACCCACCTTGTGGTGGCGATACACCATTTATCAGTCTTAACTTCCAATTTGCTAATCTCGCATAAGAAGTTTAGAAATTACAAGAGCGAGACATGGGTGCTCAAGCTCAAATGTCAGATAGCCCTCGAGTAGCTTTGCGCGAAATTCAAAAAACAAACAAAGACTTTATTATATATGTTATTAACATAACAAAGTCTGTATTGATAACGTAAGAAAACCATGTTCAGCCATTATAACAAGGACTGTATTATTAAGTTAAAAAAGGTGTGTTTAAAGACTAGTGTTACGCCAGTGTAACGATGATTATATTGGTAATGTAGATGGTGTGTTCACAACGCCAGTACATTGTATTGAAAAAAACTCCATATGAACATTAAGTAAACTATATATTCTAGAACAAAAAAATTGCAAATAACTTAATATAACCAATTCTAAGGATGTTAGAAACAAATGCAAATGTTATAAATTAGAAAAATATAATATGTATTGATCAGATTGCAGAAATGATTGTTTGAGTCGTAATCACAATAACAACTCACGAGGTTTTACCAGCTTGGAATACTTAGGTTAGTTCTAAGTCCATATAATAAGCTAACAATGCAATATTACCATTATATTTATAAGTTGTTATAAATATGTTATAACAAATCGAGCATGTTGAACTTGTTATAAAGTAGAATACTACTTAGAGAACACATAACCAGTAGCCTTTGTTTTTAAAATTCATACATCTTCGCAATTTTCAAATCACGAAAAAACGTTAATGTAATTGCTGTAATATATATCCAATAGCAACTGATGGCGGATACTAACATAAATGCAGTGTTATTATTAAGTTAAAAAGACGTGTTCTGTCAAATATAACAAGAAATAAGTAGCAATGAATAAGATATGTATGCTTCACAAGTATATCAATAACTAAATTAATGAAGAAGAAGACTATGTGTTTCACAAGTATTTGAATGAGTCAAGTCCTGTGTATGTCCAATCAGAGGTTCGCTAGTACTTGTAAAACAGTTTTGGTATTTAACAAAATTTATTGGATGATTCAGGAAGGAATAAATATATATATATATTACAATAGAGCTGTATTTCTGTATAAGACACGAAAAACAAGGGACCATATACTCCTTCAAAGCTTTCCTCCTACACTAAACCTTGAAAAACTGTTTATTTGTAGGAAATCAAATTCTAATCTTAAACACCTGCATGGTGAAGGTTTTCATTTCTGCTTACAGCAACTCATTATCATAACATAATGATTTATATTACTTTAAAACAATTACTCTGTTAGAAAAATAAACTGTCTTATATAAGCTTTGGATGTGTTTTACAAAATGAAAGTTATGTCCTTTCACCCTTCATAATACAACAAAAAGAAATCAATTGTATTTATCCTGTCGCGATAATCTTGTAAATTTCAATTTGGACATTACATACACTTCTTATCTCAAATCTTAGCATGTAACATCTCCATGTCTGGAATCATTCTAGTTATCTTTTTTCTAAACACTTTCCAATAAGTCAATATTATTTAATATGTACAAAAAAACTACACTCAGTAGTTAAGTGAAATCTCACCAGTTATTTGTAAGAAGGAATATTTATTATGAACATTTTGATTACAATATAAAATAGAAATGTTCATAATACACCCTAAATTTCATTTTCCTACTAATAGCAACAAATCACTGCTTTAACGACTTTATCAAATTGTCTACAATTATTTCAATATAGTTTCCTTAACTCACGCTATTGACAAGTTTCTCATCCATAACTTGTGTTCCAACTTACTAAACGCAACATGTTTGCACTTGATATAAATAAAGGCAATTTATAAAATATTTCTCTAATTTACTAATTGAACTGTGTCATACTGTAATACCTCAACGTCCTCAATATCGGCTCTAGAAATACCAAAGAGTTTAATGTCATTTTAATTTATTGATTTACTAATTATGTCCCTGTCAATATCATAAGAAAATACTTAAATTCAACCACTAATAAACGGTTCATTTGTAACAATATTTCACTTTCTCTCATTCAATGACCAGGTGGTTAGAGCGCTTAATTCGTAGTCTGAGAGCCGCGAGTTCGAATCACCCTACCACTAAATATGCTTGCTCTTTTAGCCGTGGGGGTGTTATAAAGTTACAGTCAGTCCCACTAGCTATTGGTAAAAGCGTAGACTAAGAGTTGGTAGTTGGTTATGATAACTAGTTGTTTTCCTTCTAGTATTTCACTATTAAATCAACGATAGCCCTCTTGTAGTTTTGCGTGAAATTCAATATAATCGAAACCAAACTCTCATTCAACCACTTTGCAATCATATCCGTTCCCTACCTCTATCGATGTGATTTTCTTAGCTAATCATCCATATACCACCTTATAAAAGGATATTTAAAATATAATTATGTAGCGCATATAGCTCTCGTGTAGCTTTGCATGAAATTCAACACAATTCAAGAGGCTAGAGGGAAGGCAGCTAGTCATCACCACCAACTGCTAAATCTTGGGTTACTCTTTTACCAGCGATTAGTGGGATTGAACGTCACATTATAACGCCCCCACAGCTGAAAGGGCGAGTATGTTTAGTGTGTGACAGTATGAAGAGAAAAATTATGCCAAGATACACCATACTCATCAGAATTAAAGAGAAGATTGTATAAATTTCACTTAGAAGATTTAATTGATTTATCTCTAACAGGATCAAGTGCCTGGACGTTCTTATTACTTGATTATCGCCAGATAATTGATACTCAAGTAGATGCGTAATTCTATAAAATAACAAAATATCCTACAATTAGACAGCATGCGACTTTTTAAAGTGCCTTTCAACCATAACCTTCGCTGCTACCTTTAACCCTAAAGAGTGATAGCAAAAAGAAAAGAAAACTCGACGGGTCATTCTAAAATTATACTTTATCTTTTATTTGTCAGCGTTGGTTTAATAACCATTACCAAAAAGGTAGTTCGTATATTTTGAAGTTTTTAGAAAATATCTCATTCATCTCTTTGAGTTTCAATAGTTTTTTTTAACTTTTTCAAACTTGTTTCGAGTATTGTGAAAGTATTTTCGACACCAAATATTACTTGTTAATATATTGATAAACTGGAATAAAGTAAGGTTCATCATATTACTTTAAATCAATCAATCTTCTTCTTTACACATTTTTTGTTGTAAAGTTATGTTAATTACTTTGTTTAGTTTAAAGCAAAACCACACTGAGCTATCTGATGTATCCACTGCCGAGAATCTAAAGTCGGATTTTAGTATTGTAAGTCCGCAAACTTACCACTGTCTCACCGAAGAATATATATATTTTAAACTAAACTTCTACTGCAGTTAATGTTTCAGTGAAGTTGAACATTCAAATACTTTATCCAATTTTAACATATTTCGTAAAAAAACAACGGAAAACACTAATTTAGCTTCCTTTAGAATTCTACAAACACAGTTTTTGAGAATGAAAGATATTATCTCTGAGTTAGTGGGCAGGGGATCATGTACCAAAGGCTTCTAATATTAAGATTAAATTTGACCAGGAAAAGATAGGACTCGATCTTAAAAGTACATTAAGTTATTTTATATGCAAATTAGTTATTTCAGCAAAACGATTGAGTTCGTATGTGAAAACAGAGAACACAGTAACGTCCTTTGCAAACAATAAACGTTTTAGATACAATAAACACACTTATGTAAACTTCTATGGAAGTCATTATTTTGAAACAACAAAAAAATCTATCATTTTGATTTTAAAATATAACTCAAATTGAGTAGATTGTACATGTCACCTTAATGTTGAAAAAAATAAGTTATACATAATGAATATATTAATAAGAAAGTATCGAGCTGTAGCAAGAACCAAAACTGTGACTTCATTATGCCAATATATATATTTGAAGATTGTATTAAATGAAGATGAAGATTTGCTCCAATGGGCAACTGTGTTCTCACAAGAGCACAACTGTTACGGTGTTTTCCAGAAGTACGTTTGTCTTCGATGACTTCTGCCAAAGTGCGATAAGCCTGAAAACTCGTTTAATTGTCTACGTAAGCAGTATTTTATGATTTGTAACTGATAAATCCAATAGTTCGTTTATAAAACACACCGAAAAGTGTACCAGAGCTGAGTAGTCTTTGACGAAATCAATAAATTGACGCAGTCAACAATACTATTGTGTTAAAACTTCGTCTGTCTTCGCGCTGGATATGGATTACAGTGTTACTTTCTTAAATATATATGTGTAGGAAAAGAGAACTTTTGTGTGTGTGCGAAATTCTAAATTCGTTCAGTTTGTCAAGTAAAGTATGTGATTGATATAAATTAAGCATTATTAATATATTTAAACATTAAAACAATTTCAAAATAATTTTGTTTTATGTAAAATAATAATAATAAGTTTTAGTGACCGACAACATGTACACACGTCGTTAACAGTTGCTACAAATTAGAAGATAAAAAGTAAAAAAATTAACGTCCCGAAAGATGCGCAAGGTGAAACGAAATTGGCCTTTACAGATAAAAAAGTCCTTTCTTTTTCAGAGATTTTTATCTATAATTTTTCATTGAAAACTACTCATTTTTTCAATAAAAGTAACAAAGTTAACTTTTCAAAGTAACTTGAGGATACAGAAGAAATAATTACCTAGCATCATGACTAGAATCACGATTAGTCATTCATATTACTAAACCCCTTTATAAACACCCAACCATTTTATTAAGTATCGGTTTTAAGAGAAGTAAGAAGATTATCATAACTATCAAATACTTTACAGGGAAGGTATGTATGTTCAGAAAGATAAATATTCATATTAACCTTAGTTAGTAAAGTTATTGGTGCTATGTTCCAAAATGTTACTAATATAACGTACAGGGTCAAATATTTTAAACATACACTTAATAACGTGAAATAAGTAAAGTTGTATTAAACGCCCGTTTCAAAAATATCTTAATGGTATACAAGGAAAACAGTTACCTAAACCAGCGGATATATCAAAGTATATAAATAAGAGAAGAATATTCGGAAAGCTCAAACACTGTACAGTGATAGGCTAACCAAGTAGTAGTGAATTTGCTGGGAAGTCAAAGTTAAATTTCTATAGAAAAGAATATGTTGTTGTATTAACAAATGTGTTTTCTGTACAGTTTGATAATAATTTATTATACGAAGCTGATAACGAAGAATATGAATGCTTCTAGCATACGTTGATATATCTAGACAATATGAACATCAAAACTGTATTTTCAATTAATTAAAATATGTTTTTTCATGAGTATAATAGGTGAAAATCTGAAAAATTATAGTCCATGACACTCTGGTTTCTTTTTGTGCTATTTTACAACAAAGGCTGAATTTGTTTATTTATAATGGTTATTTTAACTTCCTTTTTGCACCAGAATGACAGTTCTGTTCTTATCTCTTGATGTTCTTTGGTGTATTTCTTTGTGTTTCAATGTAAATAATGATTTATTTAATAGCTTATGTGTTGTTTTTTTAAGTTTTATGTAAAATAATTGTCATCCGGGTGTTATCTTTTAATAAATGCAGCTTTCTAGTTTTAAGCAAGACATTTTGTGAAAATAGGTTTAAAAACATAAATACTAACTACATTCCATTAAACATACAAAAAAAAACTACGTTAGTGCAATATCTGAGCTCTGTTGAGACACAGATGAAGTTTGACATGTCCCTCTGTAAGTGCGCTCACTATTGGAGAACTTCGTTACTGCGTATAAAACTATCTAATATTTCTATATAAACTAGCAGAAAACTAGAAGACAAAGACACAACATATCAAGTGATGTAAACAAAGGTTTTGACGTTTTATGGCGCAAGTAAACAAAGGGAAGGAAACCTTAGAATTCAATTACTAATTGAACTTTTTGAGTATATTTCTTTTATCTCTAGCATTTGGACAACGGTAGGTTTTCAAAGTTTCTGTTTATTTCTTTATTCTTAAGCACAAAGCTACACAATGGCCTATCTGTGCTCTTCCAACCACGAGTATCGAAACCCGGTTTCTAGCGTTGTAAGTTTGTAAACATCATGCGGTGTCATTGGAGAGTTTCTATTATACTTTCTTCAGAACTGTGATAAAAAAAAATGGGATCGTGCACAAAACTATACTTTTGACATTCTTCTATTTTAAATTAATTAATACCTTGGAAATCAAACAAATCAACCAGAAGGCACTCATCGCCATAATCACTGGTCGAATATATTCTATGAGACGAATAAGCCATGTGAGCTCATTTTTGTTCTGGATGTTATCTATTGTGTTGTATAAATTACTATTTTAATTCATTTTGAAAATGCCTTTATAATGTGCACATTATTAATACAATATTAAAGCGTGATTAAAAACCTAAAGACAAAAAGAAATATATCAAAAGTAACACGAGACGCAAGTGTTGAAGGTCAATATTTACTTTTAAGTTTAAGACGATCCTAAAGAGACTCTTTACACCAACACACCGTTGGAGGTCACAGCCTTTGAAATAAACTTGAGTTTATAAAAAAAAATACTGCTATACACCACTGTAATATTTGAATGAAGCGATACAAACGCAAACACATGGAGGGTTGCTCGACATATTTCACTGGATCGTCTTGTCGATTTGACAAAGCGACGAAGCATGATATAATGTTTCATTTTGACATTACTTCTAAAAATCAGGCTTATGGAACAAGCTTATATAAATGAATACACTTAAACTCTTCGAATGCTTAGGGAAATAAACAAGAATATTTCTGTATTTGGATTTAATAATAATACAAAATTAATTTCGTACGGATTTTTCATAGAGCGGTAGTTTTAGCATCTAAGATATTCTTCGTAATTCTAATAACAAACTTAGGACGAAAATATATATGTAGATGTGAGATAAATTAAATAGGTTCTTATCTTCTCAAGTTTAGTACTGAAAAAAATGCGACATACAAGTGAAAATTACACACACTCAGAAATTTATCAACAATATTTCTGACAAACATACAACATCCTTTCTAAGATTTTGGTTTATAGCTTCATTCACGTGTAAAACTCTCTACGAATTTTAGTAAATCCATGAGTCATCCAGTTGCTTTTAAGAACAAGCCACTTATCATAGTATATCAATTTTCTCAGATGTTATGAAACCACTTGGGTTATATTTTTAATAAACAGACTTAGAAATTTAGAAGTTGCAGCCGAGCGCTTCTGAAATATTAAAAATGTTTATTAAAATAATTCCAAGCATCCACAGTTTGTCTACTGTCGACACAAACACAGTTTTTTATTGGCCATACAGACCACTCTTTTTCCAGCTTTTTAAATTAAACAAATAACGTTTTTGCATCACTCCATACTCATTAGGTTCCACTTGTAACAAATATATTATACAAAAGACCACTATACAGTCTCATTAAGTGTAGATCATCCAGTTAAACAGAGATTACAGAACCCTGAAGCATGTCAATCTACTGCATTAGCACGTCCAACAGGTGGCACTCTGACTCACACACTCTCGCGGCGACGATTTGAACACTTGTTTTTTTAATTTTTTCATGTTTTCCACGACCACAGGGTTGTATGGGTCTAGATTTTGAGCTGACTGGTAGTGTTTCAAGGCTTCATTATATCGACCCTTCATTGAGAAACAAAATAAATGAAAAACATTGAAAGGTTTATGTAACAAACGTTTCAGCTTAGAGAAATTATTTTTATTTTGAAGTATCATAAATACAGTTAAATATATTGATTACAAGAAAAAACATAAATCAGAATATAAGCAAAATGTTGATTTTAAATCAGATACATATCATGTGTGTAAGAAATCAGTTAACTCCTAAATCAAAAAGTCTAATTCAATAATCGTAATAAGAAATAAATCTGCTGAAATAAGTAATCATCGTTAACACAATCTCAAACCAATCAGTTGGTATAATGAAATTAGTACACGTGACTATAAAATAAATAATTTATTAATTTATATATCGTTATAAACAATGCTCATTTAAAAAAAATTAATGCTATACTTAAGATGAGTGTGAATATATTTAAAGTGAAATATATCAGAAAAAATAAGTAAGTTGGATTTAAACAAAAGTTCAAAGCTTCTTTTATCCTATAAATGTATTATTTATTTTTATTTGTTTGGTTGTTAACACAGGAAATTAATTTTATTGCTTATATTCAATCGATATAGAATCTCTTAATCTTAATCAGGGACTCACTTTCACTACAATCAGAACCTGTTAATAATAATTGCAATATAATAAGTATATATTATTATTATAGTATTATATTGCAAGAAAATTATTAATTTTACATTAATGTCAAGAACTATATTTTACTTACTCTTTAATTTTATGGGTGTAGAAGTATATTACTCTGAAAATACAGCCATATTTACTATAAAATGTGACTGTATGCAGTTAAGGTTTTAACGACATTAAACGTTTTGCTTCTTAAAGAGAACCAAGTTGGACGTAAATTAAGTAATCTCTCATAACACAGCTATTCCTTTGCAAATCTTTCGAACAGAGGCTTCACTTGTACGATCATTTTTTTTCTCAAAACATATTAGTATGATGAAACAAGGCATACGCCAAGCAAATTAATTTTATTAAATTGAAATATTTGTGTGGAATTTTATCAAATATATAAAGTTTCGTAAACATTTTTTTTCATAGTTGGTTAATTTCCTTGATTTTATTGTCAGTACCGTATCTTCTTGTAAAACAAATTTCTTAGCAAGATATTTTGTGACTAAGTAATTTGTTGAGATTTATAGCTAGATAGGTAGGCTGATAAGGAGTGAGGAATGAAAAGTAGGTAGACAGATAAGCTGACGTAGAGCAAGACAGGACAAACACACAGATAGACTATCACAAAACAAGACAAGCAGTTAGGTATTAATGATAATGTTATATGGCTAGAACAAGCAAATAGCTATCATTTATAATGCTATGTGTTCCTTAATCAGATAATAAGAAAGCATATGTCCAGAATGTGTGGACATAGTTGAAGCTATATATCTCTAAATACGGTATTGCTTAACGTGTGAGGATGAGCAAGGAAATAATAGCAAAACATGTTATGTACTGCTCATCATAGTCTCTTATTTCTCTTATAATAATATAAGAGACTTTTATAAATACCTAACTCAGATTTTCGATGTTTTCAAAAGCTATTAAGATCCTCAGTTTAGCCAAAAAGAAAAACGTCGTTAAAGTAGAGAACCGGTGAATAGTGTAACAGTAAAATTTTTTGCTGATTATTCCAATTTTGTCGTGCAAAAAGGACTGGCTCCCTAATGCTTGAGACTGCTGCGATAACTTATATACCGAAATATTGCATTTTAACTTATGGAGTGCAAAAGCAGTATGAGGTTTCACCAACTTCAATACATGATGTTCATCAAGACACCTCATCACATAGGTTTAAACTGCTGTCTTCATAGCGACTGAGGTTCATTATAAAATATCCATTGGTATTGTTTAAAAAGAGGGGAAGCTAGTAGATAAAAATTTTGTAAGAATCAAGTGTGATATATGGATAACAAAAAGCATAGGAACGTGATAGGAATGAATACAAAAAAAATCGCACACAAATCCATCTATAAGTAGCCACTGAATCAATGATACAAACATATACCAATTAGCCATTGTAAGACTTTATAGCATTATTCAGTTTAAATGCCTGGATTCTTATTTTTCAATTTTTTTAACTTCTATATTTCAGAAAGGCGTTAGCACTTACCTAGGTTGGGATGGCCCGAATTTCTCTTCAAAATGATGTTTAAAATACAAAATCCCAGTAGGTCATCAGATCTCTACATTACTATACAACATTTCCTTTTATAGCAACATTTATCTAAAGGTGTGTTTGTTGATTGTTGTTTTTCGTGTGATTTTCGAAAGAATATTTTGCATTATAAACAAATATATCAAGTTTATGTTATTCAATAGGACAAATTACTTTCTCGGAATTTATAACGGAAATATTATTCTAAAGATTGGATGATGTGGATTTACAAAAATATTGTGTGAGCTTCATAAATGTCACAGAAGTGGAACGGAGAATTTTCTTCCGTTGTGAACTGGTGGATCTAGATTAAGAAATATAATCTATAGTTTGACTCTATAACTACTGTTCTAACAAATCGGTATGGTGAATATATCTTGGCATTTTCTTTTTCAGTTTTATAAGTAGTTTGAATGTTTTGCTAGGTTTGAAATCAAAATGTACTTTGGCAGTGGTAGTGTAGGGAATATTTACTTCGAGGATAGCAGAAAATTTTACTTTGGGACAAGTAGAAGGATCAATTTCAGGTTTAGTATTTATTAGAAGGTTGCTAGGAACAAAACGGATCATGCGGGTAGGGAGAATTTGTTGAAGAGATATAGAATATTTTCATTCTGCGTTTGGAAGAAGAAACGCCTCAGAGGTTGAAGCAGTTTGGAAGATTATCAGGATTTGAGCTTAATAGAAGGTTATTAGAGATAAAAGTGAAAGCCTTCACTTCGTCATAAGCACCAAATTTAAGAGAAGAGCCAATGTAAACTTTAGAGTAATTCTAGAAGAAGTAATGATAGAAATAATTTATTTACACGAACTTTAGGTTGAAAGATTATGAATGAGGCAGGATCACTGGTTGGGTGTCAGATTTAGAATTTAAGAAAAGTCACCCCTACAACAGCAAGCGTTGTCAAAACTGTAAGTTCTTGCAGAAAACTGACAAATTTTGTGATAAAGATAATCAAAGACAGTTTAAAATCATTAAACTAATAACATCTTTTTTATAAAAAAACGCTATTTATTTAATCCAATGCCGAAAGTATAACTTCCAGTGTGTTGGTCAGGCTAAAGCAACTATACTGGAACGGTTTAATAAACTAACAGGTATAGAGACCAATTTTTCATGGAGCAGAAACAGGGAAATTAAGGAAGCTTATGGAATAGCACCGTTAAATACTGTTAGAACTCTAAATGGTATCAATCTCTAATCAGTGAGTATTTACCTTCGTATTTACCTAAAACACTACCAAAACCAACTTAGTAATTAAATTTGATTTTTACTATTAGCATTATCCATACTTTTATTCATATTTTTATTTCTATACATTGGTGTTATTTCCTGTATATTGCTATACAAGATCATTTTCTGTAATTCCAATCCCTTTTTGTTTTTCTTTTATTTTTCTATCTTAGGAAAACACTTTAAATATTTTTAACTATAACTACCCTTATGTCTTTCATTTAATGTACACGTTTATTTTCTTACAAAATGAACCTGACATAAACGTCTCCAGTTATGATTAGCTAGTCTCCGAGGTCAACTCATCAGGAACATCTAATTTACGTAGCGTCAACATCTGTACCTTTATATTACAATGTACTCATCACTGATCGCCCGTTATTATCTTGAAAAAGAATAGTCAACTATTTGAAATCGCTTGAGCTTTAGGTTATTTTTGAAATTCATTGTACCTTTCTTACGTGATCCTGTGTTCTAACTCTTTTATAATAGTTGAGAGCAATATTTGAAAATTTAAGTGACACTTCCTGCTAAGGATGGATTACACCAAGGATGAGATGAACACGAGTAATATTTAACTGACGCATACGTGCAACGATGGATTACACCAAGGCTGAGATGAACATGAACAATATTTAACTGCCACGTACCTGCAGGTGATGGATTACACCAAGGTTGAGATGAGCGTGAGCAATTTTCGGATCAATTTGTACAGCTAAATTGTAGCTCTAAAAATAATATGTTAATTAACTAATTTGAGTCAACTGAATTAAAAATAGTTTAAGAAACAAAGATAAACTGGGTTCTTACATTCAAATATTTATTCTTTATGTAAAATGTACAATCTGTCAAGTTTTGAAAATGAACAAAAACTTTAAACTACAGAAAGTGTGAAAATACTGATATAAACTTTTCATTGAGAGCAACATGTATCGTTCTGAAATTTATTTAATTGTATTTTTAAATCATATCAGTTATTGTTAATAAATTTCTATCAGAGGCATTTTTTGTAATACATTGACTTTTCAATCGATACAAAAATAAAACTGTTGCTTGCATATATGTTTGTATTCCAAAGTTAACCTATATGGGAAAGGAGTTCAGGCGATATCGCTCCATATTTCTTTAAACACTTTTTAAATATTCACTTAGTGTTTCATCCTGATAATAAAACGTGTTAATCACAAAACTAATTGATGCATTATTGGAGCGAAATTATAATGCTAAAAATTGAACATTGGCTACCTGAGCAGCAGCATTCAGGTCCTTAAGATCTTTCAGAATGTCCCCATGACATACATAGAGCTGCGCACATGATGTTTTTGTGGTAGAACAAAGCTTGATTGCCTGAAGGATGCGTTCTAATCCCTAGAACATTATCAGTCAAACAAAATCAGATGAACTTCCTCTTAATTTTTTTTCATCTGATCAAACATCATCAATTTAAGTAAAGCTTTATCTATAAATGTGTCAAAGAATATCTTTACTTCACTAGTAAAAAGAAAGGGGCATACTCAAAACCCAAATAAATATACGAAGATATCCAACTTTCACTTCTAACACTTTTTGAGACTTAGCTTTACACAAGTCAGATGGATTTTATTCTAACAAAAATTATGAATAAAAAATATAACTAAATCTCCTAATCTAAACTGATTTTATCTAAGTAAAAGATCGAGTGATATATTTTAATAATGTAATTATATTCCTACAAAACTTCTTTTATTACGTGTTTTGCTTCTTTTAGTGGGTTCCATCTGTGGCATTTTGGTAAGTCTGGGGACTTACGATAGAAAAAGTAGGATTTTGATACCGCACAGGCAGAGTACATATGGTCCATTGTGTAGCCTTGTACTTAACATCAGAGTAACCAAAACAACTTTGTTGTAAAAAGGATAGAAAGCAAAATTATCCTAAACATATTGCAAAAATTTATTTCTAATAACTTAAAAATAAGTGCGATTTGCTTAATTAAGAAAGTAATCAATTGTTTGAAAATATCAAATACAATTTAGTTGTGTGACCATATGAGAATTACAGTTTTAATTCATAAAGAGAAAATAATCCATTTTCAGAATGAACAAACTCTTGACTCGGTATTTCTGTTGTTTTGGGTAACCCAATGTATAGTTATTGCTAGACGAATCTACAAATACTTAACACCCATAGAAGTATTACACTCTCACCTCAGCGCTCCTGTTTATATGAGTATACAGTATAGCCAGCTGATGGTATGCTTCGTAAAAGCTTTGGTTTCCTTTTATGACAGATAAGAGGGCGCTTTCAGCTTCTTCAAAACTACGTTCTTGTAGTAACAGCTGTGCCTGAGAACAGGAAAGAAAAATCTCATCAAGTGTTCTTGCCTTTTATGACGCTTTAGTGACTTCGATTGCTGGAGGCTTGAAATGGAAGAAAATAAACTTGGAATACATTTTTCAATAGTTTAGAAATGGTTTTAGAGCAATTTTAGGGACACGGGTCGTTGAGAATGAGCCAACGACCATATTTTTGTTGTCCTATTAATCATGAGTTACAAAGTAAAGTCAATATTTTTTTCCAAAGGAATTGTACAGCCTTCTAGTCTTATGGCTTTAACCACCACGAGTTTACTAAGGATATTTATATTCTATTTTATTTTATTTTTAGTAGAATTTAGTTGCGTTATAAATCTTTACACTTAATTCAAACTCTTTAACGGCGCAAGTTGGTGATGAGTTCTGTTTTATTTTGAACAAACAAACAACCAATAAAGTAGAATGAAACTGTGTTACGTTTTAAGTTTCGAAACATTTTGGACCATTTAATTCGTCTATCTGTATGTGTACACATATAGACAAATTAAAAGAGTGTACGAAATTACCAATCAAGGTACTGTTCAGCATACTACAAAACGTTGTGTTTGAATGAATGTATTATGCTGCTCACAGCTAAAATACAAACATTTCCTTTACAACTTCCCATAACCCTTAGCAAAAGAACTTTCTGATAATACTGTGAGACAGCTATAGAAATGACCTCTTCTTTCATGACGAGTTAAACAAACAGAATAGCATGCCGTTAAAGGATATGCACACATACTGCAGGTACTTTCGTCACAATCAATTGTTAAACTTTCATGCATTTTCTTTTTATTATCAAACTAACAAAACCAATATTTCAAGTTATCAATATTTTCAAAATAAAAAGCGTTAAAAACAAAATATATATAAGACAAACAAAATTTGTGAACCGGAAAAGGATGGGCAAAACGATGATAATATATTTCTTTTCCATTTACAACGATTTTGACTAATTTGTTGCATCGTAAGATATAGATATTACTGCGCTATACACAAAGTTAACATTTCTATCTATTTCCTTGTTGCAGTATCAAATCCCTAACAACCCATGAAAACGTCTTCACAAATTCAGGTTCTTCATTTCGGAATTTTTTCGTACACTGCATTTCATTCCGATCAAAGAAAAACAAATCATAGAGCCCCTACTTCCTACTGTTCTGCGTCTGCACGACGTCAACAGTATATTCTTTCTTTTCACAGAGGGTCGATTCCTATCTTTTCATATCCAGCTGGATTTCTGGTGGTTTATTGTGTGTAATTATTCAACCACCGCCGCCTAGTCGACAAACAGACCATGATCAGGTTATAAGGTTTCTATTGGTTTATCTTGCGTGTTATTATGTTTAAGTTTAATAAAATGAATCGTAGTAATTCGATGATGATTTATTAGATAAGTTTGTAAAAATAAACATTTTTTGTTGATGTGATATTAACAGAGCGAATTCATCTTGAACAATTACAAGATGTAACACAAATTTTGTTTCTGGATAGTATGACGCTATTTCTTAATTACTTATTTTGTAAAAGTACAGAAAATGGTCATTATTCCCTTCAAACTGCTTTTGTGACTTGGATAATGAAATTTAGAAAGTAACATATTTTCTATGTAAAAACGGGGAAATGTGCACATTTTCATTTATATTGGTTGTGTATAAAACAACATATGAATCAATATTTATACTAGAGTTATAGAAACATGAACAAAAATGTTTAGAAGTGAGTAGTTTCTTGAGATTTGCGACTGTAATGTAAATCACTTTCACCTATCAGCCACCAAATATAGTCTCCCTTCATGTTTTCGTTATACGCTTGTTGGTAGCGGCGTTCAAAGTCCAGTATATCTTTGTGGAAGCGCTTGCCTTGCTCCTCTGAGTATGCTCCCATGTTCTCCTTGAACTTATCAAGATGAGTGTCAAGAATATGGACTTTCAGGGACATCCTGCAGCCCATTTTGCTGTAGTTCTTCACCAGAACCACAACCAGTTCCACATAATTTTCGATATTGTGATTGTCCACGAAGTCCCAAACCACTGCGACAAAGTTGCACCAAGCTTTTTTTCCTTCCTACTGAGCTTCTTGGGAAATTCTGTGCAATCCAGGATCTTCTTTATTTGTGATCCAACGAAGACACCAGCTTTGACCTTTGCCTCAGACAGCTTAGGGAAGAAGTCTCGAAGGTACTCGAAGACTGCAGACTCCTTATCAAGAGCTGTGACAAATTGTTTCATAACACCCAATTTTATGTGCAATAGTGGGAACAACACCTTCTGGAGGTCCACTAGTGGGTCACACTTGATATTGTGCCTCCCCACAGAGAACTGGGTCCGTTGTGGCGAGTGCTTCTTGTTGCAGTGCGCTGCGGTGTCTCTTCTGTTCCAAAGGCAAAGATAAGAGGGAAACTTGGTACAGCCTTCTTGGAAACCCATCAGGAATGCCACCATTTTGAAGTCTCCGATAACCTCCCAGCCGTACTTCTAGCAAGATCTTGAGGCTTTTGTATTCCTCTTTGAGGTGCACCGAATGAGCCAGAGAAAGACATCGATACTTAGTCCCCTTATGGAGCAGCACAGCTTTGAAGTTTCTGGATGAGATTTCAGTGAAGAGAAGCCTCTCGTTCGGGTTACAGGCAATTTCAATTGCCTCGCACAGACCGGATACATTGTGGTAGAATCAGAGCCCATCTTGACGAGTGAAAAAAACTTGAAAATTGTCGATGACGCTTTCTCTGACTTCTGACTTGCATACTTTCATTTAACAAATCCCACTCTTTGATCCTAGATGTCAAAAGTTCGGCATTCGACTTTGTCAGACCAAGATCTCTGATCAAGTCATTGAGATCCCTTTGGTTTGTGTAGAATGGGTTTTTCTCACCAGCTGCACCTCTGAAATTGTAATCTGGATCTTCAACGTCTACCTCCTCTTCTGATTTGCTGTTCTCTTCTGATGATGGCTACTTTCTTTCTGATGGAGTTGATACAGGGAGTTCAGGGCAGTGTAGCACCGGGACGATGGATGATGTAAGGTTCGGATACATAATAGTAGATGCATTTTGTCAGCTCGACGTTAAGAAGGGTGCACTACGCATAAGTAGCAATTGCTTGAGTGGTCAGTGAGTTCACCAAATTCTTGGAATAGCGAACTTCATGGCTTTCTTTTCCATTCCGTACCATCCTGCAAAAGAGCAAAATAAAATTGCTGTTATGAAGAATAATAACTAATGTATAAGAGATTCATGCAAATATTTTATATGTTATCTTTATTGTATACTATTGGAAATTAAAAAAAAAACATAATTAAAAGATATTTAAATTTTAAAATATCTAAAACTTGTATAATATAAAATCTTACTATTCAAGCAAGCAAAAATTGTTCGTCTTACCTTCTAGAGTTTTTTTGCAGTGCTCGCAGCTAAAATGAGGTGCCACATTTTGTCTTGACCAACGACAGGCATGCGAAGATATGCCTTGTAGGCTTTACGCATTTTAGCAGATGCTGTCACAGAGTATTTTTTCGCTCTTGTCTTGATAAATTGGCTACATACATAGCAGAATGCGTCTGGAGAATGCTTGCAGCTTTTTGATGTCATCTCTGATCAAATCAAATAGGTCTATGTGTTCACTTAGGCAGCTAGAACTAAACTGAGGTAGTGAATGGTGAGCCCCTGTATATATATTACTATGGAAAGTTCTTGAAAATTTTAAAAGGTTCTTGTAAATTCTCGTAAGTTTTACAACATTCTAGAAAGTTCTTGAAAATTCTTGTAAGTTCGAGAAAATTCTCTATTAGCTACTCAGCACTGAATCTGCCTGGAATGTTCTGAAAAATGGGTAAATTTGAAAAATTTCATTATCCAGGTCACAAAATCAAAGTTTGAAGAGAAAAATAGCTCTTTTCCATTTACTTTAGGCATAAGCAACTGGAAAATAACACTTTCTGCCTAGGAACAAAAAAGTGCACATTTTTTTTTACATAGTGTTATAAAATACACAATTTCAGAAAGCGTTTCTATCCCTTTTCTTTTTAGTTTTAAATTCATAATTTCACGCTAACATTTCTTTTCATAACTAGTGGCAATAAGTACATTGAAAAATAATTATTCTTGCCTAAATCACTATCTTTATTATTAGATACTCTTTTTATCCTTCTATTAACTGAAATCAGTCAATGAGTAATCATATTCCACACTAAGCCAAAGATCAAGCTCTGTTAGCCTTGATTAATATTATAGTTATTATATTAATAATTTCTTAATACATAATTAAAAAGAACAAAAATGTATACTAAACATTACCTATATGTACGTAGGTGTGAGCGCCTTGATTTACAAAGAAAAGTCTTAGAAATATTTAGTATGTTTTTAAGAAATAGTTGTAGGTGATTATTAAAATTTATGTAGACGTTTATGAGATGATTTTTTCCACTGGAATCAGTCTACGAAATAAGTAATGAATATTACGTCAATCTAGAATATATGTATAATGAATATTGAACCATTATAGAAAGAGAGTGATGAAATTACACCAGTCTGTGCTTTGAGTGACGAACAGTTAACAAGAGAAGAGCGGAATAGTAAGTAATTGACCATTCTATGAGATTGCAATGAAATTTACATCGATAATATGCAATAATAAAATACTAACAAACCTCTAAAAAGTTTAATAATCATTAAACTAGTCTAGAAAATGCTTAGCAAATACTACATTAATGTAAAATAACGTATTGAATACAACATCATTCTGTGTGGCATAAAAGTTTATGTTGCATCAGAATATATAAATAGTGACGGTTACTACACCTGTGCAGAACACCATTATCAGAAATTATACAGATTTAGTAGATATGTAATAACGTAGAGAACGTTTCTTTCTAAATATTCTCATTTTGAACTTGACGCAAACTTCACGATTTTTATTAAAAAAAATACACGCTAAAAGGAACATTGAACTGATGGTGTTCTTGCACTGACCCATAACAGTGTTTAACAGTATTATGATCATTTTACAAATATTATATTCATGGACTATGCAAGTACATGTTTAATTTGTGAAGAATGGGAGATAAAAAGTTTCAAGAAATTTGTAATGGAAAGCTTTGATAATTATAAGCGAGAGAAGATACATCAGAGCCCAGCATGACCAGGTGGTTAAGGCACTCTAGACATAATCCACGGGTTCGAATCTCCGTCTCATGTTTATGCCCACTCTTTCAGCCGTGAGGGAATTACAATTTTCGGTCAATCCCACTATTCGCTAGTAAAAGAGTAGACCAAGAGTTAGTGATGGGTGGGGTGAATAGCTGCCTTCTTTCTATTTTTACAGTGCTAAATTAGGGATGGCTAGCGCAGATACATCAATTTTCTGAGACATCTGTGAATGTATAAAATAGTCGTTCATTATTACAAAAGTTCCAACCTTATGTTCCTTTGTTTTATTAACTCATTACTCTGTAATGTATCTTATTTCATATAGGTAACTCTTGGAGGGAGTGAAATAATTTTACTGTTTTTCATTGTGAAACGAAACGACTGTGCAATTGAATCGCATTTTAAAATAAATGATAAAAGAGAAGTTGAGCTAATTTACAGTCTAGCCTAGATTCGGATGTTTTAAAAAACATCTTTTATAATTCTATATAATCCAAGACAAACGATTAAAAATATTCCACCATTATAAAATATTTATTTTAACTTTTGTTACTCGGCGACTGTAAACGGGACTAAAACAAGCTCAATGTTATCATTCTCTCTTCCTTTTTAAGTCATTCTACAATAAAAAAACCAAACAACTAAGCTCATTCGTTCTAAGCCTCTTGGACCATTACCAAAATAGATGTTCAGATCTTATGCAAGTATATAGGAGACTGAGAGATTGTATAACTATTCGTTCGCTTTGACTTAAATATACAAATATATATTGACATACAATAAGTAATACCCAAGAGTCAGTCATAAACTAGTTCTCAATCCTGAACGATGTACACAATGCCACGTCACTTTCAGCATATATTTGAACTCATGTTAGAAACTCAGCTGTATATACATTTCATGTCTCAACTTTCATGAGCAACGTTATATGTTCTGGAAAGCTTCAATCTGCATACAATTTATAGGCTTTAATAGTTTTTACAAGTATAACTGCAAACACTATGTAACCATTGATTCATGGCTAATGTAAAAAGTAAATAATAAACTTTACTTTGGAACTTGACTTTACAGAAAAACGCTTTCATAATATCTGCTAGCATTTCGACAAAAATAGTAAAAAAACACTCGCCGTCACTCAGATAACAGATATTACACTTTTATACCTTAGCCTTTACAAATGGTGGACCTCCTTTAAAATAACATTAAACAAAATACAAGTATATATTCTTTTGTTTCTACTCAAACATTACTAACTTTATGATAAAGGGTAAGATATTTTATTATTTAATACTAAAACATATGATTATTTTTATTAGTAAATTTTCTGATTTTGTTTTCTTATTTATTTTCAAATATAGCAACTTAATTGTTTCGCTTAAATTTGTGAATTTAATGCATTTAGTCGTATTTGATGAAACAAATATTGATATTTTCTATGATTACTTATCGATTAAACGTATAAGACCGACTTATAAAATTCAATCAAAGTAGCTTTGATTGTAGTTTCCAAAGTCATATCGAATTTAAAAATCAAAAAGGCTTTTGCATGGCGTACTTACATAATGTATTTTTCCATCTTGGTATTGGCCAAACTGATTAAAAAGTTGACGATAAACTTGTCGAGCTTCTTGCAACCTACCAGACTTTATGTAAAGAATACCTAAGTTATCCAGTACTTGGGGGTCAGACTGAATCTGGAGTGCTCTGAAAAAAAAAAAATTAACATTTTGAAAGAGAAGTAAACAATTACAGAAACAATTTTAAATCTAAACTGACAACAGAAAAAAAAACTTGAAACAGGGTCAGCTGAATAACTGTAAATTTATAAAGTAATATATAAACATACAAGCAACTGTTCTTAAACCTTTACTGTTGGCACATAAAATAACAGCAGAATTATATTGTGGACTTCAAAAAAAGAGAATCAGAAATTCAAATCAGCGGTTTCTTTAAAGTCAAACACTTGCATGAACGATATCCTCAGCTCCAAAATTTGTGAGATTGCTGTGTAATAAATTGTCCTTTAATCAAAAATGTACCACAATTATCATGAGTAATGATTAAGACCACTTACCTTTTATACAAGCTCTCAGCATCCTCAATACACTTAAGTGATCGGAGGGTTCTTGCTGCGTTCAAGAGAGTCACAGTGTGATTAGGTTGAATTTGTAGAGCTCGCTGATAATGCTGTAGTGCTTCGTCTATCCGACCTGTTAAGAAATTTCAAATGAAAGACTTCCAATAAGAAATGTTATTACGTACATATTTCTTTTGCTTTAAATTATATCTTCTCGGGAGCAAGGATGAAGCTGTTTGATTAACATTTTATTCAGGACATATCTTGTGTATCCACAAACTTTTCTTATTCTGTAGAATTGTAGAGCTCATGTATTAATGAGCATGCGCAAAACACAGCATATAACCAGTCGTCCATCCTTCGCCGTTGTTTATTGGACTGACACATAAATGCCACTTCTAAACATTTCAACATCAATTAGAGTGTGGATAGCAAAGAAATGCTACGCACTAAGAAAAGTTTGTGCATACACAAGATGCATCCAAAATCAACCGTTAATTATAACTTTTGTAAACGCATACCGACTATCCAAATATTTAGCTTGATTATTCAAAAAATTAAGTACAAAATATTATATTATTTAATATTCAGGGTTTCTTATTGTCGATACTACTAATAATAAACGTCATCTATATCTAGCCTATTTTATTGAGAGTTTAGAAAGAAGTAAAATTAAGCTACCATTATCTTAAGACGAAAATGTAAATCGATCTTACTTACCGAAAATATTTACACTTTTCAATTAAATAATCATGAACTAAAATACAAAGTACTAAATGGATATTTGGAATGCCTAGAAAATATTAAAGAATTTTAGAATGTTCACATTAAATCCTGGCTAGGCTTTGAACTTTGTCATTTGTTGTTATCTAACAAATTTTACAGAGTATATAAGAGTCTTAATCATGTATACGGTTTTTAAGTTGTCCTCTGTTCATTATATATAATCAAATTTATATTCAGATATTTGAAGGATAACGTTTACGCTGCTGATATATTATCTTCAAAACTTTTCATGTTCAAAATGTTTAAGGTAATATAAATTTTATCTTTACCAAGGCTTAACAAGTATTTGAACATACTACCCCTGTCACTAAATTAGATTAATTTTGGTGACCCTGAGCAAGAATAAATTCAAGATGACAAAATCTAAAAACAGCTCAAAAGCCGAATGAACAAACTGTTTCTTTGAGTACTAAAGTAGTTAAATCAAGAAAGTTCAATAAAAACTGAGTTACTAATAAGTTTTTAATCAACAGGTGTCAAATCGCACGCGAAAATTTATTACTTTTGCATAATATGCAAACAACGCTCCATTCACTTTCTTTGTTCGCCATCAGGTTATCCACTAGGGATTCATTGTAAGAAATGTCAAAAAGACACCGTTTGAATGATTGTATGAAATGAAGAACTCTAAGATATGACAAGCGAAAGCAAGCTAGCTGAGATTAAAAGAAATATAAATGTTTCCAGAGGCGTGGTATCCATGTTCCTTTTTTAGAGCTGATATTGGCCCTGTTTTTATTTTAATTGTCTACAATGGTCGATGCTGTTGGATCAATGCCTTGAAAATGAAGATGTCGCCCATATCTAGTGGCCAGCGAGATCAATGTATCTGATGACCATAAAGCATATATACAATGCTTTAACATAGTTGAATTTTCAATTGTCAACCACTTTCAACAACCCTACGCAAGCTTGGATATTAATTACCTCGCACAGGAACGAAATTTATTTCCTTCCAGCTTGTTGAATGACCTCATGTGAAACATAAGAAGACGCTGTGAAGCTTTTGTTGTTGCAAGAAGTAACCATGTTCGTTTTTAGGTGCGTTTTGCTTATCAATTTCTATGATAATTTTGGAGAATTACTTGATTGGGCATAACTAATCGAAAACAGATATATTTACTTCTTTTTTCTATGTATATTTATGCGTCATATAACAAAATACGTTTCTATCTGATTTTCTTCACATTCCTTTAAGGGGTTTTTGAAAAGTGTTATCCTTTGCGCTTATTCATTATATATATATGATAAGCGAAAGCAAGCTGAGATTAGAAGAAATATAAATGTTTCCAGAGGCATGGTATCCGTGTATTCATTAACTACACGTGCACACATACAGACATATATATGTGTGTGTATGTGTGCACGTGTAGTTAATGAATAAATAAAATGAATGCTATGAATAAACTTTTCAACCATAAACCTACTTAAGATAGTGCTGCTATCTTAATTATTCTGATAATTACATAAATATATTTCTGTTGTGTGTATGTATATTAAATTACAGGCATGGATGCAAGTAATTTTTTTCGCTTAATTGTATATTACATTTTACCTTTCACTCTGCTTAACTTTTTCTGCTGAGACTCACCTAAACTTTGTAGAAAAACTCCATAGTTGTTCAGTGCATCTACGTTATCCGGACTTATACGTAATGCTGTTAAGTGTAGTTTTTCCGCTTCCTTGGATCTTCCGGTTTGAGCGTAAAGAGAAGCTAAAGACGAGTAAGCTTCGGCAAAATTTGGTTCAAGTTGAATGGCTCTTTTCCAAAACGATTCTGCTGTGGGTTTTTTATCTTGTTTACTACGAGAAACATTATAAAAGAAAAGCTGAATCGTTTGAACTAAGTTTGCAAGAATCCATAAGTTATTCAACTGGTTTTAACCTGTTAAATCACCTTATATGGAGATCCGATAATTTTGCAAATAACAGTAATACTTCAGACTTCTAAAATGATGGCTTCACCAAATAAATAAAAAAACACAAAAACAACAAACATTTTGTTATTCACAATATTTAGTATAAGATACGCAACGTGAATTTCAATGGCTGTACCCGAAACAAAGTTTACGTCTATCCAAGAACTCTACCGTTGTACCACCAATTCCTATTTTTAAATCCGTATATTTTGAATGCCTGTGAGTCAGTTTTATTCCGAATAAACGATTTCACGTTTAGTAAGATTGTATCATTTCACAAAACGTTTGTCCTTCCGTAATAATAGCTTCTTCTGAACGGTAATGTTTTTTCGTAACTTAAATACGCTAGTCTAATACAGATTGACAGAATTGGGTTTGAGAGAAAAAAAAGACACTGTGATATCAGCTTAACAGCTAAAATTTATTCAAAATATTCTTCAACTTATACGCAAACTTCTTTATTTATATACTCGTAACCCAATAAAATGCTTAATTATGATTTGCCGGTTCTTTAATAACTAATTGATTTTATTGTTGTTTTTTTAAAAATCAGACTAAATAAAAAAAGATTCATGAATCTAAATATTTTCATGCTAAACTACGGAGATGATAAATTAGATATTTTAACAATAAATAGACATTTTGTGCTAATGGAATGACTTGTAGCTAAAACCTATTCGATCCTTCCATCAAATAACTCCTGGGTCTGTTAGTTTACAATTATTTACGATAAATGTGGTTGGATAAATCGGCGTTAAAAAAGAAGAACAACGTTAGAGATGAGTGAAATAGTGACTTTGAAACAGGAAAGTTAATTTTAGCTTTACCCATAACATCTTTACATTTGATTTTTTGCACGATCTAAAGTTTAAATAAACTTTTAATTAATATAACGTGAATTATGTGGTTATTAAATTTGACATCTAAGTTAAAAATATTCTAAAGTTAAATTCAAGTTAAATCGAGATTTGATCTTTGTACAAAAACAAATGAATTGTCTTTCTTTAACTGGAGACAATAAGGATATTTAGTCTTGAAACACTATTATAGACACTACGGCATTATAGTGGGCACCAGTTGTTTCATAGTGAAACTGTATCTGATGTATTTAGTTTAACAATAGGGATTCCATTAAACAAATAATTGAAAATAAAACATTCGAAAATACTGAAAATATAGACCAATTATAATATAATTCAAATTTTTTGTAATATTGAAGATTAAAGACCTTAAAAAAATATATGTAAGTTCGGACACTTCGCTTAGAAGATGATCACAGACCACACAGTTCTACACATCACAAAACAGAATACCAAAACCCCACAATACTTATGGAAACAAAATCCACGAAATGAAAACCATAAACTTCATATACAGAAATACCACAAAATACACACATGTACATACTAAAAAACAAAATACTAGAGCCCTCCAAGATGATACAAACAGAATTCGAGGAATGAAAACCTCGTACTTTACAAGACCACATTTATCGTTTTTTCCACACGATTTAAAATAAGATAACTCTTATGTGTTTGGTACGAGGTCTGTTCAAAAAATACGCGGACTGTTTGAATTGCGCGGCTCCAGTTGGTTCCAGGGGAATCCGCTTGGTGTCGCTAGGTTCGCACAGATCAGCCGATTACGACGCCATTTTCCTATTGCAGATATCTTCATTTGTGTATTAGATACGCGTTTTTAAGTGAAGTGCGATTTTTTGGTTTGGCGGATTTCAGAATGAATGACCTGAAGGAGCAACGACTTGCTGTGAAATTTTGTGTTAAACTTGGAAAATCTGCGACTGAAACTTTTGCTATGCTTAACACGGCTTACGGTTATGTTGCTATGAAGCGTACAGCATGTTTCAAGTGGCATGAACGTTTTAAGGATGGTCGACAGTCCATTGAAGATGATGAGCGTCCTGGACGTCCTTCCACGTCAACTGACGACCCACACGTCGACAAAATCAACACGCTGGTGCGGGCAAAACGACGTCTGACTGTCAGGGAGCTTGCTGAAGAGTGTGGGATATCAGTTGGATCTTGTTACGAGATTTTGACCGAAAAATTGAAGATGCACCGCGTTGCTGCGAAATTTGTGCCTCAGAACTCGTGAGTTTTTAGCCAAATACTCGATCACTGTTCTTCCCCACCCCCCTACTCACCTGACCTTACTCTTTGCGATTTTTTCTTGTTCCCCAAACTCAAAAGACCCTTAAAAGGAAGAAGATTTGAGACGATTTACGATATTAAGGCAAATGCGACGAAGGAGCTGGAGGACATTACAAAAGAAGCGTACCAGGACTGTTTCAACAAGTGGAAACACCGTTGGGATAAGTGTGTGCGTTGGGGAGGAGAGTACTTTGAAGGGGTCCCAGACCTGTAACTTCTAAATAAAGTACATTTTGTTTTATGACGTCAGTCCGCGTATTTTTTGAACAGCCCTCGTATATTTAGAATTTCGCGAAAAGCTACACCAGGGCTATCTGCGCAAGCCGACCCTAATTTAGCAGTGTAAAACTATAGGGAAGGCAGCTAACTCTCATGGGAGAAATATATATATATATATTTAAACATTAAAAACTGGTTGCCATACAAAGCTGAAAACTAAACACTCGGATATAATTTTACTGACATAATACTTTTAACGTCCACATAACCCATGTAAATACATGAATATGCAGATTCCACATATTTCGCTCTTCTATTTATATATTTCATAATTACAATATTTAAAAAAAATTCTCAATATTTAATATGGAACATATTAAATCCAGCCAAGATCCTGTGCTAAACTAAGCCCAGCAAGAAATTACTTTCTGAAGCGGGAACAGACAACGAAAGCTGACTAATGTTTCGTAAGATAATTATATTGTGTTTTCTTTACTTTGTATACGTGGATTGATTACACTATTTAATATATTCTTTCAGTTTATTATTGGTCAAGCATAGAAAATTGAAACTATAAACGAAATTTTGTTGTTTTCAAACAGATTCGTTTCGGCCTGAGAAAGTCAGATATCGTAAATTAAGTCATTTTTTTCATAGTTTTCTCAGTACCTTCTTATTGTGCGTGGTTTGTCATAGTTTTAGTGAAGTTTCTTTTGATTGATCCTTTATCAAGTACATTATTCGAATATTTGTCTTCACCTTACAATCAGCCAACTTCCTTTTTTATTATTCTACTGAGTTTACAAATAATGTTTTTATTTTATTCAGTTTCTCACCAAATCTTGTCTTTTTTATTTTATCCGTAAAAAACAATCCCTATACAAGAAAAATTAACACAAAATACACAAGGATGACCGTCATAAACACCAAGAAGTTAAAAAATTATTGATATTTCGTGATTAAATAGAACATATTTCATAAGAAAATATACCAAAAATTTAACATGGCAAACAAAATAGAGACTTTGAAAAACTGAAAACCACAGACTCCATAAGACTAATGGACCGTAAAATTTATAATGTTGAAGTCGCGAACGTTTTACAACTACTTCAGACTACAGAGGTAACAAGACTACAAACCTTAGAGTTAAAACATGTAGAGACATAAGATTAGAAAGATAGTAGAGTATCTACAATATTAAGATATTGTAGGTATCAGCAAATTAAGACCACAGTACTAAAGACAGAGAGCACTTCAAGACTAAAGAACATAAGCTTCCCTGTAACAGAATAAAAATAAAATTATTTAAAAACAAATACAAAAAGGATGATTTTACAAAACTTAAAACAGCAAAATCGATAAGATTCCAGGTGTAACAGAATTAAATTAATCAGTAGAAACAAAACTTCACCATGTGCATTATTTTCGAAAAACTTTTAAAGATATTTATTTCAATGCTGTTGCTGCACCAACCTCTAGAGGTTTCTAGCAAAAAAAACAGAAACATATTTCTGCAGTTGCCGTACAGTGCTTTAACACTCCTACGAAAATTGGGGCCTAATAGGCCCAGAGCAACTTGAAAGGTTATTAATATTAGGCTAATAATTTTGTATTTAAATGAAATTGCCATTAACTGACCTTATCCCTTTATATTTTAAGGAGCAATAATATTTTAACTTTTCAGAGATTTGCGAAATAATATTTAAAATTTTTTTAAAACATCCATTAAGGGTATTTTGGGGCCTATTAGCCCCCAGATCAAAAAACATAAAATTGACTTTATTTATTTCCTGAATAATTCTAGAACAGGCCTTGGCAACCGAAAAAAGCAAATTATAATAAAAATATATTAATTTTACAACTTCTTTTCAAAAGATGGATAATTAGGATAATAACTCTACTCCAACAATAATTTTAGACGGTCCTGATTATTGCCTAGTTTGCCCACGCCTGTTCTAGAACATTCTAGAAACTTTACAGAAGTATTTAGAATAATCTAGAATATTCTTGAAGCTTCTAGAATATTCTAGAAGAATCCACAGATCCTATATATATAGGAGCTGAAATCTTCAAACCGTGTCAAAAATGATATCTCTTGATGAAGCTGTACATTTACTGACAAAACCATCCGACGATGAAAGTGAACATGATAATGTCGAAGACTACTCTGAAAGTTGTGATGATGATCCTTCTGAAGCCGAAAATGATGAACAAATCGCGCCGTACCCTTCTGAAAGTGAAGAAAGTAATCAAGAAGATCTTACTACGATGCCAGTGAACGAACTTTTGTCCAAAGATAAGAATTTTAGTTATTCAACAACACCTTCAAGGATCAACAGGAGAACCGCAGCTCTCAATATATTCAATGGGAACCCAGGCATTACAAGGCAAGCTGCTCCAAGAGTCTCTACACCATTCGAAACATTCAAAATTTTCATTTCTGAAAATATGATGGAACAGATCATTCACTCAACAAACACCGTCATGAAAGAACCAATTTTTGAAGAAGACCTCTGGAAATGGATCGCAGCTAATCTTTTCCTTGGAATAAGCAAATCCAAAAATGCATCGATAGACGAAATGTTTTCAACCGAATTCGGTTTGCCATTTTTGCGAAAACTGATTACACAAGACAAATTCAAAAAAATGTGCTCAAAAATCAGATTTGACATCCACTCTCAAAGACATAGAGAAATCAAAGATGCCGCCATCTCTGGAGTCTGGAATTTTTTCATTGAAAATTGCAAAAACAGTTACAACCCAAGCGAATACCTGACAGTGGATGAACAACTATGTAACTTCAAAGGAAGAGTTGGCTTCAGAACATACATTCCGCCAAAGCCAGGCAAATACGGAATAAAGATTTGGTGCCTAACAGATGCAAAGACAAGTTACCTCCTCAACGCTCAAATTTATACTGGAAAGGTTGAAATATGACAGAAACAAATCAAGGAGAAAGAATAGTCAGAGAACTGAGTCAGCCATTTCTTGGAAAAGGAAGGACAATAACGACAGATAATTTCTTCACAACAATGACACTTGCCAAGTACCTACGAACAAAAAGAACAGGACTTGTTGGAACCATACGGAAATCAAGAACCTTCCTGCCTCCTGAAATAAATGCAAAATCTAGAGAGTTATCACCAAAGTTTTTCTACCATGACGACATCACTCTTCTCAGGCACTCAGACAAACCAGGAAAATATGTGCTACTACTGAGTTCTCAGCATCAGTCTGGTGAAGTAGAAGAGAATGGAAAGCCCGAAATCGTCAATCTTTACAATGCAACGAAGGCAGGTGTCGACACTCTCGATCAACTGGTGAGATATTATACAACAAAGAGGCGATCAAAGCTCTGGTCAGTCTGCATATTCTGTAACATTCTAGATCTTGCTGCGTACAATGCTTTCGTTCTATACTCGACAAAACATCCAGAATTTCTTCGTCAACATAAATCAAGAGCCAGAAGAGAATTTATACGGCAATTGGTGCTTGAAATCAAAGAAATTTACTGTAAAGATAATGACAAAACAACCTCATGTGAACCGCCTAGAAAGAGAGCAAAAAGAGGACGATGCCATTTGTGCGGCAGATCTAAAGATAGACAGTCGAAAATTGTTTGATCAAATTGTAAAAAAAAAGTTTGTCAGAGCCATTCTAAAGTTGTTTGTAATGAATGTTGCTAAATCACTGTGTTTCTATTAGAAAAATATATGGGGTCTGATAGGCCCCAAAATCACTTTAGTGGATATAAATATTTTTTCGTAGTAGTGTTAATTTAATCGATATTCATCAGTTTAATAGACACATTTCCTGTCAGGTGTTTGGGTTCTTTACACAATATAAAGACAGATCGATAGATTAATTGGCAAATAGCTAGAAAAAATAACTAGCAAGTTAATGGAATTAAAACCGTACGTCAGTTGATAAATACAGAAATAAATCGATGAAAGCAAAAAACGACGAAATTTCTAAAAAAAAGATTATATATGTAATTATAGTCAAATTCTTAAAGGTTTCTATAGGCATAACCACTTTTTAAAATATGACTGACAACCGGTAAAATTAATCATACTATATTTTATAAACTGTTTATTCAAAACCCATTGTCTAGATTACTTTCATTACGTTGAATTTGAAAGCACTCTTACTTCATGATACAATATCAATGATATTGACTCATCAAATCCAGAAAATTAATTGTTCTTCTAAAATATGACCTAGCTTTAACTTTATTTCCTTCTTTTATAAAGGAATCTTAACTGTAAAACTTGTCCCCTTTAAAACTGTTAAATAATTTACAAAGACAGATCCTAACAAAAATATATTTTAGGTAAATAAATGTAGTTTACTACAGCATCTTATGTATTTTATTAAAAAATTCAAAGAATACGTTCAGAAATAGATGTTTCAGAAGAAAGACTTAGTAAAACAGCTTAAACAGAATAAGTGGCCAAGATTTCATAGGTACATATTAAATCCCATTTCGTCAGGTTCATATAACATCATTACGTTTACACATGATATGAGCACTGTGAATATGCTAGATCAGTGTTTCTTACATTAGGTGGTGCGACATAGAGGGAACATGGGTCGACTAAAAATTAATACACCTATTATCCTACAAGGTATCAACTGAACACCCCAGAAACAAACTTGGCATCAGTAGCTTTACACATTAAAATTGTTAAATATTGAAAATTACGTATATGAATATAACTTTATTTCCTTTACGTGAATATTTATTTTGGAATATTCAAACATAAAGGATGAGCATTTGTGATACATTTGTACAAGAAAAGAAATGGTAAGATTTTGTTATAAATTTGGATAACGTCAAATGTCAGTACATAGACTTTTATTTTAGACGATATTAATGTAGTCTTTATGTATTTAGCATGATCAATATTACCTGATTGCTTACCAATTCTGTTCAAGTTTATGATATGCAGCAACACAAAGTTATTGTCAGTTATGCAACAAGAGCTTTAGCCATGTTCATAGCATGAGCAAGAGAAGCCCTTCGGGCCTTCTAATGACTATTTACTTTATGATTCGGATGTAGTTTAATGTCTTACGCTTGTAGAAGTGTTTTTCGAAAATCTTTCTTGATAACGATAAAACAAAATTTTCAGTGATTATTGTATTTATTACAAAACATTTGACTATACAAGTTGTTTATGCTCGAGATTTTTCAACGAACATTTTGCAACAAAAGTAAGATTTGATTTGATTTAATTTCGTCACTAACTATTATGTGCTAGACTAAATAAAGGGCGACTCTTTAACAACCCTCATCGCAAACTCTTTACGAAAAATTACGAGATTGAGCGCTCTAACCACCAGATCATATTAGGCTGAACGACCTCAACATTGTTATTTCTTAAACTTTTCATTGAATCATTTGGTGAAGATTTTCAGTTGTGGTTTAAAGATAGTTGTATATCCATGTAACTACTTCACAGGATCCTCACCACACGATGTCGATGGGAAGATACATACAAATTTTCAGTGTGGTATTTTGCTTTTTGAATTTTTTATATCGGCGTTTTTCATTTTTTACCATTATTCGTCTCCTGTTGAGGAATCTTCTCCAAATTTGGCAAGAAACATCATTGGATCCATGAAGAGGTACATGCAAGATGCGGTTTAACATTTTTTGTTTGCAATTTTATGAGTGTTTTTTTTTTGCATTTTTTGCAATTATATATTCAGAAGGCAACTTTTCATGTCCTAAGATAAAATTTTATTGAACATGAATTTACATAGCTTTCGTCCAGGTGACGGGTACTCAAGTAAGTATATATATTGTGTATCAGCTCTAAATAAAACTCAAAATATTTGGTAAAAATCAAGTTGAGTTGCTGTATATTAACGACTGGAAACACTGCAGTGGAATACATTGATTATTTTTACTTTCCCTTTATTCCAAGTCTGCACCCCCCATTATTAAAAGAGTTTAGTTTCATAACACACACCCATACAGAGGCTCAACGGTAAATCTGCAGGCTTACGATGTTAAAACACTAAGTAAAATACTCATGACGTAAAGAGCATAAATACCTAATTGTGTAGCTTTAGATTAACAGCAGGAACTTTATATGCTGCAAAGCTGTTAAAATTAAATTTTACTTTTTTTTGCAAAACGAAGTATCAACCTCTTCCCACTACTCTACAAAAAAGTCTCGGTTAAAAGATCTGACGAATGTTTGTATAAGGTTCTGCTATTCAGATTGTAGTGACACCTTCTGAAAATTATGTCATAGAACAAAATAGCATTGTATATAGACATTTCCAGCAACCAATAAGCAACCCTCATAGAATTCATCACGATGAAGACAAACTTCATGTTCAACAACCACAACTACATAAAAATAAATGACCTAAGCATGGGCAATCCAGTATCACCAGTTCTAGCCAATATTTTTATGACACAAGTTGAAACACAAGCAATTAACACAGCATTACATCTACCACTATACTGGTACCGATATGTAGACGACACGATTGCGGGATTCACATCTACAGAACACACACTTAATTTTTTCAATCACATTAACTCTATACATCCCAACATTAACTTCACATATGAACAGGAAGAAAACAATCAAATATAATTTCTTAATCTCAAATTTAAAGAACCGATACACAATTTAACACAGAAATCCACCAAAAAATCACCCACGCTGGATTATACATTCCTTGGGACTCAGCACATGAAACAAAACAAAAACTTAACATACTAAGAAACCAAATAAACACAGCCATAAAACTATGCCCACCAGATAAAATTAACGATGAATTAGACAAAATAAAACAATACTTCATCAGCATCAATAAGTTTCCTCCACAAACCGTAGAAAACATTACACGCACACACCTAGACAGAAAGCAAAATCAACCAACAAAAGTAAATATATCTCACGAATAAAAAAGTCACGAAACCATATACTGCTGCATACCATATATTCCTGACATCAGCAGAAAAATAACCAATATTTGACAAAAACTACTAACAAAATATGACATTCTAGTTAATACCAAATTTATTCAAAAACCAGGCACAAACCTAAGGTCTATACTATGTAAAAACTACACTGACAAATACCACACCAACATTATTTGTAAAATACAATGTGATAACTGCCACGACTTCTATATTGGAGAAACAAGTAGAAAAATGGAAACCAGATTCACAGAACAAAAAGTTACCTTCACACGTTTTCGAACACTGCAAATCAAATAAATACAACATAACCATAGAAATCACCCAAATACTAAATAAAGATACAAACATAAACGCAAAATTAAAAGAAACCTTACTTATACAACAACTCAAGCCCAAAATAAACCAATACAAAGGAACATCTTTATACCTATATTAATAAATATATCCAACATCTAATCACGCCCTTTACATTCCTACACTCAATTACACAACCATCTTCAAACATGTGGTCAGCTATGGGTCAGTTACCTCTTTCTTTCTTTGTGAACATTTCGATGGCCGAAGAAGGTCGAAATGTTGTCTGCTCCTCCACATAGTGCTTTTTCTACTCATACCATCCGTTTTTACATGTATAATTTTATACCTTTCAATCCGTTTTGAGAAGATTTTTCCCAAAATTCCTAGTCCCTTCGTTATATTCTCATTTCCTTTCTTTCATTTCTTCTAAACCTCATATCGATACCGTACCTTTTTACATATTCTTCTCTTCAATATGTTTATTTTAACATTATGTTTAGAGATAACATGGAGCCTATATGTCCATCTCGGTATACACATCATCTAAATTATTATACATTTTTCAAAAAAATCTTTAAGCCAGCTCTTGCCATTCATACTGTTATCAAACATTCTTTTAAACTCACTTAAATATACTGCCTCCACAACATTCAAAGAGCAACCACCATCTTAGAAAAATAAAACTGCCTGAGGTGAAGGTGACTATTACAATATGAAAATTTATATTTGTATACCCTAGTCCTATTATTCTCGTCGTTAAGTATGAACACATAAAACATTAACACTATCAAGAGAAAACTATTTCAAAGATCTTAATCTCTTTTTATGTGACAACCCCTACACACTATGAACCATTCTAGAACCCTTTGTATGAACCATTTCTAACAATTCAGTGTCTTTTCTAAGGCGAGGCGCCCAAGTCTGAACACAGTACTCCAAATGTGGCCTAACCTGTGACCTTAATTAAATTATATTTTATTTACATTTTATTCAGTATTTCTGTAGATACAACCTAAAATCCTATTTGCCCTACCACTAGCAAGAGCACACTGCTTGGATAGCTTAAGAGACTAATCCACCATTACACCAATATTCTTTTCTCATCTTTTCTGACACTATTAAAGTTATTTTATCCAAATTATGTTGCCCACCAGTGGCTCAGCGGTATTTCTGTGGACTTACAATGCTAAAAACCGAGTTTCTATACAGTGGTGGGCAGAGCACAGATATACCATTGTGTAGCTTTGTGCTTAATTCAAAACAACAACAACCAAATTATATTTATAAATCAAGTTATGATAATCCTCGTGCATTATCTCACATTTATTATAATTAAAACTTATCTGTCATTTACTTGTCCAACTCAATACATTATCTAAATATTTTTCTAAATCAGCAGCATCCTCTTCACAGCTGGTAAACCTCAAGACCTTAATATCATCTGCAAATTTAAGTAACTTTTACTATTCCTTTATCTATGTCATTGATTTAAATCAAAAAAGCACACATCTTAAAATTAAGTCCTTATGTACCCAAATTGTGATATTAATGCAGTTCGATTGGACTCCATTTATAAAAACTATCTGCTTTCTTACATCCAGCCACTCTTCTGTCCAATTAGCTACCTTACCACTCATGAAGAGATATTTTTTTTATAAACTTTTCATGTGGCATCTTGTAAAATGCATTCTGAAAATCCAGATATACTATATCTACACCCTTACTCTTATTTACATAAGTAGTAACTTTTTCTAAGAATGAAAAGATTTGCAAGGTAACATTTTCCTTTTGTGAAACCATGTTGCTTATCCAATAAAATTTTAAACTTTGTTAAATGACTTTCTATAGCATCTTTTATCATACTTTTCGAAACTTTTCAACAACTTATGTACGACTAATTGGCTCATAGTTACTGAAATATATTTTGTTATCTTCCTTGAAATGAGAAATTAATTTAGCTAACTTCCAATTCTTTGGCACCTGCTCACTACTCAAGTACTTAGAAAAATAGCAGCAAATGGCTCAAATATCAAATTCTTAACCTCTTTCAAAACCCTTGGAGAAATATTATTTGGCTCAGGAACTTTATCATTGTTTAATATTCATAATTTATTTAATAAGATCATAATTAAGGCAGTCATATTGTCTGACCTTGTTTAAGATGAGAAATACTACTTAATTCTTTATTAGTAAAACGTGAAGTAAAAAAGCAGAATTTAATAACACAGTCAATTCATAATAATCAAATACAAACCTTCTTTTATCATTCATCGAGAGCCGTACTTCCATTCAAACATTTTTTATATTAATTTAGTTGAAGAAATCCTTGCTGTTAATCTTTATCTATTTTATCGGCATGCCTTGTCAAAGAATCACATATAATTATTATAACCTCCTTATGATACACATCCTTCTATGATCGTTTTATTTCCCTACCTTCCAGTAGTTCTTCATTTTCAGAACCCAAGAGCTGAAATCTGCTCCTCAATAGATTAAGCTCGTTGGAATTAATTCCACAACTTTGAACAGTAATAGTATCCTTTCTAACTTTCTGAAAGTCACTGTTAACTGATGTCCCTCTTACGCGTAAAAGCTTAAACTCATGAAATTCTGCTGCCATTTCCCACAGTCTACCCTTCTCTTTATCTATTGCCTCCACTTTAATTAGGGTAACTTCCAATTTCTCCTCTAACTTAAAAACTCTACATATAAATTACACGTATTCACTACTAGTATTAGCTTCCTTAAACGTACTGACGATGTTTGCCTAACAAGTTCTTTAAAAAAGGAAAACAGTCAGTTATTTTTGACAGAGATATTGCTACCAGGTAAAAACTTGTGTTCGTTTTTAATATTTATAGTTTTTTACAGTGTCTAGTTTGTTTGAACTTAAGCATAAAGCTACACAATGGGCTATCTGTGTTCTGCCCCCCAAAGGTATCGAAACCCAGAATTTAGCGTCTAAGTCCGCAGTCTTAGTATGACCAGAGTTGTTATGTATATGTTACTGGTAAATATTAAGTCCCCAAGAAAAGTTTCTTACTGTAAACAATTCTATATTAATTTTACAGTTCTTTACATAAGCCTTGAGAAAAAATATACGTATGTTATAAATTTCCTGTAGACATTTTGAACTTCTTACATTGAAAAAAAACAAAGACTTGACAAAAGTTATTTTTAAAGAAAATCATGTATTCTTGAAAACTCATAATTTTGCACACCATTACATGGGCAGAGTGCTTTTACAAACAAATATAAAATTAATCCTAAAGGTTTTCACATGAAAAATATATTAATTTCTTACCTGTATAGATTAGCTAAGTTAAAGTAAGCTCTGGCGTGAAGTGGGTTAATTGACAGCGCAGTTTTAAAATGACGCTCTGCTTCTGTCGGCTCGCTAAGCAACGTCCCTAAATTGTTGTGAGCGCTGGCGTGGTCAGACCATAAACTAAAAGAATAAACAGATAATAAAGCAGGAAGAATGTGTAATTTCTTACTTGAATGTAATGTCAAATACATCAATTTTTAATAGCAAATAAATGTAAGAAGTTAGTATTAAATATAAAATAAATAACTGATTAGGTTTTCAAAGAAAGAGATAATATAAATTTTTTATAATATTATTATTCGTCTCAATAATAATATTCCATCTGATAGCGTCGACAAAGTCTTTTCTGTCCTAATATGTAACTGTTTGTTTTCACATTTGAAGAGCGTTATCCGTTCTAAAATGATAAGTAATATGCATAAATACGACTGTACGATGTGAAATTGTACATTCCTTATAACAAAAGTAATTAAAAAAAAACAACGATATTAAAAATTAACTTATATTATAAAAACGAGCTACGCTTTTTGAAATCGTGGCTGCGTTACAAAAGTAACGGTCAAACCACATTATTCGATTAGATAACAGTAGCTTAAGAATTGATAGTAAGCGTTGTTCACTGGTTGTCTTCCGTCTAGTCTATAAGTTTAAAATTAGAAAAGCCTATGAGCAGATGGCCAAAATTTTTAAAAAATCAAAGATTATTGTTTGTTAGTTGCTTGGTGTTACGCATAAAGCCGATATTTTAACATCATAACTTTCAAACTTATTACTGAACCACTGGTGGTGGGGGTGGGATAATAATTATTGATTACATATATTCTCCTCCGTAGTGAGTTGAAAATACCGCCTACTCATTGTGTTTATCTGTTTTTACCCTTTGTTAGAATGTATTAAATGAACTTCCATTAAAACTGGATAGTACTGAATAGACGCTAACGAGGTCATAGAAAAATATTAAAGCTTATTACAAGTGAGGTGCAAGAGTGTACGAATATGCATTTTTCAGAGTCTTACTCAATTTGCTCTTACGTAATTTAGTGTGTGTTCCTTATAGCAAAGCCACGTTGGGCTATCTGCTGAGTTCACCATGGGAAGTCGAACCCATGAATTTAGCGTTGTAAATCCGTAGACTTACCGCTGTATCAGCAGGGGGACTGTATTTTACTAAAAATTCGTAACTGAAAATAAGTTGTGTGCCCTTACTCTCTGTGATATGTCATAAGTATTTTTTGATAACTAAATACATATAATACGACATTTTTAGGGGGAAGGAGAATCTTTTCATCAGATCTTCTTGATAGAAAAATGCTGCAGACTGTCTCTTTATAACTAAAATGGAGGTTTTCACGTTTTCTTGGTGAAGAAATTGCGGACGAAACGTCGTCTGTAAATCTTTACACAAATTTTGTAACTTTGCTTATCTAATTGACTGTATGATATATTCTATCAAATATATTGTATCGAAATAAACAAAAGATGCTGACAATTATTATAACATAAAACAGCCACTCAATAAATTTTACCAGATCTTTAGTCGTTACATTTTTATTTTGTATAGTACATTCTATGAAGGACAGAGATACTTTCATTAATAATGGATGTACCTGTGTGATGCACGTGTTAAGCCAGTAAAATAAGTGAGTTAAGATCAATCGAATAACAACGTATAATGTTAACACACAGTCAATAACTTCGATAGAGTACTTTAAACAAGTATGTAAAAAGTTAAAACAGTGTAAAACAATATCCGTTCTAATTGAAAGCAACCACAAGTAACGTATTTTGGTTTCGTCCGTTGCCAAAACACTGGTTCTTTTAATGCAGTGAGTTGGTTTCTACAACTACCATTGACGACATCATCTATGCAATGTACTGTTCTTTAAAAGCCCTTTCCAAATAAATCGATTTTTTCCGACGCAGGAATTTCTCTGCTCTCTCCTCCTTTGTAAGTCAAATAAGGTTTTCTTCGTGCTGTTAGCCAGCTCAAATTAAAGAGCAAACATGTTTTTTGTGCGTCCCTAATGAATGTGCTAACGTTGAAAACTTATAAACTTACATACCTGGTTCATTTCACTGAATATTTTTAGTTGCATTCTTCTATTATATTGGCAAGCTCACTGTAGTATCTCCATGGGTATAGCAATAGTTGAAAAATATTGTCTTCCTAACCATATGATTACAAGTAACAAAAGACTTGAAGACCTCTGCAAAGAGTAATTCAATTCCTTTATACATAAGTCAGTGACGAAAGAAGCGTACTGTTTCTCACCCAAGAGATTAAGTTTGTTCTGTTATCGCTACAATTACACTATCCAAGCTTTAAACCTTACATGTAGTACTTGCTTTTCATTATCAACTGGTCCAAACAGTCAACAATGGAAACAGTTATTATTCTTTAATCCAAAACCCCTACCGGAGAATTACATAGATGTTTTGGAACAGTAACATGAGGTGAAACTTAAGCTGTAGAAAAATATATACAATATTTATTTAGTTGCTCTGCTCTGAATGCACTGTAAATTTTTATTGTTTGTTAAGAATGAATTAGATATATTACCTGATTGCTATTCTGTAGTGTTTTACTGCAAGGTCAACCTCACCCAGATCCTTTTGAAGATTAGCAAAATTGTAATGCACCTTTGCATTCTGAGGTACTGATTCTAAGCCGGATCTAAAATAAAATTTTACCTTTTCGTAATAAGCAAAACATCTTTGCAATCTTTCATAATCTTTAAAATAATGCAGATGTGACAACTATCAAAGGCTCCTAATTGCAATAAAAATATCTTTAAATAATCAAAAATGTTCTTTGAAATAAAACGTTAGGCAGTATTTTATGTTGAATACTTTTATATCTCATCTTTTGCTTTCTTTTTAGTTTTGAAAAAGATGGTACGGACTCAAGACGAAGTCCAAAATAAACTCAGTACACTATAACAAAACTAAACATAAGGCAAGATCAGTCTGTAGGAAAAAATTTGTAAAAAGTAAGTTACTGTTTTTTCATTGCACATTCTATGTTAAAAAAGCCAGATCGAGCTATTAAGACAGTATTTTTTGGTTTTTAGTAATTTTTAGGTCATAGAAGTTATACCTAGTTATTAAAATTATTTTTAAAGCATGCAACTTGCCGGAAAAGTGCCTCCCTAGACGACCAAACATTGTTTCTTCTTGTCGTTTTCAGCACAAAAATAGCTAGAATAGCTAAAGTAAAACATCTACATGCCCATATAGATTTGGGACATGTGCTCTTCAGCTTCTGAAGGCCGTGTACAACAAGTATGAAAAATCCAGCGCTAAATGAAAATGAAATAAAAATATATGTTAGTTTAGAGATAAAACGTCCTTTAAACTTATCGTAATCCTCATATAAAGTGTACATATCGAAAAGGAAAACAAAATTAGAAGGCAAAAGTACTTAGTTTTGTGAAAATCCGTGTTATGATTGGCGCCTGTCTTTTAAAGCTCTGTGAACAGCTGAGTTATCTCGTACGAAGAGTAGTCTTACCTCGGTATGTAGAGGACCCGCTCAGCTACCACAAATCCTACTGTTACAAGCAGATTTGATGCTGGCAAAAACGAAATAACACATGTTGCCAAGGCGATTGTTACCGTCTTTGTTTCGTTATTCTAGAGAGGGAAAATAAAAGAACGAAACGAAATTCAAGTATAAAACTTACTATGGTTTGATTTCTTACAAGTGTTATGTTTTGTTATTACTTACGACGGCAACAAATGTGTGTCATATCATTTCAAAGAACGTCAGAAACTAACTTCGACAATAATCACAAACAATCTCAGTTCCCTGAAATCTAACATTACAGTATTGTTATTCTAAACAATAGAGTTAGATGTTACAAGTACAGAATCCTCATCTTTATGTTCTTAGTAATCATTATTAATTACTTTATTATGTTAATAAATCAGTAAACACATGTGATAAAACAATCCCATATCCTGTATTTCTTACATTGTTGTTGTACGTCGTATCACACCTATGAAAATCGATTACAACACAAAACTGATTTGTTAGATAATAAGAAAACATCAAGTATGGCTCTTCTTTGAAAATAACAGTGCTAAGATAACATAATTACGTACTGTTTACAAAGTGAAATTCTAACAGAAAACAAAACTCAGAGTAAAAATCTCCGTTCCTGTAGCACAATCTGCAATTCCGCTCAGTGTTTTGGTCTGACCTAATGTTTACCATAATCCCTTTATCTGTGAGAAAATACTAAGAGACATGAGAATATAATTAACAATCCCATAGAAATGTTTGAGAAATCGTTTCGACCTCAGAGATTTAAGCATCTATCATATATTTTTATTATTTTCTTTTGGACTGTACCTTTTGAAACATGAAAGCTACTATACATGCATAGACATATTCGTGTAAGTGTGTGTTCACTGTTTTAAAGAAATCCTTTCCTCAAAACTATATAAACCGATGATGACATAAATTTTTAATCCTAGCTCTGTCTTATTACAACGAAATAGACCTTACTTAAATATTTTCCCAAAAATTATTGTTGCATATGTGTCAACAGTGTTCAGTAACATTGACACGAATTAAGTTATAATTTGTGCAACTTACTTCTATAGCAACTTGCTAGGATCTTCATAAAACAGATAGCGTGTTTATACTGGTATTTAAAATGTTTTAGTGTACGTGGTTTCACTAGTCTTTCTAAGAGAGGCTGAAGACAGCCTAGAAGGTTCATCTGTCTTAAGCACTTACACCATGATACAGTAGTGTGCTGTCTATCAGTCAGTCGGTACACACTAAAATGGCATCATAAAAGGGGCGCTCAACGTTGCAGTTTGTGCTGTTGTGAGTTTGTTTCTTTTATAATTGAGCATAAAGCTACACAAAGGGCTATCTGTGTTCTGTCTACCATGGGTATCGAAACCCGGTTTTCAGTGGTGTGAGTCCGTAGAAATACCTTTGTGGCACTGGGTATCATCATGTGAATAAAATATACGTACGTCATGAATAACGACAGTAATTATGAACTCTGTAGGCTACAACACAGCATGACATGTGACATATGAACTTCAAAAAGAAAAAATAATAAAAGATATATTATTCTTAATTTTGGTATTAGTGGTATATGCTCTTGATAGAGAACACTTTTGAGATCCTGCGCAAGTACTTTTAGTTTGATAAATGTGGTTTGAGAAATTGAACACCCTGTAACGTGAGAGTAATTAAAGAAGTTATTTTAATCAAACATCTTACCCCTTTTCAATAAGAACTCTGGTGTCTCTCTTTATATTTCAAGTAGGTATACAATGGATCACGGTAACTTTACGGATTAAAATTAAAAACGTTAAAATCTGAAGTTCGGTTTAACGACATGTGTAGTTTTGAGGGGAAAATAAATAGGTTTTCAAACAGAGACATCTATTTTATTATATATGTATATATATATTGATTGTCAGGTTAACTTTGTCGTGGCTTATTATGTAATCATGTTATTTATTTATTTTATTCTAGATTCCAGTTTTAACTGAATATATAATTTAAGTATCTGAAAAACGTAAGGGATGACTTGAAATCTTTAAATATTAATTATCGTGATGCTAAAGTCTCTTGTATTATGTAGAAAGATTTCATGGCGATTAATAACATACTATCAAGTATTAGGTTTTATCGGATTAGAAATTACTCGTTGTTTAAATTATTTAACATACCGAAATGCATACTTTGTTTTTGTAAACGTTAATTAAAATAATATTTGAAGAAGGCTAACAAAACCTAGTTATAAGAGCTTAAAAGCAAACTGTAACACATCTTATCACACATTTTTTCTAGAGCATTGACAAGTATTCTAAATGAACTGTCGCATCTCACGTGACTAACTTTGAAGATATGTGTTAACCGTGTTAAAAAAAGAAAAGCCAGATATGGATACAGCGTTTGTGCAAGGTGATTTTTCTTCTCAACACACTTTAGAAACCTCACGCAGATCCAATGAAAATTTAACGTTTATAGTTTTTAGGCTTAGATACTATGTAACTAATCTATAGAAACATTGTATCAGTGTAATCCCTCTACATTAAATCAATACGTCTACAAGTGCTCCACCCAATGACCACAACACCTACCTCGCCTTACCTTAGGTGACGAAGTAGCAAAATGGGTGATTACAGCTAGTCCTGTGAAGGAGGATAACGTAACCAAATTTCGCGGATCCAACAAAGACTCTACTAAGGGGATACTCCCCATCTGCCAGTCGTAGGAGAGACATGCTGGGAAAAGGAGAAGACCCACGTTGAAGGTGGTTAAGTAGCAGTACGTAAGGAGCCTTTAGAATAAAAATATTATGTTCAAGCCAGAGTTTAATAGATACGAGTTACTATACTGCATCCTTATACAAGAAACGAGGAGTCTGAAATGCAATAGTATTATCAAGTTTTCAGAACAAAAATTTAAAAAAATAACAATTTAGTTAAACAATATCACATTGTTGCCTAACGCCAGCATACAAGAGCATCAGAACGTTTCATATAGTAGATTGTCTGTAACGTTAGTCACAGTACTATCGTAGGTTTGAAACCGAGAGAAGATGGAGAATATTGGACTAAAAGTTTCACAAGTTGTTAAATAACAGAAAGCAGCATAATTGAATACAGACCATCACAAAGCTGTCTAAGAAAAGAATGAAAGGAACATAAAATATCATACAGTTGTCTTGGAAAGGAATAACAGGAATGTCAAATATCACACAGTTATCTATGAAATGAATGACAGGAACATTAAATAAAATGTTAAGAACAGAACATAAGAAATTTTGGAAATATTGAATTATTTATACAAGTTTTGCTCAATAAAACTCATTGATATATCTTGATTTTTAAGAAACTATTCAGAAACTAAAATACTGGAAACTAATGTTAAAACCAATCATTTTTTCCTGTACACGAATGAAATATGTAGAAATAATTAGTTATTTTTACCGTATGAGGTTGCCTGTCACATGAAATTATTTTGTGTTTTTACTCAAAATACTAAAAGATAACGTTTTTGGAACATCTCAGATAAATTGTTATTTTGTTACATATCTTACAGAGGTAATATAGTGGGTCTCATATAAAACAAATATCTCTTTCTAATACTTTTTCGTACTCGCTCCTATATAACATATTTTTTAAACTGTCTTTTTAAAGTTCAACAGATTCTCAGAACCTGGGTACAAATATTCAATATTTCTTCAACTTTGCCCATGTTCTGTTCGTGTTTAAGATACACCTAAACTCTGCATGTGTTTAATGCTCCTACTTCCATAACTCTTGATGTGTGGACATCATATATAACCATAAATAAATGCTTAACGTGTTTTGCAATTCTTAAAAAGACATAAATGTTTCAAATTACCTTCACAAGAATAACAAACCAATCTTCTCGTATACCGTTCCATTAAAATTTAAGTTAATGTTTCTTTTATTAAAATAAATAATCATAAGACAAAGTTAACAAGTCAAAATAATATTTTTATGATGTATTTACTTAATTTTCTACGAATATCTTTCGCACCGTTTGAGAAATATTCAGATTTAATACTTTTTAAACTTAGATACGTTTTCTTAAATTGCTTTTACACCTTATCTAATAGCTTTGTTTCTTGAAGCTCTCGTACATATATGACCCGGCATGGCCAGGGGGTTAGGGCGTTCGACTAGTAATCTGAATGTTGCAGGTTAAAATCCCCATCACATACCAAATAAAGAGGCTTCATAATGTGATGGTCAATTCCATAATTCGTTTGTAAAATAGTAGCCCAAGAGCTGGAGGTGAGTGGTGGTGACTAGCTGCATTCCCTTTATTCTTACGTTGCTAACTTAGAGACGTCTAACACAGATAGCTCTCGTGTGGCTTTGCGCGAAAATTCTAAACAAACAAACATTAAATTAATCGCACTTGATAGAGACAAAGGTTCAGGATCTGTTCTGTCCTTGAAGCTACCCTCTCTATTGCCTAATGACCATCATTGCACACTATTGACCGACACCTTAATAATTCATTACAACAAGCGCTTACGAAGCCCGAGATTTCAATATTAGATCAGCATCTTGATAAACTTTTCATAAATCTTCCACTAGATATTGAGATTATCTAAAGCCAAATTTAAATTAGACAAAAGCATAAAAATCCATTGGAATTCCATTGAGGGACTTGGTAGGTATGTAGTCGAATCGATTTGCTATGGTTTCAGCATTTTTTACCATTTTTCACAGAAAATCAGCCCTTCCTTTTGAGATGTGGTTATGAACTTGTGAACCTTCATCAGATTCAAATCTTTGTTTATTGTCGGGGAATGTAAGTCGAATTTTATTGAGATGTTTTATTTTTGTTACAGATACGTTATTTTCATAAACACAACCTTGATTTTACACAGTCTGTTTTCCATTTCTATGTAGAACGCTTAAGACTCCTTTCTTCAGCGTATTGTGTCATTTGGAACTGTATCGTTTACAAATTTCGTTATTGGAATATCATTCCTCAGAAATATCTTTCAGTCAATTCGAAATGTCGAGAAGTCACCGTAAGCGAAATATATAGATGATAAGCAAACTTTCGTGGTATCACAAAATGACAAAATTAGTACTGTTATAAAATGTTTTTAACTTTTTGTAAACTGCAATATTTACGTTACCACATACTACCTCGCAGGTCTTATAGCTTCAAGCACCCCAAGAGATTAATTACTCTTAATACTTTTAGAATTATTGGTAGGCACCGTTACAACACTAATTGTTCGCATACTTCATATGGCTGTCATTGGCCTTGAACAAAAAGCATTCTGGGAATTGGCTCTGGAAAAAAAAATATAGAATTATTATTATATTATTATTTGGTTAATTTTTTAGTCCTATAATAATCCAGTAATGAAACTTATGTAAAAATATTTCAATTCTGAACTTATGTTTCATCATATTCTTTAGGCCTAAAGATCCTTTTACGGTTGACAGTAGAGGCATTTAATTATATAATAAAGAATTTTTTTAAGGGAAGATTCTTCACCATATGCACAGTAAAATGTATTAATTTATCATTAGCATAGTTCTTTATAATTCTGATTCGTAGAAGAGAATAATCAATTTTCATCTACATATGACTTTCTTTGAATTTTGTTTAGAGTTAGGCTTGTTTTCAGGAGGAGAAAAAGAGAAAACCACGTGCACAGACCTTTTTGTTTTTCTTTGATTATAAATTATTGTTTATAGTTGTTTTCATAGTTCAATGAATCATTATTTGTCAAGTTACTGTGGCGTTAGAGTAAAACTATTCAGAACACGTTGAGAAGCTTTTTGTTCGTAGTTGATTTTTTCAACCAATGGTGTTGCAGTCGGATTACTCCACGTTCCGTACTGATATACAGGTTGTAAATGTATATTTGAGCTTTATTCTTAACCACTCTTTGGAAATATATTATTCATCTGTAGTTTTATTGAAAAGTAGATTCAGATGGTTTTGTACTTAATTAACATTGGCTTGGAGAAGGCTGCGACCTGCTAAGCAAAGAAAGGGAGAAGATATATGATTAACAGCATCCTAAAGAAGGTTTTTGAACGTAGTTGATAAAGACTTGTAAAAGGTTTGTTTTTTATCTATTTAACAAGGGATTGGAGGAAGGTTTCTACTTGCTAAGAATGATATGACTAAGAAGTAACTTGAAGTGACTGGAAAAGTTTCTACGATTATAAAGTAATGAGAGAAAAGCTATTACCTGGTGAGGAAGAATTTGTTGTTGTTTTTTTAACCCGGAGAGAAATTTCTGGGAAAAAAAGTTCTTCCTGGTGAGGTTTTATAGAAAGTTATTGCCAAGTGAGAGAAAAATGATTTTAATGAGAAGCAGTGGGACGGAGGAAACTCTGATAGTGTGAGAAATAACAGAAAACGTTTTTACGTTAAACAGTGAGAAAACTGTCTTACCTGGAGAGCAATGACTGTGAAAAGGCAGCCGGATTGTCTTGTTCAGAAAACTGAGGTAAACTTCCGTTCAGTATCCACACCCGAAAACTCACAAGAATACTGAGCTGTAATACGAAATAAAAAGCTTGTTTTGTAGAAAATTCGACATCGTAAAGTAAATGTATTTGTAATATTTCTTAAACAGTAAATTTTTGTTGTTTTTCAGTAATTAGAGCAGTTTAATATATGAGCCAGTTATCAGAGACCTTCAGTAAATATTTCTCATACCGTAAAGTTCACAAATAACTTGTTCGCTATTTTCAGTTACCTGTTATCCACGTTTAATTTTCGTGCCGAGAACTTTTTGTATGCAATACACTAAATATGTATTTGCAGTGAACCTTAAAGCCAATTATATGTCGATTTTCAAGTTGTTGTTTTTCTCATGAGACGTGCTAAGTTTAAAAGCTTGAACATCTCTATGACTTAAGAAATTTAACTTGCAAAGCAATGCATTTGATGGTAGACATAAAACTCTAAAACTACTAAACCAACCCATTAAACGTATTTGTTTCAGAATGTTCGAGTAATTCTACAGAAAAGGCGATTCACGCATAATTGATGATAGTGTGTATCTAGAGCAAGAAGAACTGTATTAAGATAACTGAAACGATGTTTTACTTCTGCAGCAATACAAACAATTTATTACCAAAGAGCACACCTATTCTAGATGGGAATCAGCATGAAACGCACGTAAGTACATCCTTCATCATACGAACTTGATGCACTTCAGTATATTTACCCATTTTGGAAGACGTTACAGCAACAAATAATTACCAAAACTTTAATCCATAGGGAAAATGGATTTGTTTGCACGTGTGTGCCTGTAATACTACTTTAGTTTTCAAATCAGTTTACTGAGAATGGGTTTTGCGAATTATATATATATATATATATATATTTATAAAAGCTAGAAATACATCTCTTTTTTGTAGAAATTCAAATAAAATACTTTCACAAAAGAGAGGGAGAAGTGGTAACATGAGAAATGAAACGAAAACAGAAAAATGTAGCATAAAAAGTTATCGCAGAACCTGTTACCTTACAACGACCAGTCTGTGTCGAATAGTTAATGAGCTCAGTACCTGAATTTTTACACGATCGAAACCACACAGTTGAGTAAATTCTAAAAATGAATTTTTGAAAGCCCTATAACAAAGGGTGATACAAATATATGACAGTGGCAGTGATAATGTAGCCTTATATGAAACCCCACCACTTTTAATCGCCGATCCAGAATAATGATAAAATAAAAAGCAGTAAGATGTAAATAGTCTTCATTATATATAGAGATTGATTCTAAATCAATTTTTAAAAATGAGGACAAGTTGATAACAACAACAATATAAACATTTTAATCTTTCTACTCGATACAATTGACAGTAGTAATAGCATTTTGTTTATATTTTAAAAGCAATGCCATACAATGTTTGTGATGTCATTACTGGCATAATTAGAAATTCTGAAATATTCTATATTAATTGTAAAGCATAAATTCACTATTGTGGATAAATAATAATATCTGCAACTTCTGTTGGCTCATATGAATGACTTATGTTTGAGCTTTAAATCATCAAATTCAGCATTATGGAGAGAGATCAAAATCATTGTCACATTCTGGGCGTAATGGATTTGACAAAGTCTTGATAAAGCAAGTATTGATACCTCGTCTTACAGAATCACAGGCTTAAAGTTCCATCACTGATTCAGGAGATGGAGGTGCCACACCCAATTTGTAGTGAGTTTACCTTAACTTTCACTAGACTCGAGCTTCTATCCAAAGCAAAGAGGACTTATAATGTAAGGGATGTTTTCCAATCATCTCTTCCAGTGCATATTTGATAGTTTGATCTCTTCATATTTAACCAAACAGTTGGCACACGGGGATAACTATACGACGCAGTGTCATTATTCCTACCATAGAATAGGTTGTACAAAATCATTCCTTTCTATTGTTTTGGACTTTTATCCACGCTACCATCGTGTCTAGCTCGTAGAAAAAAATTGGAGAAATATTCACTCTAGGTCAAAGTTCCGAAATATATATTGTATTAATTTGTTAGTTTTCAGCATTTTAAGAGCACTAATCTTTCCAGCCCAGCAATATACTTACAGAATCAAAACTTGTGAATGTACAGATTTCTAGTATCCTTTTTCACACACCTGAACCACAGCTATTGGAAACCGATGTCAGCGAATATTGTGCTAATGCTGATTCCACAGATACACACTACTCTCCTAAGAAGTAATGACTTCTGCTCTTCTTTCAGAGTTCGTAGTACAATTCGTGGAGGAGAAGTCTTGTATTTACTTCTTGGTGTGACTTTAAGTCAACCATCTCTTCACTGGCGTTCTTGATGCTTTATCTCAATACACAGGAAACAAAGTGTCACTTCGTGATCTTCGGGGAATTTTGCTGAGGGCTACTAACAGAACTGAAGAAGTACCCTGTACAAAGGTTCTTTATCTCTTTTTACGTTGTGGCTCAATGTCGTTTTAAGAATAGTTATTGTTGAGATCTAATAAATGCTCTCAGTAACAGTTGCCTCTTTCTGAAATTCTCTTGTTAACTTTCTTTGCTTGACCTTCTGGTGTTGACAGAGTTGACAGAGACCATAAGTCTAATAGGACGACAACGAATATTCTTCGTATTTAGCTCTTTCCTGGTTTGGGTGAAATGATAATTTGACCAAAGAGTTTACTGTCCTTGCACTTTGCTTTAATTTTTTGTCATGACTTATTATATCTTCTTAAATACTTGCCAGTAAAACAGTTTCATTAGTGCATTCATTAATATATATTTTTTCATAATTTGATATACCTTTAATTTACCCCAAACAAAATCACAACTCCTGGACCATCATCTTTGGTGATAAAGAAACATATACACTGCATACTGCTTATTTTCCTTTTTGCAACCACCTTTATTTTATATAAAAAGCTAAATCTATCACATTGCCGTCATATATGCTTAAACATCTCTTAACTAGAACTAAAAACTAGCACAGTTTACATTTTGTCACCAAAACAGTATCGATTAATCAGCTGCACGCATGGACACAAAAAAATAAAAACAACGAAAACAACTCGAACAATTATTATGAAGGTTTGTCATTAAAGAAACATCTAATAACCTCTAACAGATACAAAAACCCAAGTAAGACACTGTGATTGACATGAACATTGGACAGAATGTCAATGGAAGGAATGTTTTTTTATCATACATATAATCTTTACTTTTCCATCACATGGACTAGTTTATGTGTAGCAAAGGTTAACATAACAAATTCTTAGAATCCTGAATTCCAATGCCATCAGTTAAGTAAAGTGAAAGTTTTGTGGAGGTATGGGTAGTTTTCTGTTGGAATGGTTTAGGACCTATGACTTCCTTGAAAAGTGGGTAGCAGCAAATGGTTACTGAAGCCCTATAGCAAACAAATTTGCCCTATGATCAATACTTTATACCAAACAAAGATGTATTTTTAAGGAAACAATACACCAGTTCATGCTGCTGAATTTTTAAATATTGGTTAAAAGAGCATAAAGAAGAGTTTGGACTCCTACCTTAACCACCACAATCATCAGGTTTAAATATTATCGAATTATCTATGCTCTATAGTTAGCATTTGGCATCAGTTTATAAAATATATTTCAGTCACCATTATCACTTCAATAATTATAAGAAGTTTTGATCGACGAATGGTTATAAAATATCATTGAATGATGCACAACACCTTGTTTTATCCGTCCTATTACTATTGTATTCTGTACTCGTGAAGGACCAAATCTTTATTGGTAAATATTATGTAGAAATTATCATGTTTTCGTTACTTTACTCAATCCCTGCATTTATATTTTTCTTTCAAAACTGTACAAATAGCTTCTCTTTTAAGAACTTAAAAGTTTAATTTCTTTACATTTATACTCTCTTTGATTGTTAATTATAAAGGCTCAACATTGAAATATATTTGTTTAGATATTTAAAATAAGTACATCTCAAAGTTTAGCTGTATAAGTTTTTGTGAGTTTAGACGTCATTTCGTTTTTAGTAAACTTCTTTGCTTTTGTGTGTGTATTTATATCATTACGGTTGAAAGTACGTCTTTAAATTGCTCTCCATTTCATTTTTAGGTAACAAACGTTACAAAACACTTTCTTATTTTTCAAGTTTAGACAAGTTTCATATTAATATTTGTAGAACATAATTGTATGTTTCTCACGTACCAGAGAAAACAGTTACGTTGGTTTTCTTTATAGGCACGATATGATGGTATAATTGAGAAGAAAAAAAAACAACATAACTTCCCAGACAAATATATCCTTAAGCATAGATTGTTTATCTTTCTTTATGACTGTTATTCAAAGAAGATATTCCGTTCTTGAAAGGCTCTGAAGAAAAACATAAGTGTAGTTGCTTTATTTAGCTGTGAGAATACATAGATTTAACCACTAGTTGTATTTGGGATACAATAAATAGTAAAATAGTGTTTGTCAGACAGTATTTAAAGAATTGCAAACAACCCGTGTGTTTTTATCAAGTCAAGAAAATTATGAATAACATATAATACAATGCTTAAGATTTTAAAGTAGTTTTATCTTGATCTTGCAAAATAGACAAACCCTAAATGTAAAGTTTAACACAATATCATTACTTCAATTTTTAGTTTAACAAAATTTATTTCCTTTGTCATTTGATTTATCTTAAACACTCAGCTACTTTAAATTAGCGTACGTTTACGTAACTTTATTGAATCGAAAATGATTTCAATATCGAAATAAGAAACTTTGGAATAAGCAAAAGCTGTCAGAGAAGTCACGTGACAAAATATGAAAAATTTTGATACAAATAACATCGTTAAAATAGTATAACACAAATATAAAAGCTACATAACTAAAGCATTTTGCGTGAACTTGAAATAAATGGTGAGATTTAAACACAACAATATAGTTTCAATGTTACAAAGTTTCTAGCTTGAAGGTAATGAATGCATTTAATAGTCGAATGATTTTTAATGTCCATCGGCTGGTTATTTATACAATGCATTACACCACGAATACATCTAATATGAAGTTATGATTTACTACACTTTATAATAAATAAATGTATATATGTGTAGATTAAACAGTTTAATATATCGTCAAAGTTTCAAAAAACACTTATGCATTAGCTGAAATAATGAAATCTCGAGATTGAACACAAGCATCACTGGAAAGCTTGGAGACTTTTATTTAATGGAATTATCCATCTTTCAAGTAATTTATGGAAAGCGTTACAAGGAAAATGATTTATGAACAAAAATAGGCAGGAAAAATAAACAAAAAAGTAAAGTTCCTTAAAAGTACATTGAACAAAATCTTGTTGCTAATCGTGGTTTCTGAGTTAGCTATCGTCTTCAAGGTAATTGGTAATTAATCTAGTTAGTGCACCTGACTGGCAAAACATCTCGTTTTTTTAGTTTTTGTACTAAAATTAATTGGCTAGACTTCATCTCCACTAATTGACGCTAAGGAAAACCTCGAACCTCAAAGTGGCTTCACTAATACATAGAACTATATGCAAACATTAATTTAACCATAATTAGCGCCACATACCCATCAAAAGGAAAAAAAAGGCAAGAAAGTATCAAAAATTTGTTTCAATATCTCCTGACGGCATTTTCAGAGTTTACTTTACAAATTTTGAATAAGACGTTAGAATCTTTAGTTACAACATACTGACGTTTATAAGAAATACCAAAGCTTTTCTTCACTACAGAAAATTAACATTTAAATCTGCCTATTTTCGAATATTCGCGCAATATAACTCAAAAGCATTCTGCTTTAGCATTCTCTAATTTTCTTACTGATAAAATACAAGCAAGGTAGGTAGTCGAAAGCACCCACCGCAAACTATTGTGTTACGCTTATCTTTCTTAATAGTAGGATCTACACATCAGCTTCACAACACAGATATAGCCCTGCATGTTAAACTGGGTCACGCTAGGCTTTTTAATCTAAATAAGTATATGTTACCTATTTCTCTTCCAGATCTGTGAGGAAAAAGAATAAAGATTTTGTAAAGTCATTAGAATCAATTCTTCTTACTATTTCTTTACACTTACTTTTCATGGTGTTCAAGGTATAGTTCATATTTTTGCTAATTTACCATACATTTAGTTTTTAGTTCATACTTATCTATTTCATAGAAGATCCAGGGCTGAAAACGTGGCTGCTCTGGTGGTTAGGAAGCTAGACTCGTAATTTGGGAGCGGCAGGCTCGAATTCCTATCACTGAATATGCTCGCACTTTCAGCAGTGGGGCGTTATAACGTAACGATTAATCCTAATATTTGTTGGTAAAAAAGTAGCTCAGGAAGTAATGGTGAGTGATGTTGACTAGTTTACTTCCCTGTAATCAGTCTATCTATCACTGCTAAAGTAGGGAAGGCTAGCGTAGATAGCTTTCTTGTAGCTTCGAACGAAATTCAAACGAACTCAGGATCGAATACTGGCTATTACCAATAGAGAACTAGACCTTTCACGTTAAGAACTGAAACGTAGGACAAAAATTAATAATTAATTAATATCTATGTGAAAAACTTGTTACTAATTATAACTAGATTTAGATGATTGTCTAAGTTACTAATTATGACAACGTCAAAATTATCACGACCACTTTTCTACTATTGGGCAACACACTTACCATACTAACTATTGTAAGGGTATATTTGTCCAGTCCAGGCCACTTAAAGTTACCTATTTCCTTTCCAGATCTGTGAGGAAAAAGAATAAAGATTGTGTAAAGTAACTTGAAACAGTTATTCTGACTAAAGTTTTATTCTCTATTTTATCATTAACACACGTCTGACATATTGTTCACAACAATTAACGGAAAATCATTTATTCTATATTAAAAGGCACAGTAACTGTAATTAAATAATTCGAATGGCATCTATGCACTACTCTTTAAGGAAAACAAGTGTCGAATGACATTTACGTAATTTGGCATGCACTTTTAAATTGTACAAATAGTGAAGAAACATAACGTGTTTTCATTAAACAACTTGTACAACAGTAAAGTAAAAATAAAGACATCTAGATTTGTAGTAAACATGCCAAGACCCCCTTCGCTAATCAACTCAAAAATTAGGAATTTCCAGGAGAAGTTGAAAGCAGTACGTAAGCTAGAATCTTGTCAAACACAAAAATTATTGCAGGATATCCAAAAACATTTCACAAAGTGTGGTTTACAGGATCTGGACTCGTTTGCAAACAACTGACACAATTCGTCTGAGACCAAGAAAGGATAAACAAGTGTTAAAAAGCCCACGAGAATTTGGTAATAATGGCTCAAAGCAATCAGCAAATCTTAGTTTTTTAACCAATTAAACTGTCCAGAGGAGTAATATGATAACAAATCAGTATGTTATCTTTATAAGGTTGGCTTAGTTTCTCTACCTAGTCTTCACATTTGTGTAAAAAAAAGTGGGTTAATCAAACGACATGTGGGCTAATATCGTACTATAAATGAGTGTTTATCTCTGATTTTCTAGTTATTGGAAAACAGCAAGTCAACATCACCCACGATCAAATCTTAATCTACTATTTGACAATGAAAATAATGACTTACTGGCACATTATAATGCCCCTGACTGAAAGGGCGAACATGTTAGAAACCACGTTTTGATCCTGCAGCTTGCGAGTCGATCGCCCAAACCATTATGCCATGGCAGACAAACGCACAAATAAATTATGTTTCACTATGTAGCCAGATAAGAGACGTAAAGATATTTGGAAAGATCCAACCTCAACAATATGGAGCAAAGCCAAGTTAGTTTTCAAACAACTTTAATATGTCACTGATTCAAAATTTACTAAAGTTCAGATTCATTTTATTTGTGCATTTCCTTTTGGTTTTAATTATACTCATAATTAGCTATTTTCTTTAATGAAAATTAGGTTGTAAAACTTGAAATAAACTCATATAAGGTTCAATGAAAGTTATTACATTAATAGTAACTTTTCTTGTTCCTGTGGTAAGTAGAAAACATATTTACAAGTTGCTACAAAATTAGAAATATGTTTCAAATTTGAAAGTGTTGAGCAAAATGTAACATCAACGAAAAACAGATTTTTGGAATGCTGTAGATTGTGATGTCAATATACAGCTACTTGTAAATACCCATCGATCCAGGAGAGGTCGATGGTTTCCACGGTAGTCTTTAACGTGCCGTCTCGGGAGTTTCCTAGACAACGGCTTCTCCTGGAGGCTTGGGACAGGAAACCAAAATTTTTACATTGTAACTATGTTTCTGTGTCTATCAAGAAGGATACACGTCACTTTGAAATAAGAAGGTCGTCTTCAAAGTTTACAAAGAGAAGCAGCTGTCATACAGTAATTCAGTAATTCACACACGCGCAAATTTTGTCTAAGTAAATTTAAATTAATTTTACGTCACTTCAAATTAATGAAGAAATATTTAAAAATACGTCTTGAAGAGTTACATTTTTAGTGCATAATCCCAAAATAAAAATGATAAAAACAATACACCACGTGTCAAAACAGAAAAGGTGGCATCTTATAATTTCAATATATACTAGAAGAATAAATGTTAAAACAGACTGTACTATAACAATAAACATTTTACAATTAATTAAGTGAACCTAAACATATGAAGGCATTAAGACAATAAACTTATACGAATACTTGAAGAGTGAATCTTCTGGTAAACATTCTGTAACAATGAACACTAAACAGATACTTATCAAAGATCCTAGTAATTCAGTAACTTGACCCAATAAATCCTTAATAAATGCTGTAAGAGTAAACGTCTCTTAAACAATACGAAACAATAAACCACAAAAATATTCTTGAAATGAAACTTGATATTAGGACAATACATTTTATACATATGTTATACCGTAATCATTAAAACATGACAATTTGAGACCTTAAGAAAATCATACAATGATACAAGAATATCCTAAAAACACAAAAATGCTATAGCAACTTACCCAGTTTAACACAAACATAAAAGTAGAAAATTAATTTCACTACCAGTAGGAGAAATTTTTAAAATACAAGATAAAATTGTTAAATTAAACTTTGAGCAGACACTTGTATTGTGATCCTAGAAACGAATAAAATCAGAAAAAAATAATATCGGAAAGATAAACCAATAGAAACAAATGTTAAGTATGGTAATATAGTACGATAAATCGTGTATAATACTTGAAGAGATGGCCCTGAAAGACATCAAGTTAACTAAAATAAAAGCTATTAAACACTTTTAGCTGAAATGCTCCAAAATCAAAGGTAATAACCAAAAACAAGAAGTAAATTATACCAAAATAACAATAAAAATAAAAACGATAAATTTGTAGAAAGTGAAAACAAGAAAAAATAGAATATTTTAATATAGAATATTTTAAAAAATTCAGAAAAAAAGTCAGGCGTCTATAGGGGTGAGAACAAATAAGTAAAATAGAAAAATGGAATTCAAATTGATCAAGAACAAGTGAAATGCTAAAAAATTATCACATTATAGTTCGTTTGCGATTGAATTATAAATGGCAATGAACAGAAACCAGAGGTAAAGCTCAAATCAAAGCTGACTGCGGAGTTTTCTAATGAAAAACTAGGAAAACAAGGGACTTCAGAATATTAACCTGAAATGCAAATTTAACTACAATAACCTTTAATAACAAATACTGGGACAGTGTTAACATCAATCTAAATAAAATCGTCTTTATTATGCAACAAAAACTAATACCATAACATCAACATAACCAGAACACAAAGAGCATTACATTATGGTATTATAAAAAATTATACACAAGAATAAGGATCCGGTTACCTTGTCTATCATGATATAAACAAAAATAAACCAAGAGATTTACTTTATGGTATAATAACAGCTAACACAGAAAGATTAAAATACGATTAATTCCTGCGAAATCATATCTATTAAAAGTTCAAACGGGAATACCTATCCTTCAGAGAAAACTGGAAGATTTAATTTCCAAGAACCTTACGTGAACAATTTCATCAGCAGATAAAATGCTTACAGAAGTAAAATTAAATTAAAAAATAATTTTATTTCTCGACAATCTTGATCAATTTCATTGCTTAATATCTTCCTTGTATATTTTTATATTAAGTTTGAGTTAGCATTCTTCCAAACATATTACACGTATTTAAAAGTTTGAAATGCCAAAACTAACCCAAAGTATTGTATACGTTTCTTTTGTTTTACTTTCAGCAGTCATTTTTGCAATTTATCATCTGACCACCATAATTCGTTTCTATAAAAAAATGTGGATAAGACTGTTTAACTAACTGAAGAAATTGTTGCAACCTATGTGAAGTCACAGTGAACTGGCATATATCAGTACTTCATGTCGAGACTATTAGGTATTTGATGTAACCAGTTAACAAGGAAGTTGCGTTTAGATCAGGGATTTAATTGCACTGAACAATAAAGGAATATGGATTAACTTAGAAATAAAGACCATCTAAATAGATACCTAATGTGGGTGACATACCTTTTAAGTGTACAGACAATCCACGAGTTTATTCATGTGAATAATTGTAGAAGTTATAGTGGATTGTATAGAGTTAGAATTCAAACACTTGTATGAATAACGATAAGTGAGATGTTTTACTTCAGGCAACCTTTCCTACTTTTGTGTTACGTAGTCCTTAAAGTAAGTATTATATACGTATGACTTACAAGTATTTACATTGTTAACCTTTTATTCGGAGATGGGGATTTCTTTTGCAACTTAATCAAATGTTTATGGACTCTTAAAATATCATTGGGCTTTCAGCGAATCATAAATTGAATATGTAGTTTGGAAATATTGACCAATTCTTATAACTTCTAATATATACTCCTTATTATAAATTATTCCTGTTACTTTTAGAAAATATGACATAGAATTTCACGTACTAAAATAAAAGTAACAAGTAATTTATTTTAGTAGTATCCATAATATCGTAAACAAATTGCCGTATCTTGTAACAGGTTAGTAGTTAAGTGTCGAAAACCAGCCCACGTGCTCCAGATGATCAAAAAGGACTCAGTTTTGAAAAGCATCACAAGTCAGGTGTATCCAAACAGCTTCTACGATATGTCAACTCAACTATTGCATACCTCAAGTAGCTGGAGAATGAAATTGGCATTCATGCTATTTCACATGCTATTCAAGTCATGAGGTTGGATATAGCACTTGGATTTCACTGTGATTGGACGGTTGAAACGGATGCTAGGAAACCGTCATTCTCGTACACTGGATAAATTATGAATGTTGTTGGGAGGAGAGATGTACTGTGCATTCTGAACATGATAGCCTTACGGCAGATATTTTTCCAATGAAAACTATGCTGCAAGTCTGCTGTTGAAATGCACAGTCGTTAGAAAGAGCTTACTGGATATGGCAACACGAACTGTAATGACGGAATGAGGCTTCAAAGTTGTTTTAATATGATGTTCTCAATATGAATTATTCTAAATGAATAAATCTGAAGTGTAAACCTTAACTATATTATATATAGAGAGGGAGACAGCATAAGTTTTGAACATTTTAAATAATTGCTGTTAAATTTCGACAAATGTTTTTTTTTCGTATGGTTTGAAGTGATATTGGCAGTCTTTATGATGTTTTCAAACTTAATTTTTAATATTTATTTCATACATATGTAACAATAAATGTGGTTATCTGCGTAATATTCTAAAGGTTTCGAAGCCTTTGGCACTATACATAATGCTAACTCCTGCACTACGTTTAATAATTTCTTATTATTGGTTTTTCGTAACAAGAGGACGCCTGAAAGAAAGCTATATCTATGATTAGATCGATATGGACCAGCTGACCTTATTCTTAGTTTCGGTTCAAAAAATTATTTAAAAAATCTAAGAAAACCAAAAGCAAAAAAACCTAATTTTTGTAAAATAATAGCTATTTATCGTAATATATTCTGGTGATAATGACAAATATCTCAGGGTTTGTTGTTATTTTCGAATCTTACAGAGATATAGCATAATTCAGTGTACGTGTATTTAATCCACGATCCCCTTTGCAGGATATATAATAACGAAAATACTGACAACTTTAGCTTTTTGCAAAATATTTTGACAAACATCTTCATTATCATGCTTTTAATTAATATTCATAAGTTTAAAATTGAGACTTAGGCTCAGATTAGTTATGTTAATTTAAGAAGGGGAAAGTATTGTCCACATCAATTAGAGATGAGTAGATACAGAAATATTAGAGAAAGTAAACAACGTTATTAAAATGAGTTTAGCTCCAAGAAACTGTCATTAAGATCAAACACTAACTGGTATAATACTTGCCTGGATTGTGTTTTACACGATATACAAATTAAATGAAGTACTGTTATTTTACCACACTAGTTATCTGGTAAAATATCAAGAACTTTTCAAAGAAAAAGATGTTATGTTTAAATTATGTTTTTACATTACCTTTGACCCAACACAAAGGAATGGGTGATATAACATAGTTTAATACCAGACCACAGTAAATCGCAAGCGGAGCTGCATAAACAATAATCATTGCGACAGTCATAACCTAAGTAAACACCATTATTAATATACGAACTGAATTTACCAGTTTTGGTATTGTTTGTTAAGCAAATCGCTTACACAATGACCTATCTGTGTTGTGAACACACGGGTATCGAAAACTAGTTTTAGACTTATAGACCTCCACATATATCGCTAGGACACTGGGGGTTTGGGTTAATGAATTATTTGAAAAAAAAAAGTCACTATCCAGTGTAATGAAACATTCTACTTATTACAGATGTAACTGCATCGTAATGTATATTTCTGTATTACATGAGAGTTTTTCTATAGAACCGTGGACAACTAAAGCAATTACCTATGTTTGATGCTCTCACCAACCTTTATTTAAAATTTTAAAACATCCTTGAAAATCCTGGAATTGTGTTCCTTTCATTATCTTATCATAAGGTTTTAATTAAAACTAGTATTAGGGTTTTATGTATGGAATCTTCTTTCTTTTTTTCATTTTAAACTTGTTTAGCTTTATAGTATTTTATTATAGACTGAATAATATAAAATAATTAAGTATTTCAAACTCACTTCGTGTTAAATATACATGTAAAAACGGCTTCTATGAGTAAAGAAAATTCCCAGTAGAGGAGCGAACAACGTTTCGACCTTCTTCGGTCATCGTCACGTTTACAAAGAAAGATAGAGGTGACTGACCGACAGCTGACCACATGTTTGAAGGGGGTTGTGTAATTCAGTGTAGGAATGTAGAGGGTATGCTTAGATGTTGGATATATTTATTAATATAGGTATAAAGGTGTTCCTTTGTATTGGTTTATTTTGGGCTTGAGTTTTTGTATAAGTAAGGCTTCTTTAGTTTTGCGTTTATTTAGTATTTTACTTTATTTAGTATTTGGGTGTTTTTTATGGGTATGTTGTATTTATTTGATTTGCAGTGTTCGAAAACGTGTGAAGATAGCTTTTTGTTCTTAAAATCTGGTTTCCATTTTTCTACTTGTTTCTCCAATATAGAAGTCGTGGCAGTTATCACATTGTATTTTACAAATAATGTTGGTGTGGTATTTGTCAGTGTAGTTTTTACATGGTATAGACCTTAGGTTTGTGCCTGGTTTTTGAATAAATTTGGTATTAACTAGAATGTCACATTTTGTTAGTAGTTTTATCAAATAATGGTTATTTTTTTGCTGATGTCAGGAATATATGGTATGCAGCAGTATACGGTTTCGTAATTTTTTAATTCGTGAGATATATTTACTTTTTTACTTGATTTTGCTTTTTGTCTAGGTGTGTGCATATAATGTTTTCTACGGTTTGTGGAAGAAACTTATTGACGTTGATGAAGTATTGTTTTGTTTTGTCTAATTCGTCGTTAATTTTATCTGGTGAGCATAGTTTTAGACCTGTATTTATTTGGTTTATCAGTATGTTGAGTTTTTGTTTTGTTTCATGTGCTGAGTTCCAAGGGATGTACAGTACAGTATGGATTCGGTGGATTCCTGTTTTAAATTGTGTATCGATTCTTGTAACTTTAAGGTTAAGAAATGATATTTGATTGTTTTCTTCCTGTTCACATGTAAAGTTAATGTTGGGATGTATATCATTAATGCTATTGAAACAATTAAGTGTGTGTTCTGTAGATGTGAATCCCGCAATCGTATCGTCTACATATCGGTTCCAGTATAGTGGTAGATGTAATGCTGTGTTAATTGCTTGTGTTTCAACTTGTGTCATAAAAATATTGGCTAGAACTGGTAATACTGGATTGCCCATGTTTAGGCCATTTATTTGTATATAGTTGTGGTTGTTGAACATGAAGCTTGTCTTCATCGTGGTGAATTCTATGAGGGTTGTTGATGGGAACGTCTATTGATGGGTTAGGGTCTCGGGTATAGAGTTCTGAAGCTATCTTGCAGGCTTCAGCGGTTGGGACTTCTGTAAAGAGGGATATAACATCAAAACTAGCCATTAAGGCTTTGTGATTAAGTTGATTAAGATTAGACTTGAAATTAAAAGAGTCTTTGATGAATGAGCTGGCTGATGTTACATATTTGGAGAATGTCCATGCTATGTATTTACCAAGATTGTAATTAAACGATTCATATGTACACATTATTGGTCGTAATAGAAAATCTGGTTTACGAGGTTTGGGGATGCCGTATATTTGTGGTGTGCGTGAGTCGGTCTTGCGTTGGTAGGAATCAAGTGTTTTTGAAATTGTGTTCGCTTTTTACATTTTAATAGTATTTTGTTTAGTTGTGTTTCATATGCCTTTGTTGGATTTGTTTGTGTCTGATAGGATGTTATTTGTGTCTGATGTTAGTCATTATGACCAGAGTGTTTCCTTTATTTGCTTTTCGAATTTTTAGTTTTTATCTTGTTTTAGGTTTTTAATGGAATTAATGTCACTTTTCGTAAGATAGTTTTTTAGTTTTCTGTTTTGTAAAAGTATATCGATGGTTTTGTGAGAAAGTTCTTTAAAAATCGTTTAAAATGCTGTTTTTAGGTGTTTCTGGAAAATATAAATTTTTAATTTTTTCTGGAAAGTTTGGCTGCTTGATGTTTTGGAACACTACAAATCGAATAAACACAACATAACCATAAAAAACACCCAAATATTAAATAAAGAAACAAACATAAGCAAGTGCAAAATTAAAGAAGCCTTACTTATACAATAACTCAAGCCCAAAATAAACCAATAAAAAGGAACACCTTTATACCTATATGAATAAATATAATCGAACATCTAAGCACACCCTCTACATTCCTACACTGAATTACACAACCCCCTTCAAACAAGTGGTCAGCTATCTGTCAGTTATCTCTTTCTTTCTTTGTGAACCTGACGATGACCGAAGAAGGTCGAAACGTTGTTCGCTCTTCTACTTAGAATTTTCTCTATCCATACAAGCCATTTTTACACATATATTTTTCTCTACAAGTAAGTTTTCTCGTCATCACGGATCACTTCATGTTAAATTTTTCATATACTTTGAGTAAAGAGTCGAGCTCTAACTTTCCTCTTTAAAAAAAACTGGATTTAATAGTTTATTACGGACAGATAAAACTTTACATTGCATTTGTTTCAACGACTGCAGAATGTATAGAGTTATGTAAACAGTGACGTTTCAAAGATTAATATTTGGGAACAATGGAAGACTGTTTTGTAAAAGAATTATTTATTTCATCAACTGTAGGAGTAGTAGCTTTTAAGTATACAGACAATTCACGTGTTTATTAGTATGAATAACTGGAATTCCGACACTTGTATGAACAAAAATGGGTGAAATATTTTACTTCAGGCAACATTTCTTACTTTTATGTTAAGGAATCCATATGACTTACAAGTATTTACATAGTTGTCTTTTTTTTAGCAACTTTTTCTGCAACTTGCTTTAATATTTGTGGACTTTTAGGATAGCATTTTAAAATATCATTGTGCCTTCAACACACCAAGAATCAAATATGCAACTCGAAAATATAGGTCAATTCTCATAATTTCTAATAATTTCTTAAAACCTTCACAAAATATGTCATTGAATTGCACATGATAAGGTGCACGGAACAAAAAAGTTTATTCTAAGAGTTACTAATATCATTCTAGTTTTAACTTGTTTTATCATGTTTCAGGATGATTGTGCTTTTTAAGTCATTTTTCAGATATAAGCATTACTTATAGAGAAGATTTGCTACACACCCTGGAGTAAAATTAAGTAAACTTGCAAAGTAATTTGTTTCATTTACATCATTATTGGTATTCTGAAATCATAAAGAAATATTTCAGAAGACTATAATAGTAAATAGTTGATTATTCTATGCGGTAAGTTTTTCCCCACATCAGATAATTTATCGTCAAATACATACAAAATGAATTAGGGTTGTTAACAAACCGATTAACATTATTGATACCACTTAATCCAAGCAACTTTTACGATTACACAATCTTATGTTTTGTTAGAAAATCGTATTTTGTGGTTTATTTAGATTAATATAGTATGTGTTTGTCTCTGTGTGTGGTATTTGTATAGCAAAGTCTCATTAGGCTACCTGCTATGTCCGTCGAGGGGAATCAAACCTCCGATTTTAGTGTTGTAAATCAGTAGACTTACCGCTATCCCAATGAGAAACACGTTAATATAGTAAATGCAATTTTCTTTTCTAAATCTATATTGTTCACTGCATTTGTTGACAGAGATTAAACTAATCCAATTTCATATTCTATTTTATTGAAGTGCGACTCAAAATGAGCAATAACTTGTGATAATTGAAGTCTTCAACTAGCTTACCAAAGGCTTGGTTTCAAACAATATGGCTCAACTGTTTTATAACTATTACAGTTTTAATGCATTAGTTAGGATATTAGTTTTATTCCTTGAAGTTTCTGTACATAATATATTGGGGGATTATAAAGAAAACTACATATTTAAAATGATTATATGTTTAAAAACATGTCTTATAAGAACTAAATTTTATCAAAGGAAGAATGTTTTTATTATATATCCACGCAAAGCTGAGGGGTTGTTTGTGCTATCCGTCTCTATTGTTGAACTAAAAATAAGAGGGAAGTGTACTAGTCATCAGCAACAATTTCTAGTTTTTGACACTCTTGTCAGTTAGCGGGATTTGAGATTCTCTCTCACACGCAACTAGTGCCCAAGAAATCATAATAAGTCAGTATCTCAAAATAAAAACGAAAAAATTAAAGTCAGGATATGATTTACGTGAAGTGTAAGAAACAGTTTATATCCAAATAAATCACATTTTACTTCGACGATTGAAATTATTTATTGACTAGTTTATAACAATAGAATATTATATATTTTCGTTTTTGAAGACACTGGAATTCACAATTCAAGTGTATTAAAATTAAAACCAGATCATCTAAAGTAAATATAACTATTGTGATACAAACCGTCCCCTTTGGTGTGCGCAAACCAGTTGAAGATGATAACACAAACAAACAATCAGTACCGTAACACCTTGTTCCTTAGCCAGCAGTGCCAGCCATGCTGAGATAACGCTTGAGGCTGGGAGAATAACTGATCGGGATGGTTTAATTGTTTTCGATTTCCATCTACAGCAAAAAAAAATTATTTATATGTATATATTCGTACAAACTTATAATTTGTAATAGTCTTTTCGTATATTAATATATTATTGCGTTACATAAATTAACTGAATTCTGCATAAAATATGGTTTGGTTTATTTTAGATTGCGCATAAAGCAATTTGAGGGCTATCTGCGCTAGTCTTCCCTATTTCAGTAGTGAAAAACTAGATGGAAGGCATCACCACTCACTGCGAACTCTTGGGCTATTCTTTTAGCGAAGAATAGCGGTCCCCCGCTGGTACAGCGGTAAGTCTACGGATTCACAACAATAAAATCAGCGGTTCAATTCCCCTGTGTGGACTCAGCAGATAGCCCGATGTGGCTTTGCTATAGGAAAAGTACATACGCTAACGAATAGTGAGATTGATCGTCACATTATGATGCCCCCAGATGAAAATGCGATCATAAACTATGACACTTATTTGAGATATATAACATATTTATAGCACAATGCAACATATAAGGACTTTCACTTTTTAACATTAGGTCTCCATAATCATACTGAAAAAGTTTCGAAGAGCTATACAAGATTTTTTTTACGTAACACGATATTCTTTTCAGATACCAGAAATTCTCAAAAAGAGTTTTTGAAATAATATCTCATCGAAATATTTAACTTGTTGAAGCTATTTTCTAGGTTCTGCTCGAATAAAACGTGGATCAATTAAACACGTTTTCTATCTATTTAGTTAATAATAAAGTGAAAAAGACCTAATGGGAGAGTCGTGTTTCTTGTAGCTAGTAACACTAAAATAAATGGCCCTGCATATTTAACTTTTAACTTCACACATCGGAAAGCATCATGTTTTTTCTCATTTCCAAATTCTATAAAACCAGCCAGACAAACTAAAATGGATGAAAAGAAACTATATGAATGTTAGCATAGCTCATAAAACTATACTACAGGTGCAAATCAACATGTCATATGACAACCATGGTCGATATAAAGTCGTGATGAACAAATGCATCAGAAATAAATTTTGAAATTGTTAGGTATTTTGTAGGTAGTATGACACCACCGAAAACTGAGAAAAACTTTTAAAACTTTTTTCAACCCAAACAAGCCGTTTTTACGTATATATTTTAGTATTTGGATGTTCACTCTTTAAACCAGTACATAAATAAAACGATTAGCGTACTCCTTTAATTAAAAATAAAAAAGTATAGTAAAAAGGTTTCAATAGAGACAGACACCTTTCAGTGACTGTTTTTTAGAACTATAGCAGGTGCAACTTTATATTCAAATATTATGATTAATATTAATATAAGAGAGATTTAAAGATCTTTACAATGAGAAGCCATGGGCTATTAGCCCTAGTATAGCAAAAGAGATTGCTTTTGTTTTTAACTTATGATATTAATGTGTCTGTTTTTCTTGACAGATACATGACTATTGTAAACTGAATATTGAAATACATTTTTATCATCATTTTTCAGCAATATCAACCATAAATTTTTTGTTAAGTAAAGAACTCAGTAGTACTTGCAGAGCAATTGTTCAGATTTCTTATCAGATGAAAATCAATAGTGTTCTATTTAATTCTTTTCTGTATTTTCTATATGGAGTTATAAAACATGACTGTAATCTGAGGGTCGCAGGTTCCAATCCCCATCACACCAAATATGTTCGTTCTTTCATTCGTGAGGGAGTTATAATCTGACATTCAATTCCACTATTCGTTGGTAAAATAGTAGCTCAATAGCTCAAATGTATAATGTCCCTTTTCAGAAAATCCGAACTTACTAAAAAATAATTATGAATTTTTATATTGTCGTTTGATAGTAATATAACATTCTTCTGTAATTGTTTTCCATCAAGTTATTCAATGTGAATGAAAAATATATGCTATGGTAGAGATGCACTAGGGAATAACAAAATTTCATACTGTCTTTCCTTTCTGTTTTGTAAAAGCATGAAATACGCTGCTGGCTAAATTCTTAAAGCCAATAAACATAGAGAAAAAATATGCATTTTGCGTTGATAGACTCAACCACTTACTTGAGTAGAGCTTCGAAAGATGAAAATTAGAAAAGGGAAAATAAAATAAAATTTTTTTTAGTATTTAATAAGGAAAATGTGAAAACTATGAAATTAGCCTAAATACTAGCTGGTCAAAAGTTAAGACAATACTAAAAAAAAGTTTTAAACAGGGTAGGAAATGCCCACCAAGAGGTCTCTGTAGTGAGTTGCACGGCCATCATTACAAATAACATCAAACATTTGCTTTGGCATGGTCGATAAATGCGTTTACAGAAGGCTGGCTGGAATGTTATTCCAAGTGGTGAAGATGGTGTCACGAATATCATGCACTGTTTGGAATTGACGTTTATTTCTATAGACTTCCCCTGACATCCACCCCCAAACCTTTTCAATGGGGTTAAGTTCGGGTGAACACGCTGGATGGTCCAAAAGAATCACATTATTCGCCATGAAAAAGTCCTTTGGCCTCCGGGCCTTGTGGATTGCAGCATTGTCCTGCTGATAGATCCAGTCATTTCCACACAAGCGAGGACCTTCAGTCAATAAGGATGCTCTCTTCAATATGTCAATGTAGCTAGCTGCTGTTTCACGCCCCTGTATAACCTGAAGCTTCATTATTCCATGGAAGGAGAAAACACGCCAGATGATGATGGAACCTCCTCCATTGTGTCGTGTAGAAAATGTCTTCGGTGGGATATCCTTATCGTTCCAGTTTATTTCTCATCAAAGAACAAAACCTTCTTGCACTTTTTATGTCCCATGTTTGGTGCTTCTCAGAAAAGTTTAACCGAGCTGTTTCTTGGTGTGGAAGAAGGCGTGGCCTTTGAATACGTTTACGGTTTTTAAAGCCTTTCTCTCGTGGATGCCGTCTTATTGTCCTTGAGCTGCATTCTGCGTCCGTAAAAGCCTTAATCTGGTTCGACGATCGGCTGGCGTCTTGCCGGACAACCCGTCAAATCCTCCTACTCAACCCCGGCGAAATTTTCTTGGGCCAACCACTTGAAATTCTCGTTCAGTATCCCTCAGGGTGTTTTAAGAAATTTGCAACAGCAGTTTCACTACGCCCAATCTCACTAGCAATGGCACGTTGAGAGAGACTTTGCTTTTGCAGCTCGACAATTCTGCCACGTTAAAACTCTCAACTTTTTTAGCCTTTGCTATGTTTTTACTCAATGTAACACAGATGTCAGTGTGAGATGTTGATAACGCTTATGCTTGAACACAAATGACTAATTTTCGTTACGTGTTTACCAATTAACGCTTCGTTTCAATATGGTCTTAAACTTTTGATCAGCTAGTATTCTGGATAATATCATAGTGTTTACATTTTCACTATTAAATGCTGAAAAGTTTTTTTTCTCTTTTCTTATTTTCATCTTTCAAAGCTTACTTAAATAAGTGGTTGAGTCTAACAACTAAAAATGCATATTTTTTCTTTATGTTTATCGGCCTTAAGATTTTGACCAGCAGTGTATATTCATTTTGGAAACAATTTCTTATGATCATGTGTTTAACACAAGAGAATGTTTTTAGTACATATGCTAATTATCTTTTCACAGCTTTGTACGCTAGGCCTCATAAATGATCTTGTGTTTTCAATTTCAATGATGAAAATGTAATTGAAACACTCAATGTAGAATATTTTTACGAGGGATTTAATCTTTCTTCAGTGTTCAGTGTCTAAATAAATTCATGAACAAACGATAATTAAACATGTATATTGGCTGAATAAAGGATTTAATGAATTATTCATGAGAAAGAGAGTTCTTGGAAATTAAGTAACTTACTGCTTCATCAATGAATACGTGATAACGTTAAATATCCATGTAAATTTATGCTGCATATGCGATTAAAGCTTAAAATAGACATTTTTAAAGCAAATGTTCCTGTTTTTATATTTAACGAAGTAAATTTGTATATTTTCACCGAATTATTTAATTTGATTGTTTTACTCATAATTAAGACACCCCACTGCCTAACGATAAGTCCAAGGACTTATAACGCTACAAATTGGTTTCGATATCCACAGTGGGAAGATCAGACATAACCAATTGTGTATCTTGTAGTTAAGAAACAAAGACAATTATAGCCATTTGTCATCATTACTAATTATTTTTAAAGAATTTTCGGTAGCTATTCTGGTCTCCCGCTAGTACAGCGGTAAGTCTCCGTATTTATAACGCTAAAATCATGGGTTCGATTCCCCTTGGTGAGCTCAGCAGATGGAGTGATGTGGTTTTGCTTTCAGAAAAACACACACACACACACACACAGCTCTTCAGACAGAAGTTCTTAAATAAGGGTATTTCTTCTTACATCTGCTAAACAGCGTTGATCGTATTTGGGTCTCACAAAATTCGAAATTGTGTCATTATGTCCATTTTTAACAACGGACACAGCAAACGAGGAATAACATTCTACATAAATCACTGACTTTTGTTAAAATCCAATCATTTGTGACTGAATTATGGAATAAAAATAGTGTGAGAAAATCGCCCATGTTATCAGATAGGAACACTTTTTAGATTTTCGTGACCTTGCTGTAATCTTGACAATCACAAACTAATCACTTTTACGTTGGGTTATAGTCCAAATGTAAGTCGGCTTTTGTCTAAATCTATTTACCTGCTTTCGTCAAAAACACATATTAACAAATAAACATAGAAAAGATAAAAATTTAGAGTGAAAACTAGCATATTGATAACAATTGCTAAAATTAACCACATTTTGTATTAAGTGTAAATTATGAAATAAAAACAAAGACGATTTACTGGAACTAAGCACAAAGCTACACAATGGGCTTTATGTGCTCTGCCAACTACTGATATCGAAATCCGGTTTCTAGCAGTGGAATTCTGCAGACATATCACTGAGGGGGCAAACAAAGATGATCGTGTGGTGTGGTCTGTACAATGTATTGTTTTGTCTATAGGTCTTCAACTCTTTTACTGGCTTTCTAAGTTCTGGTGATAGTTGTAAAAACTTGTCTAAATTGATAGATATATATTGGTATTTATCTGATCGAGATTTGAGTTTATTGCCCATAATTTAAGTTGTTTTTTTTCAGCAAGGAAGTAAAGATTCCAAACAATTTCCAAAATAAATTGAACTAGAAACATTTAGTATCAATCTGTTTATCACCCAGCAGAAACGCTATTAAAAGTGTTACTTTCTATCCTAGATACAGAAAAGCAACAATTTTGAAGTTTTTCAACTTATTCAAAAATGTAAACTTTGATTTTTATAGTTTACTCTTTGGTATGTGTGTGTGGCAGATTAGATTATCCTCGGCTTTAAATCGAGAATATTGTACCTTTTCCTTATTGTTCTTAGCAATAAAAAGTAATAATTGAACTAAATAGGAATAAATGTAACTCAATGAAAGCAAATTCAAGTGGACAAATTACAATTAGAGTATCCTCAGCGTGTAATGTTTCAACTTTTGTTTAGATCATGGAAGAGAGAAAAACAAAAGAGAGGGAAGAAATAAGACTATATAAAGTTTTTCTTACTATTACCAAGAATCGAGACAAATATTATATATATATAAGAATAAATGAAAACGTATCTTACTTGTGAAATGCGATAAAAGACAGGAAAAAAAACATCCCACTCAATAACTCGGCTCTACCGACAATACTGGATACCTGAAAATAAACATTTTATGAAATTGTTACTTGCATGTTTCACCTTTAACCTTAAGATGTAAAATTGCTTTCTAATTTAGGACTTATTCTAATTTGTTTGCTGATTCGCGATATCAGTGTAAGTAAACAGAGCAAACTTTAAATAGAACGATAAAGACAGACAAATTAAGAGTTCATTTATCCTTGTAAACAGTTCTCAATTCCATCACATCTAAATATGTATCAACTCATACTAGGCCACTTGCCTCCGATGGCTTAAAATAGGTCTGAAGGCTTATAACGTTAAATGTAGGGTTTTGATACCCGCAGTGGGTGGAGCATACATAGTCCATTGTGTAGCTTTTTACTCAACAACCAAACGAATTTCATCAGTTTCAAATTGCCACTTCTCTTTTTTTCATGATATATTTTTTTTCCTCTTATAAACTAAATCTTATTACGAATTAATAAAATTTACTCATAAGGAGGCATACATTTAAGAAGTTTAAGTGATTTCACACATAGGAAAGCAATTCAACTTTCTCATAAATGTTAGAACTTTGGAGCTGTAACACTATTCTGGCTTTGAGACTTTAAGTGTTTAATAATACCAGAGGCAAACAATCACAGTGTAGCGTAAAATAAGATGTTACCTTTAAAAATAGCGTGATTAATTATTATTAGATACATTTAAAAAGTTATCAAACTCTCATTTTCAGGGCAATATGGATAGTTTAATGGTTAACTGTCAAAACTATGTTTATTGACGATACATAAACCATAACACTCATGACAATGAAATAAGTAAACTAATTAGTTATGAGTAACTGAATGTTTATATAGATTTGTGTGTGTGTGTATAGAGGTAGAGGGAGAAAATTAATGTCTTTAAAAATATTACTAGATGAGTGATTTGAGGCAAAGATTATTCAAGATTTATTAAATTGCCCTAATTCTTTCATTATTGACCCCCGCTAGTACAACGGTAAGTCTACGGATTTACAACGCTAAAATGAGGGATTCAATTCCCCTCGTTGGGCTCAGCAGATAGCCCTCTAGCTTTGCTATAAGAAAACACACACTCTCTTTTATTATCAAACCCTGTTATAGCTTACCTGAGCAAACAATGGTGTAATAAGACCATTATAAGCGTTAACATATCTTACTTCATAGTCATTTCTGAATATTTCGTTCGATTTCCGAAATCCCTATTCACATACAAATCTCGGGACGTCATTGCATTTTGTAGATTTAGCTTATTTCAGTAATGAACACTCGGCTTTACGTTAGAAAATGAATATCCTTATCGTTTATATCATTATAAATAGTTAACTTGTTTTGTTGAGTGCAGCTACCTCCATACTTTCAACCAGGCGTATTTAATTAGCAAACGTATGGTACAGTCATGCACTCTGTGATTATTCTCAGTATCGTTCTTGAAACTAATAAAAAGGAAGGAATGCTTTGATCACACAATATTTTTCATGAAAGCTTCACTGAAAAAATAGTTTGGGGCTCATTTTGGCGCACTTAATTCAACCTGGAGAACAATAGTTTATTATTTACACCGATTAAAATATCAGATTTGGGTCATTGATACATAAAATTAATGATAATCTCAACAATTTGATTTTTTATCTTCATATCAATTTATTTTTTTACTGTTCTGAAATCAGACGTATGCCGGAAAGAAAAACTACTGCAGTTATTTTGTTGGCTCGCACTGTTTTACATTTATTCGTTGTTGTACTAATCAACCCTCACTTTAAACTAATAAATTAGAGGGAAGACAGCCAATCTACAACATCCACCATCAAATCTCGGGATTCTTTTGTCTGATCGAATAGTAGGATTTGAATTTTACCTTTTAATGCATCAATGTCCCGAAAGTGTAGAATGCAATTTTTATGTAATAAAGGAACTGATTTATAGCTAGACTTACAAAACACTTGAACACGCTCAGCCCCTGTTGTGTAGGTTAATATAGAAAATTACATGAAATTTCACATTAGGAAGATTTATCAGTTTCGCTAAGGTATTCAATATTCTGATGAAAACTAACCATAGCATATATTAAATACACCCAGAATATAAACCAAAAATTAAATTATCAATTCAATATGATAACATTCTAGTGATTAAAATTAGAGATAAATATTGAAATTTAAAAGATTGTGGGATATTATCCAGAATCTTAGCAACATACTTAGCAGCTAGTCATCATCACCCACCGCTAACTCTTGGGCTACTATTTTACTAACGAATAGTGTGATTGACCGTCACATTATAACGCTTCTACAGCTGAAAGGGAGAGCACGTTTGGTGTGATTGAGATTTGAACCCTCGGCTCTCGGGTTAGGAGTCGATCGCCTAACCACCAGGCCATGCCGGATGTATGTAAAATATACTGTTACAATTCCACTCATATTGAAGAGAAGAGATATTAAACCAACGCCACATGACATGAAAGTGATACTTAAACGTGCGGTTCCTAGCCTTTCAAGCTTGATCAGTTTTAATAATCAAAGTTTTAAGTAAATTTATCCTCCCAAAACTAGAAGAAGCCGTTTAGCGTGCAAAATTGATGAAAATTGAGATATACACGACCAGAAAAAAGTTACTGTGAATGGCGTTTGATTACAAGCTGAGCAGTGAAACTGAAGTTATACAATATATTTTAAATCCATTTAACAACAGTAATATACATACATATATAAATGTATACACAATGTAAGTTATGGTTTTAATTGTGAACTTCACTTAAATGAAAATTAGCTAATACTGGCACCAAAATAAGGCACTTATAAAAGGAGGGGTAGTATAGAAATCAAATTATAAAGTAATATGTGTTAACTGCGAATAGTATTAAGATAAACAACTTTTTCAGGTATAGATAAAAATGAACTAATATAAGTTTACAAAATATACATCTTCATATCTCAGTTACATCAGTAACAGCCATATCTAAGGCTATAAATATATTTATTTAAACTTAAAATCAAATTACGTGTTGAGACTAATTTTAAATTGTCAGTGAAAATTGATTTGTTTCTTTACAATTAAGAAAAAGCTACGCACGGATCCATCGGTGCTTTATCCACCGCGTGTATCGAAACCTGGTTTGTAGCGGTGTGAATCCGCAAACGTTCTGCTGGGACACTGGGGAGTAATTATAATCGAATTCCGTTTATAATATCAATAAAAAATAAGACTACAGCATCTATTTTTTACTATCAGAAATATATTCTTAATGTCTGGAAGATCTTCTTTCATTATTTTTGAATAATAGTTTATCTCGTGAAAATGTTTGTATTCGAAAAATTATCCGATCGTCCATTTAAGGTACAAATTAAAGAAAATACATAAATTTTTCAGTGTACATTTCTTTGAATACTTTGCGGTAAAATAAAGTTGTGAATAATATATGATTAGTAAAGACTAAAATCTAAATGCATTTGTTCGTTAGTTGTATATTCTCGGTGTTAAAGATATTTTAACCACAATTGAATAACACTTCACACTAACAGCTTGATTAATCTAGTATTGGCTCACATAAGCATATCTCTAGAATCTAGGTTTCGATACTCATGATCCGCAGAGCACAGATAACTGATTGTGTAGCTTTGTACCCAGTTACAAACCAATAATAACATCACTGGCCCGGCATGGCCAAGCGCGTAAGGAGTGCGACTTGTAATCCGAGGGTCGCGGGTTCGCATCCCCTTCGCGCCAAACATGCTCGCTCTTTCAGCCGTGGGGGCGTTATAATGTGACGGTCAATCCCACTATTCGTTGGTAAAAGAGTATCCCAAGAGTTGGCGGTGGGTGGTCATGACTAGCTGCCTTCCCTCTAGTCTTACACTGCTAAATTATGGACGGCTCGGTGCAGTGGGCTAACAACCTACTCCCTTAAAAACCTGTTGAAGAATCCGCAAGGGATTGCGGTTCTATGTTCCTTGATGGAATCGAGTGGTGAATGAATGAATGAAAGAATAACATTACTATATTAAATATTACATTGATATGTGAATGTGAGTTTAGTGTTCGAATAAATGTGATAAAATAGTACTGATTAAAATAACTGAATTAATATAATAAAATTCAGAATTAATTACTGTTTAGAAAATAAATGTTTATTTACTTATTCAATTAATTTTTTAAATAATTTAGTAGTTTTTACCCGACACCATCTAAGTCCATATCGAATTTTGTTTTTGTTGTTTTCTACTTAAAATAATTGAGCTTACTCTATATCGTTTAAAAATACATTTGGAAAAACGGTAAACTCCGATATGATATAAACTAAACTTATAAACACAAACTTAGCCTCTTACTTCTGTTTAATTAAGTTTGGCTAAGTAGTTTGTTTTTATTTTAATTTCTTTATGTATTATTTGTGTTTATTTAAGATTATTCAGTCATATATCTGATAATGATACTGTTGCTAAGGCTTTGTATCTCTGTGTTTGTTTGTATTTTTATAAATGTTTAAAACAGATGTATGTTTGCTTTATTTAAAGCAACGAACAAAATAATTAGGTATTGAAAATATGTGTCCCATATTAACAGCAGATTAATAAAGGTAACATTATTTACATAATGTAATGACTGTTAGGTGTTTATGGCGGAATGAACTTATCAAATATTTAATATAATGAAGTACATACTTGAAATTGTGTAGCATAACGTTCGTATGTTATTATTTCACATTTATGATGCAATTGATCAATAATCAGTTACAATATTGGGTTCATAAATAAAGGATTTGTTTGAATAAACCCAAAACATATATATAAATATATTCTTTAAAAGTAGAAAACTATTTAATTTTATGATTGATTTCAGTAAAAAGAAAATTGTACAATAATTACGAATATCACACGAAATGAGAATCAATCCCCTATTTAAATTTTTCCATTAAGTTGTAATACAAAGTAAAATAATATTTTTATTTCCAATATATTTTCCCCTTAATACATATAAATTGTTTATATAAAACTTATCTTGGACCTCAAGTTTGTCTTGAGGATAGCACAACAGTAGCATTTGCTATCTTCCTCCATCTCCCAATACCGAATCAACCGCAAGTCTATGGGTTATTAACGATAAAAACCGGGTTTAGATACACTTGATGGGCGCTGTACAAAGACCCCATAGTGCTGTTTTACTGACCTACAAAGAAGCCTAAATTTAGTGCACTACGGTATAAATACTATTTGACAGATGTTACCCATGAATGAAAAATTTCCTAACTGCTTATAAATTCATTGGTGTTTTAGAAAATATAAGTCAAATGTCAGAAATTTTCTAATTCAGTTACTGAAACTGATATTAAGAATAGTTAGTGTAGTATGCGGGCATAGTAGGTTTTTTTTACTCATTAATTTAGCTATGTGAAAATTCCCAACATTTTTGTACTTTTGAGTGTATGTAGATTTAACACAGAACATTGATAAAAGAAGTAGTGATTATGCTCCTTTCGCACCAGCTACCTACCTACTGTTATGGGTCACTACCCAATCCTATCATGTGCGCCTTTTCATGGGAAATATTTTTCGTAAAGTTGAGCATACTAAATGTTAATAAACATCACTATTTTTCACTAGTAGGCAGGGTGATGCAATGTCTCTTTTCTTTCAAATGAAATGACTAACAGTGACGTAGATAGCGCAAGTGCCTGAGAAAGTTTGTGGTATGGTTTGAATTTCTCTTAAAGTTACACAAGGGCTATCTACGCTTGCCGTCCACAATTTAGCAGTGAAAGACTAAACAGAAGGCATCTAGTCATTACCACCAATCGCCAACTCTTGGACTGCTCTTTTACCAATGACTATTGGGATTGACCAAACACGCAACACCCCCACGACTGGAAGGACAACCGTATTTGATGGGACGGAGATTTGAACCAGTGACTCTAAGATTACGAGCTGAGCTCCCTAACCAACTGGCCATGTCGGGCCACCCGTGGAAGGAATTGCGTTATTATTTCGTGTATGTAAATCTATGTTTCTCAGTTTGTGTAATATCTTTCAACAAATATTTTGAGAGCATTTAATCTATAGCAAAGGTGTTGTTCCTCTTCATGTTCGTATGTTTTTACGTTTTGTTGAAATAAATAAACATTGTTTCAAAGTATTATACACTTCATTCTTCAGATTTCAGTCAATTTAAAAGAAAAATGGAGTTTACTTACGCATAATATTGGTATGATATTTTCAACTCGAATGTCTTTATTCCTGGTACTTACCCGCTTATGTAAGAAAATATTACCTCAGAATACCAGACCAAATATTTACCAAATATAGTAAACCCTGTCTAAGGCGGAATCGCACGAGACCGAGTAAAATTTCCGACTTAATTAGGTTTTCCGGTTTAAACAGTGAACATGCATTTCTTTAATTATATATAATTTTTGAGCGGGACATTATACTTGCTTGACTCAAGGGAAGTAAGGCGTTTGTGAAGAAAGTTATTATACTGTTTATGCTATATTTATCAGAATAAGAACAAAAACAGACATTCAAAATATATATAAGTACACAAAATGTTAATCAAATTTATTTGAAGAAAGTGTCCATTTTCAACTGTCTCGTTTTTTAATAGGCTTTCTCATGTGGTTAAAAGAGAACGCCAATTTTACGGCCTTTTCATGAAGTTCATTTTCCCCCTTCATTTGTGCAAACAATTTGATAGCGTTAATATAACTTAACACTTGCGATAAAGTAGGAATTTCTACTTCCTCAATATCTTTTCCATTTTTTTCATTTCTTCATCTGTTACCATATTGCGATTGTTTTATAGATTTTAAGTCAGTTTCATCAGTTTCTCTTAAAACATTCTTGTCAACGTTCACAAAACTTTTCGCTTTCAGAGAATTATCAGCATCAGTCTTCTCAACCAGAGTTTGTATTTCACTAGAATCATCATAACAAACAACTTTTGGAAAAAAATGAGGCTTTTTAGTAGCTTTTATTTAATAAATGATGGTATTAAGTAAATTTTTCCTAAATTTTAAAATCTGGGAAGATAGGAATTTATTTTTTCATGAAAATTATTTAAAGAGTAGAATTTTGCACTTAAAAGACAAATATATTTCAATAAATCATGAATCTAATTTAACTGCAAAAATGACTCCAGAAGAAAGAACGGACATTTTGTTACAGTAAGTATTGGTTAAATATATTCTGGGAATTTATATCTACACAAATTATTAATTAAGCAATAATTTATCAATATTTAAAGAAATTATTAATTTGAATAAGAAATTAATATTTAATAAAAAACATTTTTTCCGCCCTACTCTTGGCCCGGCATGGCCAAGCGTGCGACTCGTAATCTGAGGGTCGCGGGTTCGCATCCCCTTCGCGCCAAACATGCTCGCTCTTTCAGCCGTGGGGGCGTTATAATGTGACGGTCAATCCCACTATTCGTTGGTAAAAGAGTAGCCCAAGAGTTGGCGGTGGGTGGTGATGACTAGCTGCCTTCTCTCTAGTCTTACACTGCTAAATTAGGGACGGCTAGCACAGATAGCCCTCGAGTAGCTTTGTGCGAAATTCCAAAACAAACAAACAATCAAACAAACCGCCCTACTCAGGTTTCAATCCTACTTGTTTGTAGATGAGGTAGGTGAAAGATAGTTTTTCGTTTGCGTTACGCAGGTTTCGCCGTATATAGGGCCTTTTATAAGAGAAATCTTAAGAAATTGCTGCAAAATTTTTATATTTCCGGCTGAGATAGGTTTCCACTCTATGAAGTTTCCGGCTTAGACAGGTTTTACTGTGTATCATATTAACAGTTTCATGTTTTGCTTTATTATTGAATTGCGTTTCCCGAAAAATGAATAGAGGACAAGCTAGTCTAGTGATGTCAGCTTTTAGTGTTAATCATACGCCATAGTTTGAGTAAAATACGGCTAATAAACTGTTACCTTAACTGAAACAAACAGCAAACAAACGAGATTTTGATATCTGAAAATGACATGTAAGCTTATTTCTACTTTATGAACTTAATGTTCCCAATACACGGAAATAAACTGTTACAAAAACGCGATTTTATTTTATATCCAGTCGTGAGCCCAGGCACGCAAATAAACTTCACTGTATTCAGCTTATAGTTTTCAATCTGGAACACAAATGAGTCTTACTAATATGTCTCATATTTATTCAACTAGTTCACCTATTCAAGCCACATAGTGAATCATTTCGTGTTATAATAAAATAACTTAGGTTTTGTAATGCTCACATACCAATGACATGATATGTATGCATGTTCTTCAAAAACTCAACTAGTAACTAACCTAACTTGCAGAAAACTTACTTATCGGTTTTGTGCAACTTGATTCTATGAATGCCGATCAACTTTAAACATCAGAAAAACATTAACACATACAATATCTATAAGCACTTATTTAGATAGGTAAATATCAGTTTCGCGCTTGTTAGTTAACCACGTGAATTCTTTCCGGTCGTGTGAATATGTAATGGTACTTATACGTCTGACTACATATACTCTATTACCAGGCGAATACTAAACAATAACGTAAACTTTACTTAACCTAATAAATATATAGCACTTCTCCAAACCAGGAAAACTTCTTGCAATTCCTGAAATTTTTAACAAAAGGAATGATTATCACGAGTATGTAGATTGGATAACTTTGGGAATATTTTCTATTCTTGCGCACGATCAGTAATCTATTAAGTTATTAAGTGTTCACAAGTGGTACATAGGTTGAGTAAATACAGGATTATTTACAACCAAATGAAGACACACAATCAACGTTATAACGTGTGAATTTAAATGAAGCCTTATCCACACAAAAGAACGAAAATAACAAATACAATGTAAACAAAGAAAAATATAAAACTATTGTTTTACTAAACAAAAACCTTCATTGTGCTTTTACAAAACCGATAAGGGTAGAAAAATTATTATTTTAAATGAATAACACTACAAAAAGAGTAAATGCACTACTCTGAGGGTCTTATCAAGTACTAACGAAACAAATGTCACAAATCTTGTCATAACTTCTGTAAAAAACAGTAAGTTTAAATCTAAAACATTATTATTTCAAGTCTTCCTCTACATAGATTTTATGCATTACTCAAATTACATAAAATTACTTTACCCTTTCTATTGATTGTAGCCACAGTCGGCAATCCTAACTTCAGTCTTACTAAATACTTCATTAACAGAGTATATGTTTTGTTAGAGCTAAATTCCTATACGTGCAAAAAATCTACTGATTATGTTTACTGTTAAAGTAAACGATTCTAGATTAAATGACAAAAGTAAGGTTTCTTTTTATGTTAAATCTGTTTTTTTACAAATCTTTTGGGTGAAAAATATCTCATATTTAAAATAACGCTTTAAAACAACTAATAAAATAATTGAACTTAAGTAAAGTATCATCCACATCTACAAAGGTAATTGCAGAAACGAAACCATGTTTAAAGTGTAGGTTCCCCCTTGTTACGTATATTATATGATATTTACATGGGCAACTTTGAATCAAAAATGTTTCAAACATTAACCATTAACTCAGATTTCTGAAAAAACATGTGAACCATATTTTCATTCTTTATACAAATGATTTGGATTCAACTTTATATTTTCTGTCATATTTAAACAGTAAAGAGCCGAATATTTAATTCATTTATAAGTGACAAAATAATTGTCAGTACCATTTCTTTACGTCTACATAAAATCTAAGAGATAACGCTTTTTTCCATACTTTTAAACTTCTATTTAGAGCATATTCAGTCTTGGAAAAGTTTAATAAAGCATTAAATTTCTTTCAAAATATTGTCTTAAGTCGAAAGCATGAAATTAACATGATTAACGAGGTGTACATTAAAGTTAAGAAATAAATAAAAAAAGAAAAATGACGAGAAAAGGAAGGAAACATTCAGTTTGTTAAGTCACAACCTATAAGTTTCTGACAGGATCAATATAATTCTAGAGAAAACAAGTAAGCTAGTGTAACTTTCAAACCTACGAGCAAGTTACAAAATATTTTTTATAGAGGAATAGATAGAATTTGAAATCTAAAAAAGTGAGAAATTTATCAAACAACAAGTGAATATAGCATAATATAAATTGAACAACCAATACAGTCACTTGAAACAAGAAAAAAAAAAAGAACAGAGGAAAACTGTAAAATTGGAGAAACGAATACATCAGTTAAAGCCAATGACATAATGGAAAATATCATATTATAAATCTCAATGATGCATAACACAGATCAGTGCATAACACAATAAAACCGTTGCATCGACAGATGTATTAAAGAACAAAAAATTATAACCTAGACGAAATGGTTAGGATTGCATGATATATGGAATATACTTTTCTAAATGTTTTAATTGTGACACCATGAGAGCAGAAAATAAAAAGTACTCCTTTTCTAAAGCACAAGGATTACATAATAGTATTTCGCATTGCTATGTTGTACCTCTCTTCAATTTTATAAAGACGCCCTTACGTACTTGACAATTAACTATAAATGTGACAGTCAGGAACTACTGAAATGTAACAAGCCCTTTAAACTGGAATTAATCTCTCCATGTCTTAATTTAGTACCTGTGAGAAAAGAGAAGCCTATATATAGTATTTTCTGCTTGTGACTACATTATATAAGCTCATAAGCGTTTAGTACTTGTATGTATATTAGCCAAAGTGGTGAATACTTACTGCTTCTGTGTGAACAGGGTGACAAGCAAAAAAAAGTCCAGCGGTTGCAGAACTTTCATGCGACCACATAAGAACGTCCAGACATGTGTAAGTAAACAACAGTGTAACCACAACGTGTAGGATTACGTTTACCAAATGGAATCCGAACACTGAACCTTCTCCAATATGCATGTTCCACCTGTAATGAAATATATATATATATATATATATACGTATGTCGTTTTAATACTAGGAAAGGTTAACGTTATAAAACAGGAAATAAGGTAAAATAAAAACAGCGTCTTCACGCCACATGTGTACCGATTGACGCAAGAAAAATGGAAGAATCCAGAGCAATTCCTTATATTAATTAACTAAGGACACTCTATAGTTGTACGCTGCAAAATATGATTGAAGAATAATTTGAATCTTGTAATATTAGAGCTACAACAAACAAAAACATCGTAACAAAATAATGTATTATTTAGATATTACATTATCTTACTCATCTAAGGTAAATATCTGTTGTATACAAACTTCTTTGGTTATTCTACAATTCAATACTTAAAAATTCTAAATCCTGTAGAGGTCAAGTGATAAATTTAACATGAGTCTTACTTATTTTTGAAGCTTGACCAATCGAAGAACTTATATGCTGTTATGTGAAATTATGTTTAGTCAATATCTTGCGACTGTGATGTGGAACAGACATTTCAACACCTTGGCGTCCTCTTCTGACTGATTACATAATTCGTGATGATAAAAAACCCACTTGAAGTAAAAACGTATCCTCAAGACGGCTGGTATGGATATTAACACTTTAATTAAAATAAAGTACAAAACAACGTTTTGACCTTCGTAGGTTAATCTGAAGATGATCTAAGAAGGTCAAAACATTGTTCTGTACTTTATTTGAATTAAAGCTTTAATACCTATACCAGCCATCTCGAGAATGCATTTTGACTGATCATGTGATTTGAGTTATGTATGTAGTAATATGACACAATCTTATATTTTTGTACTTTTTAAAAAAATATTTGCAAAGTTCAGAGTGTTTAGAATTCTTCAAGGACCATGGTTAGGGTTCAAAGAAGACATTTTAATGTTTGACTTATGTGAAGACGAGTAAGAGCATAAGAGCAACAAACTGATTCAACTCAACTCGAACTGTAATTAACAGAATATGGAAACACGTGCGAAACTAACGTTGAAATGCTCAGACTTCTGGACAAGGTAGATCATTATCCACAACACAGTAAGACGAGTCCGGCATAGCCAGGTGGTTAAATTACTCAACTCGTAATCTCAAGGTCGCGGGCTCGAATCCCCGTCACATCAAATATGCTCGCCCATACAAGAAAATAACGTGTATGAAACCAGAGTGCAATGTGATGTGAAAAGAAATAAGCAGTGGTGAACATATCAAAGTTATATTCTGTGAAATAGTGATATTAATGTTACATATTAAATGAACTTCCTTTATTTACCACTCGCTCTGCCATACGCTGGTGTATTTTACCCTACTCTCTGAAGCCCAGCATAGTCATGTGGTCAGGTCACGCGACTGGTAATTTGAGGGTTGCAGGTTCGAATCTCTGTCACACCAAACATATCCGCCCTTTCATCTGTGAGGGCGTTATAATGTTACGGTTATCCCAACATTCGTTAGTAAAATAATAGTCCAAGAGGTGGCGGTGAGTGGTGATGACAGCTTATTTCTAGTCTTTCACTGCTAAATTATGGACGGCTAGCGCAGGTAGCTCTCATGTAGCTTTGCGAGAAATTAAAAAAACAAACAAACTCTAGTTTCTGCTTGATGGATGATAACGCGCCTAACTTTGCTAACTTTGTCATCAAAATCCTTGGGCGAAAAAGAAAAGATTGACTGTATTTAGTATCCTACATACTTAAAGGACTTCAGTTCGAGCATGAATGAGAAAAACTTGTAGAAAAGGCATGACGAATTTTGAAGTGACTCCAAACGTTAAATATGCCAAAAAACCGCTTTCTTAGCTGAGATACTGAAAATATCTTAAGATTGTACCCAACATCTTAGTAGTAAACATATATTGTCGCCGACAGATTTTCCTTGCTGTTCGTTGTGACCATAATTCATAACGAAATAAAAAAATTATGAACTGTCAGTATGTAAAACTACTTACGCTAAACGACCAATTAGTGACATTTCAATTCCCATGACTGACCATTATATCGTTGATTTGCCTAAAAATGAGCTAAAGTGGAATTTGTGTGTAAATCAGACTTTTTAAATACTACTTGAAATATTTATTATACGAGTATTGAGTATGGTGGAAAAAATGTAAAGTCTGTAACGATAATAACGTAAATACAAGAGGAAAATTGCACTGATACGTTCAAATAAAGGTTATGATTACGGAATGTCCTGTTCCTAGGTTACTGTCTGTCATAAAAATCATGGTTTCTGTTGTGAATTTAAAACAAAATTATTTTATAACTTCTATGGATTCGTTTCCATGTTAAAAGATTAAACGTGTTTTTCCATAGTGTCTCGAGATAGAGAACAGAAAATTATTAAAACGTTTAATGTCAACTCAACTTGAATAAAATATAAGTTTTATGGGACGATAAAATGTCTGTATCTTTCCTAATACTATAGTTCCTCGTCGGAACAATGTACTTACAGCGCTGGAAACAGAGTTTCAATTGTAGCGGTAGACTTAGCAGACAGCCCAATAAAGTTTTTCTTTAAAAGAAACAAAGAATCAAACAAGCATATAATATATTTGGTGATAACGAAATGGGTAACTGGTTGAGTAAACAGTATTTTGAATATACTTTCAAAATTACATGACTAACTACCTTAATGTTCATTTTACAATAACTTATGAAATATTTTAACATAATAATAATAGATTACAAAGCTTTAAATATCTCAGGTTGTATTAAAATACTTGTTTTTAAGGTATTGTAAGTACAGCTTTATATCTATATTTCCTACAACGGGAACAATTAAAATGAATAATTGAAACGATGAACCCTCTTGTATTTACCAAGTTATACAAGAACCAAGCTTTTAGTTAAACATTGTGGTGTCTTACTAATAGTTTACTGTTATTATTATTTAGAAACATTTTGTAAAGTTTAGTTACTGAATTTTGTTCTATTTCACTGTTTGTTAATATTTTATGTTTTATCAGCATTTTATCTAAAGCTATCATGTTCTTATATTTCTTTTTTTAACCTACCAGTAATGCATGTTGACCTTAGAATCAGATTATTGTATCTTATTTTTCTTTCTCTGTCCTTTACATTATTCTATTGTACGCTTTCTTTGGATCACATGGAATAGCTATGCTACATATATTGTTAAAATATTTATCATTTTTAAGGTTGCTTTCAGATTTTCATTATTTTTGTCATAAGTTTTATTTTATCTTACTATATTATTTCTTGTTTTTATCATTAGATGTTGTAGGTTTTTATATCACTTGTATTTAATATATTCTGATGGTGTAACCCTTTTTTCAACGTAAAAATGTATCTCAGGACGGATGGTGTGGGTATTAACACATTTATTAATAAAGCAGAGAACAACGTTTCGACCTTCTTAGATATTAACCTGAAGATGACCTAAGAAGGTCAAAACATTGTTCTCTACTTTATTAGTAAAAGTGTTAATACCCATACCATCCCTCCTGAGATACATTTTTACTTCAAGTGTGTTTCTCGTCATCACCTTTTCCAACGTTTCTGCCTTACAATAACTATTATTCACATTTGATGACAAGGCTAGTGTGATTTTTTTCTACAATATCTGATAATTTACAACTTCATTAAACGCATAGATAAAATTAGTAAGTCTGATAAACAAAGATTTATTATCAACTTCAACCACCAATTATTTTACAGAACGCCAACTTGTTTCGAATTAAGAAATTTTAAATAAATTGCTTAAAATCAGGAAACATATTTCAATAGCAGAATATTATGTCAGATGTGTCTGACAAGTTAATTTCTCAACACAAAATCTGCTTAAAAACAGAGTGTGCAGTTTCTAAGTTTCACTTTATACAAAATTATTTCTGAAAATAAAGTACAATCTAGCAAACACTTGAACTAATTTTGGGTCAATTACATTTTCAAAATCTCCACAAGTTTTTTGTATTTACAAAGCTGTATTAGGACTAAGACTATTTTATATTTTTCTAACGCGTACAGTTTCTTCACAAAGTGGTCGACTTGAATTCAGTTTAACTCTATTTTCCCTACTCTCTAACTTCATCTTGTCAGCTCTCCCATGAATAAAAGAGCCGATTGATGCCAGTACCAACTGACGAGAGTAAAGCTGCAAACAAGGAAACATGTACTCTGAATTCACTGAATTCCAGACTATTATTTTACTCTTATGGATTTCCGATCTGCATACCTTGAGCAATGCTAACAGCCGTGGGGAAAAGCTGCTAATATAATAAAATTAGTTTTCCATTCCTGACAAAGTGTCGCTTATGAGTTGCTGAATCTGACATGAATGAACACAGAAATAGTTCAGCTGCAAGAAGTTAAGAAACGACATAACTGAATTAATTTTGACTCTAAAAATGTACTGTCCATAATTTTTAGGTGGATAAATTAGTAAATGCTTTCGTTATTAATCGAAAGCTAGATAGACTGAAACAACAACAATTAATTGAAACAAACTATTGTTATTTCGTTGTAAAATATGTACTTTAAGGAGACGTAATAATCAGATTTACTGTTAATCATATTTAACAATTGTTTAATTCGCATTCAACAATGGGAGACGAGTCGTCTAGTTGACAAATAATAATGTAATTTTCGTTGTTGCTGTTCTCCCGCCTCAAACAAATAATCATTATTTTTAACAGTTCACACGAAAATAAATGTGATTAGCAATACCAAACTGCTTCCGTGACCAAACTCAGCGATGCTTTCACATCAAAACTTCTTGAACTGACACTTTCAAATACGAACAACATTCGACATACAACACTCACCTATAGTTAAAATAATTTTGATTAAGAAACACATACGTCTATATTTCAATAAAGGATATAAAAATAACTTTACATCCAAAGTGATCGATAAGAAGTAAATCCCACTAGTTATTAACATTAGGATACAAAAGGCAAACAATATAAAACAGTAGTAAACTGCATTGTTTTCATCACTTCGATATTCTGATTGTCTAGGGCTCTATAACGCCTAAATACAATCTTTTGTACAGTTTCAGTTAAGTATGTCTTTTGGGCCTCCCTGCACTTATGCTCTTCGTATTATATTGTGGTGATGTGCTTCCGTTTGCACTATAGTAATGTTCTTCCCGTTATATTGTAGTAAGATCCTACTAATTTTGTGTATTTTATAATATTGTTAAAATTCATATACAGTAATGCATTTTACTTGCATTTGATACCCAATAAATCACTGTTTGTTTGTTCTTCAGTTTAATGTAATTTCCATTCCAACTTATTGAAGCTGATTATAGTCTCGTGCAGTAATTTCATTAAGCTGCTAAGCGGAAATTTACTTTTAGTTCTTATTTGGTAAAGTACTTCATGGACAGTTAAGGGTTTTCTGTTCATTTAACTACTAAAAATTAACTGTACATAAGGTAGAGAAAGAAAGAGCATTCCAGAGCTTCACGAATGAAACTTGATATATTATTCTCCATTCTGATTTATTATTCTCTGCTTTGTATCTTGAAACAACATCACTTGTTCCTCAAGATCTTAATTTTTCAAAAGCAAGTCTAAATGCAAGTAAGTAAAGTCATATATTATCTGAAAACGGAAACATCTACTATTTTCTCCCTAAAACGTAAAACTTATTTCGGAAAGGGGAATTTAATGCTGCAAGCTACAAATACGTTGGTAAAAATGCCAGTGAGTTTATATAAATACAGCATTTGGTTGTATGCATTGAAACTAAGATGAGACTGGAAATAAGTATGTTTATTATAACTAGAAACATCAGAATGATATTTTCGTACAGCTTCTCAGTGTCTCAGCGGTAAGCGAGAATGTTCATAATGTTAAAATTCAGAGTTCGATTCATCTAATGATTACACTAGACAACTTATTGTGCAGATTTTGTTCAAAATAACAAAAAAAACTTTTCATAAAAGTTTTTCGTTTGTGAGATATTTATAACATAAATACTATTAAAAAATGTATTAAAGTAAAGAGCGAGTTAGCTCGGATACAATTTACTAATATACTAGCCCCCGAGTGGCTCAGCGGTATTTCTGCGGACGTACAACGCTAAAAACGGGTTTTGATACTCGTGATGGGCAGAGCACAGATAGCTTATTGTGTAGCTTTGTGCTTAATTCCAAAAACAACTAATAGACTAATATTAAACAAGAATTATGAATTTAAACAGCGTTCACCTTGTTTCCCTGAGTTAACTCGAGAACTGTCGAATATAAAACATCAGATGAAAACAAAATTTGAGTTTATTTTTTAACAATGACCATCAGGGTACGTGTGTTGTTATTACTGAATTTGCTGCTTTAGATGAGTAAGTTTTTTTAGGAAAAGATAGTCGAGAAATCAGTTTGTTTGCGGATACTTGGATTGTTGTAGAAAGCGAAGACTGAAGATTTCTGAATTATTTTTTAAAGGAAATTCATTATTGTGCCTTACGATTCGAGTAGTTTCTATTATGGCAAATTGAAGAAGACAATTATATAATGTTTCTAATTACCTAATTCTGTAACATATTTTAAGTAACAAAAACAAAATATATTCTGTTATTTAAATTTACGAACTAAATAATATCAGTAATAATAAAAGAGGGAGAAACTAAAAAGAGTCTCAAATGTTTCGTTTAATTAACTACAATCTCATCAAGAAAAAATATTAACATGCTTCAAGTAATGTTACAAGTACTTAAGCTTGTGAATGTACAATGTGACAATACGTATTTCATAACGTATTATGTAAACGAAAAAGACTGGATGTGACTGGTTCCTCAAGCAGAATTTATACTATTAATAGCATCAAGAACGATATACCATAGGTTTTTATTAAAATATGTTTTTATTTAAATGCACGACAAATATGATGTGACAGATTAAGAGATGCAGCAATAGTATTTAAGTTGGTGTGTGAAAACCAGATATATTGTTATGTAGAGGTATTTAACATTTTCAGAAAAACAAGCTGTAATTCTAATAACGTTTAAAATAACCTCTAAGTTAGTGAATTAGCACAACTCAGGGGTTATATTTCCTGTAGTGAATAGAGTGCAGTTTACCCATTTTGTAACTTTGTATTAAATAAAAAAAAATCCTTCAATAAACATATAAATATCAGCAATGAAAATGTCAAATTTGGCAATGTACTTTTAAATAAGTTAAAAATAACAAAATGTCTACTGTCAAAACTGTACTGTCTGAATAAGAATGACATATATAATTAAATAAAAAACGTTTCTTAAAATCACAGGTGTTTTAGGTCGAACATGATAACCAGCTGAACAGTATAAATTAAGTTAGATATCGTACAAAACATATGTATATATACATGGTGCGAAAATTAATGCAATTTAATACATTTTATTTAACATTAACATCACTAAAAGTGAATCAACAATTCTTCCAAACTTAAGATGATTACAGCAAGAATGATAACAACACAAAATTACAAATTATAGTGTAAGATATACATTTCTTTTTGAAATATTTCTAGAAATAGGACTTATGAATCTGTAGAAATAAATACAATCTCTACCAGATATAACTTCAATAGTTCACGTACCTTTTCCATTGAAAGAAACATAAATGTGACAGATAACACCAAAAACTCTCACATCTATATAATCTTTCAATGTCTGCTACCAAGTGTAAGAAGGTGGCTTATTACAAAGAAAGTTTTCAAAAACGGAGAGAAATAAAAAAATGAAACCAGCAGGTTATTAAAAACAGACTACTGATGTGATAATTAAACTTATCCCTGAAGTAAGATTTAACCCGACAAATTAATCAGAAAAGTAACCAAACTCTAAGCAAATAATGAAATATATATGTTCAGATTCATAGTAATATATGATGCAAAAAATATATTATTCTTAGCCGAAGTTCTCAATACTGTTATCCCACTTTTAATAGTCTACCAAACTACGCATTTCATTAGAAAACGTGTTGTTTCGTAAGTGACTTTATCAAGATACGACTTTTCACTCGTGACGCACCATCAAAAATCGTTTATAATTTTGTATTGTTTTTTTTTTACTTGTTTTTGTTGCACTATCATGACTTAATTGTAGTATATATGATTACAAGAATATAAAGACACCGTTTAATTATGTAGAAATAAATAAATAACTGAAAAGGAAAACAGGTATATACTTACATTGACAAAAAGATAAAGTGTAGCAAATTTAGTTTAAAAACAGTTATACTGAAATATTGCCATGAGTACTTCATAACAAAATTATTTTGAATATGTTTAACGGTAGGTCACATGACAGTTATAGTAATATCAACTTGTGGTGTAACAGATTGTATCAGCACTATATTTTTACATTGTTTTGCATTTCTTAGGTAGGTTAGGGCACTAAAAATCGATCGTATTGGAGAAGAGTATATAACAGCCCTTTCCAACGAACATTATTTATACACTGAAATAAAGATGTATTCAGACAGTGGGTTTGAAACGACAAAATGACAGTATCCATTGTATTTAATGGCATTCGAAAACAAGGGAATTGTATCAAGTTAATTTTCCAGGGTCATCCAGAAATAAACTTGCAACGAGTTGTATCTAAGACGTAGTAAGTAAAATACACTCTTGTAATAGATGAGATTTCACGAATACAAAGATCAATGGTAAAATTCGGTCTCTGTGTTCCAGGAAAATTGTAACGTGTACACAAAATTTCTTTACGAAATATCTGATTAACTTTGGCAAACCTAAAGCAACTAGAAAGAGAAACGAATATTCATGTTCTTCCATAGAAAGATATGGATTTCTGTACCATAGGACTATTGAAACGGATTCTGGAAAACCGTCATCCTCTTATATTATACGACTAATGGAAAGTAAGGAGTAATGTGTGTTTTACATGTAAATCTTACCACAGAACCTTTTTCTGTATAAATTATGCTGCAAGTCTATTGTCAAAATGTATGGACGATTAGAATTAGAGCCATGGGCAGCACCAACGTGGTGAGGCTCTAATAATCATTATACTATAACGTAAGTAATCTCTGTAGGAGGTTTAAATGTACTAAATATACTCCTCAAGTTTTTAATGTTACTTATTCATATATATATATTATGAGTAACAGACTGAACTAGTTCTTAAACGGAAAAAGAGTTTTCTAGACGTTTTAATCATTAATAATTAAATGTAGAATAGAAAATGTAAAAAAAATTAAAATGTAACATTTTTAAAGTACAGCATTACCTGATGTTACATTGCATATTGATAAAATTCGCTTTTCTTTTAATTATGATGTCAGCCAAGATATTACATGAAAATAATCACAGACGTGTGTAACAGTGTAAAAGTAAAAAGTTTAAGTGCTAAAACGTAAGTGTAAACTAAAGACACATAAAATATTTGTGTGTGTGTACATTTAATTTAATTTAAATGCGGAATAACTAATTAGCATACAAGTCATTGGATTAAGTAAGTAAATTCCATATCGTTAGTATCTGAATGGTATTGAGTAATTAATTAAATGAGCTATATACAGCTTTCAAATCAAACTTCTATTCATAAATTGTGATCTATATCAGTTCCAGATATGGTTAAACCAATAAAGTAAAGCTACGTATTAATTTGGTTCTGTATCAAATACAGAGTTAACTGTTTAAATATGTTAATTACAAGTCTAATTACAAATAAACTTAACAATAATATGTTCTATAATATTATTTACTATGTGTGTTGTTTTGAATTTTAGATGAACCTTTGTAAATACGAAACAAATGAAATGTATTCATATTTCTAAAAAAATATGAAAATATTCTACAAAATCTAAATAATTAAGAAACAAAGAGAGAGAATTCTCATAAAATACTAGTATTTGTAGGTTATTTTGACTTAAAAGAATAAAAAAATTTAAAACTTGTGATCTTAATATTGGTGGTTATTGTACATTTAAGAACACAGAACTTTACATTTCAATAATTGTTCCGATATCCCACTTATTTATCATATTTATCAGATCGTAAATGAACCTTTTGAAAAAGAGTTGAGTGCTGAACTCTTCTATGCAACCATTATTACAGCAGTAATAAAAAAAAACAAATAATTTATTTTAGCTTTCTCTACATGAATATATTCAAAAGAATATTTTAATAATTACTATCAACAAGGGACTTTCCGACCTACGAAAATTTAATGAAACATTCTTGATGACGAGAAACCCACTTGAATTAAAAATGTATCTCAGAATGGCTAGTATGGGTATTAGCTCTTTTATTGATAAGCAGAGGTTAACCTGGAATGATCGAAACGTTTTTCTCTGCTTATCAATAAAAGTGTTAATACCTATACCAGCCGTTCTGAGATACATTTTTAATTAAACATGTTGTGTTGTCAAGGTGGAATTATAGAGCCACAATGTTAATAAAATAGAATGGTCTTTTCATTGGATCTTGAAGAAATATTGCTAGTAAACGATGAATTTTTTAAAATGAAAATTTAACAAATCCTTAAGATCCACTTAATAAACTTTATGATATATAAATCAACGTTTCAGCAGTTTTCTTGAAGTAACATAAACTTCATCACATTTTATATCAAAATGGGTTTCTATGCTCTCAAAACGAAAGCCAGGAAGACTGCTGCAGAACACAACAGCGATCTCTGGAGATCTGTAGAACAGATTTTTCTAAACTTATGTTGTTCATCAAGATAACGTAGTTTTAGTATTTTACAAAGAACTGATACTCAAAGACGATCTTGTAGATTTTTTCGAACAATAGCAACCATTATTTTGAGAGAACAATAAAGAAACTTAAATATTATGGATGACCAAACTTTTCATTTGGTTATACGAGTTTAGGCTTAGCAAAAGAGAACTTCGCTACTTATCAAATGAAATGAAAAATCTCACAGTCATGTCACTGGTAAAGTCGAAAACATTTTATTGAGCCATTCCTTTGTCTGTGTTCATTTTTTACATCAAAATTATTTAAATATAAATCTGAACCAAACTGCACGAATTATAATTTCCTTATTTAATGAATTAGTTTGACATCTAAAAAGGGAAATACACCTGTAAATTAAACCAACAAATTTTCCATCAATAGTTCGTTATATTTTATGCAAAAGAAAACTGTAATTAGAAAACTTTAAAGACGAAAATATGTGTAAATAAACAAGCGTTTTAATGAACAAATGTGTATTCAAAGATAAAGTTTATGCTTATTTTTATAAAAACTTAAAATAATTCGTAATTAAACTCATATAAATTTGGACTATGATCAAAACACTTCATTTCATTAAACTAAAAAATGGTTATTATGATGTTTTTTTCTGAAACAATAACTTGATTTTTTCTACGCATAATTTATCGCGCAAAAGGTATGCTGGCATTGATTTTTAGAGCTTTTAACACCCAAAAATTTATCGTGTGATCATCAGAGAATGGCCATTATTAACAGAAAAGAGAAAACAAGGTATCCGCTGAATAGCTGCATGTTTTTGTAAAGACACATATCATGCCCGATGTTCATATAAGGAATTTCAAGTAATCTGGATGTCTATTCCCATGAAGGTTGATAATGTTTTGTACATCTACAATTAACAATGTAGATCAGACCCAGATTCTATATTGTTCCTGTAAGTCTCAATAAATTGAATCTTACAAGTCTCTAAAGCTAAACATGCATGAGATATGGTATATAATCTTAGTATACGCTATCTTAGCTGGATCAGTACTCTTTAACCTGGATGCCCTCAACAGCTTTATGTCATAGTGGAAGTTGATATTCTTTTGCATAAGTACATAAAATAAATACTGGTTCTCACTTGCAGAGTGAGTAAGAACTCTGTGAAACTATGAGAAACAAGAGGAAGTCAGTATAAGCCATTACCTTTAAATAAATCAAAACTAGGGATTTTATTGGCCCTAAGATAAAAAAGTACCCTAATCATCCTTAATAAATGATGACTTTTCTTACGTATTACAGTTTCAAATACCCTCAAACAGAGTTCAATCATAATTTAAATTTCGAAACTAAATGAATGTTGATATGTATCCAATTTATGATACATGCTAACAAGATTGATACACACAGTTTTCTTTTGTAGTACAGGTATATTTTAATATACAAACCATAACATAATTTACAATAATGGTTATTATTGATGATCTATGTAAAAATTTTGCAATCTTACAAACAATGTTTATTCTTCTTTCTGGACATACCTGATATCTTAACAAGGATTCACGATTAGTATTTTTGAGTTCATGTCAATACAATTCACTTTACAAGGAGCTAGTTAGATATTTCTTCTTCTTTTTTTTTCCGTACCACACGCCGAGATGTTCCACCGCTGAAGTCATATAATGTTTTCTTAAAAATACTAACGCCCGAAGTGAATTCTTTGAAGTTAAATGGTTTGTAATGTTCAAAATATATGAGCGTTCTTGTTCAAATATCTTAAATTCCCATTTAATAAGTGTTAATCACAGTTATAGCTTCCGAGGTTTGTAGTATACCACTTGTGCAAAACAATAGTACATACTGTCTCTTAGTGTTTCTCGTCGGTTACATTTATAGGCTTGAGAAGAGTTTCTGGAAAGTTCAGCCTGAACAGCAATATAAACGATACACTAGTGTTTACGTACACACATGTATATATGTTATTAATTCTTACGCTAGAGAATCTTCTACAATTTTAGTGTATAGGTGGGAGTTTTGCAATACAAGTTCAAGTGTATGCATTATGGATATTTCTGAATATAAATTTTATATAAACAAACATCGATACTAATATATATATATATATATATAATAGTAAGTCCATTACACTTTTAATTAAAGCAGTTTGTGATTTTGAGATTAAGAAGATAGAAATATGTATAAAAAGAGTTTTATAAAATACGAAATTAAAGCTAAAGAATTTAGTTTTTCAAGAGAATAAATTCCACGACGCAAAGCATAATTGGTTTGGCTTAGAGCAACGTTTCCAAAACTTTTGTCATTCATGCTCCACTCTAATAAATATGCTTTCTTGCACGTCATCCTCTTTTTTTTAAATGAATGAAAGAGTAAGTTGAGTGACGAGATGTAATACACAAATACGCATCAAAATGTCATACGTTGTCAAACTTACTTATTATTTTCATTAATTAAAAGATATTAAAACACTTTATTCTACATTATTGCACTATTGATCCTCTTTACCGCTCGTCCTCTTTCCAAAGAGATCATATGTTCTCCCATGGGGATTGAACCCTAAAGTTTGGGAATTCCCAACGACAATAGAGTTTATACAACGCTATTTTGAGATTAAAGACTCGATAAACTTCAATATTTCCGGCTTTGGAGTAAGAGTAATGTTACACTTTGTCAGGTAGTATTTTAAAGTTAGTCAGTAAGTACTGATGTGGTTTCAATGTTGGCTTATATCACTTGTAACAAAAGAGCTTATGAGGTTTTTCCACCTTCCAACTCAGCGTTTATTCCAATTTTCCTTTTTTTGTAGTGGCAGATTAAAATATAAGACATTTTTACTGGAAAACAACTTTCATATGATTACCACATCAGATGTGTATCATCCCCATCAGCTTAGCTTCTCAACGATAGAAAAAGTTATCCAACCAAAACCCTTTTTACACAAATCTAGAAGAGATCAAAATGTGAATATCCTTAATGCGCTCACCTATCAGTTCTTAAGATTAAAATATGTGGCATTTGTACTTATACTTACAACAGTAAGTAATTGATTTGTCCACTAAAATCAACTATGTATATATTAGTGTTTAAACATTTAAACAAAGAGCAATGAATAACTAAACTATACTTAGTAAGTTAAACACACCCTTGATTCTATGGATAGAAGGTTTTGTGTTTGTTTTTATGATGTTCTTCATCAAGGAAAGAGGCAGTTGGGACAAAACGTTGTTTTGTAGACTAATTCTCTTGATATTTTCTACTTCCATATGAAAAGTATTAATACATTTAGAAGCTAGTGTATCAAAAAGTTTTTTACTAAATGGGGAAAATTATGTAAATGCAGATATGATCAAAAAATTAGATGTATCGACCTTAATTGTGCGTTTTGCCCACGCGAGCTTAAAGCCATCAAAACAGAGAACCATAATTTTATAGGTGTAGCCGTTCACAGTTTTCAACTATTGAATAAAGGAAGAGCGGATAGCTATAAACATCCGACATCACAAAATTGATATCCCACTCTTTGATCTAGATAATAGAATTATCTATCATTTATAACACTTCCATAGCTGAAAATGCAGAGTAGGTTCGGCAACATCGTATCTCAGAAGGTAAATAAAGAGCTTTTATTTTCACTAATATTTTCACTATTTTCGATGTTCAGTACTATCCAATGCCAAACCTTTTCGTGTATTATCTTTTTTAAAACATAAAATTGTGTCATTATATATGAGATACATTAATGATTTACTACCCATGTTGTAACAGCTTTTGTTCTTATAATATACGAGTAAATTAGCCAATTTAAAAGCTGATTCAGAACCAATATCAAATGTATTAGTAATATATTTTGTAATTAAGCAAAAATAGCAATTATTTTTGACGGCAAACTTCTTCAATTTAATAAAAGCCTGTATCATATCACTATCTTTAAAACCACTTCAATACATAAATAACTTCTTCAACTGTTATGTTGAAAACATAAGAATTCAATAATAAAACATGCACAAAAAATACGTTGATAAAACGTACATCCTATAATAAAAGTGCCTCCATGACCAAATGGTTAGGGTGCTCAACTCGCCATCTGAGAATCGTGGGTTTGAATCTCCGTCACACTAAATATGTTCACCCTTATAGCTGTTATAATGTGACGGTCAATCCCATTATACGTTGGTAAAAGAGTAGCTGTAGAGTTAGCGGTGGTTGGTGATGACCAAGCTATACAAAGGCTATCTGCGCAATCCGTCCCTAATTTAGTAATGTAAGACAAGAGAGAAGGCAGTTTTATAACACCTACACGGCTGAAAGGGCGGATATGTTAAGTGTGAGGGAGGTTCGAACCCAAGACCCCAACACCCTAACCACCTGGCCATGCCGGGCCTGAATAAAAAGAAAAAGTGCAAGAGTTTTGTTTACTTACACAACAAAAACATTACACAAAGTAATTTGAGAAGTTACACAAGTAACAAAACAAGTGTGCAATTAGTATTCGTTGATATTGGCAGGAATTAAAATTGTTTTAATATATTTTCGAAATTATCGAAGAAGAAAAATATTTTAATCAAAATTACTAACTGGAAACCTTAATCATTTAGATAAGGTTTTATTCATTTCTGATTGTATGTAATTATGAAGGATTGTAGAGATTATCTACAAAAAAGTATTACATTAACCTTGTTGTTGATTAAACCCTGATTGTTTATTCAACTTTTGTAAATGAAATAAACGATTTTGGATTTTGTTTTGAATTACATTATATTTATCAAAATATATTAGATATGAAGGCAAATATTGTTTTAGCTTCGCAAGAGATTTATTAGAGTAACGCCATAATCTTGTGTATAAAACTCGCATAGAATTCATTTCAGTTTCAGAAAAAAAAATGCAAATTATAATATTAAAGACTATGTCTCATTGAATTTCAGGAAAATTTAACTTCAATCAGCTTTAGAAAATTACTTTTATTATTTGTTCAAACTCAGTACTAAACCGACTTTTTGACAGTTTCATTATCATCACTTGAAAGTTTTGTTCATACAAATTAGCATTAAATCGCTTCTTTTTTTTTACCTTCATTAAAATAACAATAAAGCTCTGTGTTTTTAAATGAATGATATTCGAAACTTGGAGAATTTCACATGTGAGCAAACTCTTTATAACAAGAATATCGGCTGTAAAGTCAGAGTTAATTTTAACCAATGTCATTTCTCACTATTAATTTTTACGAAAAAATATAAAACCTTTTTCTCCGAGTGAAAATTCAATGGCAAATGTTAGACACTGAAGTTAAGTCGTATTGTTTTATTCAACCACTCGGTGGCGCACAATATGTATACAAACGTCTACTGAAAGTTCCACATCCGTCACTTTCCTAAAGCACAACTTACCATCCTGTTGTTGTTGTTTTGATTTAAGCACAAAGCTACACAATGGGCTATCTGTGCTCTGCCCACCACGGGTATCGAAACCCGGTTTTTAGCGTTGTAAGTCCGCAGACATTTACCATTCTGAACGTGAATTAGGTCATTGTGGTGTTAACAATACTTTTCCTTTTGGATTAGTAGGTTTTCATTTTTGCTACAAGATTATTCGAATTTTATTCAATTTTATGTTTTCGAGCTTTCATATATTGGGATTTTGGTCAGTTTAAAAATAAAAAAACAGATGGAAGAGACTTGAACATATCGAAATTGTTTTTTGTTATCCGAAAAAACTTAAAGACACGTTTCATTTTCTTTAAAATACGAAGAAAAAACAATTTTACAAAAATAAAAAATGCTAGATTTGTAAGCTTCATCCTCGACTTTCAAGTCTTAGTCAGAATTTTAGACGTTGTAAAACACTCACAAGTCCTTGCAAATGTTCAATGTTCTGTTAAAATGAAGAATATTGTTAAAGTTTCTAAGATATTTAACTAAAAGATCTCAGAAATTCCTCAGAGGACATATCATGCTGAAATAATATATTTTCCTTTCATAAAACATAGAGACAAAACATGAAAGCCTATTATCACAGAAAATTCCAAACGAAATAAGTTTAAATTGCTCTGGTTAGCCAGTAACTATTTTGAAGCAATGTTTTAAGCGTATAAGATACGCCCTCTAATTTAAGTTTTATAGTAAACTATATTTCAGCAGCAATTCAAATGCAATACCATTATGGAAAATATAGCATTTTCAACCTTAACAAAAGTATGTAGAAATTATATATATTTTTTTTTTCTGATAAACATTAGATATACTTTGTTGATTTTATCAATATATAGAAAGTTCGACAATGAAATACTTTATAGTGTCAACATATATCTAATTATGTTAAATGGTAGTAATGTAAGCGATGTAAAAAAAAACAACTAAACCATGTATTGTTTCATTGTTATATCTTCTAAATAAAACAACCAATGGGAAATCGATAGTTCTATAGCGTACGCATTATATGTGTGAAAAATTGGTGGTTTGCAGTTTGAATGTTTCATATTATTCTGTTAAATGCGTACTTATGCCTGTTGGCTATGCGAGATATTATCATGAATTCATCTTATTTAATTTATATGAAAATGTTTATATATGTATTTTTCGTCAAGTAAAGTATTCGTCAAAAAATTCGAACACAACGCAAAGCTTACAATTGATTGTTGCATAGCTAGTTTTGGCATTTATCTTTTTCCTTATTTGTACGTTTTTTTTAAGAGGAAAGCAGCACAGTGGGTTATCCGAAATGCCCATAGCTGATATCAAACTCAGTTATTACTGATATAACTGCCCAGTTTTACTACTTGGCCAGCAGGGAGCTGGTCATAAATCAATAAATTATTTCTTGAATTTTAAACATGTTTTTCTGTAGTTTTTAAACTTGCTTGAAAAAATATCGTAAGCGGAAGTAGTAATAAATTAATTTAAGAATAAGTGATTATTGGAAATCAAAAGCAACACTGCGTAATAACCGACAAAAACTAGGACGTGACAACTTAAAGGTGACTGGCAAGGCCAGATAGTTAGGGTGCTCGACTCGCAAGTTGCGAGTTCGAATCTCTGTACCAACGAACATGCTCGACCTTTCAGCCGTTATAAGTGATGGTCAATCTCACTATTCGTTGGTAAATGAGAAGTCCACGAGTTGGCAATGGGTCATGAAAATAGCTGCTTCACCCTCTAGTGTTTCGCTGCTAAATTAGGAACAGTTGGAGCACATAATTCTCGTGTATCAATGCGTGACATTGAAAAACAAAACAACTTAAAGTAGGTTATAAAGAAATCTGTTTTAAAATCAGTCACCAAGAATAATCCAAATAAACAAAACTTTAAGACCTCAATAAACTACATCATTTCGGGAGAAATGACAGAAGAATATGTCAAAATCGAGATCCTTCCAAACCAATCTATTTCAGCTCTTTTTAAATAATAAAAATTTGAATTAGTTATTTGTTCTTTGTGCTGATAATGTTTACGAGTATAGATGTGTGATATGAATATTTGAACGTTCAACCTCTTTTTCTGCACACAAGTTGGAATAACGATAGTTTGCTCATTTCAAAAGTAAGTAAGTTTCTTTAGAATGTTACGTATTTAACGTTTATTATGCAAATAAATATCAAGCAGTAGCAAAAACTCGCTGGGGTTTGGTAGTTCTGTTCAGACATGAAGCGACATATTTAAAAACCGCAAATAAATAAATAAAACTTATAATCAGCCCTTCAATCGACAGATATTTTATTTTACTTGATCTTACAATCAGTAACACAAGTTAACTGTATGGGTTTAACAACAAAACAAATGTCTAATATGAGATAGAAGTCTATACAACATGGGTCAATTATCAGTTTATTGTGAAAAGATATCCTTTCAAGTTTTCGAACTAAAAGTAGAATTTACTATTGATCTTTGCAGTAATAACTTCCTAATAAAAATAAAGTTTTTTTACTAAAAAATTTACGGAAACAATGTTTTGAGCTTTTGAGTGTAATAAGCAAAGAATGTTCTAAAATTAATACAAAATATGAACTAAATCACCATAATGTAGTGATTGTAAGATTTCACTGACATAAGATACTTTAGTAGATTACGTTCTTCAAAGTAGTGAAAATAAATGGCTGAGTCATGAAACAAAATAATCAGGAATCCTCGACTGGAAAAGCTATTAAAATAATTTATAATGATAAGTGTAACACATAACACTACTAACTTTCATTCATGTATACACTATATAACGTATACATATTGCTGTTTTAACAGCACAAATTGAATATATGGTTTACTAAAATGTTTGACTTGTTGTCACCATCAAGTGTGATGCTTATTTTTGATGTCGACAACAAAAACTATTGAAAAACTGTTTCTTAAACAGAACTATTGTCTGTCTTCAACGACATAAAGATATAACATACATTTCAAAATTGTTTGCGCCCAAATTCACTCTATCTCTTTCCATGTAAAATTTCATTTTCAAGTCTATAAAACATGCGACTCGACGAGTAATCTCAGGGTCGCGGGTTCTAATCCCCGTCACACCAAAACATCTTTGCCTTTTCAGCCGTGAGGGTGTTATAATGTTACGGTCAATCCCACTATTCGTTGATAAAAGAGTAGCCAAACGTTGGTGGTGGGTGATGATAACTAGCTGCCTTCCCTCTAGTCTTACACTGATAATTTAGGAACGGCTAGAGCAGATAGTCCTCGTGTACCTTTGCGTGAAATTGTAAAACAAACAAACAAAAAAACATACGAGAAAAATGCGTTTGTACTGGATCAATAAAGCGCTGTAAAAATCTTATTACTGACCTTGTATATTTGTAAACACGCGCACTCTTTTTCAAGAACTTTTCTTCTTACAGCAGTCTACAATGGTTACTTCGTTTATTAATTCTGGTGTTTCTCCTAATTAGATATTGATAAATGTGAATTTGTTTGCACCGACAACATTTTGTTCCTTAGCTTACATTTCAAATAAAGATATATTGAATAAATATATAATATTGTACTCTGTGTTGAAAGCAATATATTTAGTGACGTAAGACAGATGGAATAAATGTGAGCTAATTAGCTTTCATTGGTTTCATTAAGCTACACCATTTCTTGGTAGAAAGCATAAACTGTCAGCGTCACACTTTTGGAAAAGATTGATTAGATAGGAATAAGTAATAAACCTAGTGAAATTAATAAAGCATTAGTTTCAAATGCATTTTGATAAGTATTCTCAAGAGCCTTGGCTCTTCCAGAAAGCTTGAATACATATACATGTACTTAAGAAACTTATAATGCATAACGTTTTAAATTATGAATACTTTAACTTTTGCAATCTGGTATTCAATTAAAATACTATTTGCGTTTTAACTCAGTAATAGGCATGCAGCCAACAAACATATTTTATTAAATCATCAACAGACAATGGACTATTATGTATCTTACACTTCTAATTAGTCACGGTTTAGACTAATTTCACCAATTTTATGCAGAAAGTGCTGCAGACAACATTAGGTGTCAAATACGAAAACGTTACCATTGACTCTATACTACTGCCTTGGCAAGAGTTGATAATGGGCATACAGCGAAGAACGTAAGGTATAATTTGACAAGTTTAACGGTTCTGTCGATATTTACCAAGTGGTAATCATACTCACTCATATATAGTTTTTCAGCTGAACGATCACGTTTTCAAAAGAGTGGTGCAATCTTATGAGCCACATTCTATTTTTTGGTACAGATTTATAAAACTTCTTCACTCAAACTGTTGTCATAAACACGATGGTTTGACTGTATAAATGACTCAAAATTGCTCACCACGTTCATTCTCGAATATTTTTTTTACATCGCTGTGTCGTTACAAAGAACAATTTTAGCCCATAAAAAAATAAAAGAAAACAATAATAAGATTAACAGAAATATTTAAATCGTAATAATGAAACAAGGGATACATGTCTATGTTGCATTTATTACCTCTTAATGAATTTGGCACCAGTGCTGTTTAAGATTAGTTTAAACAAAAAAACAGCAGGTATGTTAACAAGATACTTAGGAAGTTAAACATAAGATACAAGCAACCATAGAGAAAATCTTTAACACCAGTACATCAGAAAAGAATGCTTACAAGTTTTCTTGAAACGAAAATACTTTTATACATAATTCAGTTCATCCAGTTCAAAAGTTGATTTTATTCAACACGGAATGGAATAGACAAAGAACTCTCAGTCACTGTGAAAACGAGTTACCCAAATAATATATAACACTTCAATAAAGCCATGAGCCCAGCTCATATAAGTACGTAATTATATGTAACATAAAATATCTTAATGTAGAAGGGTCTTCAACTTTTGTAAAATCTGATTTCTAATAATAAAGCTAATTAACTTCTTCCCTGTAAAACATTTTTTTTTTGGTTTTAGAAAACTGTTCGAAAGCAAAATAGTGAGAAAAATTTGTAAGAATCAACATCCTTTAAAATTAAATGATGCTACTTTTTTAGCAGCTTTGCAAAACAAAAAAGTCAAAAGAAGTTAAATCATAAAAAATATAAACGTAGCTGCATACGTGTGTATTGAATGTAGCGTCTTTATAAAGATCTAGATATGGAAGTCAAATATTTTAGTAAGCCTATTTGACAGTATTTCTCATATAAATATTTCAATTTCTTGGGTTGCAAGATGTTGGTATTATCTGTGGAATGAAATTTATCTGGTGAAAAGAAAGTAAATTGGAATAACACATACAGTACTGTTAGGATAAAGTAAAAACAAATTAGATTTCAGACTACTTTCAAAGAACAATAGAAGGTAAAGCACAAGTGAAACACCAAAATTTTATTAATCTTAATATTTGGTGCAACAGAAATTCAGTGTACGTGCTTAAGTTCATTTTTTGCTTTAATAATTGCAGACACTTTGTCAGGCATTGTTACAATATATTTAATCAAAGTGTTCTTCAGGATTTTATTCCAAATGTCTCTAATATACACCAGTAGAAATTCTTTGAAAGTAACTTTTCATTTATTAATTTTTTTCATTTATCACTTCTCAAATCTGCCCAAATGGATTAAGATCGGGGCTCTGTGGGGGCATTGCATCGTTTGAATGATACCAGCAGCTTCTTTCTTAGCTAAATATTTTTTGTATAGGTTGTATGAGTGTTTAAAATCATTATCTTCTTCGTAGTAAAATCATTTACGAATAAAGTGCAAAACACTGGGTATACCATGACGGATCAGTATGTGATGGTACTTGCGCTAGTCCATTATTCCATCTATTTTGCAAGTATCTTCTGTCATCTCAGCAGAAAAATACCCACAATCTTTCATACTACCTCCCCCATGCTTCATGGTAGGTGCTATGAATTGAGGTATGTTTCATTTTTCTTTAGCCGGGCGTAAAACCTACGCTTTGAAACAAATATTTCAAACTTAGAATAATTCGTCCATAACGGTCTTTTACAATCATCAATAGTCCAGGTTTTGTACTTTTTAGCAAATTTCAGTCTATTAACAATATTTGGACATAAAAAGCAAAGGTTTCTTAATTGCTAAACCAACAAATATTTCGTTCTCAATCAGTTTTCTTGATACTGTAGATCTGGACACTTTTCTAACATTTGATACAAAGTCATTTATCACATGCTTGAAATCATGGTAGCCTTTCTTCTGTCTCAAATACTGTATAGACAAGATAATTAACATCAGTATTACATAGCTTAGGTGTTCTGCCTTTTTCTTTCTAATTTTCAAATTTACCTGTTTCGGTTTCAAAATCAAGGGTGTACTTGATAATGTTTGGGGAACACTTTAATTCTATAATAATTTGTCTGAAAGTCCAACCAGCATCACATGAAGCTTTTATGTAACGTCTCTGCTCAACTGACCATCCTTTATAATCTTTGAGTCGTGGCATGACAACAAAAGTTAGTATATAGTGTTAAACACTGTTTTCATCAAGGTTTATTTATGAAATTCTATTAAATTGAATTCTACTAACATATATCTGTACCATATGCGAGCTTTTTTTATAGAGGTCAAACAATACTACAACAGACCCTACATTTGATCAGCATGTTCATTCAAGCAGAACCCTTATGAAATATCCTTGGTAAAAGTATATGGGAATAATAAAGAATCATAAGTTTGTTTGTTTTTTTAATTTCGCGCAAAGCTACACGAGAGCTATCTTCGCTTGCCGTCCCTAATTTAGCAGTGTAAGACTACACCGAAGGCGGCTAGTCATCACCACTCACCGCCAACTCTTGTGCTACTCTTTTACCAACAAATATTGGGATTGACTGTTACATTATATCGCTCCCACGGCTGAAAGGGCGAGCATGTTTGGTGTAACGGGGATTTGAACCCGCGACCCTCGATTACGAGTCGAGTATCTTCACTACATTTGCACAAAGGATATTTCAATACATTCCTTTATTGTAAAATATTTACACATTGAAGACTGGCGAAATTTAACAAAATAATCAAAATTTCGAACATGAATAGAAATTGACTTGTGGATATTGTAATAATAAATAAATCAGAAAAATATTTTGCTTTGTATCAAATTGAAGACATTTAAATTCACTTAATTATATCAACTAATTTATTGTTTTGCATATTTATACTTTATATGCATTTAAATCGTTTACTACAATGCAAATGACATCAAGTTGACAGATTGCACAGAGTAAACTTACATACTTTTATACGATATGTCGAATTCAGTATCACATGCCAGCTAACATTCTTTAGATAAAAATATAAGTTGGTTACTTGTAGTTAAAAGGCGTATTTTTAATATTTTGTATGTAATGTAAATAACACAGAAATCAACTTAAAGCAAACAGGTACCTCAATAAATTTCTTACTCAAGAGGTGTTGGGGATGTAAATTACAACAGTATCTGCATATAAATTGGGCTTAGATACTTTTATTTTGTTTATCACCAATACAAATATGCATTTGGTTATTTTTGTTATAAAAATTGCTTATGGTAAGCAGATAATCTTTTATTTAAAACATCATAATTCTACAGGGTGTTGAAGTTGTATTTGTAAGTTCTTTTCGTACCAACCTCATAATACCATCTAAATCAGCCATATAGTTCCATCTGTATTACAAAACATATAACATCATAATTTTTTTCTTTAATTTTGCACATGCTTGTTTTTATCGGTTGAGTTACATATTTAAATATAAAAACACCAATGGCGAATAATCTACATTTAGTTTTTACCAACATTACTGGAATAACAAAAACAACAACAACAGAATCTATCTAAAGTAATCAAATGTGAGATGTTTTCAGTCTTACTTATAATATATTGTTTCTTCACATAGGTCTCACTGTTTTAATAATATTATTTTTTTTCTAATATACAATTTGAGCCCCTGGCCATAAGCTCGTGAATTGAACTGTTATCGAAATCAAGTAGTTCAAAATACATAACACAAAAAAACCTGACCTTCAAGTTCAATCTGGTCGATTGTTAAAATCATTCGATATTATTATGTTTTTCCGCGAGGCTGCGAATACGCTACAGTTTTTTATATTTGATGAACATGCTTGTATCAGTAATAGCAGATAACAGTCATGTTCCATAACGCACAAAATATTGATAAGCGCTAGAAATATATTTTTACTACGAGGTATTTGTAGACGAATGAATTGCTATTTGTTGTATGTTATTTATTTCTTCTTGTTACCGAACGTATTTACATATTTATAATCCAGGTTTAATTTTAATTACCTTGTTCATTTCCAAACACAAATGTATTTAAAACGTTTAAAACTGACTACGTTTCCTGATCTTCATTTGAAAACTTTGTGCTATCACTTTTCTTATTTTCAGTATGTTCAAAATTATATATGTAGCCATCCTTTAGAAAACGAATAATATCGACAACAACATTCCTGGATTAATGCACAATTTGATTGTGATATTCGTTTGATCGAAAACTAGGAGTCACTATTTAAAAGAAACAGTCCGAACATGATTGGAATTTAATGGTTTTTCGATAAATGCGGCGATTCAACTAAGTTTGAAAAACAAAGAACAACGTATTAAAAAGTTCAACCTACTTTTGTTGAACGTCAATGACATTGTAATAATAGTTTCAAATAGATTTGTATCCAATGGCTGAATTTGATAAATCTGTAATACTGTATCGGTAATAATTCTTTCGCGCATAAATAAAATAAACGATTTTTTCGCTTTACAAATTTGTAACTTAGGTAAAGAATCTGTATAAAATAATATTTCACTTTATAGATTAATAGGACATTTACAAAAAAATTGAAAGGCCCACTAACTATGTGCTAAACATTCTGTTACATAGTTAGCTCTGTTAAAACAACAAAAAAGACAGTCACTTACAATACTGTTTTTCAGCAAACATTTCTGTAGCTATGTAAGTAGTGTTTTTATACCTTCCAACACAAAAAAAACACTTGAAAACAGTATGCCCCCCACCGCTAGTACATTGGTAAGTCTACTGAGTTACAACGCTAAAAGCAGCGGTTTGATTCCCCTCGGTGGACTCAACAGATAGCCTGATGTGGCTTTTCTATAAATAAAATACACATTTCTATAGCATGAGAAACTAGGAGTTGTCAGGTGATCACGATAATTCATTACATAGTATCAGTATTACAATACAATAACGAAATATCTTAGTCTTTCAAAAATAAAGTGACATAAATAAATAAATATTTAAGTTGTATTCTTTATACGAGCCAGCTAGTGTGTGTCTTTATAAATTTCACGTAGAGTTAAATAATGGTTATTTACGTTTCTCATCCCTAAATTTGAGCTTTTAAGACTAGAAAAAAGGCAGCTAGTGAATAGAACCCACCCCTCTGCTGAAACTGTTGATCTACTCTTATCTAACGGAATAGTGAGATTTGACTAACACCCTTATAGTGCACAAAGTCCTCAAAGCTCGAAGCGCGTTTTTGCAGCAATGGGAATAAATGTGAGCCATGACACCTCAGTTTACACTTGGGGCAAGGTAACCACTATATTGCACCTGGCTGCAACATCTAACTTCTATTGGGTATTAATTATAATCAGTATTAAATGACAAGAAAATGAATCACCAAAACAGTAATAAATACAAATGAATGCATTTATCATGAATTAAAATATTTTTAATGTAGGGAACAGATAACTATACATAAAGTCAAACTTTTGCAATAACAATCTTACTTCACATAGTATATAATTTGACATTGTAATCAACATATTACAAATCATCATTTTTGTCTCTTGTCGGTTATGGACTTTCGCTCTTTTTAAACATCCTTTCAATGAATTTACTTTTATAGCTCTAATTCCATAGCTCATGCTATAAAGCGTATATTTTCTGCGCAAGCTTCACAGAAAACCTTAGATTTAAGTTTATTTACTGCTTTGTACAACTTTTTATATAAATTTTATATATTACTGCACAAACTACAATAGAAAACCCTAGATATGTGGCTCATCTGTCTATCTGTAGGCTTATAACGTTAAAACTCAGGTTTCGATACTCTCGATGGGCACAGTATGGAAAGTCTACTTGTAACTTTGGGCTTAACATAACAAACAAGCCGTAGATCTAGGTTTATCCATTACAATACAAACAATATTTTTTGCATATATTTCAGTAAAAAGTTCTAGATTTAAGGTCTTTATTACCTTGTTGAATGCTGTTTATGCTTACATTATCATTGAAGTTTGATTCTAAATCTGCATAGTGTGTTGTAGAGCTGTCTTTTTTTTTTTAATGATGTGTTTCTATCACAGTGAGGAAGGATAATTACACAAACTGGGGTTTGGAGCAAGGAAAAGTATATTTCCATCAATCATACGTCCCCCCTTGTGACAGCGGTAAATCCACAGACTTACGACGCTAAAATTCGAAGTACATTTCACGAATAGACACAGAAAATATTTCCATGCGACTCTGCTCAATAAACAAACAATTGATCCAACGCACACTGTAATGTAATATCAAACTTTCATGTAGTTACCATTTAAACGAATTAAAAACGTTAGTTATTCAAGTAAAAATATTCTGAATTACTATTCCTGACAATTTGAGAACCATGGTTGAATACAGCTCAAATACTAATTCTACTAAGTAGGGTGTATACACTGTTATAGTATATAAGTACATTTCCATTTCATAGAACGCGTGTATATGAATTTTAATTTTATTCGCCAGATTAAAATCATTTAAAACAGAGCTACAATCAGCATCAAACAATGTGATTAACACTATGAAACCGTTTAATATTAAGTCAAGTAATGTGGAATCAGTAACAATAAAGAAACAATGAGATGATTCCCTTTCCTCATATCGCTAGGCACACGTCGACTTCCGGAATATTTTCGCCCCCCAGTGGCTCAGCGGTATGTCTGCGGACTTACAGCGCTAAAAACCGAATTTCGATACTCGTGGTGGGCAGAGCACAGATAGCCCATTGTGTAGCTTTGTGCTTAATTAAAAAAAAACAACAACAACTGGAATATTTTCATACAAAATTTTGAAACAAGGCCAAAAATACAAATTATGCCAATTTCTTATTTAATTGTCAATTTAAAACTTTCTATTAATAATATTTTTATTATCTAATTAAGGATAGAAAATATTATAAACAAAAACTGTTACCAAATTAATACGTGACGTAACGCAAGAGAAATCACCTTTGAAATAACACTGTCAAGCTTAATCAGAAAAACTATTGCGTGTGTATTAGCTTTCACTCTAATCGAATGAACAACTACATATTTGAATCAAGTGTATTTCGAATCCTTGTCACTGAACATGATTGTTCTTTCAATCATGGGGCGATGTAATGACACAGTGAATCTCACTATTCGTTTGTAAAAGCATTCCAAGAATTGACAGTGGGTAGTGTTGACTAGCTGCCTTTTCTTCAGTATATCACTACTAAATCAGAGACACCTAGTGCAAATAGCTTTCGTGTAACTAACTGTATGCGAAATTAAGCAAAGAAATAAAGAATAGCACAGTTCTGCAAGTATTACATATATATATATCTTTCAGTATAAACCTTTTAAAACAACTGACATTTGTACTTGATTTCATGCTTTTATTTCTTTATTTTGCCAGTTAGGTTTTGTATCTCCTGTTATCTTTTTTTCTTTTTTAAGAAATACATTTAAGTTCACTTAAAATCGTTTTTTTTTTCGAAATCTCGAAAATCTTGTATGTATCAGACTTTACGTTTCAATTACCCTACATTACTAATGAAAATTTTTTGTCTCTTGGCCTCAAAATTGGCTTTATTCTGGTATATCACTGCTAAATTAAAGAAAGCTGGCACAAATAACCTTCGTGTAGCTTTGGACGAAATTCAAAATAAACTAAACAAATAAATGAAACTCAACATGAAAGTATCCTCCACTAGAATACAACACAAGACCACATAAAACTAAAAAAAAAAAAGAAACCTTCTAACAACATTCACAAAACACGTTCAAAACACATTATGAATCAAACATTAATACACATTTATTGTACAAAGTAAACTACAAACAGTATAAAACTCACTACAGCCACAACTGCTTTTCAAGTTCTTAAAACAACTTTCTCCGACTTCATGTATGAATACTCAAACACAAAAACAGTAACAGATAGGGTCTTAGATAGTATACTAAATCACTTCGAGAAAAAATTAGAGAAAAAAAGAAATATTATGCAAAATTGACAGATACTGCATACCTGATAATGACAGCATTAAGTACCTCTCTAGTGAATACAGAAATGAGAAATAAAAAGCAGGCCACCTGATTACTAGACATTTTAAATCTAACATAATTTTAAGTTATTTTATAAAGATTGTAAGTTATTTATGGAAATGGTCACATATTAGCTTAAAATGTTTGTAAAATGCTGAAACACAGCTAGAACTGTTTGGGTATTATATGCCAACCAAATGAAGTGAAAGTTTGTTCCGTGCATCTAATCTTTACTCACCTACATGAACATGACATCGACAGGGGTCAGAGCAAATGCGCGTAGTTAGCTCTGATCCTCCTGTAGTAAATGAAATAACATTAATATGTAAACAACAACAAGTGTAGGAGAGAGGCAGAGATCAAATGCTCCTGACCTAGATCTTCAACGACCAAATCCCGACGTAGAGAAAGAAAAATGCATTGAAAAAAACTAGGTCTCTCAAAATACTTTGGAAGTTTTATTACCTGTGCAATCCATTTTTTGTCAGTTTTAAATTTTTGAATAATAAAAATTCTTAGTAACATTGCAACCGTTTCTCTGAATTGGAGGCACAATAAATGAGTTCAACATTTGCGGGCGAATACTAAATGTTTCAGTCATGCAATACCAACATGACCATTTTTGGAATAACAAAAATCATGGAATATACTGAAAAGTCGAAAAGTATCAATATCACTGCTTAGTACCTGCAAGAAAGTATCTTTTACCACATGTCATGTAAACTGGCCAAACTACAGCAAAGTAATTGTCAAAAATCCCTAAAATTATGTTTTTTTAGCATCCTAACTTCTCTGTAGTTACTAAAAGTGAACAAGTCTCCATTATTTTTGTTTGTCAATGCTTAAAAACTGTAGGAAAGTATTTTATACCAAATCTCATGTAAATTGGTCAAAATACGGCCCAGTTATTGATTAATTGGTTATTTGAAATTAAAGTTAAAGCTACACATAGGGCTGGGTATCTGTTTTCTGCCCATCACGGGTATCAAAACTCGATTTTTAGCGATGTAAGTCAGCAGACATACCACTATTGGGGCTCATTTAATTGACCAAGAACTTTAAAATTATGCTTTTTTGTAAGATTACACCCCTCTAAAAGGTATCAAAACAGGAAAATTCAACTTTTCCTAAGTCAATGTATTGTGCGCATAAAAATATATTTATGGCAACTTTCATCACAATTGATGGAAATATTACTGCATTGAAGTCCAAAATTACATTTTTGGTTTGTTTGATCTTTGAAACCGTAATATTCTTAAAAAGGACTAAACCAAGATATAAGCATACAACATTTTTAGTGAATCAGTTAAGGTGTGAACGATTAGCAATTGATTAAAAAGGTTTTGGAAAGAGTTTATGTTTTCTTATAGCAAAGCCACATTAGGCTATCTGCTCAGCCCATCGAGAGGAATTGAACCGCTGATTTCAGTATTGTAAATCCGGAGACATACCACTGTATTAGAGGAGCAAGAAGAGAAGAAACAATAAAAACGGTATGTCTCACTGCGGAGACAATAAACGAATATATACACTGTGTGTTTTAAAATTAGCTCTAGGTATTCGAATATGAAACATACAGTTTAAAAAAATATTTAAACATTTTTTTTTATTTAAAGAAGTTTGGTTTGTTTAGTTTGTTTTGAATTTTCCAGTAGGTGGTGATGACTTCACTCTAGTCTTACACTGCTAAATTACGGACGGCTAAACCAGATATACCTCGTTTAGCTTTGCGCGAAATTCAAAAAAAAACAAACAAGTCATGTTACAACGTCCGGTCATGCTTTACCTGAACACGGGGCATTTTTACACAAGCCCAGCAGCATAGTTTTAACGCAAAATACACTAAAAGACTTCATTTTTCCATATCCTTCGTCTCAAAAATATACACAGAGATGAAAACTCAAAACTTTAAATAGGCCAGGTTAAGGATTTGGAAGTCCAAAACAAATTTTATAGGACGACCCTCATAACCATACTTGATAAATCAAATACAATTCGTGCTGTTTATTTACTCCAGTTTAAATGATGAGTACATAATATACAAGATAATTTCAAATATTTATTATAAACATAAAACATGACAACGAGTATTTTGTTGAATGGTCCAATAAATGTTTATGAACGAACGTTCATATTAATGAAAAGTACAAAACACAGTTTCATATGAATCAAATCAAATCACTGTTTTAAAAGTGATACAGTTACAAAGATACATTTCTCAATGAGACATCTAGATTTTGGTTGACTGTTTTGTTTTTTCATCTTACTATGCGGATCCCTTCGACTCAGGAAACATGAAACAACTGTACACATTTACTACCCCTCCCCACTTTCTTGAACGGCTCTGTCTTCATATTTTATTGATCCACTATAGAAATAAATTATTGTATTCTAGGTAATAAAATTTTTGTCACTGCTGCTTCACGTGCAACTGGGTATTTGGGTATTAGTCAGCTTTTGGTTTTGTAAAAACATTAGTCTAAAGATGACCGTTTTCTGATCTCCAACCCGAGACTTCTAGACAAAACAAACAATGACTGACGCTAATATTGAAGTACTTTACAGCTGCTGTTGAAATTGTCTAATGATCTGTTAGAATATTTAATTAATGTTAATAACTGTACTCTTGTGAAACAGAACAAAGCAAATGAGAGGTAATCTAACAATTAAATTTACTTGGAAATACTTTGTCGTTCACACTCTACTAGTACGTTCTACAATTTTTGTCGCAGACATCATAAGAGTAAACATTTCTGTTTTACCTACGCGACCATTATAAGAAAGATTCTGCTCTTGCATTTCACATACGTTAAATATTTAGTACAAAGAATTAATTTCTTTGAAAAGCTGTTTCTTTATGATTTCACGTATGAATTTTTTATGAAATAAAAGTTTTATCAAGCGCTTTATATTCACTAGCCTTTGAGTTTGAAAAGATTACTTGTTAATTGATATAACGTCATATCACAATAAAAGTGTTAATAGTAATAATCCCATCCTTCTTTTCGTAAGTCAGAAGGCTTATGACGCTAAAATCCGAGTATCGATACCTGTCGGTAGGTACGTCACAGATAGCCTATTGTGTAGCTTTGTACTTAATTACAAACAAACAAAACGTCCTGTTTAACTAAAGGGACACTCAGTAGAATGCATACCTCCGCGACGCAGGGTTTATCATATCTGACTCTCAGAAAATATTAAAATGTACCTGTTAGTCTCTTTTTAACAACAAATGCGGATCAATAAATAGGATGAAAAGTAAGTTCTACATACGTTCACCAAGTTTCATCAACAACCTGTCATTTCTGACTAATAATAGAGCAAAGATAGTGGGAAAAGGCGGTCCGCATGCCAACAGGTGGGAAATTTCTTTTATTTTTGTGACTTTGACAATCCAAAAAAGCAATCACTTCTATGTTGGTTTATAGTCCAATTGTGTGTCAACTTTCGTCTAATCCATTGAGCTGTTTTCAAGAAATCTTGCTAACAAATAATACACACATGGGTGATAACATAAGCTCCAACATCTGCGGTGGCGGAGGTAATAAACAAAATCATCGCTTAAATGAAATGCTGTTACCCACATTTATTATTGAAAACTTGTATTGGACAGATAACGACAGGTGTGAGAAAATATATAACAAGTCTTATTGTCCAGAAATGTCACATTTATTTTAATATGATACATCACGCTTAATATAAAAGATGAATTTTGAAATAATGTAAGCGTGTGTGTTTTCTTACAGCAAAGCCATATCGGGCTATCTACTGAGTCCACCGAGGGAAATCGAACCCCTAATTTTAGCGTTGTAAATCCGTAATCATACCGCTGTACTAGCGAGGGGCAATAATTTAAGCAGTTGCACTTTCCTATCTTATAGACACGCATGTAGTTTACCATAGTAATGCTATACATTTTACGTTATACTATACCTGACATAAGTAAATACTACAGTTTCGTGACAAACATAATTTATGCGTCAGTTTTTACATACTTGATCAGAATAATGAGCTTTTAATCTATGTGATAGGTGTTGTGATTTCATGAGGGTTGAGATAATTATATTACAACATATCTGATGCCTCACCACATCTTTACTGTCATGTCTATGTCAGGTAGTGCTTTATCTCACGACCAGAGATCTTTACAACAGCTGTACAGCAAAATTTCTATTACAAAGAAATCAGTTGTAAGGTTACAATGCCCGCAGCACACTATTCCACATTGCATCCTTTCCATAATACATCTGGTATCTGAATACGATGTTTTCTCGCACGTTTAAATAATACAATCTCACATAAATCCGTAGGCGACCTGGAGACTCAATTAATATATTTTCAAATGAAATAAAATTGTTACTCGTTTAATTTTCCAGCTGTTTGAAGTATGTGATATGACGTTGAAACAATGTGTGTCACTTATCCAGTCAGAGATTATTATTTATTACGTTGTGTAATATTGTCTAGGGCAGTAGGAAGTTTTTTTGCCACCGATCTTTGTGTTCGTAAATTCTCACATGTTAAAAGACGTCCATTTTACTTTCTATGACTGGTAAGATTTATTGAATGTCTCTCTTTGGATATTTCTGGCACCCCAAATTGATCCATATTTCTTTGTTTTCCAGTATTATTATGTACAAGGGATATTCCTGCCTTAAGAATTATAAATTGCAGATCTTAATCCATCTTTTCGATGTGAGTATATGAATATTTTTGTATAAAATGAGGTTGTTACATATCCTTTCAGAAAGCGATTATTTTTTGTGACATCACATTACTTAATAAAAGAAGAAAAAAGTCAAAATATACCTATAATCGTTTAAATAGAATGTACTAAACCCTGTTTTCATTTAATACATTTCATCTCATGATGCCAGGTTATGTTGATGAAATATTGTCAAGACTGAAACCATTTTACAGTATTTTTCCCTAAGTATTTTTTTGAAAGAAAAACTGATTAACTGCCGTTTTCTTCATATAATTTATATAAACTTACGTTTAATCCCATAGGCGTAGGTATTTAGGTAAGGGTACACTACATAACCAAACGAACTAACTTTAAGAATTTATAATTTTTCGATAGAAATCAGACGGTTGTCATCGATTCTATAGGAATTATACCTAGCGATTAATTCTTTAGGTATTTCTAACTTCAGAGTATTTCTCCCCAGTAGCTCAGTGATAATAAATGTTAAATGCTTTTAATGTTAAAATTCCCCCATCACTTGCTGCAACGGACCCACTACAGATAGCCTATTGTGCAGCTGTGCGTTTGGTAACAACAAATACAAATCGTTACATCGATTACTATTTTTTGGGAATATATAGCTATCCTTATAACAACAAACACATACACACACAAATTATGTGCACCAAGTTTATTACGACTTATATAACGTTTGTCTTGATTGGAAGGTGACATTTCAGGCTTCATATTGAGTGCTTCAGATTGGTTTTAAAACAAATAAATCAACGAAAAGGGCAAGAAAAGTACATAGTTAACTCAGTCTACATGTTAAATGCACTGCCTAAACCCACCTAAAAATTATGAACATGCAATGATAGAAACACCTTTTCGTACTTAGCTTTTAACATTCTGTAAATGTATAGGATGTAAAATATATATATTTTAGGTTTGGTTAATAGATATATTTTAAATGTAAATACGAACATACATTGTGACTTGTAGATACGATATCGCTTTTCTAGAGAATTTCAATGTTGAAGTACAGCTTACCTGAACGTCAAAACGGTCAATGGTCTGTAAGACTTGTGGCTTGAGGCATCGGCCATAGGCTTTCCCCAGAAGTCATTCTGAAAAACATGACTCAAAGAAGTCTTTCCTAGAACATCAGGGTTCGTCGTTATGGCTACTATATCATCGTGTACAAAGTCCCCAGTGAGAGAGTTCAAATAGCACATTCCTGCTAGCATACCTACACACAGGTACACGACCAGATGACCAAGTGGTCTTGACCACCACCATGAACATGAACCCTTGATTGTTTGATAAACTCTAGCACCATTTTGGCTATACATGGGATGACCGGAACGACATAAGCTAGCCAGCAAGTTCGGCCCGTTGCAACGGAGTTCACTGTCCACCCACCTCAAATGCTATGAAATCTCTTCTCCGGGAGTTGTGTTGTAAACCTTCTCCTTGAGTTGCGTTAACAACCACCACTATACAATCAATGCTGAGCTACGTCATATTACGTCACTCAATTGGATCTATCCCGACAAGTAACACCACCTGGCAGAAATATTATACTTTGATCCTAATAAATTAATAAATTATTCTGACTGTTAATTACACAGCCTTTAATAACAATTTTCTTAGACATAACATTATTTATTTTGCCTTGTCAGAGAAATTTTCTAAGCTATGATGTTAATTTTAATTTTACTGCCTGCACTTTCAAAATTTGCTTCTAAATAAAATCATTTGTTTTGAGTTAAACACGAAGTAACACACTTCACTTTGAGTGCTCTACCTACCAATGGTAACGAAACCTAGATTCTAGGGGTACCAGTCCACAGACATACCATTATACTACTGGAGATCTACAGAAAAATAACTAATTGAAGTTTTTTTTTTATAAGAAACGTTTGCAAGAGAGTTGCTATTAAAAACCTTGATTTGTAAAAACCGTCATCACCACATAACTGTCTTAAATCTATGCTTGAAAATCTGTTATACTATGTTTACTTGTGAAATAGCGTGTTATTTCTACAAACAAAACTGCACAGTGACTTTCCGAACACCCTGTATATGGTTCACTTCTGGTGTGGCTAAATATGTTTGTAACTTATTGAATACGTATGTAAAGAAATGACCAAAAGAATTGGGTAAAATTTTTCATTTTCCAAGCACAACATACAGTGGACTAATTAAAAATTGATGGTATTTTTAAATACAGTTTTATGAATGATTCGTATGTTATAAGGGACGCTATAATCAACACAATAACGGTCCAACAGTCAACTGAGTGTATGTTATAAACAGTTTTGAAATTGTCTGTGTAAAAATATCAACAGTCTAACAAGAAGCATATAAACATTTAAGTTGCAGCAATACTTTTAGTTAAAATTTAGCTGTGTTTTTCGCTCTCCATTTTTGAATTACGAATTTCCTTCAGCTTTGTGTAGAAGTTCCTTAGGGTTCAGAGTCATAATCTTCTTTCGGTTTTTAATACATTATTTTTTATTTGTTATCCAGGTCTTTGGAATTTTATTGTAAATCGAGAAGTATATCTATTTCACCATTCCTAAGCTCATAAAATGCATAATATAAGTTAATCTTACAAAATGTGACATATAACACACTGAAAGCAAACTATTAAGTAAAAAGTAAAGCATAGCGACGAATTCATCCTCGTAAAAAAAAAAAAAGGAACAAGTAACGCAGCAGATTTGATGTATTTTATGTTTATCAATCAAGCCCGCACTGGATATTCACTGCTAAATGAAATAGAATTCACTAAATGCATAACAATAAATGAGATATATCCTGCATTATATATGTTTTATATGACATATATATATACTACAGTGACTACACATGCCAAATGAAATATTGTTTACAATGAATTCACATTTTACAGTGACAAATCTTACACCAGTAGTTCACTTCTAAATGAAATATTATATCCATTGAATACACACAACTTATGTGATTATACTCCATGCTTAAAACACTTTATTGAATTCTTTTTATATCTTCACTACTTAATATAAATCACACACTCACTAGTAAGTGAAACATTCCACCCACTGAATACACTACCCTAAGTACATACACCTAAGGCTAGGTACATTAGCCTAAATAACCTACATCTGATATTTTCCCTAAGATTATCTATATTCTTTCTTTTTTAACCTTTATGACATTGATTTATTTAATCGAGCTTCGCGTTATTTTCTACGTTAGGCATCAAAGGTTCTTTGTCCAGAAGACGTGAAACGCGAGAAGATGGTATTGCAAGCAGTAACTTAAACTACTGCGATATATCTCTATCGTTACGTGTCACCATCGTAAAACCCTGGACACATGAAACAGGTTTAGAAGTTGTTATTGCTATATTGTTACATATATCATGATAAATACAACAGCCGTACTTCTGGCATCTGCGTAGCAACTTATTGAAAATATCGATAACGGGTGAAGAAATAAAAAAACATTATCTGACAAAAATAGCGTGTTTTTAGTTAGCAGCAAGTAACCACAAGTTCTATTAACACGATCCAGATAAATAATTCAATAGCTTTTTCAAATTTGATAAAGTTGTGCTATGTAAGGTTTGTGTTTATTTTTTAATGATACTTCATAAACGTCTACGTAGAGCTTATTCAATAACGAAGTTGTGTTTTTATTCAAAGCTGCGTTTACCTTAGTTTACATTTTTTGTATTGAAGTAAGTTGGTTTGATGTTCTTGTTTGTTGTTTTGAATGAAGTACAAAGCTACACAATGGGCTATCTGTGCTTTGACCACCACGGGTATCAAAACCCGGTTTTTAGCGTTGTAACTTCGCAGATATACCGCTTAACCACTGGAGGGCAAGTTGGTTTGAATTTCACGTAAGGCTACACGAGAGCTATCTGAGCTAGCTGTCCCTGATTTAGCAGTGTAAGACTAAAGAGAAGGCAACTAGTCATCACCACCAACTCTTTTACCAAAAAATAGTTGGATGATCCGTCACATTATAACGCCTCCACGGCTGAAAGGGCGAGCATGTCTGGTGCGACGGGGGTTCGAACCCGCGATACTTAGATTGCGAGTCGAATGCCTTAACCACTTGGTCAGGTTATTAAGTAGACAGTAATAAGTTTTAAATGTAACTGAGATGTGATTAAAACTGTATCAATAACTTAAGAGAGACTACAAGTGTAAAGTGTTTATCTAATCTACTGAGTTGGATATTAAGAAAAGGTAATTTACTGTATTTTTAATAATTTTACTTATGAAAATGAAAAAAATGGTAAATTAATTTGGGCGAAGACATATATTTATTATCAAGTACAGACTGAAAGGAATATAATAACATTGCTTAACAGATGATATAAGAAAATAAACACATACAAAATTATTCAGTTGAAAACTCAATGACCTTCTTGTACATTTTTATGTAAACAAAATAATGATATATGGTATTCAGGGACGCATATAAACATTTAAAGGGTAAAGTATAGACACTAGGATTTCATGTTTAATGTTCAGGATCTTTATTCAGTATTCAGGATCTCGTGAAGAATAATCGTATTATCGTTGTTAAACATTCAGTACTTTATGTTTATTCCCCAATATCTGTTGTGCTTTATTTTGAATTTAAATTTGGGATCAACGTCTAAAATACGCTATCCGCTAAGAGTCTCATGGTTAATGTTTGTTGTTGTTGTTGTTTTTTAATTTTGCACAAAGCTACTCGAGGGCTATATGTGCTAGCCGTCCCTAATTTAGTAGTGTAAGACTAGAGGGAAGGCAGCCAGTCATCACCACCCACAGCCAACTCTTGGGCTACTCTTTTACCAACGAATAGTGGGATTGACCGTCACATTATAACGCCCCCCACGGCTGAAAGAGCAAGTATGTTTGGCGCAACGGGGATGCAAACCCGCGACCCTCAAATTACACGCCTTAACACGCTTGGCCATGCCGGGCCTCATGCTTAATGTCCAGAATTCGTTGTGTTTTATTCTAGGTATTATATTCATTACTCAAGGTCTCATAGATAATATCAATATGACCCAGCATGGCCAGGTGGTTAAGGCACTCAACTCATAATCCGAGAGTAGTGGGTTCGAATCCCCGTCACATAAAACATGCTAGTTCTTTCAGCCGTGGGGGCGTTATAATGTTACGGTCAATCCCACTATTCGTTGGTAAAAGAGTAGCCCAAGAGTTGGCGGTGAGTGGTGATGATTAGCTGTCTTGCCTCTTGTCTTACACTGCTAAATTAGGGACGGTTATCGTGTTGCTTTATGTGAAATTCAAAACAAACAAACTTAATTTCAGAAATGATGTATAAAACACTTAGGAGTTTTATGTTTAGGGACCTGTTTTACAGCAAGACGTTTTTACTGTCAATGGTTTAGTACACTCTGTTTCATGTTTACGATCACACGTTTGATGTGCACAGTATCGGTCAAAAGCCTGAATTAATGTGCCAGCTCTCATTTTTCATAAAATGTTCAAAAGTGTTGTTTTATTTTACTTTTTATACTTACACCTATAAATATAATAACACGATGTAACACAAATTTTCTTCCTCGAGAATATGTGTTATTTCTTAATTGCTTATGTTGCAAAAGTACATAAAATGGCCATTATTCCCTTCAAATTTTATTTTTGTGACCTGAATAATGAAACTTAGAAATTAACCTATTTTCTATGTAAAAACGGGCAAATTTGCACATTTTCATTTACATAAGGCCTGAATAAAACAACATATGAATCAAGATTTACATGTATTTATACTAAAGTTATACAAAAATGTTTAGAAGTGAGTAGTTTATCCAGACTTGCGACTGTAATGTAAATCACCTTCACGTATTAGCCACCAAATATAGTCTCGGTATTCGATTTTGTTAGACCAAGGTCTCTGATCAAGTCATTAAGGTCTCTTTTGTTGGGGTAGTATGAGTTTCTCTCACCAGGTACACCTCTGAAATCGTAAGCTGGATCTTCAACGTCTACCTCCTCTTCTGATTTGCTGCTCTCTTCTGATGATGGCTAATTTCTCTCTGGCAAAGTGGGTACAAGGAGCTCAGGGCAGTGTGGCACTGGGGTGATGGATGATGGAAGGTCTGGATGCATGATAGCAGATGTATTCTTGCCAGCCCTACGTTTGGAAGGGTCCACCATGCAGAAGTAATAATTGCTTGAGTGGTCAGTGGGTTCACGCCAAATTCTTGGAATAGCGAACTTCATGGCTCTCTTTTCCCCTCTGTATGATGCTGCAAAATAGTAAAATAAAATTGTTATTATGAAGAATAAATTTATTTCATCCATAACTAATGTGTAAGAGGTTCATGTAAAATATTTTATGTTTTTTTTTTCACTATACTGTTGGAAATTTAAAAAAAAAGATTGAAAGACATTTAATGTTAAAAAAGTTTAAAATTAGTATAATATAAAATCTTACTATTCAAGCAAGCAAAAATTGTTCGTCATACCTTCTAAAATTTTTTGCAGTGCTTGCAGGTAAAATGAGGTGCCCAGGGTTTGTCTTGATCCCCGATAGGCGTGCCGAAATACGCCTTGTAGGCTTCACACATTTTAGTAGATGCTGTCACAGAGTATTTTTTCGCTCTTGTCTTGATAAATTGGCAACATACATAGCAGAATGCGTCTGGAGAATGCTTGCAGCTTCTTGATGCCATCTCTGATAAAATCAGACAGATCTATGAGTTCACTCAGACAGCTAGAACTAAACTGAAGTATTGAGTGGTAAGCCCCTGTATATATATATATATATTACTATGGAAAGTTCTTGAAAATTCTGAAAGGTTTTTGAAAATTCTCGTAAGTTTTACAACATTCTAGAAAATTCTTGAAAATTCTTGTAAGTTCGAGAAAATTCTCTATCAGCTACTCAGCACTGAATCTGCCTGGAATGTTATGGAAAATGGGTAAATCACTCGATTTGTTACGTATATAAAATGACTATCTTTTTATATACATAACAAATCGAGTGATTAATATGTAAGAAGTTCTTTTACGCACTTATTCGTTTAGGAAAACTTTAATTAGTTCCTGTTGGATATTATGTTTATGTCCGGAAATAGATGCATTTATATATATATGCCTGTGTAATTACATATAGTGTCTAATACAGTAACTAATAGTGTTGTACATTTAAATCTGATATTAAAGCAAATCGTTTTGTACAACAAAAATTAAGTGTACGTGCTGAATTTTCTATCGAGGTATGATAAATATTTAATGCAATTCTGTCGTCAAACAAAGCTAATTTTTATTAATTATTGTGTGTCGTTTGTGTCTACTTTTTATGAAAACGCTGCAACATATTATTTTGCATTTGTACCGAACTGTTCAAAAGAACTTTCGTTTGGTACGTGTTTTAGCAAATTCTTACATCCATGCTAACAGGAATAAATTTCAATTGATGTAACTATCGCGAAAGTTTATTCTACTGTTTATTCTACTATTCTGTTGTCTACTATTTACTTACTACATTTCACAAATAACAGATTTTATTGGCATATGCCATTTGTTTCTTGAAAACTAGAAAACTTATGACTAATACGAGTGATGAAAATATCCAAGTAGCCGAATGTTTAACTGTCGTACATTAACTTCTTGTTTCTGTTATCGTCCTGGGAAAATCGAATAACGGCGCGTATAGGCTAATGTGGTATAATTACACTGCACGAGGGTCGAGATTTTGCTGAGTCTGTATATCAAGATAAGTGACATACAAACACAGTTATGAATTATTCAATAAAAGTTTTTTATGAATTTTCCCACCTGAGGATGGTATGTGTTTAACTGAGAGCAAAACCTCATTGATGAAATGATTCAATTCATTATACAGTTACTGACATCTAATACCTACAGTAACTGGGTTAAAATTAAACCTTGAAAAACACGTTTGATCTTGAAATGGATGAACAATATTGTGACAATACATGAGTTTCTGAAGAACATCATAAAGTTATACATTGTTAAAATTATATGTGAACAAATAAAAATACTCGTATTTCCTCAGTTAGCTTATACATTTTTTATTGTTTGTAAGTCTAAAAAGGTTACTTTCTGAGAAAAAATCTGTCATGATTTTCTTGAATGCACATTATATTAATCAGTGTTTAAAGCTCATATGTCAAACAATTCTAACAGTATAACCGCTATTTGGATGTCAACTTATGCCACTTACTGTCATTACCATTAAAGCATTGACATTACAATTATCATTAGTTATTAAGACAACTAAGAATGAGTTCAACCATCAATAAATATTCAACAACAAGCTACAAATAAAGTTAGATATCAGCTGATGTCCGACCAAATTAGGAACACGTTCATGTGTCATTCAGTATTGTCATCAAACTACAGATAAGTTTAGATAAGAGTCAATAGTTCACCACAACCATGTATGAATCCAAGTATTGATGGATATTCTCAAAATTAGGTAGAATTTGTATGTAATTAAACACAGGAAATTTAGTAATTTGGGCTCTTTTTGGCATAATAACACTTCTCTAAATCTTTTCGCTTACGTACTCGTAGAGTTTATAATATCAGGCCATTAAATATGTTATCACTTCTATTGTACATAATTATTTATATACATTTTACGTTCGAGAACTCCACTCTTATCTTTGTGGTAAATAGTGATACTTTCTGATCCTCATTTTTCTCAAAAGCTCATTTGGTTTTAAAATTACTTATGTGCTGTACCAGCAAATGTTTTTGTTTTATTAACACTGTATTTTCATTTAGAAGAGGTTTATCAAATTTTCCATATATTCAAATAATAAGAACAGTTCACCAGGCTCTCTACCCTTCTCGTTACGTTTCTAAACATTCAGTACTGAATATGCATTAAGGATGTGAAGTTCATGTTATTTTTATAAAATGAAAAATACTCATTAATTCACTCCTTATACCTTTGAAGTACTGAAGTACATGATCTTTTTCATTTGAAATATATTTCATTACAAACTACTATTTCAGGTCACTAGCATCAAGATTTTTTGATTTATAATATAATGATAAAAGACTCGCAGTAAAAACAAAATATTACGAATTGTTTTATTAGGCATTTTATTTCGTTACTAACTTGCTATCTTAAGATTTATTACTGCATCTGCAAATCGAATACACATGCTTGAAAGGTATAATGCAATAACGTTTCAATATTCTGTGTACTATTAACAAGTCACAATATATGTATGCAATATAAACAAAGTCAATACGCTTTGCGAAGCATGAGTAATTTCTATAAACAAATTAAAATAGTTTTTGTGCAAGCAAAGTACGATACTCTTTATGTACTGACAATATTTCCATTGTAGCACAGACAAACTACATCATTATTTATGAAGCACAAATAAGTTAAAATTATTTTTATACAGTGAAAAGCTGCAATACTTTTCCATTAAACAAGTAAAGTAAACCCTAATATTGTATTTCATAATACAAACTTTGCTTGATGTAATGTAGAAATTTACTATAAATACAAATATATGAAACTAGCATGTTGTATGCTAATCTTGAACAATAAAACTGCATAGAAAATCTTTTTTTCCTGTTCATTACGCCATTTTCTTATATGTGATTTTCATCAAAACTTGGTAAACTAAGCTTTGTTCATAAAAGGTAATGAATATTTCATGATAATCCTCTGTACATTCACATCTTGATGCGGTGCAACTTCACATGTTCTAAAATGTTCTAAAAAATTCAGATCAAAATACTACGCTCAAGTCTTATTTTTTCTAATATTTTTCATAAAATTTCCAAACCGCTCTTTTCCTCGTTCTGGAAAGTACTATTTTGTTTTAAATTATTAAAACATCAAAAAAATATTTAACCTCCATGCAAGCTCTTTTAAACATCAACGCTTGCTTTAACGATTTAAAATGCTAAGAATAAAATAAAAATAGAACAAAACGTTCAAATTTTCGTATTGTATAGTCTTCTGAAGCATACTACTAATATAAACAAATGCGTAAATTACAATGTACGTAATACAGTCTCTACGTCTTGTTAAATAATTTTGCCAAAATTTATATATAGAGTTTTTCAGGCAATTTCCTGTTTTTAACAGCTATTTATTATGTACTGATTTTAACTTTACATTGTTTTAAATTGTAAGCAAAATATTTCTCATTACGTTTTATTTAATTAATGTAATATCTGACTGATGAGTTTTTAGCGTAATTACGTGTTTTCATAAAGTAGAACGTTTAAAAAATATCGAATTTGTTTTTCCTTATTGAATACAAAACCACACAATGGACTATCTGTGCTGTATCCAAAAAGGTTATTGAAACCAGGTTTTTAGCGTTATGAGCTCGCTAACTTACCGCCGAGCCAATGAAAAGCGAAAAAGAGAGAATATATTACTAAGTTTCATGATGTATAAAAAATACAGAAGATCAGTCATTTTACAAATGCTAATTCAGCAGCGCGTCGGGGCAGATGCAAAACGTGAAGTCACGGAAGACATATACAAGGTAAACCTAGTATTCCAAAAATTCTTTAATTTCAAAACCTAAGTTCAAGGGAGGTCCCATTCAATCTATACTTTGATCAAAATGTTTTATTGGGTTATATGATACTAGTTTCGAAGAATTCCACTCCTTAACAGCAACCCGAAACATATTATTTGTGTAAATGTGCTTTGCACTCAAAACACATTCACACCAACAACATGTTTGACCTTTACATATATATATATATATATATACATATATATACTGTCAGTTCCAACAATTCGAAAACGTTATACTAGCCAACAGTGTTCGATTATGACTGATTATATCAAAACTCTCTTTGAGGAAGAGTATTTGAAAAAAGACATTACTGAAATATCTACAGCTGAAACATGCATATTTAAAAAAAACGATTCTCCATTATTCTTAGTAAAAGAGGAGGAAAACTCATTCAGTAGACGTTTAGAATAGAAAAGATCTGTGAAAACTCATCCCAAGCTCAGCTGGATCAACGCTCTTACCTGTTAAGTAATGGCTATGGTTGAGAAAAAAAAATTCTGGTTCAAAACACCTTTGTAAAGAAGCTAGGTAAATATGTTACCATTAACAACATGGCGAACAAAAAATTTTTAGAAATTCGAAATGAAAAAGGTTTTAAATTTCAGGCGGACCTTGAAATCAATAAATGCTTTCATAAGAATGTTGGCTGAAATCACAGAAATACCATTCAATTACATATATTTCATGTCCATCGATATTTCTGTCTTTTGGTCTGCTGATCTTGGAAATTGACGTTTGTGGGAAGTTTGCCAAGAAGCTTGTTATAATGCATGGTTACGGTATGGGGCAATAGATTATTCTTGATGACCACTAAAATAACTTTTTATGCTTATTGGATTCTACGCAACACTGTACACTGACAGTCTGCACCAACCATCTTTAATGTCACAATGATATATAGTAGAAAACTCAACAAATCAACACCACTCACCGCATCTCTTAGACTAATCTTGTAAACCTCAATAAACGATGGAAAAATCAGTTCCAACGACAACAAGGAACCAAAAACATCGTTCTTATAAATTGCAAATAAATAACATTTGTTATATAAAATGAATGTTGTTTATTTCATTTTGAGAACCATTAGGTAAAACAGTAAACATAAAATGTATATATAAGTGTTGTACCAAAAACGAACTTTTGTTAATTTTATACTCAAAGATTTGTCATCTGGATCATATCTCTTTATGTGTCAATCTCGTTCAAATTGTTCTCTGACTGAAACAATAGCAAGACATGGTTAATATGAAGTCTGAGCCAGCTAGTTGTGAGATAGATTTATTTCTGTACAGCGTTACGTCTCAAACAGTAAGACATGATTATGTACAATATTAAAGGTACAAGTAGGTTCACATTTCTAGCTCTCATAGGCTTAAATGTAATTAATGTACTATAAAAATAATAACGCACGTGGTGTTTTATTAATATAATGTTTTAATACTTTGATTATTTGTGCTTCGATATTTTTTCTTTTTCTCTGTATTCAATACTTTAATATTTATTTATTTATGGTATTAACAGAAGTAACTTCAAGACTACTTCGATTTATAAGCAGTCTAGTAAAGGCAACTGTCCGTCGTTCAAAGATGATACATACACATTATTTTATTATTTATATTTTCTAGTACAAACTCTTTATTAATTCGTAATATATGTTGTCAATCTTCAAGATATACAATTGAGCTACCAGATAAACTCATCAGAAGAATCAGTTTTACCTAAAAATACAACAGAACTGGTAGGAATGAGAAATGTGTTGTTACCTTGGCCATAGAACATTATGGTAGCATTTCTTTATTTATGTTAACATGTGTATTTCATTTACTTGAGCTCTTACGTTATCGAGTTAAACGAAACCCACTTGTAGAGAAATATATATGTAAAAACGGCTCGTTTGGGTTGAGAAAATATTTTACGTAGAGGAGCGAGCAACGTTTTGACCTTTTTCGGTCATCGTCAGGTTCACAAAGAAAGAAAGAGGTAACTGACCGGAAGCTGACCACATAAACCAGATTGTCCACTACAACCAATATTGTCTACATATGAATCGTTTAATTACAATCTTGGTAAATACATAGCATGGGCATTCTCCAAATATGTAACATTAGCCAGCTCATTCATTAAAGACTCTTTTAATTTCAAGTATAATCTAAATCAACTTAATCATAAAGCCTTAATGGCCAGTTTCGATGTTATATCCCTCTTTACAGAAGTTCCAACCACTGAAGCCTGCAAGATAGCCTTAGAACTCTATATCCGAGACCCTAACCAATCAATAGACATTCCCAGCAACCAACTAGCAACCCTCATAGAATTCACCACGATGAAGACAAACTTCATGTTCAACAACCATAACTATATACAAACAAATGGCCGAAGCATGGGCAATCCAGTATCACCAGTTCTAGCCAATATTTTTATGACACAAGTTGAAACACAAGCAATTAACACAGCATTACATCCACCACTATACTGGTACAGATATGTAGATGAAGCGATTGCGGGATTCACATCTACAGAACACACACTTAATTTTTTTCAATCACATTAACTCTATACATCCCAACATTAACTTCACATGTAAACAGGAAGAAAACAATCAAATATCATTTCTTCACTTCAAAATTACAAGAACCGATACACAATTTAAAACAGAAATCCACCGAAAATCACCCATACTGGACTATACATTCCTTGGGACTCAGTACATGAAACAAAACAAAAACTCAACATACTAAGAAACCAAATAAACACAGCCATAAAACAATGCTCACCAGATATAATTAACGATTAATGAGACAAAATAAAACAACACTTCATCAACATCAATAAGTTTCCTCCACAAACCGTAGAAAACATTAAACGCACACACCTAGACAGAAAGCAAAATCAACCAACAAAAGTGAATATATCTCACGAATTGAAAAATCACAAACCCGTATACTGCTGCATACCATATATTCCCGACATCAGTAGAAAAACAACTAACATTTGGCAGAAACTAGTAACAAAATATGATATTCCAGTTAACACCCAATTTATTCAAAAACCAGGCAAAAAACTGAGGTCTACACTATGTAAAAACTACACTGACAAACACCATACCAACATTATTTATAAAATACAATGTAATAACTGCCATGACTTCTATATTGGAGAAACAAGTAGAAAAATATAAACCACATTCAAAGAACATAAAAAGTCACCTTCACACGTTTTCGAACACTGCAAGTCTAATAAACACAACATAACCATAGAAAACACTCAAATACTAAATAAAGAAACAAACGCAAGTTAAAGAAGCCTTACTTATACAACAACTTGAACCCAAAATAAACCAATACAAAGGAACACCTTTATACCTATATTAAAAATAATAAAATAAATAATATAAAATTGTATATTCAAACATGTAACACCGCCCTCTACCTCCCGACACTCAGTTACACAACCCCTTTCAAACATGTGGTCAGCATCCGGTCAGTTACCGCTTTCTTTCTTTGTGAGCCTGACGATGACCGAAGAAGGTCAAAACGTTGCTCGCTCCTCTACGTTAAATATTTTCTCAACCCAAACGAGCCGTTTTTACATATATATTTCTCGAGGTAAAGGCACTCTCCTTGTTTACAGAATAACATTTTCTGCAGGTGTAAATACTAATGACTGAAAAAAGAGTTGATTGCTTAAGAAAGTGGATTGCTTAGATGAAGTTCTGGCGTAGGAAAAGTCTCCTTCTTAACTTGGGACTTTTGCTAATAGTGTAAATGTCTACGACTTTTATTTTTTTATTAGGAAAATCAGAAATGTTAAGTGCACCATAACTAGCAGATGGGGCTACTTCTAAGGATTGATCTCAGCATGGGGAACGCCCAGGAAACTTGAAGTCTCTGATTGGCATCTAGCAAGTCTCCGACTAGTGTAAGACTGTTTTTACAAGATTTCCAGGCCATTTCTCACCAAAGTAGCACAACTCTAGCTCTGGTTTACGCCAACCAAGAATGGTTAAAAACTAGAAGCGTTATTAGTAGACAAAGTCTATCAGCCAGAGTTACTTTCCTGGCAAGTGAAATAGTGGGAACAAATGGTATAGACCATAATCTATAGGACAGTCCAAGGCCTCTCCGAGCGAGGAAGCATGTTAGAGTGGCTATGGATCACAAATAAACTGGAAGTTGACTAGAACAACTTGTCATGCTGCTACACTGGCCTAAGGACAAACAACTCAGCTGAGATTCAAAGTCTCTGAACAAAATTACTTTGCTGTATCTGCAATTGTAGTGCTGTGTTAGCCAGTAAACTAGTTAAAAAAGAACCTGCAACTTCGGCAGCAACCACAGCTCCGTGCATGTAACGTAAATACGTTTTTACCTCTAATATTTGAATCCTTTCCTAAAAAAAATTTATGTAGTCTATCTCTTGATCCTCAGCTTGAACTGTCAAGCCTTGTACCTCATCAAACATCTGAGTACTGTGAAAATATGAGATTTAGATACAGTCACGACAATGTTGTACAAACAGTTTGACTAAGTGGAAAATCCAGCATTCTAGCTAGCCTAATTCGAGGCTTGTAATAGGAATGCCATGAAGTTTCTGGCTATCTATATGGATGGTTTGTACAATCTGTGTGGTAAGTCATACTCTGCAATGGCTTTTGCAGATTGAGAAGAAATATTGGTGGATAGATTTATAGAGGTACATACAAACAAATAAATGAGGTATACCATGATTATGAAGGGCGTCCTTAGTCTTACTGAAGCTCTTTCCATTGCAGCAAGTTAGAAAACTATAACTTTATAATGGTCGCTATAAAAGACAAAACCCACAGCAGTGTCTGCTGTGCTAACATCATGAAAAAATATAATTTCGTTATGTTAAGTTAAAATTATGCTGAAGGTTAACCAGTCGCCCACACATCCTGAAAATGTGCGAACCAGACAGTTTCCACTAAGTGTGTGAGATTACCTCCACCAAGCCATTGTTCTGGAAGAGAGAAAATGCACAAACTTGAGTGTAGTATGTTAGATCACTTTCAAGTGACATACATACCATACTTTGTCAAGCAGTAATTTAGATAAGACTATCGGTTTCAACTAATGGCTTAGCAAGTGCAGGAGAACCAACATACCTTTCCAAGCAACAAGGTTGGCAAGTATATTGATTTGACCAATGGCTGGGCAGATCTACGAGAACCAACATCTAACAGTAAGTGCTATAGTTCCAAATAACAGACAAAGACCAATTTGGAACTTCCAACCAAGTTGAGTAAGCACAGCAGACATTTTATGCCAAATGATCTAATTGTAGCTCAGCTTTTTATAGACCACGTAGAAACTTGAATATAGCTTTAATTGGCACTTCAGATTAAATAATACATATTGCAAATAGTATTTATTTAAATACCAAGATTTACAGCCATGGGTACACATAAATAGATTTATATAAAGATTAAGGACTCAGTTAGATATCTCAAATAGAAAAAAGACAGACGTTTGTTATTACCTTGATAATATACATTGACGATGCATCATTTGATAAATACCAACAAAACAAATCGCTTTTGATGAAACGTTACGTTTGCCTGCTGATATTTTAAGTATTTTGTTAATATTTTGATTAAATTAATACTAGTCTTAACACAGATTTCTACATTTAAAAACTCATATTTTAAGGTAAAGTTGAGAACCTGTTTCATATTCATATTTTTAAGACTTAACTGTAGATGTATAAGAGCAGATTATTGATTAAAATTACTGGAGAAAGACTGAAAGAAGAATGAACAGGACAAGGACTATCTTATGATCACTTCAGGCCAATTTTTATACAACATATTTTACAAGGTTAAAGAACCAGAACAACACCTAATTGATGTGATTTTGCACTTAGCACAAAGATATTACATTCAACACAAAATAACTCAAAATCTCTAAACCTCAAGAATTCTCTGTTTATCCTCAGGCATGTAGCTAAGGGTTCTGAACTCATTCATGTTGAGTAACCTTTAGTTTGGCACATTCTGGGTTAAAATCTAAAGTTTTACCTCCAGCGCTCCAGTTTCCTTCAAGTGTTCACCAAATTCCTTCCTAAGAAACCTCCCTCAGGATATGTGGTACTAATTCTCACATACTTTTCCACTTGATATTTTACTTATTGTAAATATTATGGCAGTTTTATAGATAAAGTATTGTTTAACTGCTGAAATGAGACGGGATGTTATGGCTAGTTAGAAGAGCTTCCGACTTAAGTCTAAACATTTGTTATAATCTTGCATTCTATTGTTATCTGATTGCATTTTTTATGAGGTCAACTCTTTTCTCAACATTCTTTTAGCTGTTTTGTAATTACTTGATGTTATAAAGTCATTACGTCTTGCTGACCAATTTATATTTTGTTTAGTTATATTTGATAGCACGTTGCTGTTTCTCTTCCATATTACAAGTTGTATTAGAATAAATATAATATTCATACCTGTGAGGGTATAAGAATGAAAGAGCTAGTTCTTGGTTGATGTTAGAATAGTAGATCTCATGCAATATCTTGCATTCCAACTGATACTGCTACTTCTTCCAGTGGATACAAGTTTAATTTTAGTAAATTATAACTGGCTGAACACAAGTGGAGAAGAAAATCGTCTGATGTATCTAGGAGATATCACTCAAAGAGTTAAGGTAGTCATAACTGCCTTCATTTCTGGCATTGACATCTTTGGAATGGGTGTACTGCAGAAATAATTTGTCAGTTTCATCAGTGCAACACTAAAACCAAAATCAGTGGACAGAACAAGTGTTTATATAGCTGAATATATTATATTATCTCCATATAAACAGGTGGGGTTTCAATATTTGCTGTAAATAAAGTATAGTACGCTTGTGCCATGTAATGCAATTATAGATCCCAGACATGAAATTAGGCATTATCTGTCCAAAAGTTCAACAGCATTTCCATTGGGCAGAATTCTTCCTAAAGTGAGATGTATCCAGTGTTGTTTCCTAATAATTGGTGATTACCATTCCATTTCATGCTATAATGGTCATAAATACAGTATATGAAATAGATGTAGCTGAGACTAGTAGTAACACTAAACTCCCATAAGCAGGTACATGTGTTCTAACAATTTTGCCTGTTGGTTGAGAATTGTGTGAAGAAATTGGACCAAATGTAGTGAAACCAAATCAGTGACTTGTTGATTAAATATCCTGCTATATTTCCTGGACAAGATGGCTGACTGGATTAAACAACGCTAACTTCCCATCACATACATAGAGGCAATACATGTCTGGCAAATTGTGTCATCTTCCTTGAAGATATACAAATTTCATAACATGCATACTCGATCATCTTGAATAATTACTGTCAGATAAATAAAGTTATGCCAATAATTTTTAGTAACTTCATGTATTAATGAAATAATTTGGTTTGATGACGTTGACATGCCAAGAACTGATGAATGGTTGGCTTTATTGGAAGGTTTGCATTGTTTCAATACTTTTTTCCTGATACTAATATGTCAAATGGGTGATGAAAGTAGCTTTAAGACTGCTTTTACTCAGATGGCTTTTATAAATATTGCACCATGCCACTTGGTTTTCTTAATGCATATGTTTCTTGTAAGATGCTGATGGAGCTTACAATGGAGATATGTCCGGTATCCGTCGATGACATTTTAATGTATAGTCACTCATTCGTGTCTGTGACTAAGACCATGAGAATAGCATTTAGTATTTCAACGGATAAAGATATTAGCCTAGAAATTATAATCATAAGATATGCACTAATGGTCGAGAAATTGAAGAGCAAGAAAAGTAAGTGAGCTTTCTTATCCCAAAAGCTTGATTTAATGAAAACTTTGGCGCCAAAATTTTGCATAACCTTGACAATATCGAATGCTTATTTGTTACTAATATTAGTAATAGTGTATACGGAGCAGTATTATCAAAGTAGAGGAATGGAAAAGAATCTTTACTCACAGATTCTGAATGTTGCATGATTAAGAAAAGAGTTGCGTGCAGTTATAGCATTCATAAACCACTATGAACAATAGTTTGCCAAAATATTGGAATAGATGAAAGCATATTGGAAAGGCCTTATCCACTCAATGAATGCCCTAATTTTGGACACAATATTAGAGTTGAACTGTGTCCATTTTAGCAACATCAAGGTATACAATAGGATATTCTAAAAGTAGATGGATGCGACATACAACTTTAAGAACTGTAAAAGACACCGAGATCTAGCACGATCACTTCTTGACATATAGCAAGGTAAAGTATGGCCAACTCAGACAAAATAATGTAACCGATGTGCTTTTATCATCAGTTACAAATTCAAAAATGTGTGCTTTATCACTGTTTCTTAGGCTTCACTGCACTTGGAGGTCCTCATAGATCTGAGGTAAGAGATTCTTCAGACGTGAAGTTTCACAAATACTGAAAGGCACAAATATTTTACCTGCACTTGTGTTAACATTCATATGTGGTTCTTACTTGCCACATTGATTCAAAACGTTTAGTGATGATGTGAATGCTATCCAATTTGTGTCTTCAAAAGAACGCGCTAACCAAAACAAGGTAGCCTTCAGTAGAGAACTATTGGACTTTCTATACGTAATATATATATATATATATACTACTAACAGCAGTTAGTCCTTTCTCGTGAGAAACTTAATGGTATGATCTTACACTGTCTTAATTTTGCAAATGATTAGTTACCTTACCATGAAAGAAAAGGGTTGACTCTAATGTCTCTTTCTTAGATGGCAGGACACTAAAATACCAAAGCTATTGAGATGTAATCTACTTGACATAGCCTGTTTGTTTGTTCTTAATTTCGCGAAAAGTTACGCGAGGGTTATCTGCGCTAGCCGTCCCTAATTTAGCAGTGTAAGACTAGAGGGAAGGCAGCTAGTCATCACCACTCACCGCTAACTCTTGGGCTACAATTTTAAAAATGAATAGTGGGATTCACCTTCACATTATAACGCCCCCACGGCTGAAAGAGCGAGCACATTTCATGTGACGGTGATTCGAACCCGCGACTCTCGGATTACGAATCGAGCGCCTTAACCATCTGGCCACGCCGCGCCTAAGATGACCTTATACGTGCTTCAGAAGTATTGTCACAGAAAAGGATGAAAAAAAAGTTATTTAAATTACTAAAAAATATATAGATCTTATTAACCAGATGAAAAATACTTGAAAGTTAAATAATAAGAAATTCGAAGATCAACTAAACCAATAAAAACTGCAGGAGATGATAGAAATATATAACAATAACCTCAAAGATTTATTTGCTACTTCTTTTCTCTCATGATCATTGACTAAACTCTGTCAAGTTCGGTCTAACAATACCTGAAAATTCTACCAATTTAATTTGTAAGAAAACCAGACTAAATGTGTACTAAGCTACAAGAATATGTGAAAATGCGAGATGTTAACATGTATATATACACTGCTGGCCAAAATCGTAAGGTCAATGAACATAAAGAAAAAATATGCATTTTACGTTGTTAGACTCAACCACTTATTTGAGTAGAGCTTCGAAAGATGAAATTAAGAAAACGGAAATTAAAAATAAAAAACGTTTTGAGCATTTAATAGGAAAAATGTGAACACTATGAAATTAGCCTAAATACTAGCTGGTCAAAAGTTTAAGACCATACTGAAACGAAACGTTAATCGGTAAACACGTAACGAAATTTAGTCATTTGTGTTCAAGTATTAGCGTTGTCAACATCTCCCACTGACATCTCCTGTGTTACATTGGGTAAAAACATAACAAAAGCTAAAAAGTTGACAGAGTTTGTACGTGGCAGAATTGTCGAGCTGAAAGAGCTGCAAAAAGTTTTTTATTTTAACTTTCCTTTTTCTTATTTTGATCTTTCGAAGCTCTACTCAAATAAGTGGTTGAGTCTAACAACGCAAAATGCATATTTTTTTCTTTATGTTTACTGGCCTTAAGATATTGGCCAGCAGTGTATATGCCAGCGAAAGTACCCAGCTTCACTTGGGTTATTAAGTTGAAAGTGTTTGTATTCTTTAATTGCTAAACTATACGACATAAAATCTATTGTTGTAATGCATTGTTACCAAAACACACTGACTTTTCTACATACTAAAAGTTGTTATATAACGAATCACTTCTATTCTATGCGGTTTTTTACTGCCTTGCCTTATAAAAAAATGCAAACGTGCATGCGATTATGCCCATGGATGAGTAATACTCAGGTGCACACCCTCAGGGTTCACTTGGTATGGGTAGAAAGTTTCGGGTTTATAGATTCTTTCTTCTTGGAGATATGGTGGTCATATACAGATCCACAGATATACCCTTTTTATTATAAATATCTGTATCCAAAAGAATATGAACATTACATGAAGTCTTCCCGGAGTGTTTAATAATATAAATAGATCAGTTGCGAAAAGAATACAATTATTAAGCAGCCTATAATTGTAAATAAATGGTTTCATCCAAATATTATAACATCGTTATGTGAGATTAACTGTGAATACTGACCTATAAAATAAATTTTCAAGTTACAGTGCATCTGCTAGTTGCATTAATATTGGAAAAAGAATGTTTCAGTTATGACACTGAAATGACTGGTAAGTAATAAATTATTATCGAATGAAAAGAGTAACAAAGAAACTTCCAATACATCTTTAAGATAACACAATATTATCTGGTGTTTTTGGGTAGGCATGGTTGAAGACATTTCAGGGGGAAGAAATATGAATATTCATAAGTGTGTGAAGATATCAGTGGTAAATAAAACATATGGGAAGTACAATATATATCATAACAAACGTAAACGTGATATATTCAGTACTTTATTTAGTTATTTAGTTCAATCATTCAAATTAAGATGTCATATAAGTTCAGAGATTTAATGATTATTTTAAACAATGAATGAGTGCACGGTTCAGTTAAAATATATTTAAATGAAGACTGCGATGTACTGCTGGAGGCAGAAAGTAATACTTTTGTAACTTGCACCTAGATAATCCTTAACTTGTTATTGTAACAAAGTCCCAAAGGCAAGTTTTAGTGAATTACAATGGATAGAAATAATGGTATGCCAACCCAAATTAGTTCATCTGTATAGAAAACAAGATCTTTAGATTTGTGTTATTTCCTTTCCAAATGCACCTGGACTCTATCTGATAACAAGATAGTTAGAAATATGACTGAGTTATCTTATTAGCCCAATGAAGACTAAATACCAAAAAGTTCACAGGTATTAGAAATATATTTTCTATGCTTGAAATTAGGTACGAGTATTCAAGAAGCCCATAAAATTGTGAGTTGGCTACGACATATTTTTCATGCGCTACTTCTAAACATGCTTTCACAGCAGGTCGTGTTGTAACCAAAAATTATGTTTTTTTCAACCTACAGATCTTGCTAATCTTCTGTCCAGTTGGAATTCATCTGACCTTAGATTTAAAATAAGACTTACACTATTTAAGATTAAATTATTGATCCTACTGAATATCTCTTTCTTTGAATAACTAACTGTCAGCCATTTTGTACATTGTCTGCATGGCCTACTCAAGGTGTTAGATTCACATTCTGTGAGTTACAGATTTGAACACTAATCATCGAAAATGCTTACCCTTTCTACAATGGTGTTATAGTATGGCAGTCAATCACATTACTCTGTGTTAAAAGAGTAGTTCAATAGTTGGTGGAAGTGGTTTTCTTTAGCTGCCTTTCCTATCACTGCTGAATTATGAATAGTTACATAAAATCTCCCTGAGTAACTCTTCGTGAATTAAAAAAAAAACATGTTGACAACTCCTTGTAACTATATTTATACCATGTTAAGAAATACCAATATAACTAAGACCAATACGTTAATAATTATTTATCTTTATCAATAAATTAGAATATGTAGCTAACCCTCGGACTCCCAGTACTGGTTTTGTGTTCTTATAGTTGAGCCAAAGGTTGAAATGCATTGCTTATCAACATTTCTTATCAAGAGCAGCTGTTATGTCTGTTATTGGATTGGATACGAAGTCTGGAACTAGGAAACCCCATTAGCTGTTACTAAATGCATCACTGATGAAAAGAGAGCATTGCGAATAGCCACTTCATTGAGCACCTGGATATCAAGATTCCAAAGGTCTAGAAGTGAGTAACTTGATGACTTCCATGAAAACAGAGTTACTCTTTTTACGAAGAATACCATATGAATGTCATACTAAAATGCCCCATAAAAGAACTGTTCTTATTGAGCATCATTGACACTAGATGTGCTCAAAACTCTAACAGGAACAGTTCATTCCGAAACTTAAAAAAAACTGGATTATCTTAAGTGTAAACTGGGCACTTGAAGGCACAGAGCAGGATGAATTTTCAAATGATATCTACTGTCTCTGGAGTTGGAATCCCTAGACACAAACCTCCATGAAAATTATCTCTACAGTGGCCCAAGAACGCTATTTGACTCTAGGGCCACTGCCATAGACATAGTTTGCTTACTTTGAAAGGACATTATCTTTAAATACTATACCTATTATTTTCCTAGCAGAAACAAAGTGAGAGTCTCTATTACAATGGAGGTCAAACTACCACCATCAAAGAAACAAACGAAGATTACAAATGAGCTCACATTAAAGCCACAATGATAGGTAATAGCCATCAAATGTACCAAGGCCTGGGTCTTCTACAATTAAAAGAAGATCTGGTTGGGGCAGAGAGCAATTCAATCTTTACAACTCAAGAAAGAAATGCATTTCTTATGGGTCAAGCGAGCTGACACATTGAGTGTCCTTGTCAAGACCTTGGACATCATGAGAAACTCAATAATAGCCAACCAAAAGACAACTGTCTCGTTTGAGGATATACAGGCAGGGTTATAATAAGGGAACTAAAGCCTTTTGCTTGACCTGGATGAATAGTGTGCACACGGTGCATGTGTACACATTTTTTAACATTTAAGGGTAATTGTAAATATGACCTGCATTTCTATTTCATCCTAAGTTTTGGCCCGGCATGATCAGGTACTTAAGACGTTCGACTCGTAATCTTAGGATCGCGGGTTCCAATCCCCGTCACACAAAACATGCACGGCTGAAAGGGCTAGCTCAATCTCACTATTCGTTGGTAAAAGAGTAGCCCAAGAGTTGGCGGTGAGTGGAGATGACTAACTGCCTTCCCTCTAGTCTTAAACTGCTAAATTAATGATGGCTAGCGCAGATAACCCTCGAGTAGCTTTGCGCGAAATTAAAAAAAACAAACAAGTTTGTTTATTTAATTTATGATTCATTTTTTATATATGTAATTTTTTTATGTATGAGCTGTTCTTGAGATAAGGGCTATAAATGTTGCTAACACGTAGCGCACCTAACTGGTGACCTATGCTAGAGTACTTGTAAAGAATTTTTGTGGATTGCTCATTACTCATATTTAAAACTAATTATTATTAATTGTATTTGCAATAGAAGTTATTGAACTTTTATTTTATGGACAAGTGTAAATATATTCCTTTTTTATTACTTCTGTAAGTGTATATATCACTTCTAAATGTACTTCTATTCATTGCATCTGTTGTCGTTTTAGTTTGCATTTTTAGTTGTGAGGTCCACTTTAGAGAAATTATTTCAATTTTTAAACCAAAACGGCTTTTTTGGGATATTTCATGTATGTATCTTTGAAAGATTTATAATGTTGTATAGCATATAGGTTTTAATGTGTTTGAATTCGTTTGTTTTTGTAGTTATTGTGTGTCACACTTATTTAGTACTTTTATTTACTTTACGAGAGGTTTCTGGTAATTTCTTTATGTTAAGTTGATCTCTATTTGCAATATCTCTGAATTCATTATTAATTTTTTTTACGTAAAATGTAGTTCTGTTTCATTGTCTATTACAATAAATTTAGTACATACTGTATATTTTTTTTTCTGTCTTGTTCATAATTATGTTTCACTTTATTATGTGATAGCTTTAGTTATACATATATATATGCAAAGTAAGCTTTAGCATCTTGATTGTTTATACTTCTAGTAAATATCATCCTGAGTTTTGGTTTTAAAACATCTGAGATAATGCTGGAGCACAGTGCAAGCAGAAAGGTCTCCCGTAGCGCCAATCAGTTTAAAAAAAGAACACCATTATCCAAACGTTTCAGTAATTTACAGTTACCTATTACAGTCCGTAGCATTTCAAACATTGATGGACTAGCGTTGAGTTTCTAACTCTGCGCGACATACCCAACAGTGGCCCTTGACTACATATATTGTCATAGGACCTGTCATTTAACCTATTTATCTAAATGTGCAAAGTTGTTCCCAACTTTAAACTTATAGACTAGAGTAAAGGCAGTTAGTCGACAACACTGGTACCAATTTTTTGAAGCTATTAAGCTGAGCATATCGCATCGAAAACCTCAAGTTCACAAGACATTTTGTGACAACGAAACACAAATCATGTATCCTTGGATTCATATTCTGGTCATGCTAACCAATAGACCAAACCTAGGTCTCTCTCTTTCCCTCTGTGGCGAAAATACTTTGAATAATAATATAACAATTCTTACAACTACACTGAAAACACCATTAGAACGACTAATAAGTTTTGTACTGGCAGTTTATTTCGGTGTTTTATATCAGTTATGCAACTTAACAAAGTTAAAAATAAACCCGTCAAAATTTGAACTTAGTCATTTCAGCAGTTGAGATACATCTTCAAAGATTCCTCCAATAAAACAGAAAAATTTGTTCTTGAATCTTTAAACAAGTTATCCTTATATAGCTGTTCTCTGTTTTTGTCTACCTTTACTCTCTTGTTTCCATGGCTTTCAGCTTAAGTCAGTAAATATACATATAGCCTGTTATAAATATGAAGCATTTCCTACAGTAGTAAAAATAACGTAAGCAACGTATGTGTACATCACCTGATAAAACTCTTTATTTTCACCTAAAGTTAACATTAAGTTATCAAATATCTATATATATATAATTATTTGCTAATATAAGTATCATTATATTACTTATAATGATACTTATAAGTATCATAAGCGGCTATAAAAATCTCCAGTTTAAAACAACCTTTGAAATATCTGAATATTAACAAAGATTATCTCACCGAAATGGATATTACTACATCTGTATTAAATGAAAGAATGCGCTACTTTAGGCATATAATTAGACTTGAGGGTAGGTGTGTAAAGATCCTGACGAGTAATTAAATCGAATCAATTATACACGTGTCACGCTTGCTGTTGCTGGAGCACAAAAGTATAACTAATAAAAAGAAAAAAGATATGCGTAATGAAATAACTAAATTTTCTAAAGAAAAGTAGGAATCGATATATACATCAGCTAGCTAGCTATAGTGTTAAAGAATATTTGTTTTTGAATTTCGCACAAAGCTACTCGAGGGCTATCGGCGCTAGCCGTTTTTAATTTAGCAGTGTACGACTAGAGGAAAGGCAGCTAGTCATCAACACCCACCGCCAACTCTTGGGCTACTACTTTACCAACAAATAGTGGGGTTGACCGTCACATTATAATGCCCCCACGGCTGAAAGAGCGAGCATATTTCATGTGACGGTGATTCGAACCCACGACCCTCAGATTACAAGTCCAACCCCTTAACCCACCTGGCTATGCCGGGCCGGAAGTGTTAAAGAAAGATTTAATGCTATAAAAGGTACAAAACTACAGAAACTGAATTACTTAAAATTTAAATACATATATCCCTAATTTGTCCCAGACTAACATAAGTAGGGACATTTTTTAATGTAAACAACAGAGATATTTTTCTTACTTTTTTGTTTCAATACATTTTGTAGCATAAAAAAATTCAACACTTCTGTAGGTAACTAGGTTATGTACGTATCCATCCCTACTTGTCTTTATAAAATTTTAAAGTTTTTTATTAGATACGTACTTCTAAGAATTCATCCTAATCTTCTTATATAGAAAACATAACAAAAACATCTTACAAAATAAACTTCGATTCCCCTTGGTGGACTCAGCAGCTCAATGTGGCTTTGCTATAAGAAAACACACATACAAAATAAACATTATCATTCTCTAGCTAGACAACTTTCTTAGAATGGTATAAAAGGGATAACAACTGACTACTTCATGAAAATGCTCAAGATTTTCATGGATTTCTATATTAATTTTGTAGTGGCTCACAGGCTTTCATTCTTTTAAGCGTTTTAAAACACTTCCTTAAATTACACTTTAATATGCCATCAGGCATTATGGCGTTCGTTTGTAAGAATATTTTCCTTTTGACGGCAGACCATCCCCTAAAAATAACAATATGATTGACACAGCTTACTATTATCTCAACAAAATTTGACGTTTTTTTTAATTACCATTACAAATACTCAATACGAATTAATCTGTAAAATATTTTGAGCTCTACACGTTTTTACAACGCTAGAAACAAGCAGAGAACAAATAGTCTTTTCTGTAGCTTTCTGCTTAACTTCAAACAGACAAACAATTTTCATATTAAATTTTATAGGAAACGTTTAAAACAGACGTGATTTTCGTAGTTAAATCATCCAACAAGGAATTGTGACAAAACAAAAATTAGCCGAAAGAAACATTTTAATAAATAAAGACACTTATAATAGCAATTCACGTGAAGCCTTTAACGAAAGAAAACGTTAAATATTTTGAATTATTTCATACATTTGGCAAGAGTGTTCCAAGCCACACAGCACATTAATCTTTTGACACTTGTATAATTCACCTAACTTAATATCCATACTTTTGTACGTATTATACAAACATTTTACTATTGTACCAACCTGGCATTACTTATTTGTAAACCAATCAACAAAGCTGCCTCATCAATCAGTATTGAAAATTAATATATCTGCACAGATTGTCACGTTAAGTTTGAAATGAGTTATATGTAACGTTAGTTGTGATTCATAGATAGAAGAAAAAGCTTTTTTGTCATTTATAGTTTTCATGAAAAGCTACTTAAAAGCTAGTTTTACATAGCCATTCCAAATATTAAGCTAAGACTACTACGTATGGTCGAATACTGGAAATTAATCAAATACTTTATATTTTTATGATTATAAATTCGAAAACAAATACAGGAAAATGCTAAGTATTCTGATACGAATACATGGGAATATGTTCATGAATACTTTGTCAGACATAAACATTAACGATAAAACAGCAGACAATATATTTTGTTTGTTTGCTTGGAAGTAAGCACAAAACTACACCCTGGGCTCACTGTGTTCTGCCAATCACAGGTATTGAAACGGGTTTCTAGGATTTACAGTCCACAAACATAGCGCTGTGCTGCTGGGGGCACAGACGATAAGATTTTAATACGTTTTAAGGAAACAAACATGTTAGATACTGAAACAAACAAAATTTGAATATATAATAACATTTCAATATTTTTATATTTCGAAATTCAATAACGAAGTTTTAGAACAAAAATGCTTTTATAGTAGATACTGAAACTGTCTATTGTACGTTATGAAGATCACTCTATCAACTGTTTTGTCAGTGAGTCGGCACAGATCAGGTTTAAGGATTTTCTCCGAAATTAAAAAAAAAAAAACAATCAATGGTGGGAGAGGATGCTGGGACTCTCATGTATCAATTGGCTAGTAGAGATAGAGTAGGAATTTGTCTTCAAGGATCTTTCAATACTCTAGAGGGTCGCTGTCTTCAGGAATGGATGGGTCATTGACATAGGTGTTGATGTCTGCATCCTCTGAAGATGAGGTGGCTGGTTTCTTGGAGGCAAGAAAATAAGTAAAGAGCTTGTCTTTTTTGCAAGTAGTAGAGAGATTTACATTCCGTTTATGATTCCATGTATAGGAAACTTTCTTCACTTCTTGCTGCAAAATCATTCTATTGGATTCATAGATCATAGGTCCAGTGAAACATCAGTAAAGTTTAAATCTGGGATTCAATGCCGCAGCTAAGCAGAAGAAACTTCGTTACTCATAATGAATGAGTCAGCCGAGCATTTAAAGATTTATTCAGCGCAGGGAAAAGATTAAAATTATATCTGGATTGCAATTTGTCAATCTCAATCATCAGCTCATGAACACGTGGTGCTACATAACAAGAGGTAATTTTCTGACCCTCTTGCCTCTTTAATTGGTGTCACTATTGTCGCCACATCTTCAAGTACAGTTCAGTCAGGAAAAATAAGTTTCAATGTATCAATATCTAGATCATTCAACTTCTGCATAATCTCCAATAAATACTTAATCATCTCATTCTCTGAGTTGCATCGTAGTGGTGTTACCGACTGATCTCTGGCTTATCCCTTAAGTAGATTAGTTGCTTGTGTTGATTTTCAAGTATTGGACATGATGGCTGGTACTTTAGAAATTACTTTCAAGCAGTGGTCCAAGTTTTTCATAATATCCCTGACTTCAATCTCTTATGTGTATAAAAAAGTAGTGTTCATGTTCAGAATGAAATTCCGATAAACTGTCTACGGAATTAGATTCATCCAAAAGTTCATTTCATGAGTCACTATTTGTACATGAATTATCACCATCTCTCACACTAGAAATTCTTCGTGTTTCATGTCCAGACAAGCAGAAAGCCATGATCATATTGGATGTGTTATTAGATGTCACATATAACACCTGTCTGATAATGGTAAAGATTTATTATTTCAACACATTGAACTGCAATACTACTGAGATGTGTGAAACACTTTGAAATACCAGCATCCAAGTATAAAATACCAATGACTCCAAGAAAGTTACGCATTTTTCTGCTACTTCAAATATCCACAGTGGTTTAGATGTAGGGTACAAGATGTTGGTTATAAAAAATAACTTATTTTTTACTTCATCAATCCTGATCTCGATCAACGTTATATACAGACGTTTCCGACTAAACAAAAATACATCGAGAATCTTTGGATACTATTATACCTTGAAAATCATTTGACTCCACCAGTTTTAAGAGTTGCAGCGTACCGGCAATAAAACTGACGCGTTTGTTGGTGATGTGCTTCTGAGGAGGGTGTGTGGACTTATATTTAGTTGATTTTATACAGTACGATGCTATACCTTGGCGGAAGTACCAAAACCAAATATGGACTTTTGTAGCTTTACATATCTCAATTATATAATATTGAATACAGTTTAGAATAAAAATATGTAATTACTTTGTTTCTTCTTTTTTCCTTTGCTCACACCGATATAAAAAACCAGTTATATATCCGCAGATATATAGCTGTGTCGCTGAGGGAACTACATAATAACCCATACACATGATAAATATAATTCAAAACATGAGAAAATTAGTTTACGTACGTCATATACTTTATTATAATATATCATAATAAATAAATATTTCAGTTACATAATATAGAATGTAGACTATAATAAAAATATTTACGGACTAAATAAATAAAAATAGCAAATACATTTTGATACGCATTAGAAAGTTAGTTTTCTTACATTATATTGTATAGTTTACATAGAATATAGTTTATATTGATAACATTATTTAAAAAACTTACTTTCCTATGTAGCAGCAAGTTAGAAGTAGTTTTCACTGAAGTAGAAATAGTCCACACAATATTTACACCCTTCCTTAATGTGATCAGGTGTAAAAGTAAGAAATACGAAATGTGCATATATCACTGAAGGCAGTTTGGTAGATATACCAAGTTCTTTCAAGTTATTAGACTGGATTAATGACCTTGTAATAAAAGAACATTTGAGGTAGTTGGAGAATATCCTTTATTGTGCATGTCACGATGCATTTAGGAAGATGCATTCAATATTTAATTAAACTACTTTATATTTACGTTCTATCAGGTAGTATAGTGCGAAACTGTAGCTAATAATTATATTACAGTATCACTTAATTTTGCAAGTTTTTACTTTTATAAAGAAATAATTTTAAAAGATCCTGAATTTACCGTAGCGTGAGAAATATGACTATTTCTCTGAACTTCCACTGTTCTTTAATTTACTTATTATTCATTATAATGCCATAAACGCTCAGGTAAAGCATAACTTTCAATTTTATTTTATTATGTATCCATCTGGTATAAAATCAGATCTCCCTTGTTACAATCACCTGTCACATTCTCTCGTTTAAAATTCGTCAATGTTTCTTTCTTGCACTCAGTACTATATTATTTACAATTAATAGAAAGATGCGGTTTTCATCTATCAAATGATTTATTATTTTCTGTGGGAATGGAACTTGTACTTAAAAAGAAGTCACCATGCCGCGAGTGTAATAATGACAGTCTACATATTTTACGAGTGCAAAAACTGACATTTGCTCTTATAATATTAAGTAATAACTATGCCATTCAGAAAGTATGTACTATGCCACTGAATTCGAATACAAATACTTCAACTTTTCCTATCAAGATATTCGAATACAAATATCTATACTTCCAAAAACAGCAAAACGAATATCCCATTTCTGGTACCAGTCTGTTTTTTGTGAGAATGTATAATAACATTTAAACTACCCAGTGAACAATATTTTTTACTATGAGCATAACTTTAATTTCGATGAAAAATTGTGTGCATTAATCAAGAAGTAAAAACAGCCAACAGGACAGGCTGTGCAACCTTACTTTATTGGTAGACTGGTTTGGAGTGAATAAAGCTCAGAATAGGTGTTTTCGTAAACGATTTATTTTTTAATGAAAAATGCTGTAAGCCTAACATTCTTTGACAAAACATCATGTGAAAGTAACACCTTATATATCTAGCTAATCGTATATGAATTAAAAAACTGTAACGTGTTAAACATTCAATAACGTTCTCATGACAAATAACTTATAAGATAACCTAAGTCTAATTATTAATGATTTACTATATTTTCTTTTACTTATTAATTACACAGGTTTGCGAATTTAAACTTCATAAAAGTTGTTTTGGTTTTAATAACGGATTTTTCTTTAATTCAGCTGGTCAAATTTCAAAAAGAATATTCATTTTTTCTATTAAGTAAGAAGTTTTCACACATTGAAAAGAAATGAACTCTTACGTTGATCAAATTCACAACAAATAAAACAGAATATATTTTGGTGATTTACATAACCTCTTGTTGCCATAGCTACGAATAAATAGTATTGAACAAACAAATACTACCCAGAAATGACACAACTTTCGACCTGTTAACCGTTTATATAATAGCAATGTGTTTCTTGTGATCCTAAAATGATCAATAAGACTCTTATGTTGCGATTGGTCTAGGGAAATCTACAGCCACTAGTTGTCAAAATAACAAAATATGACTTGTATCTCAGCTGGTACAGGTATTAACATTTTTATTGATAAGCATAGAATAACCTTTAGACCTTTCTAGATGATATTCAGGTGAATTGAAAATGTATGGTGTTTTGTGAAACATCTGAACGTGATGGAGATAAATTGATGTCGTTCTCGGATTCAGCGTACAGGAATTACTGTAAGATATGTAAACATTTCAACGCAATAAAACCATCGTAGCCCTGTGTTATTAATTAGTTATATCCTATATCTTCAAAGTATTCTTGAAAGGACTGTACTTTGAGGCAATTAAGATTCACGATCCGGTTATGGATCTTTTTACTAGAAAGTTGTTGTGCTATTGATTTAATTTAGTTCATTAATCTGCTTGATTAATTAATTATAGCATAGTAGTCTAACTTAACCAATTGATAACAAGACTTGAGAAATCGTACAGATAACGAATGATATCTATTCGTCAAAACATTACTGTAAGTAATTATTCAATGTCCAATATTTACCATACAAACATTTTCTCTAACAAGTCTCAGAGAACCATAACTCTAATTTTTAATTACGATTTATTTGTACCTCAAAGAAATCTGAAAGTGTTGACAAAGTTTAATTATCTTCTAATCTTAACAAAAATACATAAGTTATTGAATGTTGCTTGTTACTTTAAAGCTAAAAATGCTGAGATATTGATTAATAAACTAAACCGATAAATTGCATATGTCAGTGTTTAGACATGCATCATACCTAAGCGGTATCATTCAGAACATTTTTTTGCATTTTTCAGGTACTATATTTACATTTTAGTTGAAATTATTTTTATTTATACGAGAACATTATATCTTTCATTTTTGTTTTCTCATTTTAATTTACAATAGTAAGTTTAGATTATGTTATTTTTCATTAAATTTTGAAAATTTGATGGTGATATTCTATTAAAAACTTTAAATTAATTTTCTTGTCTGCAGGAAGGAACGTAAAATTGTAATGAATTACGTATCACGAATAAGAGATTTGAGCTCTATATCGTCATAATAGAAACTTCAAATGTTATCCCAATCTTCTACAAATACAATAATAATAAAGTTTTATTTATATTTTTGGTCTTCTCTCTAATCTGTTTACACGTATTTTTGTCCCCTTTCTGTCACAACTCTAATGTGGCTGAAGCCGACAATGGTGGAGTAGTTAGCTTCACATCACCGTAAAAAATGATCTGGACATGGTGACATCATAAATCTCCCTGTTCAGTCAGACATTAGAAACACAAAAGTTAGTGGTGAGTGCTGGTAAATATCTGCTCTTACTATGGCCTATTAATTTAAAATTAAGGAGAACTAGCGCAGACAGCCTTTCGTTAGCTCTGTTAAAATGTTCTGAAACAAATAAACCAAGTTATTTGAAATTTTTGTCGTTTAAAAATATGATGCAGGTACCCTTGGTACGTGCCTTACAATCTATCTTTCTACACTGTACCTATTAGTGACAGTAAAAAGAGTAAACTTAGCCAAAGGTTCTTAAATTTACTTACCAAAATATTTCGTGACTAGAATAGTCTTAGAAAAGGACTGAAACATCATAACATGTATAAACTTGTCTAAAGTTAATTCAATAGTCTTGTACAAACTATGATGTAAATTACTGATTGCCAATATAGATATAACAGAACAGTAGTATGTGTTTAAAGGTATAACATTATTTTAGACAAATATTAGCCAAAATTGTTAAAGGCGTTTAGGAATTCGGTACTAAACGTTGGTTGTGCCTTCCTTATACATTTATTGTTTTCAAAAAATATTTCATTTTGGTGTACACTGATAAATACTGGCGCACATTTTAACACTAATAAGTAAGTCCGTTGTAAAATTATATAACATTAAAACTTGAGAGGGTTTCAGTTTTGTTTTTATATTCGGAAAATGTAAGTATCAAAAATATTACCTATAATTTTTTTAGTTAATCAGATGTCTCATAGTTACAAATGATAACAATCCTTGAATTATGAGTTGTTGTTTTTTTGAAACACTGAATGATTATTAAAGTATATAAATAATAAAGGTGTTTGAGTCTTCATATTTCTACATTCATTTCAAACAAAGCAAGTTACAGAGTACAGAAATACCATAGTTGTGTAATTATGTACTAAAAAGTGCCTTGGAACAAAAGATTCTTTCTTGAACACGAAGTTAATAAAAAAAACCTCTTTATAACTGTTTTTACCAGATTTTATCAACAACGTTATAATATGTAATTAAATAAATTCAAGGAATTAATTCAAATACAATTAGTTTAAAGTTTCTACCAGTCTATAGAAATTCTGTCATGTTTTAAACACAGTTATAATCCTAAGTTGTCATTATTTCACAAAACTCACAAAAACTCACGAGATTTGACATTAATAAGAAATAATCATTATTTCAAAAAATCGGAACCAACACAATCAGAGAAGTGTGATAACAAAAAAATACATTTCGCGTTTAGTTACATTTTTTATGTTGATACATGAAAGTGTCAAATGCTTAAATGTTCCCATAAAAAGTTTTTCAATATATTTGTTTTTTATACCGTCGAATCTTTGAATTAGTCACAAGAAACTTTACCTAATAGGATTACCTCGTCAAAACTACTCAACATGATCGATTTTAACACAAACAGATTCGAAGAAAGAATAGCGAGAAAAAATTTCACGTTGTTATTTTTTTCCAGCCTTCGGTGAAGACTTAAAGTATTTTGGTTTATCAATGGTATTATTTTTAGCAGCGTCCAAGAAATAAGATACTAAATCTTAAACTATTTGACAACCTTTACGTGATGTTCCTAAATACATTTGAAATAGCAAAACAGTGAACTAAAGTGGTTTTAAAGTTAATGTTAACGTACAAAACATCCTTGAACTGTTAAAATCTTTATCTTAAATGAATACTAGTGCTAACATGGCTGCTTGTGATGTAAGCAACGTTCCAGAAATAATGCAGGTAGTAACGAAGTACGACTTACATTTTTTCAACTTGAAGGCCAATATCCTTCAGTACACTGTTTTAAATTCATTACAAATAAAAACTGAAAAGAAAATTAAGTTTAAATTGAGTAACTGATATAAAACAGGACTCATTTAACAATTTGAATACAAAACGATATTTTGCAAAACAAAAAGATAAAGTTTACTTTTATGAAGATAGAAATTGATGAGTCGAGAAATTAAAGAATGTAAAATAAACTATTTGACTAGTTTAATAGATGATTATTTATGAAGTTCAATTGAGGACCTTACTACATAATTATGATTAATTACGCTCAAATATTGTTTTATTTTTTAAAAATTGGTTCCGTGGGGCTCAGAAGATAGGTTTTCTTTACTCTTCAAAATCAGAAGCAGATTTGATAGCTCAGACTTTCTCTACAGTTAACTATTTTTTATTTGATTATTTTTAATGATTTAACTAAAACGGACGAGCTGTAGTTGTGCTTTATTTGCAAAGTCAGTTTAAAATCATCAATAACATTGTTTTTTTAGGATAATTAAAATATTCATATTGTGCTTTATATGCCGTATTTAAGTACATTTATAGCAAATGACTTTAATTTTCATCAATGAGAGCAAATTCTTTAGAATATATTTGTAAACTCCAGTTTACTTCGTATATCTTTGTCTTTCATGATATGATAGAGTTTTCGTTCGTCAACGTATGGAAAAAATGTGAACTGTTTCACAAAGAAAAAAACTATTTATTTCACATCATGTGTATGAGACAATTCTTATATTAATCCTGCTGAGAACGTTCTTTATATCAAACCCTATACAAGACAAATTAACCAGAAATATAAAAAAATGGGCCAACTTCGTCGTTTATACCAGTAAAGTATTCATTATCATTTACAAACCAACATTTCCTCATAATTATTATGCTCTTAGTTCTTTGCCTGTACATATTTACGTTGAATTGGTTTTCTCATTTAAAGTATATTCCACATATCATGAAATTATGCCAAACTGTTCTCAACTTAGAGATCATTGTTCAATTAATTATTTTATTTTATTAATAAAATAATTTAAGTTTGTCTGAAACGTATGGATTTTGTAAAGCAAACTAATTACCAAATTCAAAAAAAATATCTTTAGTATATCAATTATTGACATCTGATAAAGTCTCATGACAGGACATGCGTTAGGCTAGATTATTAGCTTTCTTGACATTATAGGTGACGTTAACAACGTATAGAACATATGACCGTATGTTTACATCTACTTCTTTTAGAAAGAATTAATAATTTTGATTTTGAAACATTTTACATTTTCTACTTTTGTTTCTGTCTCGCGAATTTTAAAGTTTCATCATGCTCGCTTGCTGGATTAAAAAAAAACAAGTATCACTCTATAGTTTTATTACATTCTTAATTGTCTGATTTTAAAATACTACGATGTTTATATCTAACGATTGATCATAGGTTAAATAATAAATTCTAGTTTGATAACAACAGTGTTACACCAAATTTGAAATAATAATAATAAATAATAAAAAGAATATCCGAAGCATAAAGATCGGATCACGCTATGATTTGTTACAGCTGAAGGCGGTAACAAGTTTCCAAATGTAACATACTCTGTCAGGCAAACAAACCATCTTTAAATAAATATTCATCTTACTGTGAATCGCAAATGGCATTATGTTCTTCGTTCTCGAACGGTTGAACACTAGTAATTTGATAGCTATGAAACTGCTAGGTGCTGTAAGTTATTTAAATTAGAACACAAATGTTTTCACGATTTAACTGCTTGCACTTAAACATTAGATATAACAAAGTGACCAGTATTAATACTAAGAAAAATTAACAAAAGAAAAAGAAGAAATAACGTTAAAACTTTCTTCAACTAAGCAATGTGACTGATTTACTATAATATATCTATCTTAATATTGATGTTTGTTTAAATAAAATTTATATTTATTAATGTACATACTTTATGTTGTTAAATCTGTATTGCATAATTCCTGCCTATTTATTAAAGCTGTAGAAGATTCTCCAGTGTACGAATCAACAAATCATGTGTATGTAAATACTAGTGTACCATCTATACTGCTGCTGAAACTGAAGTTTCGAGACTTTCCTCACGTCAATAAATATACCCAACACGACAAGCTAGAAAATAGTGTATATTCTTGCTGTAATTGGTATACTTTAAACATCGGAAACTATAACTGTGATTACCACTTATTATTCGAGAACTTCAGCTCTATTGACCAGGAACGTTTATAGATAGATTTCTTATAATACCAACCATTTAACTTAGCGAATTCAGATGCAATATTAGTATTTTTTGCAAAAACATTACATAACTACATCGGTCAGCTAGTTTTCAGTTAAGAAAATTTCATGCACATCAACTCAAAATTAATTCGCTCTTTGTGAACCCTCGGTAAGATATTTAATTCAAGACCAGATAGAAGACTCATTATTATTTGTAAGTTTGTAAAACATTTTGTACATAAATCATTATTTGTAATAACTATTTGCAATAACTGTTATTATAAATTGTATTATATCTTATATATTGAAATATATTTATATTAAGAAAACTGTGTATCAATCTTATTGGCAAGTGTTATAAATTAGATTTCATCTATTTAAAATTGTAATACATAACATCCCATTGTCATGTTCATCTTCTTTTAAACTCATATGTTAATTAATGTAGACAAACTTAATCTTTCTATCAATGCTAGTACTATTATACAAACATTCGCCCTGAAATTTGCCTTAAGTGTTAAAAGTTATGTGATTTACCAAAGGCGACGCCTGTTTCATTTCATTTTGTTGCATCTTGTAGAATGTTTCTGATATCAAAGTTTTTGTCACTACGTTGCGGTACTATTGTTCTAACGTTAGCCTTTAAATATTTTGTCTCGCCAGCTGTTATACAAAATCTCCGTTGTGCTAACCTAGATTTGTCATGAGAATTGAAGGTGTAAGCTCTTCTTAAACTTAGATTAGTCATGAGAGACTGAACTCGCTTTACTAAACTTGAAATACTCAACATGTACGAGTGTGAAACTTGCAAATGATGGTGATTTACTTTGTAATGTTGAAACAAAACTGCGGTAACCAGAAATACAATACGCTATAACTGATTTCGTTAAAAAAACATCTATCAACAGTGCCTTCTAATACATTTACCTGTTCCTTTGTTAGCATATTCCCATCTGAAAAATTTAGTACTCAGCTTGTTAATCACTAAAGTAAAAAATTCGAGCAAATGAATAAGATAGTTAATGACAAAATGTTTGAGATGCTCAAATACAAACATAACAAATTATGCGAAACTTATTTCCAGTTTTATATGAAATTCCTAAAGGGCGTCTCTTTAGAAATATAATGTTAAAAGTCATAATAAATGCAATTTGACAATACAATTTAACGAGCAAAAGGTTTTCAATATCGGTACTGATCCCGAGAGGCTCAGCGGCAAACCGAAGGTGCGAGTTCATGGCATCATGGCTGGATTATTTACAGGTGTTTGTGACTTATTAGTGATACAAATGAAAATTAAGTGGACATCACACAATACACTTGTTTTAAAATAATATATTAAACTATTCGAACGTCTTAAAAACTCATTTCACTATTAGTTATCACTGTTGGATTTAGAGATTTAAATAAGTCTCTTTTTCGTCGAGAGTCCACACAGGCTAGTTCTGTTACTTTAAAAACTAGTGTACAAAATGAATTATTTCTTCTCTACTCTTTCACTACAATACAACCAATGATAAATTCACTTACGTTTTAACAAGGATCTCACTGAACTAAAAATGTACAATCAAAACGGTTAGTATGGGTAATAACACATTTATTAAAATAAAGTACAGAATAACGTTTCGACCTTCTTGGGTCGTCTTCAGGTTAAAAAAGAGAGTTTGCAACTGGCCGTTGCCAGGCACGTGTCTCAGGTATGAGAGTGTAAATGGATACGAGATTGTAGGAGGCGTTGCAGTTAGGTGTTAGGTTATTAATTAGTATAGATATAAAGGTGCTCCTTTATATTGGTTTAAATTTGGTTTGAGTTGTTGTATAAGCAGGGCTTCTTCGATTTTACGTTTGCTTATATTGGTAACCCTACTTAGTATCTGGGTGTTTGATATGGTTCTGTCGTGTTGAAACACGTGTGAAGATGTTTTTATTTGTTCTTCTTTGAATCTGATTTCCATTTTTTTGCTCGTTTCTCCAATATAGAACTCATGGCAATTGTTGCATTGTATTTCATAAATAATGTTGGTGTTCTGTTTGTCAGTGTAGTTTTTACATAGTATGGAATTTAGTTTTGCACCTGGTTTTCAATAACTTTGGTGCTTACTAAAATGTTGTATTTTGTTATAAGTTTTTCCGAATGTTGGTTATTTTTCGCTGATATCGGGCATATATAACATGCAGCAGTGTAAGTATCTGCAGCTTGTTTATTCTTGGCACTTATTATTGTTTGTTTGTTGTTGACTGTGTCGTTGATATAGGTGTGTGTGTATAATTGTTTCAACGGTGTTTTAGAGGAAATTTGTTGATGGTAATGAAGTGTTATTTTATTGATTTCATCGTTAATTTTATAGTGTGAACATAGTTTTGTGACTGCGTTTATTTGGTTTCTTAATATGTTGTTTGAATTCCGCGCAAAGCTACACGAGGGTTATCTTCGATAGCCGTCCCTAAGTTAGCAGTTTAAGACTAGAGGAAAGGCAGCTAGTCATCACCACCCACCGTGAACACTTCTATGAATTTTTGTTTTGAATTGTGTATCGGTGTATGGTATCTGTAAGTATTTATAACATAAGATTAAAAAAAAAACCTAGAAATATCTAGCCCTGTGGTAACAACAATATAACAAAGGTATAGTACAACAATATAACAAAGGTATAGTACAACAATATAACAAAAGTATAGTACAACAATTAATCTACATACATAACGAACTACTCCTTAAAAGTTAAACAATGAAACTTGTTAAAACTATCACTTTTAAAATAACTAGCCTTTTATACTCCTGTTACGTCGAATCCCCGTCGCACCAAACATGCTCGCTCTTTCAGCCGTTGGGGCGTTAAAATGTGATGCTCAATCCTACTATTCGTCGTTTAAATAGTAGCCCAAGAGTTGTCGGTGGGTGGTGATGACTAGCTGCTTTTCTTGTAGTCTTACACTGTTAAATTAGGGACGGCTAGCGCAGATAGCCCTTGAATAGCTATGCGCGAAATTCAAACAAACAAACAAACTCTTGTTACGAAAACTGAATAATCATTAAATATTAAATCACTAAATAATAACTCTTAAACTGAACAGTCTTCTGTATCGATCAGTAGGGTTTATATAGCGAATGAGGGGTTCGATATTCCTGGTGATCATATCCCATTTTGCCTTTAAAGACACAAACATATAAGTAATAGTCTAATTGTGAAAAGATTCTATTGATCAACCGTAAGATAATTTTTAAAACATAAATCTAAGTGTCAACACTTTTATGCATTAAAAGTTAAGATTTTTGTTATCAAAATACTTAATCGAGTCAAGTTTTTAAGATAAATCAGGAAAAAATCTAAGCTCGAGGAGTTTCATGTTAGCTACTTACACTTTAAAAATCAATTGAACCGCATTTTACAAAAGTCGTAAATCACTTAAACATTAACAAGTTTGTTGATGAAATCATCATCAGACATTATACTTTCCTAAGTACATCGAATTCCACATTTTCAATGGTACAAATAGCTCTAAATTTATAAATTCAAATTATTTATATGTTGTTTTTCTTATGAAATAAAGCATACCACACGTTATTATAACACAAAGTTTTTATAATTGAATAGTACACATTTTAAAAGACTTGACTAATACAAAATTTGTATAGTTAAATAATGAAGCAAGTTTGTCGTACTTAAACAATCTTAATTTTTTGAACTAAATAGTTTGTATAGCTGAATATATTAAACTTTAAATTTAACAGATTTATGACTTTAAAAAAAACCTTCGTGTTTACCATAGTTATTTGACATATATTATTTTGAAAAAAAAAACACGTTGTTATTTAGAAATTTTATGCAATGTATGTAATGGCGTTAATGTTTTTTAATTTGCCTCGCACATTGTTTGTGCAGAACAATGAAAATAAATTACATTTAAAACTTAGGTGAATTTATCATAAAGAAGAAAGAAAGTGGCAAAGCGACTGTGGGTCCGTTTAAGGTTTAATATACATATTACTCGTAACCTGAAAGTTGTTCTTCAGTTGCGTAATACATTACTGCTGTGTTTAGCAAGAGAGACCAATAATTGTGAAGTATGAACAGTAAAAGTATTTTTGATGAATATAACAGTACAAGTGAGAGATGAACGTTGAAGAATATGCTCAAGTTACCGTAGCTAACAACGAGAGCTACATTCTGGAAACGGGTTTATAGACGAACAGGTAACCTAATACACTGCACTAGAAAAGGGCCATGTGGTACCAAGCAGGATTATTTAAGGTTCGCTTCCTCCTCCCCAAATACTACGTGGTATTAACAGGATGTTTCCTGTTCTCAGAAATGGCTTCGTATTTCTGTTTCGAACTTTAATGTATTTGATAAAAAACAAAGACAAATGCAAAATTTATATAACAATTGACAGGTTTATCTGGTTTGGTTACACAGTTACATAATGGAGGTTTAGGCTCTCTGAATGGTCAAGAAGCAAATATTTTATGTTTTGAACAAAGTTACAAAACCAGTGACAAGTTAACATGCAATAAAGACCTTTAAACACAAGCCTTTAAGCTTGAGAAATGAACCGTCAAAATAAAAGTTATTTTTCAGAATAGTAGAATTAATGAATTATGTTGTGAAATTCAAAACAATCTACAAACGAATTTTATGCAGATGTCGTGCTGCGGCAACTATTCAAAGACTGGTGACGTAAATATGAGGTAAAATCTGTAAATACAATTTTAGCGAATAAATTGATGCCAAGAAACCACCAGAAGTAATAAAAATTTGAACAAAACTATTGTAATCCAAACAGTAAAATCACTTTGTACATTGCAATCAATCAGCCCATCAATAAGGTTTGGTTAAAAAGTGCCTAGTAATGCCACTTAGACAAATTATGAATAGTGTAATAGAATAGTTTTGTTAATTTCAAAGTTTAATAAACAGTATGAGTCATAGGTGTAGGTTTGCTTTATGGTAAAATAATTATGTTTGTTTTAGTTCATATTTGTAATTTTCTATTTTTCTGCTTGCTTAAGAGCAAGATTGTCTACTTCTTGTAGGTAAAAACTATCAGGTTATCCCATAAGTAATGTCTGAAAATTTAATACAGAAAGTGCATAATCATTTCTGTCTTTGAAGAAAGCTTTAATGACTAAAATATGTAGTAGGACATTTATAAAAATATTCAGACAAATCAAAGAAACTAACCCAACTCTCCTTTTCCAGATCATTAATCAAAGAACATGGATGTGTCTGAGGAGCACATTAAGTATATAATGCTTTATGTATGAGTTTAGAAAAGGCAGAAGCACAGCAAAAACTACAGAAACATTCAAGGTGTTTATAATGCGGAGTCTCTCAATGTAAGAAAATGTCGAAGGTGGTTTTAGAAGTCCAGATCCGATGACTGCACGTTAAGTGATGCATAATTTTCATCAATTACAGCCAGCAGCAAGTCATCATTAAACTCAACAGGACGACCTGAACGTTGCGCATCGCTTAAGCTGTTGCAGATGATGGTGAACTGCTGAAAAGGTGTCAAAACTTGAAAAATGATTTGACAGAAGCCAACCTCAGAACAAGAGTGGACATTTGCACTTCTCTGTACTCTCGTGAGCGTAACTCACTTTTTTTTTGGATAGGATGGTGACTGAAGATGAAAAATGGATATTTTATAAAAATGTTAAGTGCCGCAGACAATGGCTTAGTGCAGGTAAACTAATTAAGGCACAGTCCAAAATGGACCTCCACTGCAGGAAAATCTTTTTAAGCGTTTGGTGAAATATTGTTGGTGTGATCCACTTTGAGTTAGTTACTGTCACTCAGTGGAACGATTTCATCATACTTCTATTGCCAACAGTTAGAGCGCTTGAATGTTTCAATGGAAAAAAAAAAGAGGTCTGCTTTTATTAGTCATAAAGGTGTTCTGTTACACCAGGATAATGTACGGCCCCATATAGCAAGGATCACATTTGCAAAATTCAAAGAACTAGACTGGGAAACTTCCACATCCCCCTTATTTTTCAGACCTTGCCCCATCTGCTTTTCATATACTCCGAAGTTTGCAGAACTATCTTGATGGAAAATGGCTTGGAGAACATTAATATGTCAAAACTACCCTTTCTACATCCTTTTCTTCCAAACCCTAAGAATTTTATAAAAGTGGCAATCAGAAGCTTGTAAACCATTGGCAGGAAGTAATTATTGATTAAATAACATTAACAGCGTTTGAAATATTTTCTCTTTTTCTGAACCTAAACTCGGACATTACTTAAAGGATGACCTGATATTATCGATTTTTTCCTAAAATGATTATTTTAAGTTCATCTTCATAAATTCCATTTCTACACAATTAAAAGCTCTGTTCCGAAACCGATCAACGGTCATTGAAAGGCACTCTACAGATTTCAACAACGATACACATCAACATCAAGAGTGTGAAAAACAATAACTATTCAACTATAGAAATACATGAAACCATCGATCATGTGACGTTTTAGTTTAGCTACTTAAAAATAAAGTGTTATTTTTACCATATGTCCTAGGTAGGTCATGCCAGTTTTTCGTACATTTAAAGAATAAAATAGATTTACAGAACTTCGAACAAAATTCGTGAAAAATTAAATAAAACGAACGGTTAAATCAGTTTAATGGGAAAAACGGGTATTTATAAAATTGAACGAAAATCTGATTATGTATACATTGGTCAAACTAGAAGAAATTGATACTTAGGATACATGAACTTAATAGGAATGTTAAAAACAAAAGTGAAAACTGCACTAGTTGAACATGTAAATTATACTGACCATGTCATCAAGTGGGAAAACTACTCTTGTTTTGGCTCAGCCGAATAACATTACGACTAGAAATATAAGATGAGCTATAGAAACAACGAAACACAATATAAATAACTATCATATTTCGAACAAGGATAAAGGGTTACAAACTCAGAAAGTATGTAGAGAGTGTGATCCTTTTAAGTATGTAAATGAAAAAGTCACATGACCAGTAGCTTGTAGTTTTTCACAATCCTGAAGATGACGTGTATCGACGTTGAAACATATTGATTATGTTTTATGGATCGTTGATCGATTTTAAAATAAATATTTTAATTGTGTAATAAGCAAAGTTGATCGTTTGAGTATTTTAATTATTTACACAAGTTCCTTGAATTTTACGATTTATGTTATTCATAAAATATGTGGATTAATTAAGTCGTCACCAAATTTGAAATCAGTTGAACACTTTTATGATGAACAAATGCAGCTTATTTTTATTATTTTTTAATTCTCGTTTTTCCGTTATTAGCACTCTGTTAATGGAATATGAAATTGCCTTGAAGCTTCCGTTATTCTGCAGTACTTTACGTTATTGCACCATAACCAGAAATCAGGCGTCACATTTCTGTGACGTTCCTTTTCAATTGGCAGCTGGCTGGGCACGTGTCCCCGATGACCAGCTGTGTCAACGTCACCTGCCAGAGAAAAGCCGCAGCACTGAGAATGAGCTCCGCAAATATGGTTTCAATGCAGTCAGATAGCGATAGCCTGATAATTTTCTTAGTAGTTTCATGTCAGTTTATGCCTTCGATTTTATCCGTATAATTTAACTGGACACGGCAACAGAAATATCAGGAGCAGGAAGATGACAGCAGGGAAGATTAGTGACTGCTGTGACAAGTTGGTTCCCCCTACAAGATGGCAGCTTCTGAGCAATGCAATAAAACTTATCCTTACATCTGCCATTTTTTTTACAAATAATTAGAAACTGCTTCGTGTTACTATTGCAGTTATATGTTAACACAGATACACATATGACTCGTAGTCTGTTAATATCACTTCGTCAGGATAAAAATGGGAAGAATCTTAACATCATTAGAATTTCTATATACTGATTAAGATATATTATAGCACATCATACTGCCACATGGAAGTTCAAATTGTTTAAAGTAAAACCGCAATGAACAGATAGTAGACAATATAACAACGCTAATTAAGTTATAAATGAATATACAGAATATATAATATAATTCATTAAAGCTGTGAACACAATAAAACATCAGGAAATTGTAACATTACAGTTTACACTAAGTACTTCAGAATTCAGAATGACAATAAAACCTTTAAAATGTGTAAGTTAACGTTTACAGAAAGAAGAATTCTTCATTTTCAATAAAAATAATTCACTGCAAGACATTTATAATAAAACTGAAAATGTGTTGAACTATTGCTTAAATTGAGTAAACGTGTTAATTTTTTCTTACCATTGTTTTTAAGACACCAATATTTTACACATTGCATCATGTGTTAACTGCACGTGCAATTTAGTTTTATCTCATGAATGAGCTGCTGGAATAACTCCATACCAAATTACTTTCGAGATTGTATGCGAATATTTTGAAAACTGCATAACTTGCTGTTTAAATGAAAATGTTAAATTTATTTGCTTTAGAAATTCACTTTTTATTGTTTCGGTCAATGGGAGAATACAAAGTAAAAACTTTATAAATAAGTTTTTGCGTGAGAATATTCTCGTCGAGAAGTAGTTCCTGTACTACGTAGTCCTTGTCTGCTGCCAAAACCTTTTTATTCACTCCACAGAAACGTTTTACCTAGATAAGTCTTCAGTCATCACTGTCTTCTCTTTCAGCTCCTGGTCTTTTGTCAGGCTGATTATTAGTCGATACTTATGCAGTAATAGCTTTCCGGCTCACTTTATCACACTGTTATCCTTACAATGTTGACAGCACCATTAGCATTTAAATTGAAGTCTAACTTATATCATTTCTTAAACATTTAAAAAATGTTGATTTGGGCAAAGACAACTCTCTTCCCTTTGTTTTATTATAGAACATTTTCTTTGCATAACTGAATTGAATAAGAATTCAAGTTTACATAAAAAGGCGTTTCCATTAAAAAACATACAATGGAATTATTATATATAGTTCTAAATTAAATTTTAGATGTTATGGCTTCAAGCCACCTTTGCTCCACAGACAAACAAAGAACAAGTTCTACATTTCATCACATATATTAACTTTAAAATTATTCCTAAGAATATCTCTAGTAACTATAATGTCCCAGATTGTTCTACGTTACGTCTGATTGTTTAAAAAAATCCGATTTTGCTACTTACGATGGACACAGCAGAGATAGCCAATTGTGTAGTTTTTCTCTTAACAACGAAGAAACTACATAAATGAATATTATTTCACGTGTAATTCGTACGTTAATCGGTTAAGGTAGGCTTTTATTATGGTTTTCTACAATTTTTAAACTGACTAGTTATTTACTAATATATCTTTCATTTTATTAGAATGAATGTGCACAAAGCACAAGATTTCAGTTGATGCTTCCACCCTCACTGTTAAATAATATATAATTTTGTTACCAAGACAAAGCTTAACAACAGCAAGTTTTGTTTCAAACGGAACTATTTAACATCGTTCGCTATTATTTATAACATGGAGATTGAACTTAGAACGATGATATTTATAATGTTAACGCTAAACACTATATAACTTTATTTTACCACAACAATTGACAAAAAGGAGATTTTTTGTTTCAAACAGAAATACTGAACACTGTAAATTGTCATTTATAACAATACTGAAGTTTTTGTTTCTAAAATTAATGATAAGTGCTATTAAAAGTCACACAAAAGTGGCCAAAGTAGGTCGCTGATGTGACATAAACTAAAGCAATTACGTTTTATTGTTTCGTTTATAAATGCTAAACTTAAAAAATTATAACAAAAATAGTAGGACTAGTATACTTGTATTTTTAATTATGCATTATTTACTCGTTCTTAGTATTTTTGTCCGAGTAGAGGAGCGTATAGCAGTATTTCAAGTACATTGTATCCATGATATTCATTACAGAAGGTGCATTTCGTTTAATACCAGATGTCATCGAGTGAACTGTTAAACTAGTTCCACTTGATATCTCATTCTCTTCTAATATTTGCATTTCTTTTGAGATAAGTTCTTTACATTACAAACTCCCCTATTTGACTTCTATCGTTTATTTCAGTATTATGCCGTTTACTGAATTTCTGTCTTCAACTTAACCATTATTATTAGTGCAATTCTGTTTAACGCTTACGACCAACTTGGTAAGTGTTTTCATAATTCAATTACATCTCGTACTAAACTATTACATTTAATTTGATTATTGACTTTGCAATTCAATAAAAAAGTTATTATTAAGCGTTTTACTTACTCACATACTTTGCGCTCTTGACTTGTAACGGATTTACCAATGTATATTTATTTTAATATGTATGCATGATTTCTCTAATATATGCTTAGAAATGCCTGTAACTAAAATTATTAAACATGTACTGCGAAACTGTCGCCTTTCCACTAAATTTTTAGAAGATGCTAGAATTGAGCCTTTGTTAAAAGATTCGGTTTCAGACCAGATAGAAGTCTCAGTATAGTTTGTAAATTTGTAAATTATTGTGTTACATATGATTATTTATCCCAGACGAGTTTCTAATTTATTGTGTATATATTAAGATTAAAAATAGGCTGACATTTCGTTATTACTTTAGATGTTACATGAACTTCGATATGTATCAAATTCATAATATTTACCAATGAGATTGATACACACAATTTCCTCTTTTAATACAAATAGAGTTTAATATATAAACAACAATACAGTTTGTAATAACCGTTATTACAAATTATAATTTATATACAGTCATGTGAAAAAGTTAGGACACCCTATGAAAGTCTGTGTATTTTTGTAACATTTTTGGATATATAGATATTTAATATCAATTTTAACAATACTGAGAGATTATAGGAATATAACTAAACAATTCAAGATCTTCTGTAAATGTAATTCTACAAAAATGCATATTCTAACTGAGGAAAAAGTTAGGACACCCACACATTTATTCCCACTTAAAATGGCTCAACTCACACACAGGTGTATCACACCAGGTGCACATGATTAGAATAAGGATTCCCCTATTTAAACCTCAGACATTTAGTTTGGTGTGCTCCTGACTGTTGAAGTGAGAGTGAGCACCATGGTGAGAGCAAAAGAGCTGTCTGAGGACTTCAGAAAAAAAATTGTAGCAGCTAATGAGTCTGGTAAGGGATTTAAAAATATTCCAAAGGATTTTGAAATCAGCCATTCTACTGTCCGAAAAATAGTCAACAAGTGGAGGGCTTTCAAAACAACTGCCAACATGCCCAGGTCTGGTCGTCCAAGCAAGTTCACCCCGAGAGCAGACCGCAAGATACTAAAAGAGGTCTCCAAACACCCTAACATGTCATCAAGGGACCTACAATAGGCTCTGGCTACTGTTGATGTGAAAGTGCATGCCTCTACAATCAGAAAGAGACTGCACAAGTTTAACTTGCATGGGAGGTGTGCAAGGAGGAAACTTTTGCCCTCTGAGAGAAAGATCAAGGCCAGACTGAAGTTTGCCAGAGAGAATGTAGACAAAGACCAGGACTTCTGGAATAATGTTCTTTGGACAGATAAGTCCAAAATTGAATTATTTGGACACCAGAACAGAGGACATGTTTGGCGTAAATTAAATACAGCATTTCAGGAAAAGAACCTCATATCAACTGTGAAGCATGGAGGTGGAAGTGTCATGGTTTGGGACTGCTTTGCTGCAGCAGAACCTGGACGTTCACAATCATAGAATCCACCATGAACTCTACCGTGTATCAGAGGGTGCTTGAGGATCATGTGAGACCATCTGTAAGAAAATTAAAGCTGAAGCGGACATGGTCCCTGCAACACGACAATGACCCAAAACATACCAGTAAATCCACCAAGAACTGGCTGAAAACTAAGAACTGGAGAGTCCTGGAATGGCCGAGTCAAAGCTAGATCTTAATCCCATTGAGATGCTGTGGGGTAACTTGAAACGGGCTGTACATGCAAGAAACCCCTCAAGCATCTCACAGCTCAAAGAATTCTGCATTGAGGAGTGGAGCAAACTTTCTTCAGACCGATGTCAGAGACTGGTAGATTGCTACAAGAAGCGTCTCACTGCAGTTATTTCAGCCAAATGGGACAACACTAGCTATTAGGGGGTAGGGTGTCCTAACTTTTTCCTCTGTTAGAATATGCATTTTTGTAGAATTACATTTACAGAAGATCTTTAAAATTCTTTTCTTCAGTTTTAATTGTTTAGTTATATTCCTATAATTTCTCAATATTGTTTAAATTGAGATTAAAAATCTATATATCCAAAAATGTTACAAAAATACACAGGCTTTCATAGGGTAACTTAACTTTCTCACATGACTGTATAAAGGTTTTACAAACTTACAAATAATACTGAAACTTCTATCTGGTTTGGAACTAAGTATTTTATTAAAAGTTCATAATGAGCGAATTAATTCTATGTTGATACACAGGTACACTTCACTTGATTGGAAAATTAACTATCTTTATTTTTGGCTGGTCTCACGCGGTTTACAAGCTGACTTTTCATCAAGAAAGATGTCTAATATCCTTTTCGGAATACTAACGTCCGAAGTTAATTCTTTGAAGTTGAACGGTTTGTAATCTTCGAAATATATAAACGTTCCTGGTAAATATCTGTAGTTTTATGATTAACAAGCATTTATCTCAGTTATAGCTTCCGAGTGTTATAGTATACTAACTGTAGCAAACCGACAATACTAGACTGTCTCTTGGCGCGTCAATATATAATCTTTACGCGAGGTTTTCGAAAGTTTAACTGGCAAAAATACTAATTTTTACATACACACATCATACATTGTTGATTCTTACGCTCGAGAATCTTTTACAAATTTAGTGAATAGGCAAGAACACCGCAGTAAATATTTAACAATATAAGTTACAGGCATTTCTAAGTATATACTAAACTGAAACTTACATAAATATTAAAATAAATATGCATTAGTAAACCCGTTACACATTATTTACGCCCATTCGAAAAATATTGTCAGTCAGACCTTTACATCATACCGAACGATTACGTAAAACCTGTTCAATGTTTTCTTTGCCGGAATTCTCCATTGGATTAGTAGTATGTTTTCAAAATTGCCAAGCTAAGGCCCGTAGTTCGATTCCCTACGGTGGGCAGAGTGTACATAGTCTATTTTGTAGCTTTGCACTAAAAAAAGCAATAACATGATAACTAAATATAATAAATTTGCTCCCCAGTTGCTCAGTACTATGTCTAGATCCTTATAACACTAAAAATGGGGTGAAGATGTCTGCGATGGACAAAGTGCAAAAAGTTAACTATTTTGCTTTGTGTTTAACAATAAACAAATCTTTTCTAAACCACGATACCCAATTGTAAACGTTTCCCTGTTTAAACACTAGTCTTAGTTCTGGTCTTACAACTTGTTCAATACTCACACTCAACTTATTCAATCTGTTCTCTTCTCAAATTCTTACCAAACTTGACTATTTCATTCCTGTTCTCAACTACCTTTACCAAATAATTCAAGAAAACATTTTTGTTATTTTTCTACTTAAGTTCTATTTTCAACTTGCCTATTTTTAGCATTGTCTTTGGTTTTATAACATCATCTGATATTTTCTAATTTCTTGATTCAACTATTATTCTCACTTGATTGCCCCCAAGAAGCAAAGCGGTATGTCTGCGGACTTGGAACGCTAAAAATCGGGTTTTCATACCCGTAGTGAAAAGAGCAAATATAACCCTTTGTGTAGCTTTGTGCTTAATTACAAACAACTTTCTCGACTATACACTGAAAACAGGCGTTACTCTCTTCTCTAGCAGCATTTTCTTTCTTTGTTGCTACAGGTTAAAGCACTTTGTAATTGCCTTTAAAGTACGGGAAAAACTGAATCATAAGTTTGTTTTAAAGTTTAAATTCTCTAAAACTTTACAAATTTGTTTTGAAACCGCTGAGTATAGCTCAACTCTTCATATGATACCTATTTTTAAAGTTCATTTTGTGTAAATCACCTCAGGTTATGTTTTAATGAAATACATTTATTTTGTTGTTTTAAATATAGCTGGTGCTCTAGCTTTTGTGTTTGTTGTAATCTCCATATACAGAGCTATGAGAATTATGTTCTTTAAGAAACGTTATACTATAAATATTTGTGAGCATTGCGTAATTTACTCTTTTAAGGCAATATATTTTACAAAATTAGATGTCTTTTGAGGATAAATAAATATCATGATGTAATAAGCATTTGTTTAAGACGTAACTATTTCTCACAATAAAAGCATATTCATCCAGAACGTGTATATATATATATATGATGACGAGAAACCTACTTTTCAGAAAATAAAGTTTGGCAACAGCTTGAATGGGTAGTGAAAGAAACTTTATTACAAATATACAGTGTTTCGAGAAGCTTCTATGATCATCAGGTACTTAATTATCATAGAATATTCTTGAAACGTTGTAAATTTGTAATAACGTTTTTTACTACCTATTTAAATCGGCTCCAGACCTTATCATGCATGTGCTCAACGAGATTAAGTAAATAAATCACATAGCTTATAAAGTTTCACTATATATAAAATTCAGACTTCATAAAAATTGTTCTTTTTATGTAAAATGCAAAATATACTCTGTTGTTTTCTCAGATCTCTTAAATTTTGCGCGTTAGAAATATTTTTATCCGTTACACAACATATTACAAAACGTTGGGAAAAAGTGGTGGTATTTCTTGCCAGTGTCATCTTAGTACTATCTCGAGGCATTCCAAACCACATAAGCACATCCTTTCAAAGTTATATATTTCATCTAAGTCATGGAACATTCCGTAAATCATAGGATTATAGCATTACTGATTTGCAGAATTTCTAACATATACAATATTTCTATGAGTAAATGAATACATGAAGAAAATCACTGGTGTATTCTGTGAATATTTTTAATAAACATGTATTTAACTTTTAATTCCTTAATAAAGCTTGCAGCTAAAGAAGTCTCCTTTAAAGAATCGTTTAATGTTTTACAATTAATAATCTTATAACACAATTTTTGTGAAAAAGTACGTTTTGGCACATTGCAATAGTATTCTTTATAGAATATTTTAAAACTAATAATAAAACACTAATGGCATAATCCGTACATTTTGCTTTCTTTTTATCTTTAATTTAATCATTTTCCAACTAAATACATATAAAATTCATTGAATATCATATCAAATGATTGATCGATTCAGTGGGGCAGGTAAAACTGAGCTTCCCAACTTGTAGTAATATGAACTTAGTTAATTTTGTAAACTTGGATATTTTACAACTAGGAACTATGAATCTTTTTTTATGGTTTTATAGATACAAGAGAGTCGTTTTGAAACAGAACAATAAAAGAGAGTTTTTATGTGTTTCTTTGTGAACTATACTGTTTCAGTCTACATCGTGTATATCCGCTTATTGAAAAGAAAAAGTAATTCTTACATCGTTGTTTGGCCTAATGAAGTTGTTTCAGAGCATAGTAATTTCAGATGTCTTTAATCTTATAATGTTATAAACAATTTAAATCTTATTACTAAAAGAGAGTAATAAAATATTACAATTATAACATTATAATAATTTGTATTATATATATATATAGTATATATATTTATTATATAATATTATTAATAAAATATTATATTAAAAGAGAGTAATCGTTATTTCTTGAGCATGCCATATGGCCAACTAAGGAAGCTTAACAAGCAACTTAAAGTTCAGTGAGTATAAATATCTAGACATCACAGATGAAAATAATAAGAATGTTACTGCAAAGTGCCAAGATGTTATGAACTGCTTTAAGAGAGAGATTAAAAGGTCTGTTGAAGATTTTGGAAACCGATCAATGTACACGTATATATGTATATATATATAGTGTCTTTTCTTAATCATGGTGCAGAAAACTATCCAACACTATCAAAATACCTAAACACTAAATTCAAATATAATATCACATGATAATAATTATTCAAGTGTAGGATTGTAAGTACAACTGATAGAAACAGCTTTGCAAAATAATCATTGTGACTTCACTTCATCAAGCGTAACTTGTGTAATTTGGTCACATATGTGTGATTTGAGTAGTATGGAAACTTTGAAAGGATAGAAAAATGTAGATGAGCTCAAGAAAGTCAAACACTCTTTCTCCTTGCCGAAGAAGGTCGAAACGTTGTTCGCTTTTCTATGTAAAAGTGTTTTCTCAGCCCAAACGAGCCGTTTTTGCATATAAAGCTATAAGGTGTTATAGTGTTAACTACGTTTAACACATTTGGTGTGGAACCTATCTGTGAAGTGTCTGCACATCTTAGCATTAGATATCTCAAACGTATACAATCCATTTTTACACATTATCACATCGGCGTAATATAATTTAATTCCATAATATTTTCAGGCTGTTTGAAATGTTTATTTTTTCAGAAGTAGCATGAAGACTGTCCTTATAAAATCTATAAAATTACTGGATTCAAAACTTTATATTCAACACAATATCTTGGAGTACTTAGCTTTTCCCAATTTTGGCTTATGAATGGTATGTTTTCTCAAGGAAAGTCAGCAATAAACAAAGAAATAATGTGGATATAACTTTTATCTTGACTGATATAATTATCATATAATGATAAATACTCTATAGAGTAATATCAACTAATTAATTAATCAGTAAAGGGCTGAATGAAAGAATTGTGGAATTAAAAAAGATGCCGCAATTCATAGATTTAGACGCAAGAACAAAACAAAATTTGCCTCACATTAAATACGGTCAAGGCTTTACGCTTTGAAAATTCACTTACATTCAAAACTCTCCGGAGAATCATATTTTGTAGATTTCTAGAATATTTAATGATGTTTTTCAGTGATACAAAATAGCTATACACTTGAGAGAACGTAGAGCTCAATTTTTTTAAGGTAAATAATTTCTGATTCAGAAAGCTCGTTACTATACAAACTCAGAGTTACTCAAAGTTACTAGTTGATGACAATGATTTGAAGTATAAATATCTCCGTTACATTCTATACTCCAATTTCTTACCAAACATTTTCCGTGCTTAATCTTCTGGAATTGGAATGTTGTCCTTGCTGGAACAAAATCTAGGAGTTACGCAAAGGAGGATTGCAGTTTTTTTAATTGTTTATCTTTAAGGCAAATGTTCGTTGTTCAGAGTTAAACCCTACTAGACAAACTTTGAAAAAATAGGTTAATATTTCTATAGCGTATTCTAAATCTTTTTTTCCTTGCATTGTATTTAATCAGGAAAATGATAGACATAAAGAAGAGGAAAGAGGAATTGTGATATTATATAACTGATAACTGATAAAATAAAATAAAATAATCAAAGATCCAAACAGTAATATTTATTCCATATTACAACATTATTCAAAGATGATACAAAAATAGCAATTATAAGGAATTTGTAATATTTACACCAACGAAACAAATGATGGAGATTGGGGTTTAGCCATCAAATATACACACACACACACACACATATATATATACATATGTCGCGTACTAACTTAAAATAATTATTACTTACCAGTAATAGGCAACTTACTTGATGACAATTCATCAGATTTCAGATGATTGTTAGAACTTTTAACACCTCTGTTTTCTTTATGTGTAAATAAGCAAAATGGATTAAAAGTTGAAAACGAGTTTAGTAATCCATTTTTGACACCTTTGAATGACTTTTTATTGATCAATAAAGGACCTTAATAGCAACGTTAAGACAAGCTGTCCTTTCAAAGTTTAATGTTTTGTAACACGGGAAGATTTTTTTTTTATTTTGATAAGTTATTAATTTCACGAGTGTTTTAATTTTATATTGAAATATGAATTATATCTACATTAATTTTAAACACATATATTAACAGTTGTTTTTTTCAATCAAATTTTAATATTTTGAAAAAATAATCTAGTTATTTTCATGTTCTGTGTTATTTTGCTACCATAATGGTTTATTGATTTGTAGAGTAGAATCACGAACGAAACTGTTGCTCTTTAAAATTTTGGAGTTCTGAAAGATATAAAGTGAACTTATTCAATTGTGAAATTTCATACGACATATTTCCCTTATAATGTCCTAACTTAAAGCAGCCTTTTTTTCCAATTTCATACATCATATGTATATTTTTACAGCTCGAAAGACATAAATAAGGTATACAGTATGACTCCACTCCTATACAGTTCATAATTCTTTGAATACCTCTTTTACCGTATTATTTTGTGGTTGGTATCTTTATTTCATTCTCTTTTCTACACGCTACTTGTTCCAGTTTGGTCTAGCTGTTCGATATTAATTTACATATACACACATACTACGTACATGTATATACGGGGCACAAATGATAGGATAGATCATTATGTAACGTGCCCTGGATTTTTTGTTTTTTAGGTACCGACGGAAGTAAGTCTCAAATTGTGTTATAGGTACATCATATTTGAATTATATATACGTTTATTAAAAAAATGAATACGTAAACATAGTGAATACATCATAAATGGTTACAATGTCGGGCAAGATGAATTCATCAAACAGTTTAGCTTATGCATTTTAGTCATATCAAACATGATAGATTGAAGCCAGTGGTCTAAATTATACCATACGCCAACACAGTCATAAATAATTTTTTTCTCTTTTGATATAAGAAATGCTTGTTTGTTTTTTATTAATGTCTGAGCTAAAGTAAATTTTAAATAGTCTGTTATCAGCTAAAATATCATTAACCTTTTAACTATAGACAAAATATTTAAAGTAATAACATTCTTTTGTCTAACGACTAAACCGTGAGGTTTTACTTTTAACTATTGGACACGGGGCTATGATACACACACTAACAAGTTACTTAAGATTTACCATATCATACATGTAATTTACCAAGATCGAGAACGGGCGTGTCATACAATGTTGTGACAAGAAACTTGTCTACCGTAAAAATGTCATGTTGCTAGACTATGTTCCCCTGATCAGTTTTACTGTTATTTTTATTCCGTGCTTTTTATTCACGTTAGAACTGAATCTGAATGAATTTAAAACCAAGAATCATGATAACGATATTCAATACGTTAGTGGTCGGGGTTGGTCCTGTGATAGATCTCTAGATTTCAGAGTTGGCAAGCCGAATTCGAATCTTGCGATACTATAAAATATTCTACATATTTTTATTTATGGGTGCGTTACAAAATTATCAGTCAGTTCCTTAGTGTAGCTAGTAATTGATAAGGTGATGGAAACTAGCAGTCTTCCCTATCAAAAGCTAAAGCCTATTAACACCTACTACTTGTTTCCGACTGTAATTTAATCGTTGACATCAAGGAATGGTAAAATCAAACGTTATATTATGTCATCACGCACATTTAATAGATGCTTCAAGCTTATATTGTGACTACAAAAAGTGAATGATATCGCATCGAATCCCAAATGTCTGTTACTATACACATACCGAAATTTTCCCTGCTGTTGTTTTCTTACATATCAACATACATCGTTATTTATCACTTCTTTATGAACAGTCCAGTTTCCTCTGAATTGTCTACAAGAACAAAGTGTTATTTTACTTCACATATAAATGGCTTATGTCAACTATCAGAAGAATGTTTTGAATTTTATTGCTCCTAACGACTAAACTTACTCCCTTAGCGAGAGGGTCCCAACTACGAGTTGTCATGAACTCAGTTATCTCACTGTTCAATAAAATATATGACATAAATTGGAGTATTGTATAAATTGATGCTTCTGACACGTTACTTTCGTATTTTATTCTGCTTTTTCTAGAAGTATTCGAGCTTAAAAGTAACAAATCGAGTGATGTTCCAGATAGAAATGATAAATTATAGTTTTCAGCAAATTAATACAAATATATGTTTCAAAGATGATCCACAGTTTAACTATTAGTGATTACAGGAAGAAAATGGCAATTGATAAGAAACACATCGTATTAATATACCAAACACGAGTTCAATAACGTAATTATCCAAGCATCACCAATAAATACATAAATCATCAATAATATTGAACCATTTGTTAAAAATTCTTAGACAAGGCAGTTGTCTGAATCTCACCCAGCTTATGAGATTTACACTAGCTGTTTAATTACTGTTGAACAAGGTAGTTATCCGGATATCATCACGTTCAGTAGCGTTAAACAGTTTTTGTAAGTTGTAAAACCAATTAATATCCAGATACCATCACATTCAACCTAGATTTTCCACGATTTAATAAAACTAGCAAGAGTTTTGACACCACTTTATACAGGACATAGGAATCTTGTATTTCCCTTTAGTATTGATAAATGTCTTCATTTTTTATAGTTAGAAGTAAAATAAGCTCTTATAAATCTCTAACGAAAATGCTAACAGCAGCAAAGTTTATACCTGTTAATTTTCTCCCTGAACGTTAAGTTCGACACTTTTGACATGGTTTCTCAACGTGTCGGTTCGATTGTTTAGACTAAACGACACAGGTGTAAGAAAATATATTAATTACTGAACATCCTACAAGTGCTACGGCACTTCAAGCGTTTTCTCAGGTTATTTGGTGGTTTGAAAGAAAAAACAACAAAAGAGAGAAAACGTTGCATTACTGTGATCGAAAAATAGATCGTATAGTACTTAACTCAGCTGACGTGATGCATCTTGTTGATAATTATTTATTAACTTGCTCAAACAACAGTAATGTACTCTCTGCCACAGGGTTAAGTCAATGATCATGAGAGAAAAAAAGTAGCAAATAAATCTTTAAGGTTATTGTGATATATTTCTATCATCTCCTGCAGTTTTTATTGGTTTCGTTGATCTTCGAACTTCTTATTATTTAATTTTCCTTAAATAATTTTACAGTACTGTATTTTTCATCTGGTTAATAAAATCTATATTTTTTAGAAATTTAAATAACTTTTTATTTCATCCTTTTCTGTAACAATACTTTTCAAGCAGTTTAAAGTTATCTTATAGGTCCGATATAGCCAGATGGTTAAGGCGCTTGGCTCATAATCCGAGAGTCGCGGGTTCGAATTCCCGTCACACAAAACACATTTGCCCTTTCAGCCATGAGGGCGTATAATGTTGTGGTCAATCCCACTATTCGTTGTTAAAAGAGTAGCCCAAGAGTTGGCGGTAAGTGGTGATGACTAGCTACCGTCACTGTAGTCTTTCCTTGATAAAAATTAGGGACGGCTAGCGCAGATAGCCATCGTGTAACTTTGCGCAAAATTAAGAACAAACAAACAAAACAAATAAAGTCATTTTAGCAGAGTCGAAAGTTACAAAGATATTCTCGTTACTTGTGAGTGATAGCCGAGAACCTGAATTACTCTAACGTATTGTAAGTAAATAAACATCTTTAAATACGACAGTAATACATACAGTTACGACAGAAAGTATTCATACCCCTACGTCTCGAGTAGTTTTTTGCTCATAACTTAAAAAGTATCACGATTAGGCTAATAGACGTAAAATACATTATAAATATTATACTAACACACATCTATACATTTTTTTGTAAATTAAACGACAAATAAACTGTTTATAAACAAATAACCAAAAATAGGAGAAGCAGAAAGTGTTCATACATTTCAGAACGTGTGAAAAAACTGATATTCCCGTAAAAAGTTTGTTTAGTTATACCATTCCATAACTAGACACTGGGTTCATAATTATTGGAATTTAGCCAGAAAAATTTATTTCCGGCAATTTAGTGCCGTCTCCGTCATTATCTGCTTGGTCATCATGGCGAACAGGAAACAACTGTCCAGTGATTTAAAAAACCGAATTATTGTAAAAGTGTCTCGTGTGTCTCTTTCCGGTATTGTTACACAAGTTAATGAGCCGAAATCTACTGTTCAAAGCATAATTACCAAGTTTAAGCTTACAGGATTAACTGCTAATCTCCCTTGTTTAGGACGCCCCACCAAAATTCCAGAGAGAACCAAGAGGAAGCTTCTCAGAGAAGTTAGTAGGAACCCTCGTTTAACACGTAATGACATACACAAACTGGTGAGGGAAACTGGGGTTGAAGTAAGCACCTCCACAGTTACGAACATGTTGCGCTCTTCTGGGATCAAAGCATGCCGTCCTCGTAGAGCTCCATACTTAAAGCCTGTTCATTTAGAAGCACGATTGAGGTATGCAAGAAAGCATGTAGATAAACCCTTTACCTATTGGAAGAGTATTCTTTGGTCAGACGAGACTAGAATCGAGCTTTTCGGCCACAATGATGTTCGCAACATTTTCCGTAAGAAGAGGGAACGAAATCTTCCAAAGAACACCATCCTTACAGTTAAACACGAAGGTGGTTCCATCATGCTATGGAGTTCCTTCAGTTCTTCTGGTGTAGGCAGCCTTCACCGCTTTAACGGAATCATGAAAAAAAAAGAGTACGTCGATATATTAGGCACTTATATCAAGAATGATGCTCGGAACTTGGGACTTGAGCATCGTTGGATCTTCCAGCACGACAATGACCCAAAGCACAAATCGAAATATGTGCAATCCTGGTTGCAGAGGAACCATATAAGCGTTCTGGAGTGGCCATCGCAGTCACCCGATCTCAACCCAATTGAAAACGTATGGCATAAGTTGAAGACCAGGGTTCATCAGCGTCATCCGAAAAACCTACAAGAGTTGGAGGCCTTCTATGAAGAAGAATGGAAGAAAATACCAGTCGAGTACTGTCAAACGATCATGGAGGGCTATGAGAAGAGATTGTGCCAAGTAATTCACCTGAAAGGCTACACAACTGACCATTAAAGTAGACGCACGAACACTTTCTGCCTCTCCTATGTTTGGCTATTTGTTTATAAACAGTTTATTTGTCTTTCAATTTACATAAAAAATGATGTAGATATGTGTTAGTATAATATTTATAACATACTATACTTTCATTATCCTAATCGTGATACTTATTAAGTTATGAGGAAAGAACTACTCACGAAGCAGGGGTACGAACACTTTCTGTCGTAACTGCATAACGCGATATTACATCTGTTTCTGCACTTCCGTTGTTTGGGCGAAAGAAAAACAATAATCAACTGTTTTTCTTGTGTAAAATAAATGATCAGCAGATGTTCAAAGAAAGTATTAAAGTGTACGTGTCATGTGTTTGAAGATACAACAATAATTATTTGCTTTAAGGTAAACCATTTGATAGGCAGTGTAGTATCATACTCAGTGATCAAAGTTAAGTTCAATTACTACAACATAAATCCAAGATATATTTGACCCTCACTATAGAAACAAATTTATTTCAAGTTTGTCTATATGGGTCTCGTTGTGTTCAATTTCTCGATAAAAGTAATTTCATTATTTTTCTTTAATTGATTGTGGTGCTTGGAGTGATAATTTCAAATCTTTAAAATAAATTTTTATTTTTTTTTAAAGAAAAAGCAGTAAACATTCATTAACTTCTATGTCAACATAGCTTCGCTTATGTTATTATTGTTTTTGTAAACATGATAATGGAAGTAGGTTTCATTACATACAAGTAACGTTACAGAAAGAAAAAAAATTACAATGAAACTATTAGAAGCAAACCTTGTATAATTTTATATGATATCAGACACCAAGACTGATAAATCATTTATTACTGTTTCGAAAACTATTAATTATATATCTTTAATTTTCTAAATGCACTCTTTGTTACTTAACACATTGTATAGTTTGAGTGTCAATCACCACTGCTGGCAAAAGTCTTAAGGCCAAAGAACATAAAAAAATATGCATTTTGCGTTGTTGGACTCAATCACTTGTTTGAGTAGAGCTTCGAAAGATGAAAATAAGAAAAGGGAAAATAAAAATAAAAAACTTTTTGAGCAATTAATAGGGAAAATGTGAACACTATGAAATTAGCCTAAATACTAGATGGTCAAAAGTTTAAGACCATACCAAAAAAGTCCTAAACAGGATAGGAAACGCCCAACAAGAGGTCTCAGTGGTGAGTTGCACGGCCGTCATGTTATTTCAAGTGGTGAAGATGATTTCATGAAGATCATGCATTGTTTGGAATTGACGTCCATTTCTATAGACTTCTCTTGCCATCCACCCCCAAACATTTTCAGTGGGGTTCAATTTGAGCGAAGACGCTGGATGGTTCAAAAGAATCACGTTATTCGCCGTGAAAAGTCCTTTGTCCTGCGGGCATTGTGGATTGCAGCATTGTCCTGCTGAAAGATCCAGTCATTTACACACAAGCGAGGACCTTCAGTCAATAAGGATGCTCTCTCCAACATGCCAATGCAGCCAGCTGCTGTTTGACGCCACTGTGTAACCTGAAGCTCCATTGTTCCATGGAAGGAGAAAGCACCCCAGATCATGATGGAACCTCCTCCACTGGGTCGTGTAGAAAATGTCTCCGATAGGATATCCTTATCGTGCCAGGTACGTTGGAAGTCATCTGGACCATCCAGGTTAAATTTCGTCTCTGATGAGAAAAAACCTTCTTCCACTTTTCTACGTCATGTTTGGTGCTTCTCAGCAAAGTTTAACCGAGCTGTTTCGTGGTGTGTAAGGAGGCGTGGCCTTTGAAGACGCTTACGGTTTTTAAAGCCTTTCTCTCGTGGATGCCGTCTTATTGTCCTTGAGCTGCATTCTGCGTCCGTAAAAGCCTTAATCTGGTTCGACGATCGGCTGGCGTCTTGCCGGACAACCCGTCAAATCCTCCTACTCAACCCCGGCGAAATTTTCTTGGGTCAACCACTTGAAATTCTCGTTCAGTATCCCTCAGGGTATTTTAAGAAATTTGCAACAGCAGTTTTACTACGCCCAATCTCACTAGCAATGGCACGTTGAGAGAGACTTTGCTTTTGCAGCTCGACAATTCTGCCACGTTAAAACTCTGTCAACTTTTTAGCCTTTGCTATGTTTTTACTCAATGTAACACAGATGTCAGTGTGAGATGTTGACAACGCTAATGCTTGAACACAAATGACTAAATTTCGTACGTGTTTACCGATTAACGTTTCGTTTCAATATGGTCTTAAACTTTTGACCATCTAGTATTTATGCTTATTTCATAGTATTCACATTTTCCCTGTTAAATGCTAAAAAGGTTTTTTTTTTATTTTCATTTTCCATTTTTTTATTTTCATCTTTCGAAGTTCTACTCAAATAAGTGGTTGAGTTTAACAGCTAAAAATGCATATTTTTTCTTTATGTTCATTGGCCTTAAGGTTTTGGCCAGCTGTGTATGTGCACGTGAAGTTGTTTCGTCGATAATCAAACTTGCTATACACGAAATAATTAGTTTAAAGTTATGAGTTTGGATTGCACTACCGAAACAAGCATATTTATTACAAATATATGTTAGTAATGAATGTTTGCTTTACTGAATTTGATCATTTCCTTATGAAAGTATTGACTATCAATTTATATGGATCTCATTTTACTAGGTACGCTGAAATCCTGTACCAAACAACGATAATTTTAATAAACATTAGTATTTTAGAATGGTTTATGGTCAATTGGAAATTTTTAAAGAGCAAACCAATAATATGTCTTTTATAATTAATAATATGGCTATTATCTTTACTGACATTTCCCAAATTTTCTTTTTATCTCATTTGTTACCTATGCCAAACGTGCCCTTGATACATTAATATCTAATCACCGATAAAAAAACAAATGTAAACATTTTTACCCCGAAAATAAACAAATTCAAATCAGTTCTATATTAAGTGTAGTATATTTTAATTGAATTTAGTTGTTTCTTATAGCGTAAGTATTTTAAGAAAAACAGTAAGATTTTTTTCCTTTTCTTTTTTTGGCCATATCGTCCGCTAATGGTATGGTCTTGATACATTTAAATTAAATTATTATAAATAAATAAAACTCCTTTCAGTGTTTTCGAGACAAACCTAATATTTGATATTTAATTTTGTTTGTTTATACAATTATAAAATTAATTTATTAATTTCTGCTTTTCTATTTATTTTTAAACATTATTAGCACGCCTTTTTCGTATTGATTTCATATATGAATTAGACTTGTAAAAACAAGAAATTTCATTTCAGTATACTCAATTTACCTTAGAGATTTATTTTATAGATTCAACTTTTTTTTTCTTTTCCTCCTGAACATATGTTTTTGTTTCTTTTAATGGAATAGGAAGGTTATATGATATGAATTCAAACTAAACACTGTCTGCTTTTTTATGTTCCCAATATTAAAATTTAACTAAATTTGAGAAGTGTTTTGCTGTTACTCGAACTTAATGGGAAATTTTACAATGATTTCTGCTAAATAACTCACTAATCTCGAAAGAGCAAATTAAGCACTTTTGTTTAACATGTAAAAATCTTCATACCAAAGGTTAAAGTCACAATGAAAGTGGTAAAAGTCATCACCCCTCATTTCTCGAGTGTTTAATTAATATATTAATACGATGATAACAAAAATACTATATTACTTTGTTTCTCTTGTTGACCTAAGAAAACGTGCAAAACCTGTACAAGTATTAACAACATAACTTTTAAACTTCTAACAAACGTAGAATTATGGCTGTTAATCAAAATAAGTCAATGGACGTTTTCTTTACAATATTTACGTTTCATTCTGTGATAAATTTCGATTTCAGTGCCGGAGGTTTCGTCAAACAAAAATTTTTGTTAGCGTAGCCGTAAACACTTTAGTGTGAAGTTGCACGATAGGTTATGCGAGTTTGGTTCACCTCGAGACTTGAACTATGGATTTTAGCGTTGTAAGACTGCGAATTTACCACTAACCAACAGCAAGGACTAAATATGTAAATTATCTCTTGATTGTTCGTTATTAAGCACAAAGCTATACAATAAGCTAGCTGTGCTTATAGCGATAATCAAAGACAGTTTTATCATTGTAAGCCTAGAGGCTTATCAACGAGCCACCGAAAATCTTGAATGAAATAACAACGATATTCCGGGAATAATCTTATCTTGATTTAAACAGTGAGAGTGAGAAAGGCAAAAGTATGTGTTATGATGACAGGAATAACAGTTAACGTGTACACAACGTCTGTCAATTTATTTTAATTAACAATTATACTTATGGTAGTTTTTAACAACACTTGAACTGTTGTTAGTCGTGTGATTGTCATGACATTTACTTCTTTTAAACTTCCTTATATGTTACTTTTTCATTTGAAACAGTATTAACTGTGGGTTAGTGTGAACACTTTTTGTTAACAATGGTTTTATATCTCCTTACTTGTGATAAACAATCATCTGATTTAATATCCTTAATGTCAACGGCGGCTTTTGTTATGAAAATAGTCTTACAGTAACAACCAGTTTATCAACAATCTTTATATGTTTACCGTATAACTGTTAACGAAAATTTGTTGTTAACATTATTTCTGCTCTTGGTAGTTCAATGTTAACATATTTTCTGTTAGCAGCTGTTCAATATGAACAACAATACTTAAATAATAGTTTGGTCAGTTTTAATGGTTTAAAGGCTCAAACGTTCAAATATCTTGTATGATAAATTATGTATATATTATATATATCTTTGGACGCTGAATGAATTATGGTAACACGATTTTGGGACCTGAACACGTCATCACGGTCCAAGTCACTTCGCCTGACGACTGGACATCTCCATAATATTCTTTTTGCTTAGTTTCCATTTCAAAAGGCTTCATTTTAAGGATGGCATGACCAAGATATACCAGTTCTTCTTGTAAACTTTCCGTAATTTATCTACTACTCGAGGGCGATAGTTTCTCGACGCTTATTTCGATAGTCTCATCACACAGAAACCTATAAGTGCTGCTTTCAGCATCTTGAACGCAATGTCTCTTTGCGGAACAGCAGGAATACTCGTTTTGTTCTCCAGATGCTTCAGTTATACGACTATTGAACAGATATGCTGAGAAAGCAACTTGTCTTCACATGACTTGTTTCGCTTTATAAGATGGAAATCCTTCTTTATTATATTGCATACTGCGTTGGAGCTTTTGTACCATTGACTTTTGAGTTTGTTAGGTTTAAAACTGTTACAAGATCCTGTAGTGTTTCAGTATAGTTTTTTTTGTTTGCTTGTTCGGCTTTTTTAATATTATTAAGTACAAGGGAGCATATGTTTATGATCGGAGTGTATTCATATGCATTCCTAAAGGAAACAAAACTGATTATTATACAGATATCTGTTTATTGTATTACTTAGTGCTAAATTAAATTACTAATATTATTGAGGATATTTGGTGTTATTTTTAAGTAATTAAGATTAAATATAAGCTTACTGTATGTATAGAACCTGTTTTATTTTAAAGATCAACTTGAGGTTTGCACTATTTAATATTTCTATTTTGATTTTAGTTATTTTCAAACGCAAATAGCTCGTTATTTATTGCTTATTTCAATTATTCCATTGTTATAAAAGTCATCTTTCTAAAAATCTTAATGGTTTATATGTGGCTTTGCTATAAGAAAACACACACACACTTAATGATTTACTCTAAATGTTTAAACTTCTTTTAGTAATAACAGCGTTCTAACACAATAATAGTGATTTAACATAATTATTTTTATGCTCTTGGTACTTTATTTTTTCTTAGATTTTGTTTAGCTTTAAACTTACAGTTTAACCCTGTATTTGTATATTATAGAGTGAGAGTGTTTTCTTATAATAAACTTAGAAAGAACTATCTGCCGTGTCACCGGGGGAATTGAACCTTTAATTTTAGCATTATAAATACTAAGACTTATCGCTATCCCACTTGGGAAATGAAAAGCGAGAAACAGGTTTAAATGAGCCTCATAAAGCTTTCTTTAATTGTCGTTTAATTGTCTTAAACGAAACCTGGTACTCTGTTTACGTATGCATAAAACATATATATCTAAAATTTTCGATAAAGGATTTCTCAAAGGGTGAAAACATTGCGTAATTATTACGGTAATTCACTGTTAAAATGATTTTTATCCCAAACATTGAGGCATCAGTTGGCATTTGTGTGTAACTTTTTGCTAAATTTGACCATTATATGGCTGAAAATACCCAGAACTTACCAGGGATTCTCATATTACTATTGCTTTGCCAGTTTCTTTTATGGATACGTTTGCTCCACGTGTGCAGCATCTAGACAACCGAAGAGATGGCTACGAGGAAGTTCGTTCACATGCAGCCTATATACCATCCATTGTAGAGGTCTTCCCATATAGTTTCCTTGGAGTCTAAACACACCAACTTTAGGATCAAGATGTGTTCTTGTACCGTCGCAGCCAAAAGCGATGTGTCAATATTAACATCACTTTCTTCTAAAAATGAGACAACCGAATCAAATATGTTTTAATACTTCCAGGTAATGTGAATCATAAATAAGAGTAAAATGCTCCTATCTATTAATTTGATATTATTATTCATGTCTTATCCTTTCGACCACTAAAGTACAGTCTCTTACACTCAAAGCATTGGTATTATTGTGCGCCTCTGTTTATTTTTTCTTCATCTCAACTTGTGTCTGTTACATATGAGTTGTTTCTTCGTGAATGATACCAAGATTCTACATCACAGTACTGGAGATGGCTGCTGCAGAACGATCTGAAACACCAAACAGAACACAATTACTAGCAAGCACAGGCATACTAGTTCTCGTCTGATGTGATGTGATGTGGACGAAGGCTCAATGACTCTGTTTAGCAGATGAGTTTGAAATAATCCCTGATCCAGAATAATTAGGCTCGACATTCATTTCTGATTCACATGATGAAGAGTTCCGAAACGATTCTGCCATACTCGTGCTTGCTTCGTCATCCGATCTCCTCTTCTGACTTTTTATTTTACACTCATAGAGGTTTCTGGTTTGTTTCTATTTTGTATTTTTGTTTGCACTGCATCTACTCTTCCTGTGCTTTGTGTTCTCTGGTCGTTCAAAAATTATTTCAGAAAAAGAAAATCAGTGAGATACATCACATTTGCAAGATGTTTAAATGTATTGGTAAGCAGCTATATTAAATAATTTCATTGTTTCCTTGAGAAAAATGAACCATTTAGAATCAAAGTTAAGAAGGGAAGTTGATCCAGCTCTCTTAATTGATTTTATCAAAGCCGTGTATTTATCATGTTGCTTTTGTATTCTCCTTAACAAGCCATTATGAGAAATAATTGGAATTGGAGCTTTTTCCATGGATCTTCTACATCGGAGACACCTCTTCAGCAATTTCGGCAACCTCTAGCTCATCATCTCGTGGTAATAGCTTCAGTTTTGGTCTTACATGCTGATAGTTTAAAATGACATTTACAACTGTTAGCAAAAAAATGGTTTTCAATGTTGTGTGCCAGGTGACATGAGTCTATTTTTATTTCATCTTGTCAAACTTATATTGAGCAAAGTAATAAAGGAAAGACAAACGAAATGGAGCACTACAGAAGAGTGAAAATCCTTTTCACTTATGTCTTACTCAACTATACATGGACTCGCAAAGTAGATTATGTCCGTGCAACTATTAGATGAAGGAAGATTGCATGTCAGAATATTGCTTACTAAACATAAAGAATAGAAACAACTAAAGCAATTTTACTGGTAACTATACAAGACTGGTTGACGAAGAAGTGCCAGAAAAAATGTCTAAAATACACATTACAACTGAACCAAGATTAAAAAATAATTTTCCGCTGTCAGCCACAGTTGTCAACATTAACTCATAACATATAATGTCCATGGCTATAGCACCGAAATGTGCTATAAAAAAGTTATTTTTGATAAAGTATGTTTGAAATAAAATTGGAGTTATTGAGGAGATTAAGTAATTTATGTAATAAAATGTATTGATAAATAAATTGGAGTTTAATACCTGTTTCATAGAAAACTCGGTTTGTAAACAGGTATTAAATCCCAATTGATCATGTATGAAGAGAAATCAGTATCCATCTGAATGACCACTGTTTGCTTATATACTTGTACACTGAAAGCAATATAAGCGTTATAAATACAGAAATTAAGTATGTTTTTTACATTGTTGCTTACTAAGGTTCAACTTTTGGAATAATTACTTGTGTTTCTAAATAATTATCGAATAAATCATTAAATACTCTGATTAAATCTTTCAAATAATGTTGTGAAATAATAGATAATGACGCAAATGGCCGTTTTTTGAGGAATTTAAATTAGTTAAACATTCACAAACTTGAGTGTATTTAGATAAATTATAAAATTTTTAATTGTTTTTATGAAATTACCAAAATTTTGTTTTTATTTTAAAAAATAAATGTGAAAGATGTCAAGGTTTTCTGCTTATTTTGTCCAAGTAAAATTTAACTTATTGTCTTTTTTAAAATTCTAAATTTATTACCATTTTTCTAAAATTCGTTTTAAAACTTTATGTTTAATAATTTCAAAGTTAAATGAAGCAATATGATTTTGTTTGAAGTGAAGTACAAAACTACACAACGGATAATTTGTGCTCTGCCCACCACATGTATCGAAACCCTTTTTCCAAAGTTGTAATTCTGTTGACAGAGCATTGTGTTACTTTGTGGGGAGAAACAATATGATTATGAAAATAGTTTACAAGGTACTGTACTCACTTCTCTTGGATTTAACTCTTGCATAAATCTTTTGTAGTTAAGGTTTGATAAAATTATGGGAAAGTTTCTTGCATATTTTTATGAATTGAATGAGTAAGAGGCAAATAAATCATCAAGTAGTTTATGTTTGAAATCTATTACTACATAAAATTTTTCTTTGTTTTTATTAAAAAGGTTATTGGGATTTGAGTCCATTTTATTCTAAATTTAATCAAATTTACAATTAAATATTCAATAAGAATATGTTTATATTCAAAATATAACATATACTTTGACAAATATTTGTGCTTTATTTTTTGTTTTGAAGTTAACCACAAAGCTACAGAATGGGCTATCTATGCTTTGCCAACCACAAGCGCTGTAATTCCACAGACATACCATTGTTTTCTTTTGGTATTGTTTAATTCAGATAATTGTTTTATTGTAAATTTTAACATATTAACAGATTTGTGAATAGCAAAGTTTAAGTTTTTATAGAAGTTCTCAAAGCGAATTCATTTTTTTTTTTTACATTTACCATTTTTTATTTTGTTTACCGTTAGAAGTATTTATTTGAAATAAATGTCTAACGAAGGTATTTTTACTTAAGCATTCAGCGCTTTTATTTGGAAAATTATGATTTAATTCGATTAATTAATTTACATTGTATATTTTTGCTAATAGAATACTTTTGCCGGGAGCGAAAGATTTGTCCCTTGCTGGTACAGCGGTAAGCCTACGTATTTACAACGTTAAAATCAGGGATTTGGTTCCCCCTTGGTGAACTGAGTAGACAGCCTACTGTGACTCTGCTATAAGAAAAACACACACACGAAAAATAGTTTTTTTTTTACAATTTAATGAATAAAAGCCTTATTATTTTATTATGCACGTAAGTTAATCTTTAAATGAAAAGAATTGGTTGTTTGTCCTAAATATTTAAGACCATATATATCAAGTTAATAGATAAAATATATTATTCATAACGTTTTGCATAACGTTACATCTTGATGTAAATGCTAGTTTAATTATTGAAAAAGAATATCAGCTGTGTGAAAGTATCATCATTTATCCTATCTACAAGTGTAAGGTTTGTTTAAAGGAATGGACGTTACTTAAAAATAATAACTGCTCGCATAAACATGTGTTTTCTCTCTTTGTTTCATTCACTTTCATGAACATAAAATTATATCCACTATGAAAAGAATTAAATTTTGTTTACGTCTCTGGACTGCAGTCTAGTTTTTTTTGTGTTTAGTAAACTAAGTTTTAGTATAGTTTGCATATTTATATATTCATTCATAATTCTGCCATTTCACAACAGCAAAATAAAAAAATGCTTCCTAAATACCCATACCCCATGTATAAAACATCGAAGTTTCTTAAAGATATGTATATATCGGACGTTAGTTGTGAGTAGGGCAAAATTTGTGAAAAACTCCTGAGCCTGTAATTAAAAGAGAGCACATAATTTACTCCTATTGAGATTATGTCATTATTCTAACTACGTTTAACAAGAGATTAAGAAAGTCATTGTTTTATTTTTTTCAATCTTATATGGTTCAATTTCACTAAGAGTCGATTATTTTAGATAACATTTCTAAAGAAAATGAAATGCCGGGAATAGCGTAAATTAGGTATTAATCGATCAGTTCTATATTATTTAAATTTAAAATTTGAAGAGGTACTCTTGTAAGATTTAATTTGTCCAAAGTTATTGTTTTATATTAAGTTTTGATGTGTAACATGATTCATATATTCATTCATTCAAACAAGATTGTTCTATGGACGAATCAGCAGTATAGACTGAAATTTATACTTTATGCTTCGAATGTTTAGAAGCGACCGTTCTTCGGCAGCAAATTGTGTAGTAAGTTGCTTGCTATCCTTTCAGAATTTGAGAAGCTAACAAGTAATGGCATCTTTACATTAGTTGTTGTTTTGAATTAAGCACAAAGCTACACAATGGGCTATCTGTGCTCTGCCCACCACGGGTATCGAAACCCGATTTTTAGCGTTGTATGTTCGCAGATATACCGCTGAGCCACTGTGAGGCAATATCTACATTCAATAGTACCAAACTAAAATTTTTAGAAAATAAAAAAATAAATATTTTATTTAAAAAACAGAATATCAGCTGTGCCATGATAATATTAATTATCCCATCTATGATTCCAACTTTGTTCAAGACTTCCAGAAAAGAAAGCCAACAGATTTGATCGAACAAGTAGAGAAAAAGTAAAATAAGCTTATTAGTTCGATTCATACATTTTGTACGAAGCCACACAAACCGCTATCTGTGCATAGCAGTCCCTAATTTTTAACCGATATAATAAAAGCCTCAGCCAGTTGTTAGGTATTATAATTTATCTGGGACAATCTCCTATATATTATGTCACGTATTATGATTTCAAATAGCCTGAAACTAAGGTAAATTGTAATTTGGGTTTAGAAGTTAATTAAATGCTAATACGTGTAAAATTTATGATATTTATCCACAAGATTCATGCACAGTTTTTCTTAATGCATATATATCTAAATATACAAGGAATAATACAATTTATAATAATGGTTACTACAAATAATAATTTATATACAAAAGTTTTACAAATTTTCAGACAATATTGAGTCTTCTAACTGATCTGGAACTGAATATTTTATCGAAAGAATTTCGAGTTGATATCGGTAAAATTCACTTAACGACTAGCGAGCTTTTTCACTGAGCACACGTGAGTTCTCCCATTAAGATATGTAATGTTCTTATACGAAGTTAATTCACTAAAGTTAACGGGTTCAAAATCTATAAACGTTCCTGGTCAAATATTTGTAATTTCCCGTTTGATAAACATTAATAACTGTTGTAGCTTCCTAGGCTTATAGTATAGCAACTTTTTGTTTTATGTGTTCGTAATTAAGAGCCAAACTACAAAATGTGCTACCTGTACTCTCCAATCCACGGTTATCGAAATCAGATTTCTTGCGGTGTGAGTCCGCAGACATAACACTGTGCCCCTGGGGTGCAGTATACCAACTGTAGTAAACCAACAACAATACAGTGTCTTCTCACGTGTTGCGATGACTACCTTTTATAATCATTAGGCGAGGTTTTCGAAATTTCAATTGGCAACAGTGTTGACAATCACTAGTGTTTCCAAACACATATTATTCATTGTTGATTCTTACACTCGATAATCTTCGATACATTTCTAAAATAAGGGGGGGGGGGGTTCGCAATGCCCATTTAACAGTAAAAGTCATACACATTTCTAAATAGATATTTAACGAAAACATCGATTTTAAAGTAAAGATATAATAATAAATCCGTCAAATAGTCAAACACCAATTTCTGGATACTCTTGTATGACCGAATGGCAGGATTGGTTTGTCACTCTTATATCACAGTTACTGGCACAAAATGTGAAACGTGTTTCTGCAGTAGCAGGCTGCGACCAGGGATCATTGATCGACCTGACCCAGGAACGGATGAAGAAAAGAAGATGATTTCTCTTTATTTTTGTATTTTAGAAATCACACCAGCTTTTCACATTGTCTACCTATCTAATCTTCTCTATAATGCACAAATATTAAAATACAGTAAGGTATGAAACATGTTGTAGTGAAGTCCCAATTCATACTGGTTGCACATTCAAAACTCGCTTGACTAGATAGGTGCTGTTTAGAATTATGTTTATGATATAAACATATTGTCATGTAATGAGGTCCTAATTCTCACTTTAATCGAATTAAACTGCTAAGGTTCAGTAATTGTGGCTCTACACATAAGTGCAAGTTTCTTTTACATGTTTTCTTCTTCTTAGCTTTATACAAAGATACGAATCTATTTTTGGAATTTGAAAAACAACGTTCCATGTTGATTGCGCTCTGTAAAACCTGTCGAAACTTATACAAATATAAACATGTGTACAGTTCTGCTTAGAGAGAGATATTGCTTTAAAGTGAGTGTGTGTGTCTGTGCATTCATTGTTGGTTCCCAACACCGAATACAGCCGCCCTTTTATCTGTTGAGGCGTTAGAATGTTATGTGTTGGTAAAAAGCAGCTCAATAGTTGATGGAAGATGATGTTGACTAGCTGCCTTCCTTCAAGCCTATCACTTCTAAATTTAGAACGGCTAGTTACCTTCATACATATTTCCTTTTCTTTCTTCTTTTATTTTTTATTACAGTTCAGTTTGATCTAAATTTTTTTCATGTCTTTATTCATAGCTTTCATCAGTTTGCTTTATTCGAGAACATAAATTTGTCAACAAAGTAGATTTATTTCGTGTGTGTGTTTTAGTACCTAACTGATAACATCAAGCGAAAAAAAAATGTTTCAATGCAAATATATTACATCAAAACGGGAAAAATCCCTCAATTTATTCGGCGTATCATTTAACTACAAATGAAACAGAAAAATCTTTTCTAAAATTTTATAAGTAAACCTCTTATCGCTAATTAATTTTCCTATGGCTACATTTCTATATCTATTACATTTTATAACATCTCTTCATCTTGAAAAGATCACTTGTTTAAATCTTTAAATAATTTTCATGTGGAGCTTTATAAACTGATTTGTGCAGCTAAAATTTAATTTTAGAAGATGAATGTTTGTTTGTTTTGAATTTCGCGCAAAGCTACACTAGGGTTATCTGCGCTAGCCGTCCCTAATTTAGCAGTGTAAGACTAGAAGGAAAGCAGCTAGTCATCACAACCCACCGCCAACTCTTGGGCTACTCTTTTACCAACGAACAGTGGGATTGACCGTCACATTATAACGCCCCCACGGCTGAAAGGGCGAGCATGTTCGGTGCGAGCGGGATTCGAACCCGCGACCCTCGGATTACGAGTCGACTCTAAATAAATGTTAACGTCATATTTAAATCATGTTAACTCGAATCACCCTGTCTTTTGTTTATAGTGATTTACTCTGACTAATAACTTGGATATAAAATAGGTATTGTTACAATGGGGTTTAGATCAGTATTTTATAAACTAAGATGTTTTTGTAAATAGTGTATCTTGAAGTTTTGTTATAAATGTTTCACTATGCTTGTTAAATGTGTGATTTTACTTGTACATATTAATGACAGTATACTGGGTTATTATGAAACATGAGTTTTGGTAGATAAAACTGTTACAACAAAACTAAATAAGTAAGTTGCACAGGTTAATATTACACATAGGCCTATAGTACTGATAATAATCTATTCTGTACATAATAAAGAACATAACTTCTCTATGAAGTCAAAAGTAATATATATAAATCACAGCTAATAAAAATATTTATTTTTATATGTAAACAAAACAACGGTGCTTGTTCCTATGTCTATCCACAGAGGCAGATTATAGTTTTCATCTTGACTGGTACTGTAATATTTCTGTAGAAATAGCTTACAATAAATATTGTAGTAACTAAAATAGACAAGCAATAAAGTAGGTTCTGCGTATAATTAATTAAGATTATAACCTTAGCAACTGTTTGTCCTGGTCCAAGATATTACTTCTCTACGATGAAAGAGCTGGGTAGTAGCATGTAGCCAGAAGAATTACAGCTATGGTTTTCTCCGAAGTAACAATATCAAATACACAGTTTATGCCATACCTGATACATGTCACGCGCTAAAGCTCAGTTGAAATACTTTTGAACATGATGAAATGTTAAGAAGTGGAGAAGATAAATATACAGTTAAATTCTTATTTGTTCAACTTACAAGAAAACGTAAACATAGAGAAAAATTAAGATCCATGAACATTCAGTGGCAAATACACAGTTTATGCCATACCTGATACATGTCACGCGCTAAAGCTCAGTTGAAATACTTTTGAACATGATGAAATGTTAAGAAGTGGAGAAGATGAATATACAGTTAAATTCTTATTTGTTCAACTTACAAGAAAACGTAAACATAGAGAAAAATTAAGATCCATGAACATTCAGTGGCAGAGACAAAAAAATGAAAGTTGACGTTTCAATACAAACTTAAGTTCAAGTGCAGCTTATGCCATAGAATTTTATAATAAAGACTAAATCTACATATGTTTAAGAAAACTGAGTCTATAATTAAATTTATAAGAATAGAATTTTTGATAAGCTGAATTACAATTTCCAAGTAATGATTTTTAAACTTTTTTTTTCTAAAAGAAGTACAAACATCCTTTCAGTTAACAGACTTCGCTAGGCATAAAATGTATGCAACTTAACATGAAATACCATTTATATAGGTTCCAACTGTAATCAAGTCTATGCAATAATCATATAAAAGTTTCGTAACTGCATTTTCGATTTTCCTGTACTATATTATTGGCATACCAAGTAATCCAGAAAAAATTCTAGCTTTTCCTTCTTGGTACTTTTAGGTCATCTTGCGATTGTAATTTAAACCTTAGTGTTTGATAATTCACAGCTGCACATAATATATTGCTCATGCGTCATGAAATAAGTGCAGAATGAAACAGCACTACCCAGAATAAAACACCAGTTTTACATGTCACAGAAAAGCACATGACACTTTCTGGTAGTCATACAGTTGTGTTAAATCTGATAATGATTACAACAATGCATAAACTTTAACACACCTTTCTCCCTTGGAAATAGCTCTAGATCACATGGCTGATTATGTAATTAAAATGGCACAAAAAACATTTTGCAAAGTGTTTAGAGACCTTTATGGGTGAACAATCTAGAAACGTTCCTACTTTTTACAACAACAACAAAAAATAAAGGTGTTTTGGTAAATGTAACAACAACTGTAATCAAAGTATGTCAGGCAACAGAAATTTGTTTTGAAAAACTACTGAAGTCAATAAATGATGAATTTTTTGAAGCAAGTTCCATTACATTTGGAATAAAGATTGTTTTTGTTTATTTGTTTCTTTATAATCATGCTCAAAGCTACACAATGTTTTATCTGGGCTTTGCCACCCGCGTGGCGTAAAGATTACTGCTTTCAAAAAAGTAAAAAGTTTTGAATAGAGTCTTCTATAGTTTAGATGGGCACCCAATTGACTGTATTTCAGAAGACAGCCATGGTTAGAGCTTGTTAACGTGTTTCATTATGTGTTATATAAAAACACGAATGCATCATCTTGCTAAACAACGATCCAAAATAATGCTGCAGGTGGGACAGTGAGGAACTTTTTTTCTAAGTAATTTCATTTAAATGTATGGAATATGAAAGAGGTTTCTGTAACGTTCAAAGTATAAATAGCGCTGTTCTTCTTTGTAAGTGATTATCTTACAATATCTTATATTAAATGTGCAAACATCTACATAAATATTGTAGCGTAACTTAATTCAGTAATGAATACCCTTTACATAATAGTCTACTTGAATATATGATATTCACAATAATATTGTAGTGCTTTATTGATAAACAATCAATATTAATATTTGCATTGTGATTATACTGTGTTTTGTTACTTTAATACAGACTTGTATGATATTATGTTGAAATGTTTTCTTTATTATTATTAATATAGCAGACCACAAAAAAATTAATTTAGACCAACGCAATTGCTCCCTATATATTACAATATCACATCCTCAGATACATACAAATAACCTTAAAAATATATAAATATATAAATTGAAGTGACAAAATTAACAGAAAACTGAAATAACCACAACTGAAAGAGTGAAATGACAATGGTTACACTTGACAATTTAAAATCCAACAATATCACTACCGCTTAAAATCAAATGTAATTCCTTCCCTATTCAATGCGCAATCCAGTTCAGTATAAAAAATCAGCTGCTCAACACTATTAACGCGATGTTTTCATAACGCTTAGTCATGTGCAAATGGTATATCTACATCAACAGTAGTAAAAGAGCTAATTAAACCTCTGTTAAAAGTTCCTGTTAAAGACTTAATCTCTTTTTCAGTTTTATGAATAGAATTGAGCTTTATATTGAAATATTTTGAAACAATAAAACTAATAAAATAAATATTAAAACTTATCGATATCTCCAAGCATTTGCTTTATTTATTTTTCATATTAGACGAAATAATTTCAAAGCAGTTGGTTTGTTGTTTGGAATTAAGCACAAAGCTACGCAATGGGCTATCTGTGAATTGCCCACCACCGATATCGAAACCCGGTTTTTAGCGGTTTGAGTCCACATATGTACCACTGTGCCAATAGGAGGCACTTCAAAGTATATCTTTAAAAGTTATGAAACTATACATACATTGCATTTTAAATTTCAATAAATTATGCTTTATGTATTTGATGATTATTAATGTTATAAAATAACATGTTTACAATAAATCACGTCGTCTAATACATTTCTAAATATATTTATACATAAATATTTTTTCTTAAAAAACTCACTTTTGATTCTGAAATTTCGTTTTAGAGTCTCTAATTCCAGTTAATGCTTCGACTCAGAAAAAAAGTACTTATATTTGGGGATTTCAAATAATCACGTCTTTCATATTAATTTCAACAATAATTGTTTTCCTATCGAAATAGAGGCTAATAACATCAGTAACAAATGTTCATATATTTAGAAAAAAATTTAGAATGTTGAAAACTTGTATTAAGATATTACCATATCAAGAACGACTGAATTTTTTCTTGAAAGACGAAGACTAAAGTGAAGTTTCAATTATTATTTAATGTTCTCAAATAATTGTTGTAATCAAAGCACACGATTCGTTGGTTATTTTTAATAGTAGTTAAATATAAATGGACTACACTTCGGGTGTTAGATGTCAGTAATTATTAGTGATTTATTAGGTAAAAGGAAACATATTTTCTTGTACGGAGCTAATTAGGCAATCATTCTCGCTTAAAATCGTATAAGCCTTTAGTTTAGATTTTTCTAAACTTCTACAAAAGTAAAATATACAATCCAAATTCCTAAAGATAGTTCTTTAATTAGCATTACGCTGGTAAAATATTAAATTCTATAAAATTCATTGTGGAATAATTCTATGTGATGGTTCTCCAAAAATAACTGTAAGTACCACTTTACATACTCTGAAAAGGTAAACCCCTTTTATCAATATATTTGAAAACATAAGCCCCTAAACTGTTCTGTGAAATTAATTAAACTTCTGTTTTCATTGCTGTGGCGGCCCGGCATTACCAGGTGGTTTAGGCGCTCATCTCTAAATATGAGGGTCGTGGATCCGAATCCCCGTCACACCAAACATGCTCTCCCTTTCAGCCGTGGGGGCGTTATAATGTGATGGTCAATCCCACTATTCGTTGGTAAAAGAGTAACCCAAGAGTTGGTGGTGGGTGGTGATGACTAGCTGCCTTCCCTCTAGTTTTACACTGCTAAATTATGGAAGGCTAGCGCAGATAGCCCTCTTGTAGTTTTGCGCGAAATTAAAAAAAACACTAAACTGTTCTATATAAATAAGTAAACCTTTTTCGTCCATTACTCTAAAACATCAAACTCCCAATGCCCTTATCATAACTAAGCCCCTGGTTGACAGTGCTAAGAAGAAGAAGTAAAGATCTGTTATAATGTCTTGCGGTAAGACTAAATCACTTTAGCAAATGAACAATCTATGAAAAGTACTTTACAAAAAACGATGTGCCTTTCTGACAATACTCTAAAAAAATTCTTAGACAATCGTTAAGATAATTGTGAAATAGAAAGACTTAATTTCCTTTTATGAATAAAGTAAAAAATCCCCATCTCATTAAAATAAAATAGTATTAAAACAGCTAATTTTCCATTGTCGATAATTTCATACAATCTAAATAGTCCTTGAACAATAACCGTGCAGAGAGCCTAAAACCTTGTTAGTTGTGCCGAAAAAGAAGTGAGCCATTGTTAGTGTGAAGTAAACTAGTCCCTTCTAAGAATTATCTACCGCAAATTCAGGTTAATATGTCAGAATTTGGGAAAAAGAGATCAAACTATTTTACTTCAAATACACCAATATATATTTTAACAAATGTTGTGTTTAAAATAACATTTTCTAATTTTGTTTTGAGTAAGATCAAAATTAGTTCAATTGACAACCAGTTACAATATTATTTTAGAAGAATAAAGATAACAAGTACTCGAAAATATTGAGTTTCACGATACACATTCTTTCATTTCCACTATAAGAAAACATATCATAGGTATAAAATTAATGGTTGTCTTAATTTTAATACCTTTTCTTTTAAATTTATATACCAATAACATTAAACATAGTTGTTTATATTTCCATTTGTCTCCATAACTTACGTCGTAAAAAACAGCAACAAAACAAAAGATTAGTGTCGGAAGATATTTGTTCCATTTATTAATAAACAAAGGCTCTAGAATAAGGTTTCAGAGTCTAGAGCATTCAGGTGACTTTTATTGGAAAAATGTTAAAAAACATAATGCAGAAAAAAATCATTAGTCGAGATGTTATTTTCAAATTTTTTGCATTTAGTTCGTGTTATGAGAAAATATTTTTCCAGGTATGAATTTAAAAAAAAAAATGAAGACACTTTAAACTTCTTTGTCTGCTTTTACGATATTAGAAATGCAAGACGATTTTCTATTCTAAGTCAAACTCAGCGATTTTATCTGCTTTTATTAGTCCATTTAGAGTATGATATAAGAAAAACCACAAACAGTTCTCAAATACCCAAAAATGCTTTTCATTTACTCATATAACTTTGGCTTACATTCAATAGTCACTTAAATGTATCAAACTGGCTATCTAATACCTAATCATATAAGAAAACATTGATTTAAATATTTGTGTATTTCTTCTAATATACTAAAATAACAATGTAGTTTCACTGAGATCAAGTAATTTTTAAATAATGTTTGACGCAATATTAGGACTTTATTTCACATTGATTTGCAATTGTAAAAAATAAAAAGTACGCACATATGATAAATTAAAACTGTTTCTTTGTTTGTTTTGAATTTTCGCGCAAAGCTCCACAAGGGCTATCTGCACTAGCCGTTCCTAATTTAACAGTGAAAGACTAGAGGGAAGGCAGCTAGTCATCACCACCCACCACCAACTGTTGGGCTATTCTTTTACCAACGAGTAGTGGGATTGACCGTTACATTATAACCCTCCCATGGCTGAAAGGGCGAGCATGCAAATATGTTTGGTGTGACGGGGATTCAAACCCGCGACTCTTATATTACGAGTCGAATGCATTAACCCACCTGGCGATGTCTGCTGAAATTAAAACTGACAAGATTAATAGTTTAAGGAATTCCAAATATACGTCAGAAGCTACGTTTCTTATTATCTGTAATTAGATTGTTTAAATCAGTTTCCATAAAACTTACATATCAGACATGTAATTTACACAATTTTATTCGGTATGCATATGTGAAAAATATGTTGTTCTGTCGAAGAACACGTTAAACTATAGTAGTTTTAAGCCAATAACGCGTATCATTTGGGTCTCACAACTGTTTCTCAGTGAATTTACTTGTGTTGAGATTATTAGTCAATTAATATGTGGCGCATCAATATCACTTTCAAATGCTTGCCAGTCACTATGTCTCAGTAAACGAATGGCTCATAATCATCATGATCTAGCAAAACCAAATATGTAAAAATTGTTAACAATAACCCTAAACAAGAGTAAAATATAAAAAGATACCAATATTTTTTGTTCTAATGATTAGCTCTACTCAATATTTATAGTTTTTGATATACTCTTGATTAACACACCCAAAATGGAGAGTGCAAAAAATAGTCTGGTGCTGGTGTTTATTTCTCGACTAAATTTAAAAGTTTAATGTTTAAAAAGAAATGAGATGTATTATTTTAAACAGTTTCTCCGATGAAAAGTATAGAAGAATTCTTTAGAAGCATAAGTGTTACTTATATGACTGCAATATACAATTATTCTTACGATCAAGAAGAATTAGTAATAGCTTCTCGATGATACTTTGTATCAGTCGTAGAATATTTTCAACCTATTACTATGGAATAAGTTATCTTAAAACGATTTTGGAATTTCATCATGTCATTACGGTCCGTTTCTCTGTATTGTCTTTATTCACCCTTAATGTCAACGACAACGTGAAAAGGTTTTCTGTACCCAGCTGGGCTCTATCCTCTTTAACACACTAAAAGAGGACACGATCATCCTCCTTGGAGACTTCAGTGCCAGAGTAAGAAGAGAATACGACCTCTGAAAAGGCACCATCAGAAGGAATGGCGTTGTGAATGTTAATTCTAATGGAACTCTCCTTCTAACCAAATGTACGGAACATAATCTTGTCATTACCAATAGCCTGTTCCAACAAAAGAACAAGTACAAGGTCTAATGGCAACATCCTCGTTCCAAACACTGGTACCTGATTGATTACATCATTGTCAGGGCCACAGACCAAAAGAATGTTCTTTAGACCTGAGCTATGACTGGTGCTGACGATTATTGGACTGACCACTGCCTCATCTGCTCCACCATGAGAATTCAGATCAGACCAAAACGACTACTCTGAAGAAAGCTGGCAACAAGAATATTCAATGTTGCAGCCCTGAAGAATAGTGAGAAGAAAACAGAACTTCAATAACGACTCAAAGAAGAGCTTCCAAAAGACTACCCAAATAAGACTGAAGATCATTGGAAATTAATGAAGAACGCCATCATAATAACTTGCACACAAAAAATCGGCCACCTCTCAGAAGCATCAGAACTGGTTTGAGTAAATGATGAGGAACTTTAACAAGTCATTGACGATAAGTGCTAAACTTTCAAAGCTCTACAAGTTGATCTCAACTCAGTGGAAAAGCATGCAAAGCGCCAGAAATGCAGGGGTCCACTACAAAAGACAACCCGAAAATCGAAAGATAAATGGTAGAGAAATTAAGCTCGAGAAATCCAGTAACTCTCTGATACCAGTGACATCAAACGTTTCTTTGCTGCCACCAAAGTTATCTATGGAACAACAACCAATAATAGACTTCCACTGTATAGTCGAGATGGGACCACTCTTCTTAAGACTAATAAGGAGATCAACCGACGATGCCTCTGTAGTTTCCACAGTCCGATCTATCTCCATTCTTCTTGTAGATGGAGACCACCAGAGCATCTCTCAGGTCTGAAGGAATGGTCTCGGTTCCAAAATCTTGGGAGCATTTCAAAATATCCTTAATCACCACCCAAATGTCGATGAAGATGCTATGCTTCAGAACATCCCACGCCAGCCTGTTGAAGACACTCTAAGCGAAATCTCGACTATAAAAGAAATGAAAAATGCTATTATGAAGATAATAAAGGACAAAGCTGTAGGAATAGACGACATCACAGCTGAAATCTTCAAGGAAGGGGATCTCTAATCCAACAACAGCTCCACCAGCTAATCAACAAGATCTGGGAAACCGAGACCATTCCTTCAGACCTCAGAAATGCCCTAGTGGTCTTCGTCTAGAAGAAAAAGGGAGAGACATCGCACTGTGGAAACTACAGAGGCATCTCGTTTCTATCTATTGCTGGTAAAAGCCTGGAAAGATTCTCAACGACCAACTAAAGCTTCTGGCTGAGATGATCATGCTAGAAACCCAGAGTGGTTTCGACCACATGACCTTCATCGATCTCACACAAAGCCTATGAGAGCGTGTCCCGTGGATTATTGTGGAATATTCTTGCTGCTAGTGGATGCTCTGCAAAGTTCATCACCATCCTGCACCTTCTTCATGGCAGAATGATGGCAATGGTTCAAACTGATGGAGGCCTAACAGAATCTTTTCCTGTCAACTCTGGAGTGAAGCAAAACTGTGTCATCGCAACAAACATCTTCATCATTTTCATCTCTGCCATCAAGTATCTTATAGAGCCAAAATTACCACTAGGCATCGAGATCGAATACCAGACAGACGGAAAGCTCTCAGGCCTCGCCGCCTCAAGGTCAAGAACTGAACACCACTGATCTCTTTAATCGACCTGCAGAATGCTGACGATAATTAGGTGTCATCTCTCAGCGAACATGGGCTTCAAGACATTCTTAAAGCTTTTAACTTTGCCTACAAAAAAGTGAGACTCTCTATCAACCTCACCAAGACCCAGATTCTCTATCAACCAGAATCTTCAATGGTCAAACCTGTATCGCTTGCTGTCAAGCTACAAGACCAGCTCCTAGAAAACATCAGCAGTTTTTGCTATCTGGGAAGCCATCTCTCATCCTCTACAGACATTGACTGCGAAATCCAGTATCGTCTTATATGTGCAGGAGCTGCCTATGAACGTCTCCGAATACTGGTTTTCCAGGATCGAGACATTAGGACAGTCACAAAGATGCTCGCATACAAGGCAATTGTTATCTCAACCTTCCTGTACGGATTTGAAACATAGATCACATATAATTGACACCTGAACCTGCTGGAATGTTCCCACCAAAGGTTCCTCCGCAGTATCTTGAAGATCAAATGGGAAGAATACAGAACCAACCTCAGTGTCCTTAAAGAAGCCAAGATCAGTAGCACTGAAGCCACTATCATCAAGAGCCGCCTCCGATGGACAAGCCACATGCTCCGAATGGATGTGAGCCATCTCCCGAAACAACTCCTGTATGATCAACTGAAAAATTGGAAACGAATGAGAGAAAGACAGAAAAAAACGGTTCAAGGATGGCCTGAAGACAAACTCTAGAGTTGCAACATTGATCTTAACAATTGTAAAACTTTTGCTCACGATCAAACCACCTGGAGATCCCTTATCCATCAGGAAGCAGAATTCTTTGATTCAACAAAAGACAACATTTAAAAGAGCAGCATGAGAAGAGGAAACAAAGCAAGCTACTTCTGAAACTTCTCCTTCCCTATTAACTGACCTGCCTTTACTGCCAGAAGACCTGTGCAGCAAGGATTAGCTTCATTAGCCATCTCCAGACCCCTGTATGAACTTGAAGGGCAATCATTCTCGACCTCCATGGATCGCCACAACGACGATTGTCTTTATTCTCTAAATCTATAGAATATTTTCCTGAATGTAAATTTAACCTTTTTGAACAGTTCAAACAATTACTTTTTGCTCTTTTTGTCTTCACTTTCAATTATTTTAAAATTAAGACGTAAATAATCTAATCACTTTAAGTTTTCAGAATAATTTTTACCTGGTGTTTCTTCCTTTTAAGTTCCAGGCCAGTTAGAAGACTCATTAATATTTGTAAGTTTGCAAAACTTATATAAACCATTATTTGTAATAACCGTTATTATCAATTGTGTTATTATTATTTATATGTTAAAGTATATTTGTGTTGAGATAGGAAATCGTGTGTACCAGTCTTGTTGGCAAATATACTCAATTTTATACATATCGGAATTGAATTAACTTCTAAATTAAAATTAAACTTTCCGGCTACTTGAAATCATAATACGTAATGTGATTAACACAATAAATCGGAAATTCGTTTGGGATAAATTATAATACGTAACATGTTTCACTACAAAAATCTGAAAATTCAGCATCATTATGCAAATTTATTAACTAATGAAACCGTATTCTTTCTTAATTAAAAATGTACTTTAACTTTACATAAGTTGACTTGATGCAAAAAAGTTTTATTTAAAAAAATAAGCAAAACTCTTATTGCACGTAAAGTGTAAAGAAACAGCAGAAAACCACATATAGTCAGAATTTTGAAGAGATAGTTTATTTTGATCACACATTGTTGCCCCCCAGTGGCTCAGCGGTATGTCTGCAGACTTACAACGCTAAAAACCGGGTTTCGATACCCGTGGTGGACAGAGCACAGAAAGCCCATTGAGTAGCTTTATGCTCAATTCAAAAACAGCAACAACATCACACATTGCTAAACATTTAATTCTTCTTATTATGAAATCATCTCTAAAGCATATACATAAATATATTTACAGATTTTACACTTTTTACACTTTACTTGCAAAAAATGAAACATACGTTACTGTTCAGATAAATGAGAATAGAACATTATGTTCCTGAAAAATGATTAGGACTTAAGTGAGGTAGCTTTGACAGCTGATAATAAAAGTTATATAAACTGATCAGGCTGTTTTCGCCCTTTCCACAAATTCTGCTGATACAATCTAATATTATTTCATATTTGTTCTGCTATTCACCTTATATAAAATTTGTTTTTGTTTTTCTTTCAAAACTTTATGAACGATGTTACAAGTCTTATGCATGTAAGAGTAGGTAACAGGTGGTAAGTAATATATCAGAACACTTAACCCAATAGCGTAGGGGAAATTAGCATCAATTGTTTCAATAAAATATATTTTATAAAATGCTATAATGTCTTTAAAGCTAGAACTAATGCAGAAACAAATCATTCTAATGCACTGAAAAATCGGGAAGCTATATATTTAAACTGATTTTTATCTAGCATTTACTAAACTAAAATATTTAAATATATATATATATACATTTACTGTATTTCAATTCACTTTCAAACTGCAAGTGATCAATCTTTCTACACTTCGGTAATATTCTCAAAGCTCAAACAAATCATTTGAAGTCGTTATTTGATTCATTAATCGCTAAATCTATCAGCGAATACTCACTGCAATGTTTACAGCGATATATCCTCTTTGTGTTTAACGAGGCAGTGACATATCGTGCGTTAGGGGTCCTGCACATGTTATATATCTTTAGCACAACGTTATTCATATTGTCTCTTTATTTATTCAACCACTGGGCATACGCTAAAACATTATCTAGCTAGACTCCAACTTTCACGAGAAACTCTTACTAATACGGCTTTGATGATAGTAAACGGAAAATCTCCAATTAAACTTATCACTTGTTTTAACCGATTGCACAAGAATGGACAGATACAGGCTTCATTGGCAGCTTTAAGTTCAATAAAATTTAAATCTCTTAAAGACTAACTTCAAAAAACACCTTCGTTTTCGAGTATTTTAATATAAACTGACATTATGTCACAAAAATATTTACCATTAGCCTTTGGATCATTAAAAAAGCGTCTTTATTTAGATAAAAGAATAATGAGGCATGGATTAATGATGTTTTTGGAGTTGATTGGTATTAAAAGTATCAGATCCATTTATTTTCCAAGACTATTGCTTTGGAGTTTAATTATTTTTGTATAAAATTTTCACACGAAGTAGGAGTAAGGATCCAATTAATTCGAGATGAAACTTTTCCTTGGAGATAGTTAATGTTTGCTACGACAGAGTTGTTGGTTAAAATTGATGACTACTTCAAATTAACAAAGCATATTTTCTTATTACTTTGCATTAAATCTTAAGACACACATCAAGTGAGTTGTTTAAAAACATACGAAGTATAGGTGTCTTCAACAGTAAAAGTTCAACTTCTTCCGTAAACACGTATTATTTTTCACTTACTAGCTTTACACAAAAAACATGATAATGTCAGTTGACTTGTTTATAAGTTTCAAAGCCCGTTAAATTATAACAATTTATATTAAATTAGCTTTTTGTATTATTCATGACGTTTTCTGTAAATTTACATCTTGTAATGAATGATTTAGTGTAACAGTAATTTGTATGGTTATTTCAGAATTTTCATCCAGAGTTATCAACTGGCTACCTGTACGTAGCTTTGCTTAATTTTGAGATTATGGATTTAAGGGGATCAATCTAGCTAAAATTACCTACTAATAGATCTTGGAACTTACTTATCTGATTGAATAGTAGGATTCAACTGCCAATTTTCAAAGTGCAATGAACAGCGAACCTTAAACTTTCGAATTCGTGATATGAAACAGATAATTACTAAACTTCGTCCAGGCCTAAAGGACCGATAGATATATCTGGATAAATATTTATTATATTTTTACATGCTTATGATTCGTTTATGAACTTTGCAATTTCGATGTAATAATTGAATTAACTGCATTAATCCTTCCTCAAATAAAATGTTTGCAAGGAGGATAAAAAATACTCATCAGCTCTAAACTCCATTTTTATTCTAGATTAAAATATATTTCTACATCTACTGGAGTATCTGTGTCCTGGACGGAAATTATGCAAATTCATTATTAGAGACAGGTTATCTTAGGACATTAAAAGTTGCTTCCCTTACGTGTAATTGTAAAAAAAATGCAAAAGAGGTAGGGAAATTCATTAGGTCCATGGGAGATACAAACTTTCAATTTTGCATTTTGCGATAGTCATCACTACTTCATTCCTTGTTGATAGATCTTCACCAAATGTGGTTTGAAGATTTATTGGATCCATGGAGAGATACATACAAATTTTCAGTTTTGCATTTTGCGTTTATAGATTTTTATGGGCGTTTCCAACCAATATATCGCCCTCTGTTGGTGGATCGTCAACAAATTTGGCTTGAAGATTTGTTGGATCCGTATAGACTGTAGAGAGAGATACATGAAAAGCTGCGGTTTTACAGTTTATGTGTTGCAGTTTTATGGGTCTTTTTTTGCGGTTTTAATAATTACGTATAAAGTAAACGAGTTTTCGTGTCTTAAGATAAAATTTTATTAATCATAAATTTACACAACTTTCATCCAGGGAACGAGTACTCCAGCTAGTTTTAAGTATTGTTATATAGTGTTGGACTATTAAATCATGTTATAAAATGCCTTGTAAATTGTGTAAAACTCAATACAAAGATTATACTTCAACCAACACGTGCTTTGTTTTGTTAACTAATAATGCTTATAACTTGGCCTTATGATGTACCCAAACACGAAACTTTTATTATGCAAAACCTCTCTTGCAAAATAATGCAAAAGTCTTTTCAAGAGATCTTTTAAAATGCCCCTTTAATCTCAGGTGATTCTAGCATCTCTACATACAGAATTAATCCTTTATTCGTAAACGTTAATTAATTACGATATTCGAATCACTTACAAAAGTTGTAAGATCTATATTTAATGAGAAATCTTGCTCATTGTAATTCATTATTTTGATTTACTACAGATTACTAGACAGAAGTTTCGAGTGATAAGTTAAAGGATATACTGAATGAAAACAATTAAGGCAGAATTTAAATAATTCAAGAAATAATTTAAAGAAAAACAGGGCATTCTGCATTGCAACAGTCTAATATTTATTATAAGACAAAAGGATAAACTCTTACAAAACTTAGTCTTCATATGACTGACTGACTGCCACGTAGCTTGCACATGAAAATAATGTGATAAAAACAACATCGTGACTGGACATATAGTTGCGAATAAGTAAATTTCAAAGATTTAAAAGACAGGTCAATAGTTATCCCGTCATATCAGCATCCAAAGAATACCGCTTCTCGCTGATTGGTTGCGTAATGGAGTTGGAAGTGGAAGTCAACAATATAATTATCTCAATTTCAAAATTGCCACCAGATAGTGCGATGCTACAAAGGTGTTGCTAGGTTTTCATGACACATGACCATGTTGGCATAGGGTTGAAATTATATTTAAATACCAGACAAATTACTATGATGTTCTACAGGCTACCAAAACCCGTTGTTTCAACATGATTATATTTAATCAGTTCTGTTTCTAATTTATTAGTTAATTAAATCGATTATATTTAAATCATCCTAAAAAGGATAAATAACAATTAACTCACTAATTTATTAAATCATATATAACTAATTTGTCCTAAAAAGGATACTTAACACTAATTTATTAGTTAATTAATTCAATTATAATTAAATCGTCCTTAAAAAGAATGCTTAGCACTTATTCATTGGTTAATTAAATTATTTTAAAAGGACTTATCGTGAAATTATTAATTACATTTTCTGACCACATATAAGTCCTAAAAGGACAATATCAATTGATAATTAAACATACATTTTTAAAAATTTGTTTTTATAATTTGACAAATCATTTCATTGAACACATGATACTTGATAGTTTATATTACAATAGTTTTACGAGGGCTGACTCCCATATATGATCAATGTTATGTTAAAACCATTACTTTAATGATTGTCCATACTATTTCAACAAATTTGTTGTGACATTGTTACTATACTTCGACATATGATCAATGTCTACATTTAATTATGTTAAAACTATTATTTTACGTATCTTAACATCTGTACTAATACAATTTGCAACAATTAAAATATAATAAATGAATGAATTAATGCTTATCCATCCATTTTAGATAGGCATTTATCACTGGCAAACACACCTCCAAACGTATTTGCACACACAAATGAAATACATTTCTCAACTGTTCACAAATTATTTCAGATATTACTCTTAAGAACACTTGTTGTTTTACTTTCACAGGTAAATAATACATATAATTTAAATAAGACTGTTATTATAACCAATGATCATCCTAAAACTAAATATAATAAATGAATGACTTACAGCTTAACGTTACTATTATTCAAAATATGAAACTGCATAGAACTTTCAAACCGAGTAAGACGTTAATAAGAATATCAAACATACAAAAAATGGTGTTGATACTAATGTCAAAACAAAGAATTGTTAAAAGGTTGTCACATTGTCATACATACAGTTCGGAGCTGTAAGATATTTTAACTTACCAGTTGATGATAAGTTTTGATTTTTATTCAACAGTCACATTGAACAGAACTTTAAACATTCCTTTCCGCGTCTTGTAAAACTTTATGTATATTTTAACTTAGCCGTTTTTTAAATAAACAAATGAACATAACTTAAATTTAGCTATTATTCTTTGATAGAAAGATCATAATCTGCAAAACGGTATTCTGTTACTATATTATATAAAAATCATGTTTTATCATTGTCCAATATACTATCATGTAAATAAAATTAACAAGTATCGTATATGCTTAACAAAAACTTTAGGTACTTTCAGCACCATATATTATAATTTACTGATACGCTTTCACACAAATCATCTCTACTCCAGCTAAAAGTGTAAAATTTTATATATTTTATGAACAAATTGTACAATTCCTATACTTTAAACACTCAATCAAAAGTTCAGTTTAATTATCTCAAGTTATAATTTTCGTATGCTCAAAAATATAAATAATGGATATGAAACAATTATTGATTAATTAATCAGTGTTACAATAACGACAGATATTAGGGTTGCTATATACCATATGCTTTGTCCTAAAAGGATGTTTATTTTCATGTTTAGCTTCATAAGTAAATTGAGTTTAGAAGATCTACGTAAATAACAATTACTGTTGTCACCTCTTTGTCTAGTGGAGCTTACTTCTTACAAATTGAACATAGTCTATACGTTAGCTTCTTGACATGAGTCAAGTGTTTGATATTTAAGGCCACTACGAAGTTTGGTGATATACAGAACAGCCAGTCAAGTTTAGAAAAATTATTTGACCTTTAACCTTAGCTAATAGAGATAACACTTTCGTTTAAATGCACGTAAACACATTTATTAAAATAAAAGCCACATATATTACACTGTCGCTATTTGAATAAACAGTGAAATGTTTAGAATTTTTATACCTTCTTAAATGTGTGAAATACAAATATATTTATGTGGTCACAAACATAGAGAGTGTTTCTTTAAACGAAGGATGATCACATCATTATCTCTACACGTAATCATTGGCTAGAAAGAAAAGCCACAAAAGTTTTACAAAACTAAAAGTAAATTATAATATATTGTCTTTTTGTGCTTACATTATACTTAATATTAAAAATGGCCTGGCATGGCCGAGCGCGATAAGGCATGCGCTCGTAATCTGAGGGTCGCGGGTTCGCATCCGAGTCGCGCTAAACATGCTCGCCCTCCCAGCCGTGGGGGCGTTACGAGGGCTGTTCAAAAAATACGCGGACTGACGTCATAAAACAAAATGTACTTTATTTAGAAGTTACAGGTCTGGGACCCCTTCAAAGTACTCTCCTCCCCAACGCACACACTTATCCCAACGGTGTTTCCACTTGTTGAAACAGTCCTGGTACGCTTCTTTTGTAATGTCCTCCAGCTCCTTCGTCGCATTTGCCTTAATCTCGGGAATCGTCTCAAATCTTCTTCCTTTCAAGGGTCTTTTGAGTTTGGGGAACAAGAAAATATCTCAAGGAGCAAGGTCAGATGAGTAGGGGGGGTGGGGAAGAACAGTGATCGAGTGTTTGGCCAAAAACTCACGAGTTCTGAGGCACAAATTTCGCAGCAACGCGGTGCATCTTCAATTTTTCGGTCAAAATCTCGTAACAAGATCCAACTGATATCCCACACTCTTCAGCAAGCTCCCTGACAGTCAGACGTCGATTTGCCCGCACCAGGGTGTGGATTTTGTCGACGTGTGGGTCGTCAGTTGACGTGGAAGGACGTCTAGGACGCTCATCATCTTCAATGGACTGTCAACCATCCTTAAAACGTTCATGCCACTTGAAACATGCCGTACGATTCATAGCAACATCACCGTAAGCCGTGTTAAGCAAGCATAGCAAAAGTTTCAGTCGCAGATTTTCCAAGTTTAACACAAAATTTCACAGCAAGTCGTTGCTCCTTCAGGTCATTCATTCTGAAATCCGCCAAACGAAAAAATCGCACTTCACTTAAAACCGCGTAGCTAATACACAAATGAAGATATCTGCAATCGGGAAATGGCGTCGTAATCAGCTGATCTGTGCAAACCTAGCGACACCAAGCGGATTCCCCTGGAACCAACTGGAGCCGCGCAATTTCCGCGTATTTTTTGAACAGCCCTCGTATAATGTGACGGTCAATCCCACTTTTCGTTGGTAAAAGAGTACCACAAGAGTTAGAGGTGGGTGGTGATGACTAGCTGCCTTCCCTCTAGTCTTACACTACTAAATTAGGGACGGCTAGCACAGATAGCCCTCGAGTAGCTTTGTGCGAATTTCAAAAACAAACAAACAAAACAATATTAGAAATAAAAGGTTCAAACTCTACGTAATCATATATTTTATTCATAAATCTAATAATCACAATATTCTAACCAGAGGTTTTGTATGTTACTGAAATCAGTAATCATAGTTCTTTCTCTTACATAGTGATATTAAAAACTAATTGTATATTCTTAATATTCGATGGGATATTACAGTTAGCTTAGAGTGATTGCATACTTTCTATTCAATTCTGTGCACGACATATGGTCAGAAGTTCAAACAGTGTCAGTCAGTTTAAAATAATTTTCAAAATAAAAGATCAATTTAACTATAATTTATGATATTTACATAACCACATAAAATGCATACGAATTCATTAACCAATACAACGAATCATGTACTCGAAAGGTGAGAAAGTTATCTCTGTCAGATTAGTATTAACCTGTTCAGTGCAGTAGACGAGATAACTCGAGATACTGCACAAGTTTAACTTGCATGGGAGGTGTGCAAGGAGGAAACCTTGGCTCTCTAAGAGAAACATCAAGACCAGACTGAAGTTTGCCAGAGAGAATGTAGACAAAGACCAGGATTTCTGAAAAATGTTCTTTGGACAGATGAGTCCAAAATTGAATTATTTGGACACCAGAACAGAGGTCGTGTTTGGCGTAAACCAAATACAGCATTCCAGGAAAAGAACCTCATACCAACTGTGAAGCATGGAGGTGGAAGTGTCATGGGTTGGGACTGCTTTGCTGCAGCAGGACCTGGACAACTCACAATCATAGAATCCACCATGAATTCTACCGTGTATCAAAGGGGCTTGAGGATCATGTGAGACCATCTGTAACAAAATTAAAGCTGAAGCGGACATGGTCCCTGCAACACGATAATGACCCAAAACATACCAGTAAATCCACCAAGGACTAGCTGAAAACTAAGAAATAAAGAGTCCTGGAATGGCCGAGTCAAAGCTAGATCTTAATCCCATTGAGATGCTGTGGGTAACTTGAAACGGGCTGTACATGCAAGAAACCCCTCAAGCATCTCACAGCTCAAAGAATTCTGCATTGAGGAGTGGAGCAAACTTTCTTCAGACCGATGTCAGAGACTGGTAGATTGCTACAAGAAGCGTCTCACTGCAGTTATTTCAGCCAAATGGGACAACACTAGCTATTAGGGGGTAGGGTGTCCTAACTTTTTCCTCAGTTAGAATATGCATTTTTGTAGAATTACATTTACAGAAGATCTTGAAAAGTCTTTTCTTCAGTTTTAATTGTTTAGTTATATTCTTATAATCTCTCAGTATTTTAAATATTCAGCTTAAATATCTATATATCCAAATATGTTACAAAAATACACAGGCTTTCATAGGATGTCCTAACTTTTTCAGATGACTGTATACTCCAAACAAGTGTTCTCTGTTTTACAAGTACTGAAAAAAGAACAGTGTCAAAGCAATAATGTTAGTCAATCATCTATGTCACATGTTAATTCATGAAATCAGCATTGACAAGAGTAAATAAATTTATTGATCGATACATATTTAATCAAATAGTTAAATTTATCAGGTTCTATCGGTAAAATTTTCTAAGATACTGTGAAAAAGACACTTTGTCCAAGAATTAGCAAATATAATGTGCATTTATCCTATCTTTGAATATCTTAAGAACAAAAAAATCTATAAATTAGCTGTGATAACATTTCAGTGCTATCTGTTCTCCAAAGCAACTTAGTTCTGTAAATAAACCGTGGACAACAGTTCAGTGTTATCTGTTGTCCAAAGCAACTTAGTTCTGTAACAATAACAGGTCTTTCGACAAAGAAACAATCGAAGGTGATACACGTGCATACAACCACACTGGATCCTCCCCCTTAATCTGTAAAAAATGGTTTCAGATAAATATTACAACCATTTTCTTCCTTTTATCCTGTGGTTAGTCTTCCTGATCTCTCAGTTATCTTGGAATCTGATGTTTGTAACTTCAAACATAACTACAGAAATATTGTTTCCATAGCCAATGAAACTTTATTAGTTTATATCTATCATACATATCCATATTATCTCCTTACCCCGATTCCGCAAGTCTTGTTATTGTTTAATTGCAAAAATATAAATTTGAGAATTTAGTCTTGAGACTAGAACATTTGTACACAAATCGTATAAAGTACTTAACAGGTAGTTGAAATATAATTCGTTTCTGTGGTATGCCATATATAAAGTTAACAAGAGCTGTTACACATTTTCTATAACGTACGAACCATTCAGTTATCAGTATGTGTCTTATTAACATTGTGAATAAATTACTTTTCAAATTCACAGTCTGGCGAAAATCTAAATACGCAGGAATTTCCTATTCTGCACAAAACATTTTATTCATTTAAACTTGGTATACACAATGGATATCGCTTTTATTAGCAAGAAGGAGCTAGCAATGCCCCCTGTTATCAAATATTGAATTTCTTTGATTATTATATGCTCGATTTCCATAAATCAAAGAGCCAATGATAATGTAGAGTTTTTTGACAAAGTGTTTAGCTATACCTTTTAAATTAATAATAATGACACTTCTTCGTGTTTTTTAATATCAGATATGTCACAGGGTGGATTATATATTCGACTCAAAATATTTGACAATATTTGAATCTTTTTAAGATACACAAAGTCATCGTTACATTTCATCTTAAACGGGTAAGTAGCTCAGACGAATGGGTTATTAAGAGGTAAATGAGAATCGAGGGTGAGTTGATGGATAATTTAGTTGGTAAGTTGTAACAGATAGATGAGAAGGTACACAAGTGAATCGTAGATGGAAGGTTTAATGGGTAAATAAATGTGTGATAGGGTGGATGGAGAAAGACAGGGAAGTAGATGGACAGGTTGATAGGTCAAGTTGAACAGATTTATAATTCTTAAAGCTAGCTGCACACGTAGTAAATTTTTGACATCAGTCTAATCTTAGTATTTTTTTTTTACTTTGGGAAGTTAATTAAGTAAGCTTAGGAACAAACAAACAAAGCTAAATGGCATATTTTACAATTACAGAAATTAGTTTGTTTTAAATCATACGACATTGCTTCCATAAAATTGTATTTTTGTGTTGCAAGTTATCAGCTTATTCATCAGTTCTTTACATATTTACAACAAAAATGCTGTTGTTGTTTTTGAATATTCGCACAAAGCTATGTAAGGGCTATCTGCGTGAACCTGACGATGACCGAAGAAGATCGAAACGTTGTTCGCTCTTCTATGTAAAATATTTTCTCAACCCAAACGAGCCGTTTTTGCATATAAATTTCTCAACAAGTGGGTTTCTCGACATCACTGATTATCTGCGTTAACCGTTCCTGATATTGAATTGGTAGACTAACGTAAATGCAGCCACTCAAGAACATCTAACTCTTTGAATACATTAAACAAATAACTAGATTTGGCTCTCACCCTTATTACACACCAACTGCCTGAAAGTGCCGAAAGCGATTTTCATTTCTTATTTACTGTAAAAGAGCGCAAACAATGTGTCTTCATATCATATCGACTGTCCAACTCTTTAAGAACCTGTTTCTCGCCAAAATAAGAGCTCATGAATGAATTTGAAAGCTTGCTACAAATAAATGTAATACAGAGTTAGTTTTAAGTACAGCTTTATTGAATCATTCCCACTTTTCAAGTAACAAGTGTGAGACGCTGAACGTTTTTTTATATTTTCAGTTTATTTCAACGTGCTAGTAAATGTAGATTTTACAGGCGTTATTTTCAATATGTTAATTTCATAAGAATGCTCTGATTTTGTGCTTAATCTGTCAAAAAGTCACACCTTACATTGAATATATTAACTTTTCAGACGTGACTTTAGCTTGAGGCATCGCATGGATAGGTTATCGGCATTCCTTAGATCTCAATAACGTAACGTGCTGAAATATCTATTTTAAAATTTCATAACTTTGTTCAAGATATACTTAAGATGAGAAACTTATTACTTCTCCAACAGCACTTATCAACGTTTACTAAGTAACCTATTGAACTGAATAATGAATTCAAAATAAAATAACACCAACTTTTACAGTGGGCAAGGTATTACATTTATAAATACATCGTTTGAGTCTCCAGTTTCGACTCATCATGAGGTAACAGTTACGTTGAACAAAACACTTGAATTAATCTTTAGCGATATACGCATTATTTACATTTTAAAAAAAGTTTTTTTTTTTTTAAATATTCGCGCAAAGCTATGCAAGTGCTATCAGCTCTAGCTGTTTATAATCTTTCAATTTTCATCAGTAGTTATAAATAGTGATTTGTCAACTTGTTCCACATATCTTCAGGAATGAGAATTTTGCGAAAAAGTAATAGACTTATATATCATCTTTAGGCTTTCTTGTTTTTCTCCCCTAAGCTTGTCTTTTAGGCTGAAATATCTGAATCTCTTTTGGTCAGAAGTAACAAAGACAGCTATAAAACGCTTTATAGTTCTTTTAACATGATCAAAAACTGAACTGAAAGATATTTCAGGTTCTGGCTGTCTCAAAATCAGCGTAATGCGCTTTGACTGTGTACTCAAATGCCCCACGTCGAATAAACTACAAGTAAAACATAATTTTGGTTTTTGGCTCTTTAGTTCTAATCAATTGTATCATTGTCACAACTGAACTCTGGGAAGAGATATTATAAAGCAAATAACACTACCATTTGATATCGAACATAATACTTTAAATAAAATGTATTATTACTGAAGTGGAATTTAGTTTGACTTTGATCATTGCCTTTTCCAGAATGATTTCTGTAAAGTATCAGGATAAGATTTCGATTTGTGAGACAGGGATAAAATGTCCAGAATGTATTGTAATGGAAAAAAAAACAGCCATAAAATGAAAGCATCTTTTACTTTAGTTCCTAGTATTTTGGAAAAACCAAATGTGTTATGCCTTCTGGTTTAATATTTTTGTTAATTTTGTTTGTTTTTTGTCACTAGGCTGTTCTGGACTCTGAACATAACTAATTTTGATATTCTAAAAACTTTATTTACACTTATCACACGAGTTTTTACATAAGTAATAGAGAAACAAAATATATAGGTTTCCCATACATCCCTCTATCTACGTAATGTTAAAACTTCAAAATAATACTTCACCATAAAAAACAGACGAGTTTTCCTTTGCGTGGCGCAACTTTTACTTAGATTTCTAAAAACTATGAAATATTTTGACATTTTTCAAACTTCATTTAAAGAAACAATATTTAATGTCTTTGATGTTTCATGATATTTATAAAATTTTAACTTTATTAAATTTTTACAGTATTGTAAAACGTACAATCTTTTCAATATATTTAAACTTTTTTCAAGTTTAAACTTTCAAAATGTTCCGTTTAAAAGACTTTAAAAAGTTTTAAATTAAGTTCGAAATTCTTTTCGACTTGACATATATATATATATATGTTATTTAATTTTAATTGTATGTTTGTAAAATAATAAATAAAACACTTTTATATCTGTAAAAATATATCGATATTACTCTCTCTCTCTCTTTCGGTGTTTGGGTATTGTATTTTCGTACCCTGGAGGGTCAGGTTCTTGATATTACTGACATATTGGTTTGGTTTATTTTGAATTTCGCGCAAACCTACACGAGGGCTAACTGCGCTAGCCATCCCTAATTTAGCAGTGTAAAAATAGAGGAAAGGCAGCTAATCATCACCACCCACCGCCATCTCTTGGGCTACTCTTTTACCAACGAATAGTGTGATTGAACGTCACATTAAAACACCCCCACGGCTAAAAGGGCTATCATATTTGGTGCGATTTGGATTCAAACCAGCGACCCTTGGATTACGAGTCGAGTACTTTAGCCACCTGGCCATGCCGGGCCCTGACATATTTAAAATAGATTAACATTTCTGACTTCATTAAATACTTCAAGTAATTTAAAACTCCTTGATGTTTATATTTTTTAAAGGAGTGCCTCCGGTGGTTCCGTATTCAGCTTGAAGGCTTAGAGGCTAAACTTCCTGTTTCGATACCCTTGGTAAGCACATCACAGGTAATCCTTATAGCGGTAAACTTCAAGTTTCATTACCGTTGGTAAGCACATCATATCCCAGATAATCCATTGAGCAATTTACGCTTAAATACAAAGAAAAGTGAAAGCTTTATAATATCCCAAGAACATTTTAAGTAACAACTCAATCGTTTGAACTTCCAAGATAACACTAGTGGGGAAAGAAGATAGAGAATTTTATCCACGTAACCCTTTCCAACAGGTGCTACGTGATCCACTAATGTATTGTTTCAGGTAGCCTGATGCTATTGCCTTTGGGTAATTTAACATCAATTTCTATTGTATCGACCCATCTGTGCTGATGAGAGTTGGCATTGTGCTTGAAACAGGCTGTACTACCTAACTAGTCATGGTATTAGTTTTATTGCGAAATATTTTCATTTTACTCTCTTGTTTCTGTGTGACATATCTACAACATATTTAATCTTTCTGCAACATATGCGAGGATATCAAATGGGCATTCCACTAAATATACGCCCAATCAGTATCTTTTTTAAATATTTCTTAGCTCTCATGTGTTGTTACTTGAAAGGTATGGTCAGAGTCTCATTACAGGTTCAATACCACAAATTCGTTAATTGTGTCACCCACATTTGTTTTTGACATTTTATTATCAATTCTTTGGCTTTATAATTTTTTTCATTTTTAAAGTGTCATACGTTAGGTACCAGTTACTCAATGTGCAAGCCGGACTGTCGACCTAAGTTAATGTGCTGTTACTATAAACAAAAAACAAAAAAACAGCGCTTCAAATTTAGGAGCCGTTGGTGTTTTATAAGAGAAACGGTTAAATATTATTACTTATTCAATATAGTGCAAGAGTTAATCCTGCTATTTAATTAAGAGTATCCATTTACGTGGTGGATGCTACTGCTTTTTAGTCGTCTCTCTCCGTCTTGTTCGCAATTCTAAATAAGTGTTGGCTATTCCAAAACTTGAGGGTCCTTGGATTGACTGTGTATCACAAAAATGTCCAATACATACACCATATTTACAAAAACAGATTGTTGCTCATAATATTCGTATATTATGTGGGTCTATGAGGTTAGTATATTATAGAGTTTTGATCATTTTCTCCAATCATATAACTGAGTACGTGTATAGTAACTAATATCCATGTCTTTGTTACAAAATTCTAAAAATTATAAATTTTAGTTTGTTTTAAACAGTTGTGTATTGACGACCAAAATAAAATGTATGAGTTAAACTATTTCTGGAAATGAACAAAGTTCGGTTTCAAATATTCCAGTTATTATTGAAATATGAGGATTTGGTGTTTTTACTTGTATTGTTCGTTTCTAGGTGAAGAATAGATAGTAGTTACACTGGGGAAACATGCAAGAAGAAGAAAGTTGAAATATTTTGTAGACTGGGAATGTTAACGCCCGGCTATTTCCAATACCGATTTTATTAACCCTGATACAACTTATATAAAACGATCTGAAGTAAACTAAAATCTTTCTAAAGGAATAATCAAAATTGAAAGGTAAAATTATGGAATACTCTTTTAGAACACAAAGAGCTAAAGGTGAAATACCTCTGAGGTTTAGGTTATATAGTACCCAATTAAATAACCCCAAGTTTAATCTACGAATTAGTAAGATGAAAGTGACTTCGCTGTTCAGTAGTGAAATTAACTTTTGGAAAAGGTATTTATAAATTCACAATAGTAACTACATTACTTATAAGTTTGTAAAAGTTGAAATATGTAATATGTATGGCAAACATACATACGAATAACTCAATAACTTAATAAAGCCACACTTCGAGATAGAATCAAATATCACTCATTTATATAAATAAAAGATATAGAATAACAAGAACAATGTATACCAGAAAACAGATAAAGCACAATTTGCAGAAAAGGAAGAATTCACAATAAAAATGAAGTCAGAAATACAAAAGCAAAGAAATGTAGACTTCAGTATAACAGCTTCACATCAGAAACAAACTGTCATGAGAAACGTGAAGTAAGAAGATACGTCATAATAATTGTATCAGTAGATAAAGGAATACTGCTGAAATAAGAAACAAATGAGAACTATTCTGTTAAATTCCAAACTGTGGTTGAAGAAAAATTCACCTCGAGAAACAGCAAAAGGAGCTTGGAGCACTTTTAGACAATTAATGATAAACATAACATCATTTCACATATCAGACCTGTGGTTTAGCTAAATATCATACTACTTTCCCTGGCCAATAAATGACTCTAGAGATTCACATGGCACTCCTTAGCTAACGGTGTACACTAATATTAGGAACAGATGAAATATTTTAGTTTGTAAAGAACTTAGCCAACATTTCTATAGATTATAAAACAACCACAATAACCTCATATATTAGCTTTGGTATATCCAACCTCTTCACGAAGGTATCCACCTTTAACACGCTACAATACTCCTCTAACAACCTGAAAAAATCAAACTCTTAAAGAATGCACTAAACTGAATATTTTTACGGTAATAGAACTCGCAATCGTCCGTATTAACACAGCCCACTTCCAACTTGAAGATAAATATTACCAACAACAGGAAGACTTCAGCATGGTCTCAGTCCTATCACTCAATAACCTCTATTTGGAACATTCCAAAGTAAATCCCTCAAAATAGCCCCTCTATGCCGTAAAATGTACTTAGATAGATGCGTTACTAATATGTCTATAATACGGTCAGACACTGCTGAAGATATTCAAAAATACTCGAACTACGCAAATAGACAACACTCCATAGTACAATTCACAACAGAAAGAATAATTATTTCAATTCCTTGGCGCAATGGCTACCAAGGCACATAACTAATACACTACAATAGTTTACAGAAACCGACAGAAATAGGTAAATACCTAGAAAAAAAATCTAACAACTACAACAGTGTAAAGGCAGGCGTCATACACTACTTAATTTCTAGAATGAAGAAGGTTTATAATACCGAAGAGCAAAGGAGATGAAAGAAAAGCATATCACTTCAACATCGTTTAACAAAGTATATCCGGAACACTTGACAAAGAGGGGGATAAAAGAGATAAGCACCAAAATAAATAAGAAACAAACTATATAAGAATATTCACCTTTGCCAATGGTCTCTGAAAGCATACAGAAAGCATGTAAACAACATAAATTCAGAACAATATTCAAAAGTCACAACAAGAGACGATCGCATTTGATGCACAACAATCTACCTTAAGACCAAATAAAGAGGAAAACTTACTTACACCATTTTCTGCCGAGCTACTAAGTAAATAAGTTAGATAGAAAAGTGCGTTAATCTGAACAAAATAAACACGCTAATATGTGATACATTTTTATTAGATCAAAGCGGGTTCGTATAACATTTACAAAGTTAATTTATTCTTTAATATTCATAAAGCTCATTTGTGATTCAAATAAATTAGGTTGATAAGTTAAAGTGTGGTAAAATTTGTAAGATGAGGTCAAAGTGTAAAATCATTTATAAATTAGATTTATGGCACAATATCTACTCAAGTAGTGACTGAAATAAAAATTATGTGTGGTATATATTAAACTAACTAGTAGAATAGAAAAAGCTTTAAATATTTAAATGTGTAGTAAAATTTATAAGAACAGGTTAAAGTACAGAAAACATTAATGTGTCTGCAAACTATAGAACCAAATATGTCGTGTCATGTGGAAAAACATTTAAGAGATTATAATACTTATAGAGTAAATGCATGATACACACCAATATAGGTTGTATAGTACATGATTTAACTCATAAGATGAAGTAACTTAATGTTTTTTTTTGGTTCTTTTCCAGAGTTTGAATAGTGACATAAAAACAAATTCTAAGCAGAACATATCTCTTGAAACCATCAACAAAAGCATCTATTAAACAAGAGTCATTTATAAGAACACTAAGCGTCAAGTTTAAGACAAAACTACTTACATCACGAAATAAATTCGAAATTTATTACTTGTGTAACACCTTTGTTCATATGTTTACTCAATATACACTTAATTACAGATTGTAACTGTTGCATAATTAGTTGTGTGATTAATTGTACCGAAATCTTATCAAGACAAAGGATTTTAACAGTGTTAACAGCAAACTTTATAAATAATTTTACTAAAGTACTGAGAAGTCGAGATCATAAGCCTAATCCTATAGTAGGCCTTGTTTTGTCAAAGTTATTAAGATAACTAAAAGCTTATTTTAGTGATATACTGTTGAATAACAGAGAAGAACATTCTTGATAAACTCAAATAAATTTATGATTGATAGCCCTCTTATGAAGCTATGAACAGTCTTTTAGTAGTTTATATTTCATAGCTCACTTTATTGCATATTAGGCAAATTGTAACCTATTTTGTTAGATAAAGCAAAAATAAGCAATCAATAAGACATTAGTTCATTACAAGATAAAGAAGAGATCACGATCATAGAACATGGACTTTTTACTGTTTTCTAATTAAGCATGCACGAGCTTAACTGTTCTACTCTGTAATAATGATTTATTTTAAAATACATTCTACAATAAACTTTTAACACTTTATATCATTCATTATCTGCATAAAACTTCCAGAATTTCACCAGTTTCTGCATTAATACACGCTGTAAATCTTGAATCTCAAGAACAATCAGTGAGGGTGCTAAGATACTCCTCACGCTCTGTTTCATTCAATACTTCAACTTTCTCCCATTCAGTTATTTTGACATAAATCACATATTAGTAATGAGCTGTATATGAAGACCGTTCTATACCCTTAGATTGATAATTTAAACTTTTATAATTAAAATATTTTACAAATAATATGTTTTATATTAATAAATATACAAATACATATTTCATTCATAATAACACATTTCAGTTAGGGACGATAGTTTCTGAATAAATGACTATAATATTATACATGCATCCAATTTCAAATTATTTTAAGCTAATTCATCATATTTTTCAACTTTTTGCGTATCCCATTTAGTACCTTTATTTTCCAAACGGACTGAAATAATTATTATCAGTTCAAAGTATATTAACAACTAAATATACTCTTCAAAAAAAGAAATGCAGAAGGCAAAATTTGAGACATATTGTTAACAAGTTTATTCCGGGTAGTTCTGTATGACATGTGTGAAACTTTGCACATTCACTGCTGAACATTCAAAGTCTGCAAAGGCGAAGTCCACGCTCACTAGTTGAAGTTTAACGTCACTCAACGTCAATAACGAGTATGCCCCCCGTGAGCATCAATAACTGCTTGGCATCTCCTGCCCATGGAAGCTATGAGATGACGAATCATATCCTGCAGAATGGTTGTCTACTCAGCCTGCAAAGCTGCTGCAAGCTGAGGTAGAGTCTGCTATTGAAGTTGCCGCCGTCGCAGACGTCGGTCCAACTCGTCCCAAAGATATTCGATGGGGTTTAAATCTGGTGATCTGGAGGGCCAGGGAAGAACGTTGATGTTGTGGTGTCTCAAGAAGACAGTGGTGAGTCGGGCTGTTTGAGGACGGGCGTTGTCATGTTGAAAAACGTCGTTGACGTTCACCATGATGGGTTGCACATGGGGCCTAAGAATCTCGTCGGCTGTTGCGTACGGTCTGATCGGAAATCCCACGCAGCCCTGGTATGGTTGAGGCAGTAGACGTCGAAGTGGTGATCCTATCCCGAAGGTGACGTAACCGGATGTAGCGATCTTGTGCGGGCGTGGTCACACGAAGTCTGCCAGATCGTGGACGGTCACAAGTTGATCCATGTTGTTGATAACGATTCCATAGCCTTGTGATGGTGCTTGGGTAGACACTCACAGCTCTGGCAACATCTGATCGAGATTCGCCTGCTTCCAAGAGACCAATGGCGTTGTTGCGTTGTGCTTCAGTCAGTCTTGGCATAACTGTATTGCGTGTCGGTGGCTTAACACTGAGCTATGGAAACCGAGAATCCGTCACTTTTATAGGCATTTTGCACATGTTGCACTTGCAGAATATGTAGATCTCTCAAACAACTTTATTGGATACGCATGCGTTTTGTCGAAAAATCCGATGTTTTCCTCCGTTTGCTAAGTGCACAACTTTCATTGTCATTTTGGTCTGACAATCAGTGCCTTAACACGTGTAACATCACATACTCTGAGCTTGTAACGTTATTACATATATTTCTCTTTAAAATAACAAAAATATCCCTTTTGCGTTTCTTTTTTTGAAGAGTATACTTATTAAAAGCAATGAGCCCGGCATAGCCAAGCGTGTTAAAGCGTGCGACTCCTAATCTGAGGGTCGCGGGTTCGCATCCCCGTTGCGCCAACCATGCTCGCCCTCCCAGCCGTGGGGACGTGACGGCAATCCCACTATTCGTTGGTAAAAGAGTAGCCCAAGAGTTGGCGGTGGGTGGTGATGACTAGCTGCCTTCCCTCTAGTCTTACACTGCTAAGTTAGGGACGGCTAGCGCAGATACCCCTCGAGTAGCTTTGTGCGATATAAAAAAAAATTAAAAGCAATATCACATTTTCTTCTTATTGTTAGGAATTACTAAGTTTATTTGGTTAATAAGTTAAAGCGATATGTTCCCCAAAATAAAAAAGAGTAGTTGATCCTAAGTTTCTTTTTTCACGTGAATACTTTTGTTTTAAGTTCAATTACTCTTTTCCCATTTTTCTGAACAGCTGCCTTTCTTCGTTTCTTTTGTGGACATTCAAATTTCTGAAAATTTGAAGCTAAGATACATACTTCGGGTTATTACTACTATATAAAAATATATTTATCACTGTAATTGTACAAATTCATATTCTTTATTTAGATTAAAAATAACTCTATGATTACATTATCCACTAATAATTTCAGGCCACTGATAGAATAGTAAATCTTCGGACTAGCAACCCTACAATTAGGCGTTCAATTCCCTCAGCGGAGATGGCAGAGTGCTCGATGTGGCTTTGTTATAATAAAACATACATACTAATCTGTATGTTAAAATCTTTGCACGCAACTGTCTTGTGATGTAGCGTTTCCCAACCTTTTAACATCCATGTCTTTTAATAAATATAGTTTTTGTCCGCCCAGCTTTTTTTTAAAGAGTGAAGGATCAAGTTATATGAGGAGATATAATACACGGATACATATTAAAATGCTATATGTATTGTAGTAACTACTTATTATTGTAATTACTGAAAATATACTAAAACGCTTAATTTTGTATTGTATCAACATTCACTCCATCCTAATTGTTTAATCACTAAGAAAGTTACATATCTTATGTTTTGCGAATATTATATGGTTGTAAAAACTATTTATAATATTGTATGCAGAACGAGCGATTTTATCAACGAAAAAGAATTTAAATAAAGTCTGTTGTAACTTTGAAACAAATGTACAAAATAATATAATAAATAATTTAATCAGTGCAGATGAAATGTCAAACAGTTGCTTAGCGAATATTTTTGTGTTTGTTAAGGTAGTTTTGGTTATACCCTGCATGCTTTGGTATAGTACGAATGTTATATCTGTTTCTTGTTTTTTTTCATATTCAGCTTTCGTTAAAATATGGTTGAAATCCATATATATATATATATCATTAATTATCGCCCCCCGCTAGTACAGCGGTATGTCTCCGGATTTACAACGCTAAAATCAGGGGCTCGATTTCCCTCGGTGGGCTGAGCAGATAGTCCTTTCTGGCTTTGCTATACGAAAAACACACACGCACATGATTAATTATTATTTTAAATATTAACAAAATAATATTGCTTTCTGTTTTCTTTGATTTTGCTGAGGCCCGGCATGGCCTAGCGCGTTAAGGCGTGCGCTTCGTAATCTGAGGGTCGCGGGTTCGCGCCCGAGTCGCGCCAAACATGCTCGCCTTCCCAGGCGTAGGGGCGTTATAATGTAACGGTCAATCCCACTATTTGTTGGTAAAAGAGTAGCCCAAGAGTTGGCGGTGGGTGGTGATGACTAGCTGCCTTCCCTTTAGTCTTACACTGCTAAATTAGGGACGACTAGCACAGATAGCCCTCGAGTAGCTTTGTGCAAAAATCAAACAAACAATTGATTTTGCTAACGAATCATGAGTTTAAGAGCGGTGACTACAGCAGAGATATGACCCCGAATTTTAGCATTAGTAGGCCAGAAACTTAACAATGAGTCACTGGTAGAGTCATTTCGTAGCATAATTTTGTGGCTAAATGGACGGGATAATATATTCAACTGACAAATATTAAAAATAATATTTCCTTTACATGTAATTTTGTTTTCGATAATTAAAGGCCCACCGTAGACAGGTGATTAGGGCACTTGATTCACAATCTGAGGATCGCGGATTTGAATCTCCGTTCCATCAAACATGCTCACCCTTTCAGACGTCGGGGCGTCATAATGTGTCGGTCAATTCCACTATTCGATGTCTAGTTGCCTTCCTTCTTGTCATTTACTATTAAATTAGGGACAGTTAGCGCAAATAGCTCTTGTGTAGTTCTGCGCGAAATTCAAAAACAAAACAAAGTAAAATTAAGTATCTGATGTTGCTATTCACACTGGTTATCAAAGTTGATTTAGCTTAATATATTTTAATAAAAAAACGTTGTTACGAAAGTCTTAGAATCACTTACATTTATATTATGGATGCCTACACAAAGAAGCAAAAATTTATAATTTCCGGTTTTGAGCTAATTTATCTTTAGGTGTGTTGTTTTTCTAATCACATGACCCATGACAACACATCTTTTTGTAAGGTTAAATATATTAGGCCCATAGCAATAACTTGTAAAATTTAAACGACTAAGTTTGGTAATATCAAATGATCATAGGTAGAAATGCTCGTTATCACTAGTATTACTTAGCAAAATGAAATTGATTTTGATTTTTTACACTAAATAAAGCAAATGTGCGAATACATTTGGGATAAAAATTAATAACGTAAGTGACACACATGAGTATTTACATGACTCATATTTGATGTATATTCGAATAGACGATAAGAGTTCTCGAGCTTTTCTCAGTCGCGCACACCTTTTCAAAATCCTTATCCTGGCACAGACCCAAACCAAACTGCAGGACTGGTGTCAAAGGTGAACTGTGCAACCCAAAATTTCACTTTGGCCCACCCAAGCTCATTCTCCTTATCGGTTTAAAAATCATATTATTATTATTATTTAACTCATATGAATTTTTTATGCTGCCAAGAAGAGTCAACAAAAGTTTCACCGCCGGAACCGAGCTTGTCAAACTGTAATTATTGTCAAGTTTCATTAAGTTGACACAAAGTTTATTTTTTTAAAGTTGTATATGGTTTGCATCTCGCTGACACCCAATAACTGGCCCACGAGCCCCGAAGAAAGGCGGTCGATCACAATTTGGGAACATATCATATATATGGGTGCACATGGCAAATAGCCCGATGTGACTTTGCTATAAGAAAACACACTATTACTTGTGACATGCTAGTTTGATGAATCGCATATGCAGTATATATCAAACTTTACGTGACGTTGCAAGATTATATGAAAAAGAGATTTCAATGAAATTTCCTGAAATCAGACACGAATTCTCATTACGGATGTTTCTTGTTGAAACTTATCTGACTGTGAAATATTAACTGTTTCTACAGACGTCTATTTGAAAATAGTCAATGTCCGTAGTATGTCACCTTGTATAGTTCAAAACGATACAGAACTGCTTCTAGTAGTACCAAGCATGCATATTAAGTATATCTGGTCCCGGATCTTTATAATCATTATCTGTCATCTATCCAGCTCGTTAAAGAAGGTTTACCATGAGAAATACTTTAATTATTTGATTTCATTTCAACTAGATTTGCAATTTAACGTATCGTAAAAGCATTTTAGCTGTATTATATATGCTTACAATTCCAAGTGTTAAACATTTTCCTTAGCTTTCATGTACAATAATATATTTTTCTAATAGAGAATAATTATAGACTGTGTTTTATGTTTAAATGCGTCATGAACAGTTCGCTAATAAACATCAAATGAGGTGAGGTACACATAATAATTTTCATTATTGCAGAGGATGGCCCCATTTAGCTTAAACAAAATAACTACCTATGCAGGAAGGAAATGTTCGTGTTTTCATACGAAGTTCGGGTCTGGTCTGGTGTAATGAAAGCGTCATGGATAAACGGAAAGTGTCGCCCTACGTAGCATATCATCTCCTTTATCCCTAGAATCGTGTACAACGGAGGCTAGAGGATCGTAACTTTCTTAATTAGACATTCGGTTATTAACTGCGTTCACATCATCATAACAAGTGGTATATTAAGGACGCAACACACCTGCTATATCAGTTGATATGCTGCAGTACGTTTGAAAGAACGTAGAGTATTGTTAGGGGCTGTCACATGACGTTTTTAAGTCGAAGCCAGAATGGTTTTCATCTTTTGAGTCCTAATCAAAGAAATTAATTTATTGTTGCTAGTATTATAATTTATCTCGGACAAGCCTTGAGTTTATTATATTACGTATTACGATTTCATATGGCCTGAAGCTGAATTAAATTATAATTTAGATTTTCGAAGTTAATTGAATGTAGAGATTCATCAACTTTATGATATTTTCCAACAATATTGTCATATAAATTTTTGTTTCTTAATACCAATATATTTAAATATACAAATAATAATACAATTTATAGTAATGGTTATTATAAATAATGATTTATATACAAAAGTTTTACAAACTTACACACAATACTGAGTTTTCTAGGTGATATGGAAATGAATATTTAATCGACGCTTTACTATGAATCAATTAATTTCGAGTTGATATCGGTATAAATATTAACAGGGAACTAATTAGCTCTACTTTCTTTAGTTTTCGCTTATCACACGCTTAGATTTTCACCGCTGAAGTTATATAATGTTTTCGTAGAAATACTAACGTCCGTTGGTAATACGCTGAAGTTGGTTTGTAATGTTTGAAATGTATAAACATTCCTGCTCGAATATCTGTAGTTACCCGATTAATAAACGTTAATCACAGTTATAGCTTTCGAGTTTTATAACATACCAACTATATTCGTTTTTTTGTTTTTTAATTTCTCACAAATTTATACAATGTATACAATTTCTTGGCGCGTCGATTTATAAACTTTATGTGAGGTTCTCGGAAGATCAGTTGACAACAATACTTGACGATACGCTAGTGCTTTTGTAAAATGTATGTTGTTGTTTCTTAAACTCGAGAATCTTGTACTAATTTAATAAATAGGCAGAAATTTCACAAGTCACATTTAACAGTACAAGTCACATGCATTTATAATTATAAATTTAACTTACACAAACGTCGATATTAAAACAAATATGTAATAATAAACCTGTCACATTTATGTCGATTGTTTTCTAAAGTGCGATATTTAGATGTATATATATTAACAATTTGTTGTTTGAGTGTGAACATACTTTACCAAAATACATTTCTGGCTCAAGAAGCTTTTTACTCTTTTGTGGATTCCGGAAACATTATTAATGCGTTTAAAGGGAAGAAACTAAAGCAGTAATTTTGATATTTTAATGTTTTACCATCTTCTCTTTGTCTTGCTGCTGAAAAAATACACCCATATATAAAACAACTTTGAGACCATGGAGGTGTTTTATGAGTGACGATCAAATCATTGAAAACAGCTAGAGTGGTATGGGTGTTCTTGATCTACTGCTATTATTCTTAATCTGTCAGCTCAAAAATAGAAATAGCTAGCATTTTTAACTTGTTGTAACTGCTTATCTTAACCGACAGATTGCTTAGAAATAAAGGGTGTGTCTCTTCTTTGGCACGAATAGATCTCAATTATTATTATTTTCTGCTTTACCTTTTTTATTTTTTACTAAAGCTAATAAAATAAAATAGGTTACTTGCTCTGCATTAAAATAACAAAATATTTACAGCCCTAGTTAAATTTAATTTAATACTTATACATGTTAAAATATATTTTATTTGACCATGTATACACTAAACCGATTAAACCATATGATTAAACAATTACATAGTTCACTGTGTAATACATTTTTAAAATTTTAGCATATATTCCGACGTGGAGTGTATATTATTTCTCCTTAAATATGATTAGTTGCTTAGATACTTTTGTTAAACCATGTTTTCACCAGACCAGGAATTTATTCCTTAACACTTATTTTACTAATAGATTGGGGAACAGGCGTATAGTATTGTTTATTGAGTTATTAATAAAGTGTATTTATTAATAAATAAGTTATTATTACTTATAATACCAGATGTATTATAAACATCTCAATAATACAAAGAATATTATTATTCTTCCGACATACCACTGCGTTAGTAGGTGTCGCAAATAATCGTAAAAATACAATAAAAGAGAACTTAATAAAGAAAATTAAACCAAAGAGCTTTAATATGACTTGCCTTTGGTTTATAGTACCACCACTGCTTGATCAACACAGAGGTCGGTACCACTTTTGCTTCAACCCCGATTAAAAGTTACTACATAATGATAGACATCAACAGCGCATATATCACACATCATAAAACATATTATCTCATCAATGCAATAACACCTTCATCAACTCATATAAATTATTTGGCAGCGATGAACGCAATTATGAAATTAATCATCATTAAAATATAATTTGTTTGCAATGTAAGGCCATTACTTAGTAATTTTTTTGTTTGTTTGTTTTGGAATTTCGCACAAAGCTACTCGAGGGCTATCTGCGCTAGCCGTCCCTAATTTAGCAGTGTAAAACTAAAGAGAAGGCAGCTAGTCATCACCACCCACCGCCAACTCTTGGGCTACTCTTTTACCAACGAATAGTGGGATTGACCGTCACATTATACACCCCCACGGCTGGGAGGGCGAGCATATTTAGCGCGACGCGGGCGCGAACCCGCGACCCTCGGATTACGAGTCACACGCCTTACGCGCTTGGCCATGCCAGGCCCTACTTAGTAATGCTTGAATATGTTATGCAGGTGAAACACTGCAAGCGCTTAGGTATAAGTTAAGCGCGAACTAACACTGTGTTAAAAGAAAGGGTTATCAAATACGGCTGTTGTAAAATTAAGGTCATGAAATAACATGAAACTCAAAATATCTTACAGGCATTGCATAAATCCATGAGAGAAAGTAAAAAAGAATATGCTATAATACGTCAATGACACTACAACTTCGACAGTTTCGACAAGACCTGTCGTCAGTACTAGAACTCATCAGACCTGCTGGGAACGAGAGACAAGATAGTGATCTAGGCACTATACTTTCCTATATATATATTTCATAATCAATTTTCATGAACAATGAATGTTATTATGAGAACCAGATTAAACAAAGAAATCGTAATTACAGTCAATTTTATTAAAGTCATTTCTTAATCAGATTTATACGGTGAGACTTAATAACAACTTTTTCTACACCAATTTAACTTTAGCACCGATTATTTATTTAATTACACTTATTGTTATAATTTTATTATATGTGATAATAAAAATTTATCTTGCAGTTATTTACAAGTTATAAATGGTATATATATATATATATATATGTAGTTTTGTGACTTAATACCTTCGATACAATAGCTATGCAAATCCATCATACACGCTACTAATTTTTTATATTTTAAAATGATTTCGTATATTATATAATTTTTTATAATTCATTATCAAAGATAACTTAAATATTTCTAATTGTTACGAATTATTATTAAGTAACGAAAGTGTAATTATGCAGAGATACTATTGTTTACTGCTCTCAGGTACTTACTGTCGAAAGAATAGTTTCACGTTTGACGCTGCTCTGCTTTTGTAGTAAGAAGATATTAACTTTTCACATCCGATTCTCTTAATAAAGCAACTCACATAATTATATCAGTTTTTTTACCAAAGCTTTAGTAAGTCTACATTCATACTTACTGTCTTCCTTGTCTTATTAACTTTTTTAAAACATGAGAAGCATACTGTTTCTTCTTCTTTTGTTAAATATGAGTCGTGTAGACAGATAAAAGAAGATATTGTTCAGTTTGAGAACGCAATTAAACCTCAAGAACATGAACAATCGTTCTTCGTTGAAGAACAGCATTGGGCGAGTGTCTTGCAACAAATACCGTGTTTCTCCGATAATAAGACCTACCCATAAAATAAGACCTAGTGTGATTTTTGGGGATAGTTTTAATATAAGCCCTAGTTAAGAGTGGCAGGAAGAGGAAAGAAATGAAAAAAATTAATTTATTAATTAGTTTAATAGTTAGTTAATTAGTTTGTTTAAGTATTAATCAGTTAGTTTAATAGTTTAATAATAGTTTATTTTAAATGGTTAGTTTAATAGTTTTACTTTGTAACTTCATTTTTTAATATATCAAAATAAGACATCCCCCGAAAATAAGCCCTAGTGTCATATTTTGGAGTGAAAATTAATATAAGCCCTGTCTTATTTTCGAAGAAACACAGTAGTTTGTGTGAATGAAAAAGACACTCCGATTCTCTACTTCTGTTGAAATATCTCCTGAAGTCAATTAGCTAGTTATTACCGTCTGCTTTAGAAAAACAAACAAGAATATTAATTATATACGTCACACATGGAGTAATATTTGCTAACTTGTGTGAACAATTTAGTTGTGAAGTAAAACTAAGCAGTTTCTATAAGTTATTACAGAGTAAACTTAACAGTGTGCTTTGTACGTCGTAAATTTTCTTGTCAAGAAAAACTGTCTTGAACATCATTATCAATCAACATTAACTAATATGATGCTGCGTATGTCATTAACATTATTGCCAAATAATATTAACTAACAGTCTGTTTTTATATTGTATTATTAATTTTCTTGTTATATTAAAATAACCAGTACCTTATTTTCTCATAAAATTGAACTAAAAACGTCTATGACTAACACATCCTTTGTTTTCCTATAAAAAAACTGAATTTCTTCTACCCATCTTTGTTTTTTAAGTTCAACAAACTAACATATTTTCGTTTCAATTTTGTTGTTTATCTTAAAAAAATAGAAACAATAATGAACCAGCAGATTTGTTACTAGGTAAGTTTTCTACGAAGTACAAACTTATTGTGGTCTCTTGAACATTCAAACTAAATAAAAATTGAATAAAATAATTGGTTAACTTTCAAATACATATGATATTTCTCCTCCAGATGCTAGACGTTTTAATAAAATTAAAGGTGATCAAAATACTTATCATTTTTCTCGTACATTCACACCCCTTTATAAGATTTACAAAATAGTTATTGCTAAATGTTTTGTATGTTTTTCTGTTTACGTATAAGTTACCCGCATACCAAATTATAGGACGAATTCTTTCTTCGTTTTGACAACATAACGCTGAAATAAATTAAAAAAGAATCGATATCAACACTCAATTCATAAAATCGATTACCTTTCATGTGTATGCTGTAAAGAATGATATGACGTATTCTATACAGGTAATGTGAAAGGAACTCTCGTAAGAGACGTTCTTTGTAAATGATGTGTACATTCTTGAAGAAATGCATGCGCTGTACTGTATCCTATATACAGAGCGATCAATAGTGTGTGGGTAGTTGGAAAAATGATGTCTTGTTACTGTTATAGTCTCTGTATTTGTACAGACAAATTTGATAACGTAATTTGTACGTTTTTTCTCACTAACTTTAACCAACATTGGATAACAAGGTTGTTTTGTTATAATCGTTAGATAATCTTTTGTCCTTAAAGTTGTTTAGAATTTTCGTGCAAACGAAACAAGCTATCTGCGTATGATATTTCTTGATTATGAACTGATATACTAGAGAAAAAACATGTAGTTATCATCATTCATCTCTATCTCTTGGGCTACTGTTGTCTGACCGAATAGTGGAATTTGCAACCCCTATAGAACATTTACGGCTCAAAAGTGACTAGCACGTTTTAGGGACAATGGGATACAAACCATGAACCCTCGAATTTACAGTTCACGCTTATCACTAACCACACTTGATCTTGAGATTAAAGAGGAACTTGTGAACTTTTTTATTTGAAATAATTCAACATAAATTCATAATTAGCTTAAAATTAAATGAAACACGAGTTGTTGCTACGAGTTACACTTACGAGCAACACACACATACATATAAATACACAACACTTACACGTTTGTCATTAGATTGGTAGATACTTACGTTTCCATCTCAAAAGGAAACAGAAACGAAATCATGTTTGAATACATTTCATTGAAGCTGAAATTTTTAGGGATTTGTTCCTTGTACACATCAAAATCCTTTTATGAAACATCAAATATGCAATAGAATCCCAAATGTTTTAATTATTTTGTATAACATATCATAAGAAGTATCGATTAGTGAACCATTATGCAAAATTCTTCCAAGTTTTTTTAATAATTCGTTACAGTCCGCGTGGCCATATAATGTACATTGCAAATGGGTCCGCCGTTAAGCTCTCATGTCCAGAGTATACAACTTTTTACTAAACTGGCTTTGCATAAAAGAAACAGTGAATAAGAAAAATAGTTTCCCAGTGATCATTTCAATAGTACCACCACAAATACTTAGTTCGGCGACTTGACTATTATATTTTGATATGAAATAGCCTGATGCTCGTTTTATTCTCCAGCTGTTTCAAGTATATGATGGTTGAGCGGATATGTTGTGGACGCAGCTTGCGTCACTTTTCTATGTAGATCCTTCATGATTATGTTGCCTATTGTTACTTGCGACACTAAACTTTGTGTTTGTGGGATTCTTACCTGTTTAAAGACGCCTCACTTTGCTTACCACGGTTGGAGTACGATTTGTTGCAGATCTCTTGCAGGATAGTCCTGGTACCCCAAATTATTCCATATTCCTTTATCTTCCATTGCCATTAAGTACAATAGCCTTAATTTAAAACAATCTTTATAACCTACGTGTACGGATATTTTATGTTGGAAAAGCAAAAGCATCAAGTTTAGATTAATCACAATACCTTTAAACGTCAAAACTGTAATTTTAATTTGTTAATAGTGATGAAAATTAAACGTACTCCCGGTAACTCAGAGTTAAGCTTGAGAACTTTTAACACTAAAATCGGAACTAGATTTATATTATGAACTTAAATGTAGATTAGCAAGAAAAAATTATCAGAAGTTATCAACTATGTCAAGTTTCAAACCATTAGGCGCGTTAGGGTTCTCACACTGACATTGGTGCAGCTGGTACTACAACTGATAGAGAGAGATCGTAAGTTTAGTTATCTTTAAGCTAATAAAATGACAAAAATCAGCACTATGTGTTGAAAAGAAACTAAAGTTGCAGCCGAAAATAGCTTTAAACATATGCTCAAAATTATTTTGAGAAGTAAAATAATAGCAACATATTTTTATTTAGGTTCTTTCATTGAAAGATGAAGAAGAATATGAAGAAACTTTTTTTGTAGTTGTGGTTTTATATTTAGTGTGTTTCTAACTTATTTCACCATGTTATTTGTGCTGTGCTTCTATAGTTGAAAAGCGGTTGTAAGAAACACCAAAAAGTCACAGTGACTAATAACGCAGAAACAGCTGAAATGACTAAAGTACACAAATACCTGAAGAGAATGTTACGTTGATACATGCGGGGTTTTTATTAATCTACGAACATCGTTCGAAAATCACGAGATCATCTTATTCTTTAAGGATCAAAGAATTTAGAATGGAAAGTTACCAACAGCAGAAACTGTTTATGAGGTCTATCCAAATATACGTAGTTTATTACGCTTTAATTAGACCATACTTATTTGTGTTGTTACGATCGAAAGAAGTGAAAATGATATAATGTATTCAGAAGCAATTACAATGATGTAATAAAAAATTCCAAAATGTACGTTTCGCAGACTTTACACCTGAGAACAGAAATCTAGGCGTATAACTGTAAAGACACAGTGATTTAATTTCTGCAAGAAACGTGTGGAGATGCAAAGGAAGTGAACATTAAACACCCGCATTTTGTGATCATATTATAAGTGTATCTTAGTTTTCACCATATTTTATTTTTGAGAAGAAAAAAGGGGTATAACTTACAATGCTTAAAATGTTTATAGACTAGAAATCGGGTTTCTAAAGCTATGGTGGGCTGATCACAGATAGCCTTACTCCATAGCTGTGTGTTTAACAACATTCTAACATAAACGTAGATTGTTAAAATAATTAAACTCTATCATAAATTACGACTCTGTGTATGGTTAGATTTCATCATATTTGTGTAACAATCTTATTTAACATGCAATGTGTATCATTTACTAATCCCAGATTTATCTTCTTCATTATTAACATCTAATAATCATTCAAATGATACTCTGTTGGAGATACTTCTCAAGTGATAGGAACGACCTAAAATATGTTTTGGCAACATTTATTTTAAAAATAATACATAGAAAATTATACCAAACATGTGAAGATGTTTATATTAGTTAATAAATTTTACAAGTGCTTCTATGCCCCATTGACATAGGAAACCGACAACATTATTCCTAATAATGAATTCTCAATATTTTTAATGGGACGTTGTTGTTCCCAGCTTTTAAACATTTTCTTAACAAGTCTTCAAGTTTATCCTTTAATTGGATTACTTAGGCATTCTTATAGAAACTGTACCTTTTATTAATTGGTTTATACTAAAACAAAAGTAGTATTATGACTTAATGAGCACTTTTTGCACAGTTTCAGATTGTTAGAAAAATCACATTCATAAAGACGTACTTTGTACAAATATCTAAGAGTTAAACTTGACTAAAATTGATTTTCATTATTATAATTTATCATACTTGTCATAATACATTATGGTAAGCCTATTTTTATTAACATTGTCTTTTTAATCTAATCCTTTAGGGATTATCAAGAATTAGAAGAGTGTATAATAACAGTGTTTCAACTACACTACATCTGTCATATCCATTGCTGATGATCAGTTTCGCTCGCTTTAAAGATAGTTACTACGTTCCACTCAATTAATTCAATGTTATCAGGCTAACATGTCACAGCAAAAGTTTACCAAAGTATATCAGTATATAAAACAACCGCTAGTTATAAGTGAGTGACTAAAAAAAGAATCAATTTAAGAAATACTAAATATACAAAAATCTTTATCAGTCAAAAGAGAAGAAGCGTCTCCTATTCATTATTCAAATTGTTTTATGTAGTACTATTACTGATTTTCAGTATACAATATTTAAATGTTGTCATAATAAAAAATCAGGTTTTGGTTAAAGATCAAAACAAAAGTAATTCAACTATCAAGAATAAATAGCCAAGTTAAGACTAGCTAGTCTTAACAAATAAAGGGCTAACTCATTCGTGTAGAGGATTTAATATTATATATTTATTTTCATATCTATGTTTGTTTTAGTTTAATATGTATTTAGAAATACTTGTATTTTATATTGTTAAATGTGTATTGCGAAAGTTCCGCCTGTTATATAGATTTTAAAATATTTTCAAGCATAAGAATCAACAATGTACAATGCGTGCATGTAAAATACCAGTAATGGTGCCTCAGCTGGAACTTCTAGAAAATCTCGCCAAACGAGTATAAAAGTTACCCATCGCAGTACCTGAGGAGATAGTTTGATGTTGTTAGTTTGTCACAGTTTGTATACTATAAACCTCGGAAGCTATAACAGTGCTAAACGCTTATCAATCGGGAAAGTACAGATATTTGACCAGGAACGTTTAGAGAGTTCGAACGTTACAAGCCGTTTAACTTCAGTGAATTAATTTCGGACGTTAATATTTCTACAAGGACATTACGTACTTTCGTCTGTGAAAAGCTGTGAGAGATAACGCGTCAAGTGAACTGTGCCGATATCAACTCGAAATTAATCTTGTTAATTAAACTTGTTGTTTTTAATTTCGCCAAAACTACACGAGGGCTATCTGCGCTAGCCGTCACTAATTTATCAGTATAAGAGTAGAGAGAAGGCACCTAGTCATCATCACTCACCACCAACTCTTGGGTTACTCTTTTAATAACGAAAAGTGGGATTCATTGTCACATTATATTTCCCCTACGGCTGAAAGGGCGAGTAAGTTTGGTGCAACGGGGATTAGAAACCGAGATTAGATTACGAGTCAAGCGCCTTAACCGCCTGGCCATGCCAGGCCACTTCTGTTACTATCCTTTGTATTATCTAAAAACCCTCTAACCATTGAAAACAGGCATACTAAAACTAATATTAGAAAATTAAAACCAGAAAAACTAGTTGCTATAATAAGTATTCAGAACTTAGATTGATAGCATAAACATACTGATAGACACAGAACTGAGCCCAAAACAGGAATGCTTTAGCCAACACACATTTCTATAATATTTAGTTTCCATAATGTTATAATTATTTTCCAAAATTATGACTTTGAAGCATTACTGACGTAAGAATACTGTACGCACTAATCTTTTGAGAACAGTACCAAGCAAATGCTCATGCAAGCTGTGACATCTCAGTCACTGCAACTTGTAATATTACTGAACTTGTCTTAAGCTATCTATAGTGAGTGGATTAACTTTGTATAGGAATATAACATATTGAATCGGGAAGAACAAACGACTGCTTGTCATTAGACACATTATAAGAGCTTTCTTCTTTCGTGTTTTAAGATCATGCTATAGCGTGATCATATTGTATGTTTTAAACGTATTCAAGAATTAGTTGTAGAAAACACAATTGTTGATTGTGAGCAAGAGTTCCAACATCTTTCTAAGAACAGCTTGATAAAGACTGTTAGTTGAATAAATCTATATAATAATGAAAGAGTGGTACAAAGGCTTAGATAATGTAAAGTAATTAAACAGCCGATTTGAGCTTTTGATTGTATTTTTCATGATATACTATTTCCTACAACATACAGCAGATATTCTTTATTCTTCTCGTGAGCACTCTCAATGCAAATTAGTAAGATCAAATATTTGATTAAAGCCATTTTTCTTTCTTTCCATTTACTCAGTTCATAAAATGGTCTTTAGTAAACTGTTCTTTACATATATGCAGATTTATATATTTTCTAACATGGTGTTGTAGAGAAGTTGAAATTATTTATAAACAATGAATCTAAATTAAAAACAAACGGTGAATTACCTATTACTGAATATTATTAACAGTCTGAAACTCCAACTCTTGCACTAACAAATAGGTGACTAACAAATGTAACTTTAAACCAAAATGCTACTTATATGTTTATTCTTCAGTTAACTCTTTTTTTTCTTTTTCTTTTACATTGAACGTTGAAATTCCTATCACAGCATACGAGCTTTCACAAGTCAGTATAGGTCCGTTACCCTTTAGACCAATAACATATCGTTCATATTATCTCAAACTATAATTATTATAATAAAAAGTCTCATTTCCTACCTGGTTAATCTTTATACAGATAATAATGATCAGTGCTGTTTTCATTCAAGCAAAGATTGAACAATGTATCTTTATCAGTAACTTCATTTAAACAAGATCAAAACTTCATTTAATTAATTTCAACATTTAAACATTCTTTATACTGTACAATTTCTTATTGTTTAACAAACGCTATTTAATACAATTTTAATAGTTGGTTTAAAAGTCAATACAACTGTAAAATTATTTCATTAGATAACTTGTTTGTTTTGTTTTTTGAATTTTGCACAAATCTACTCGAGGGCTATCTGTGCTAGCCGTCCCTAATTTAGCAGTGTAAGACTAGAGGGAAGGCAGGTAGTCATCCCCACCCACCGCCAACTCTTGGGCTACTCTTTTACCAACGAATAGTGGGATTGACTGTAACATTATAATGCCCCCACGGCTGAAAGGGCGAGCATGTTTGGTGCGACGGGGATGCGAACCCGCGATCCTCGGATTAGGAGTCGCACGCCTTAACATGCTTAGCCATGGCGGGCCCAATGAGCTAACACAAAAATTGTGTTATATTTGTGAACTAAAATTTATTTTCCAGTTCTCCGATAAATGTAATACTTCTAAGAAAATATTTTTCATTAGCTGTAGATTATCTAAAACTATTCTACACTAAATCCATAAATTTAACTGTCAGACATTGCTCGTCTCGTATATATTTTTATACCTTTTCAAACAGACTGAATCCCTGGTGAGACAACAACCTACAGACTTTCAAGGTTAATATCTGATGTGAACACAGCAGTTATAGATATAGTCGAACGCCTTAACCCAAACTAATCCATGACGGGCCTGAATTAGTTTGTAGTTGTTTACATTTAAAGTATTTAATCGTAAGTAATAATAGTATAATAACAAATATTTTCTCATTGACATTTATTAGCAAAAACACAACAAATTCAAGTATATTTGTACAAAACTAAGAAAACTGTTTTCATATTGCAAAACTTCAATTTTAATTTTGGATTAGATCTTTCAAAGCTAGCCAAAACGTTAAGTTCATAATTTTAGTAACCCCCCAGTTTAAATATATTTACTTTTACCGGAAAAGTAGATGTCATGATATACCCCTTCTCGTATTGAAAAATAACTTGAAAATACTGTATTAAGGGCACGATTACATAGAGGTTTCAAAAATATATACGCTCATAATTTTGCATTATTATATAATGCATATAATTTATATAATAAGATGAGTGAACACGATCCTTAACTAACTTGTATTTCATTTATGAGAGTGTGTCAGTAATTCAGAGTGTTGCGTGAAACCTCTTGTTGCGTAATTAACGTTGTGAGGATGCATTATGTTACACGGACATTAAATGACGCAAGCACTACTGTAAGCTCTGTTTTAAATAACAGTTTTTGTTATAATGCTTTTCTTGCTTATTAACTTCGTTACCCATGTGGTATTGATAGAAACACTGAAAACGTTTCAAGCAACATTCATATAATTAAGATGCTGAAACGTGTTTTTCAGGTATTTAAATCATGTTAAGATAACGAATATTTTGTTTCTAAATGGTAGTTTACAAAAACATCAATTACTACGCAGGCATAAAGTTTTAACTTATTTTTATTTCATTCACTTTACAAAAGAACAAAAACTAGCTTCTCGTCACGTTCTTAAGTCGCGTCACGAAGTCTCACGTCGTCGATTTCAGCGCAGAGGAAGTTTTTTTGCTGAATTTTACCAAGCATTTGCTGGTGTCAGCACGTTTTAGTGAGATAATTGACGCATCAAGCATTGGATTAAAGTCGCCTTTTTCTTTTGGATGAACATGGTTTTCTTATCTATAAAATTAAGTTTATATGAGCATTTTTAAAAAGGTGTAAAATGATGGTCATTTATCATTGACCTACCAACTGATCGGGTACTTTAGTGAAAACGTTACTTTTTAAACGCCCCCCACTAGTACAGCGGCATGTCTCCGGATTTACAATGCTAAAATCAGGGGTTCGATTCCCCTTAGTGGGCTCAGCAGATAGTCCGATGTAGTTTTGCTATAAGAAAACACATACTTTTTAAATACCTTAGGCATAGGGAAATGGAAGGGGATTATAAAAAGAGAAGTACTTATCCAAAATAAACTAATATATTGAAATATTCAGTAAACACAGGTATATTAGAAAATTAAACCTTTCAGTATGGTACAGTAAAACTATATTTTACTACCTACTTTAAGTCGATAAGGAGTTTAAGATCCTCATAAGGAATACATTAATAACTAAAAACATTAATTTTTAGATACCGCTACAGTACTGAAAGTGCTCAATCTTCTCATCAGGATGTCAGTAGTCGTTTAACGCTCAATAGCAACCGTTAACAGCTAATATAAGAAATATGCGCACACGTTCTTCATTATAAACAGATTAATAACTAATAAAGTTAGGTCTAACCATTTCAAACCTAAAAGAGTTCAATATTAACACTTAATACAAAAAAAAATTTAAGCTTCTTATGAAGAGTATATTTATAACTATAACAAATAATTATTAACAAATACTGCAACACAACAAGTGTTCAAGCTCCTTGGCAGGAATTGGTCAAAAAATCACTAATTGTAATTGTTAACGTATTCTTAAGACTAAATACCTTCATGATATTTAGCGTAATTGAGGTAATAACTATATTCATCATGACTATCACTTAATGCAGGAATAAAACTGGTGATGATTTTCAGGAGAAATGCGTTAACTTCTGCCCTTAGATTACCAGTCACAAGTAAGTAATAAAGAATAATTTGATCAGTGTTTATTGGTATTGTATATGATATAATCAACAGTGTTCATGTTATTTATGAAAGCTGGAAATTTATGGTCTATATAAATCAAATTTCACACTTTTAACATTTGTTTTGAAAAGAAATTGCTTCAGTTCTATTTTATGCAATAAAACGCCGGAACTGTGGTATATAATGGTTAACAGGAACTCAAACCTTATAAATATATTAAATGGAAAATTCTGATTTCGGTTTATGATTTAATCATTCATTCTACACAGTTTCAATATGAAATTTTAAAAACATTTTTATATTTATTCATTTGCAGTTTGATTATGAGACTAATTAATGTTCTCACGACACATTTACTGTTTGCCATAAAAACATTCTTACTATCAAGACTGTGTGCGTTACTACATAAAACTCACATTTCAGAGTTCTAAAACATGAAAAAAATTGCAATCTGTTTGACGTTTAGTACGTATAAAACCTATTTCAGGGCGGTCTATGAACGTGAATTCAGGTTGAAAATGCTTGCTATCCAAATATCGTCAAAAATCGTTTCGGAGTAATGGAGAAAATGATTTCGACAAGCAGTAGGCGTTCCGGCGTTCGATACCAATGTTGACGCAGTGGTCTCCGGAATGCTGCCAGAACGAATGACCCTTCAACAAAGTAGCGTTCCACAGAAATGGACACCGGATGGCACGCGGCTGGAGAGCGCCATAATGGGAACAAAACGGCGTTCCTCGCTTGGCAACTAATGGTGTGAAAGTAATACGCAGATGGGAATGACAGGAGGGAGGAGTGGAAAGCCGTGTTTATTTCATGGCTTAATCGTGCTTCACTGGAGTTCTTGTTATATCGAGCTTATTACAGTTCAAATCTCTCCTTTTCCTAAAGACTGGGTAGATTCCTTCCCATTAGAATTAGTCGTTTATTTTTATTTCGAAAAGTAAACTTCGCAGTACTTTCTCACATCTGCTTTTGCAGATTACTAGGTCAAGTGATTAGTACTAATTAAATTAAGAAAAACTGACCCTAAAACTATCGTACTTGGGTGTAAAGTTGATGTAAGGCAATATGTAACTATATTAACTTTATTCCGTCTAATAAATGTAAAAGAGATTTGAGCATAAAAACATTATTTTTAGTCTCTTCAACTTCGGAAGAAATGAGAGTATAGAGAAAGTTTTCAGCTTTTAAATAATAAATGCAGATAGCTCGTCTGGTTAATCACAATCCTTTGGAGTGCAGCAAGGTGTGAACTAGTTGTTATCGCATGCTCACATGTGAATCTTAGGGTTTAATGTTAGAATCTTGTTGCTCCAAAATCAGTCGCTGCATTTGGGGGGGAGGGCCGGCATGGCCAAACGTGTTAAGGCGTGCGACTCGTAATCTGAGGGTCGCGGGTTCGCATCCCCGTTGCGCCAAACATGCTCGCCCTCCCAACCGTGGGGGAGTTATAATGTGACGGTCAATCCCACTATTCGTGGGTAAGATTGTAGCCCAAGAGTTGGCGGTGGGTGGTGATGACTAGCTGCCTTCCCTCTAGTCTTACACTGCTAAATTAGGGACGGCTAGCACAGATAGCCCTCGAGTAGCTTAGTGCGAAATTCAAACAAACAAAGCATTTTGGGGCCGAAGTTGCGCAATCAATACTAGTATTGAGTGTCACTATATAATTTGAAGCAAGTGAACCTTTTAACTATGATGCATTAAAAAGCACAATAAATTCGTAGGAGAATTATACGAACTATTTCTTGAGAGTTTAAAATTGTATTCAGTTTCATTTAAAAAGAATGCATAAAGTTCCTCGGAAACATTTAACAACCATCTGTTTCAATAATATAGGTTACATAAAACAGCTTATAGATTGCATCCTAAATAATATTATGAATTTCATTTGCAGTCATAGAATAATTATGAGACTTTTTTTTTTTACTTCTGAAGCGAACTTAAAACATCTGATGTGATTAAATTCGTTGTCTTGGTATAGAAACCAAATGTTGTTCCTCTTAATCTAGACAAACGATTGAACGCCAAAGTAAAAAAAAAATCATTTTTGTCTTTCCTGGATAATGAATGAGGAAGATTTGTTAAAACGCAAATATGATGAACGTGAAGGCGTTAAATTCTAACATTAATTATTGGATAAACTTTTGAATCACATTTATAGTTTAGCTTCATTGTAACATTTATCATTTAAAAGTGTTATAGGTTATTCTTTAGCTTATATCATAACATTTTGTTTATTGTAGAAATTATTAATCCTAGTGTTTACGCTTTCGAAGTACGTTGATGTTACGTACTGTATTTTATCTCATATGAGTCTTCAATTTATTATGTTACGTACTTCGATTTCAAATACTCTGAATTTTAGCTAGATTTTAGTTTTAACTTAGAAGTTAATTATATGTAAAGATGTATCAAATGTATGATGTTTGCAAACAAGATTGATGACATAATTTTCTTTCTTAATGCAGATATATTTTAATATATGAACAATAATACACTTTATAAGAAATAGTTATTACAAATAACGATTTATATGTAAACTTTTTACAAACTTACAAATAATATTGAATCTTCTATCCGTTCCGAAATTTTCTTGATATATTATCGAGGATTCATGACGAGCGAATTAATTTCGAGTTGGTATCGCGTGCGATTCACTTAACAGGTAGCTCTTCACACATAAGTTTTCACAGCTGAAGTTATACAATGTCTTCATAAAAGTATAAATTCCGACGGTAATTCGCTGAAATGAAACGGTTTATAAGGTTCGAAATCTATAAACTTTCCTGTTCAATTATTTGTAGTTTCCCGACTGACAAGCGTTTATCACAGTTATAACTTCCGAGATTTATAGTGTATCAACTGTAGCAAACCAACGATATATATTACTTCTTGGCGCGTCGATTTATAAACTTTAGGCAAGTTCCTCGAAATTTCAATTGCCAACAATACTGGCAGTCACTTGTATTTACATACGTATGTACAATGTTGGTTCTTACGCTCAATAATCTTCTATAAATTTAGTGAATAGACAATTCTTTTAAATATAGAACATCAGCAATACGTGAGAATAAAAATTGTATTTTTTGTCTGATTCGTCTTCTAGTGAGTATAACCTTTTTAGAAACAGGAAACATTATTCCACTGGTTCATTGAAATTTTAAAAGCAGTTGGAGCTGATGTTGAGCAACACACCAGTAGAAGGCACTATACATGTGTCAAACTTAGAGAGGGGGTGATGCCATCAAGGATAATAAAGTCGTAGTTCCACAAAGTGGAATCAGCATAGTATATTTTAACATGACTATAATTAATACAGTCGTGATGAAACAAATTATTTAATTATCTTAACTATTTAAATCGTCCTAAAAACACGCTTCTCATTACATTACGAATTACATTTTTGAATAATTATTCATCAAAGGAAAAAACCAACATTATCATAAATAGTGCAAAAATTATGGTTATGACCATAAAAGTTTCAAAATTCGGATAATTTTATACCTATTTCTTTATTATTGTCTCCAAAAACATTTGAATTATAAAAAACTACAGAAAGAATATTTCTTTCATATTTTCAATATAAAAGCAAATCAGGAATATCAAGGACCTATACTGGATGCCAGATTTTATTTTCCCGACATTATGTCAGTACCAGTATGACAAAAGCTTCTGGATTGGCACTGTTAGTGAAGAGAGAAAGAGTACATTTTTGAATTTTAAAAAAGATGTACGGGTAGTAAAAAATTATGTTATCAGTGTTGATTCCAGTTAATTTTTAGTTATTTTCTTAAAAATTTTGTTTAAAGTAATATCTGTCATTCTTTCATTTTTAGGTACGCCAATCAGACGCAGGTATACTTTGACAGTGATATTTTCAATTCAGGAACTTGTTCTTTTGATCTGCAATGCAGATCCATTCAGATACATGACCTTTAATTCTGTGTTCATGACTATATGCAGAAGTATATTTATACCACCACAACCAATAGCTCTCATACCTAATCGTAAATATTTTACGACCAAAAACCACAGCTAAGGAAGTATCCAATGGTTAGGTTATGTACAAAAATCTGAGAAGGTGATGATCTAAAATGTGTTTGTTGGTGGTAAGAATCAAATCCTGAAGTACGTTGTTTCTGTATGGAACAAAACACAATCTATGAGTTTTGCGTTGTATGTAGAAATCATAATTTGAAAAACAGCTCGAAGCTCTAGGATACAAGGTGGTGTCTGATAATGTGCTAGAACAAGTATATTCAGCATGTATTATTACATTGGACTGTAAATCATTAATTTTATAAAAGTAAGATATTTTCGTAAATAACATATATCTTGAAGTACTCTTCAAAACGTCGAAGAATCGAAGAACTATAGTTAAATTCGGTTTTGTTCATCCATGTATTTATAAAACAACAAAATTTAAATGTACACAAAGTGTCGAAAGATGTAGAAAGGAACCCGTAATTTTTTTCAATGCGACAAATGAACAAAGGCCAAAGCTTAGCATTGATTGGTAAGATGAAATATCTTGCAACCCCACATGTTATGTATCATTACATGACAGCTTCCTAGGAAACACTTGTCTTGATGTCAGTGCCCACACTTTTGGTATATGATTTATAATAACTTTCTAATCAATCTCAAAGTTGTATGCAATTTGGTATTTTAAATAAAAGTAAAGTTAACAATAATTTTTTTTTTGTATTTAATTGTAGGACTTTCCAGTTAAATTATTGATTGTCATAACTGTCTTATTCAAATATCATCCACGTTTTATTTGTGAAAGCAAAACAGTAAGTATCCTACAGAACATTGTCTTAAAGAACCTATGAACAGATTAGAAACTTATTCCATATATACACAAGAACTGTGTATGCAAAAGCAGTTGGAGGTATGTTTGCCAGTGATAAGTGGCTATATAGGAAATGGGTGGACAAACAGTAAGCCATTCATTTATATTGTCAGATGTACAAATGTTAAAATATGCAAAATAATAATTTTCACATAATTAAATCTAGACATTGATGACGTACTCATATGTTGAAGTATAGTAGCACTTTTACAGCATATTTATTAAACCCCTACTGACTATGATTAAAATAATGATTTAACATAATTAAATATAAGCATTGATCATATGTTGGCATGCAGTGTCCACTCGTGTAAAACAAGAGGTAAGACTATAAAAGTATCATATATAAAATGAAGAATTATATCTTCCATATTAAATAAGCACCAAAAATATTTGAAATAATCACTTGACTTGTAATTAAAGAGAAAAACAGTAAGTTTTAATTATTTCATGATATCATTCTTTTATGACAATTTAAATATAAATGTTAGGAAATGTGTAAATTGTTTGTTTGTTTCATTGTTTTTGAATTTCGTGCAAAGCTACGCGAGGGCTATTTGCGCTAGCCATCCATAATTTAGCAGTGTAAGACTAGAGGGGAGACAGCTAGACATCACAACCCACTATCAACTCTTGAGCTACTCTTTTATTAATAAATAGTGGGATTGACTGTCACATTATAACGCCATTGCGGCTGAAAGGGCGAGCATGTTTGGTGAGAAGGGAATTCGAACCCGCGACCATCAGATTTGAATTGACCATCTGGTCATGCCGGGCCCGAAATGTATGTAACCAATAATTTAATGTTAAGCATCCTTTTTCAGCACTTGATTTATAGTTAAGGAGTTAAAAGTAAGTTTTATCTATTACATTATATCATTTTGTTCAGGTTGATTTAAATGGTCAGAAAAAGTACTTAACTAACGAATTAGTGTTTTATACTAACTATAGTAAATATGATCATGTTGACGCATGTTGTTCAAATTTATGCTGATTCAATTGAATTGAATACAATACTGGCATGTATTGTAATAAAGAATTCATTGTCCAAAAATAAAATCTAGATTTCTACCTTATTATTAAAATTATTTGAGTTATGTCTTCACAAGACTTGTTGTGCTTGATTGTATGGTGAAAAAGTTGTTCCACTTAATTATCTAAGCTAAGTTTAAGTTCCAGTTAAACGAACTTCATTTACTGCTTTATAGTCATAACCTTTGAATCTGTTACAGCTTGGACATAAATAAACAATCATTATTCAATATAACAATAAAAATAATTTTATTTCTTTTTCCTTAAGGATTTGGAAATGCCAATATAATGCTATCAAACCATCAGTCTAGTAATTTTGAAAAGTTATTGTAATTTGAAAAGTAGATAGAAAAAATGTATTATACATAATTAGGCCTTGTCACAGTTTCATTTAGAGAGATGATGGAAGCAGCAGAATATATATGAAAGCTACAATTACAATAATTATAATAACAATGTTACAATTTGAACCGGCGTAAGTAACTCAAATCTAAACAGAAAATACTTAGGACAAAGAATAAAATACGTTCGTTTCTACATATTAGATCCATCCTGTTTGAAAAGGCGCAAGACTAGCACTTTTCATGACATAGGTGTTAAGTTACGTAATTTATTTACGACCCTAAATTTTCCAATAAAATAATATATATATTGTATTTTACCAATCTGCTACGTTTTTTTTTTTCACAGAATTTCTTAATCGGAAATTTTAATACATTAGATATGAGACTTGCGTGTGTTCACGAGAAATGATGTATGTGATTTGCTATATTAATAGTTCAAAACGGAAATATGGCGATGATGGCAAGCATTAATAACTGTTATAGGAATACCATAAACACATTATAATCATTACATAAATAAATAAAGAGTACCTTCATAATTTTGGGAAACTGCGTAGGCTTTAAAAATGAATTAAAGGCAAATAAAAACCGTATGACTCGAGTACGTTCGGAAAGTGGAAAATTACTAATAATGAGCAAACTGATAAATGAAAAACTTTGACCCTGATGAAAGTGCTTATATTATAGGATTTTTCACTTGTGTTTAAACAAACAGGCTTTTTTTTTTTTATAAAGCAGAGAATGTAAGAAATGTTGATGATTACATATGTGACATCGGTTAGTATGGTTGAATGTCAGTTCTTTTGGAAAAAATACATTCACTAGTGTTTGTAAAGGTTCTTGGAAAACCTGTGAATTTCAATAAAACTTTTGAATAAATTGAAAAGTTACCAACCTTTAATATATTGCGCAAGGAAAAAATAAAACAATATTTGTTCTGATACAAAAAATGAAATATATTTAAAGTATTAAATTACTTTAAAATCCCCTGCTGAAGAATAACGAAATTCTACAAAGATTATGGTTATGAAAGCTGGCTAAGTATGATTATAATGATTTATATTGTTATATGACATTAGTATTAGGCCTATTATATTCTTAACAGTAAATTCTTTATTGACTCCATTAGAGTTTTCCAAAAAGAAAAAGAGTGTATAATAATTCTTTTTCAACCCCAACATATCCATCATATCATGTCGTTCAAAACAGAATTCATCAGGCCTAAATATAATATAGCTGACATACTTAAATTGCTATTAGTGCTTTGTAAGCGGTAGCTATACTTTTAATCTATTTTTATTTAAAGTTATTTAATTATATACGTTTAAATATTAAAGAAACATACAAGAGTGAGATACATAAATATGCATGAAAGTAGCATGGAGGAAGTAACAATAAATAAATATATCAAGACATACCTACTGTAAAACTTTAACTGTAAATGTAATAGCAAATACATTGCTACCTAAACCAATTTTAAAGTAAATATAATAAGAGACAGTGGTATTTCTTTGTAGGTTTTAATATGAAGGAGAAACTTACGCCAACGTCTAAATCTGTTCATACCGAAAATTGTACTAATCAAAGCTCTTTTTTAGTAGTTTCACACCTTTGTTTAAGTAAGTTCAGAGTTACAAGTTCACATATTCCGCAATCAGCGAGAACCATGTGCCGATTCTATTTTACAAACCCCTGAAGTTGATATATTCAAACATCAGAATAGAAAGCCATGATCGATATCATACTGAAACGCTGAAAGTTCTCAAGCCTATGTTTCCGATGTGACGATTCTGGGTAATGGCTTTCGGTAATTCTCATTTGAAATAAATTAGTCTTCTGCAAAAAACTTGTGTGAGTATTATTATTTGCATGTAAAAATATGTATCAGACTTGCATTACATATATAATCCTATGTATGTAATATGAAAAAGTATCAATCCTAACAAACACAAATGAGATACGTCTTAAAAGTAAACAAATTCTGGTTGAAAACCTGAGAAACATGTCAGCGCATTTAACTGATGCCATAAGCAATGTCCTCTATTTCAACTATTTCCCTCCAAAAATGTTTAGTAAAATAAAGTAAAAGATAACATCCACACAGTTTTAAGCGTAAAACGGTGCAGGCTGGATCTTTTTGCGTTGTATAAGTTAAGATTGGGGTTCAAAATTAAAATAGATCAGATTATCGATATTTGGAGAGGGGGCTAAGAGTAAATATTACATTTTTCTACTACATCATAATCCACTTCTGGATTGTTTTTGTTTCGAAACATACCTGTTATCCATGTTGTATTTCTATGATAAAGAAAACACAGCAATCTACATATTTTAGTTAGTGATAACAAGAACACAGCAATACGTCTTTTAGTTAATAGTCTGTTGTTTAACGCAGAACAGATGCATCGTATGACATTTCAGGCTGTGTTCATAGTAAGGGGTATTTGTTTACGATAAAATCCCAGAATCCTTTGCTTCTGAGATCCGAACTGGGAAGAATACAACACAATGCATTGTACCAGAATTTAACATAAAAGTTAAAATACACATTTAGAAATAAGATCAATCGTTTTCTTTTTCAATTAGTATAGCTTTGTGCTTTTGTTTCTCGTTTTTTTTTAACATACTTATTGGATTTTACGTTTTCCGCTTACAATTTAATTAAACCTAATGACAATTATAATTAGATTTATAATTTCAAGATCACTATAAAACTAAAATTTATGAACTATTTTGCAATCTTAAGACACTGAATTTCACTGTGTTGTGAAATTTAAGTTCACATTGTTCACTAATGATGCAAGGTAACATAACTTCTAAAATTAAATGTCCACTCTAGTGGAATAAATTATTTTATAAGATGTGTATATGTGGGAATTTCTGGTTCTTCGGACTTTTCTTTATAATAATTCTGAATTGTCAACTTTATAAAATATAATTGGTTTCACGAACTAACCATAAATAAGCTCAAAACATGAACCAGAAGAAGTGCCGTCCAGAGCCACATAAATCTAATTATTTCGCTTGAGATGAACAACGAAAGAAAACTGATGAACTCTGAGTGCCTCGGTGTTTCAGCCACTAAACCGGTAGCTCGGGATGTTTCTCAGGAAATTACCCCACTTTCAATGATTGGATCATATGACAGGATGCACAATCTGCTAAATTCCTTTGACTCTTTGACTGTACGTAATTGAACACTCATACTTAAAAGAAAATTGGTTGCTTCCGAAAATAAAATAATCAGTTATACAAGTTATTTTAAAAAGTTTAGTTTCGATTTCCTTAACAGCTAAATTTTATCTTATAGCTTACTTCAAAGTCAAAATTATTAAGCTCAAATAGCTTTGCTCATTTATAAAACAAAATTCTTGAAAGAAATGATATTCTGATAGTTAATGGATTTGTTACGCACTGCCATAGAAACCCGTTTAGCTTTGTTTGGATAGTAATTCTAATTCTTGACAATTTAAATCGTACAAAATGAAGAATGCTAGGTTTAATTGGTATACAAATATTATGTCAAGCAAAATTCTTCGAAGTCACATTCGTCTGGTTGGGTAGAAGGTGAATTTGAGTGAAAGGTTAATTTAGATTAAGTTATATTAGATTAAAGGTAAGTTTAAGTTACAGCATGTAAAATTATGTTAGTTTGTACTAAGTTAAGTTTGATTAGCTTGGGTTAAAAAATGTAATGGTAGATTATATTGGTTACTATAAAATGTATTCTAAGAATTAAGAAGCTTTCAGTTTAAGTTAGATAACTTTAAATTTTAGTTCAGTTTAATTAGTTTACGTTATCTCATGTTAGCAAAGATTTTTCTAGGAATACCTTATATCAGATATAGACAGAGAGGGTGGGTTACATAACCGTAAATCGCGTTAACTGAAGTTCTACTTATGTTAGACTAAGTTCAGTTGAAATTAATTTTGTTTAGTTATGTTTGTTCGTGTTGGATTACATTAAAGGTAACTTAGTTAAGTTCCTCCATGTTAGATAAAAGTAGTTCACGAAGCACGTTTAAATATACATTAATTTTGTTTTGGTTGATTTAGGTTATTTCATATTATTAATATGAAATAATAGAAGAAAGGCTAAGGTGTTTTGAATTATGGTACACTCATTCAGATTACATTAGTTTTCTTTAAATTAGGTTACATTAGATTAATTAGTCTGTGATAAATTATGTAGGTTCTGTTTAAGTTAACCGCATTCAAAGTAGATTAGGTCAAGGTTTCGTTTTAAAGATTAGGTGTGATTGCTAAATAATTGGATGTATAATGTGAATTCATAATAAAATATCGATATGAAAAAATACACAGTAAGGAACTGTATAATGTACCATGAAGATTTTTTTAAAGTTGTGTTTACTTTATATTATTTCATCGAACATTGAAAGAACAGCTTCACATAAAAAGCCAACCTACATGAACGTATCTTTTTTATTACTTAAACTGTTTTTGTTCACAATTTCTATTGTAAAAGTTTATTATGTTACATTAATTCAGAAATTGACAGAATGTTTACACCATGTTAGTAGTATTTCATACTCAGAATTCAGTAATTGTCGTTAAAGTTATTTCTAAGCTTAGAAATGGTTTTAACGACACTCTTTTATATTTTTCTGAAAAAAAATTGAAAAGCTTAGATGAAACGATGTTCGGACTTGGGTTCTTAGGCAAGCACTCTAACTAACTAAATTATATAATTTTAATGCCGTCAAAAATACTGGCATATCATAATGTCAGTTATAATGTCTCCTTCCTTGAAATAAATAATTGTTGGTCGTTCTTTTTAGGCTTTATTGTCATATAACGCTAATAAAGGACAATCTGCTTTAGCGGTCCGTGATTTGTGTCGATAGACAAGAAGGATGATAAATGGTCACCAGTACCTATCGCCATCTTTTGGGGAATTCTTTACTGACGAAATAATAATATTTAACCGTCAATCTTATATAATTCATCCCCAAACTAAAGGTGCAAAGACCAGTTATTGTTTATTAATTTACTTATTTTTCTCAAACATGACGCGAACGATAAGCTGATAAGTTCATGGTCCGACAAGCTAACGATTAAGTCGTATTTACCAAAGATAATGAAAGCACAACACTTGAAACTCGGTAGTTTAAGGGGTTAAAACAAACTTTTGACGACAAATAAAGACACGAACTTAAATTCTACTCAGATTCATATTTATTTTAGGAAAAAAAATATTGTAAAGTGTTCACTTTTATAATATTGATAGTCTCAACAGTCCAAATTATTTAAAAATCATACTTATGCTTCTTTCAGCCACTAAATGTTTCCACTTTATACATTAGTCTGTGACAAAATCAGTGATTAAAAAGAATATTGCTTGCAGCAGATAAGAAGTTGATCTTCTAATTCAGGTTGCAGAGAACTTGTTCAGATTGCAAGAAGCCTACGTTTCAAATAAGGCCAAACGTATTAAGGCGTGCGACTCGTAATCAGAGTGTCGCGGGTTCGCATCCCCGTCGCGCCAAACATGCTCGCTCTTTCAGCCGTGGGGGCGTTATAATGTGACGGTCAATCCCACTATTCGTTGGTAAAAGAGTAACCCAAGAGTTGGCGGTGGATAGTGATGACTAGCTGCCTTCTCTTTAGCCTTACACTACTAAATTAGGGACGAATTTGTGCGAAATTCAAAAAAAAAAAAAGGTTTCGAATAAAACTTTAGAATATGTAAATATATCTTTACCTTAAAAATTGGTGTCAAGCTAATAGTCGTCCTTCGATTCTGAGATAAGGCCTAAGGTCTTGTACTTGAGAGAAAAAGAGTGTGGTAGTTTGAGTTGTTGAAAAGCATTTTACTAAGTATGATTAGTGAATTTATTTATTAGTTCAATTTGTATTCACCTATTATGCAAAAAACCATGGGTTTCATTCTGTTAAGGTGAGACAAAAGTTGGAACACCATAAGAATATACTAACTTATGCTAAAGCTATTATATAGTTTAAAAGCGATGCAATGGGAAATACACGAAGATACTAGATTTTCCAATATCATAAGTTAATAACATATGTGGTATAATACATTTTTATTATTATTATGTGTATAAATAAAAGAAATGATTCACTCCATATTTTCTAGTATTATATTGAACAAACCCACACTTTTGTATGCCCCAAGTGGAATTGAAATATGTCTGTGGACTCACTCCTCTAGAAGCTGCGTTTCGATACCCGTGCTGGGCAAAGCACAGATAGGGAATTATGTAGTTTTATGCTTAATTCCACAAACAGCTTTGTATTTCGCATCAGTGCACATTATGTATGGAAAAAAAAAACATTTACTTCGAAATTTCGAGGACTGAAAATAGACGTGATAATATACTTTATTTCCGGATTTAATTTGTTTACAATAACATTCTGCTGTCTTTTTCCACAATGCCTTTTAAAACGTCTCGTAGTTTTAAGTATTGTTCTTGGCTCTCAAGGCATGTGTTTTAAAGACTTCGAAGAGGATATTACCACAAATCACTGTGTCTAGAGGTTGACAGATATTCTTTTTTATTTTACTGTACTTATCTGGGCCATCCGATAAATCAAATGCCATTCCAAATCTTATAACACTTGACGTTTATCATCTCATCCTTTTGTTAATAATTGATTAGAAGAAAGTTGTCTTTCTAACCTAGTATTATCTTTAGATCAACTTGAGCAATGTTCCAATTTCACTCGCCGAAATATGTTCTTTCTTTTGTAACCATCATGTAGTAGATAGAAACAACTATCAATCATTCGCAGCAAAGAGGAAACACTTGACCAGTGGCAAAATAGCTAATGACAAACATTCTCGTCAACAGCATGAAAAAGATTCTTTGCAACTGTAGGAAATTTAACAATAAATCATTAATGATATGTGAAAAACTATTTCACTGTCTTTAGGGTTTCTTTTATTTTATGTTTTGAGCTAAAAAATACTACACTATTTATATTATTTATAAATTATAATTGGAATTGGTCGTTCACCATGTACACACTTGTGTGACTAGTTAAAATCAATTACATTTCGCACAGTTACTAAATTTTATATAACTTTAGGTGCAATCGCAACGAATACCAACAATATACATGAACAACATATATATATATTTTAACATAAGTAAAATATACGTAAAAGTTACGGTTTAAACGCCGAAAGTTGGTGAAGCTTTAGAAACCAATCCGCTCAAAGATGTGAGATTGAGAGAGAAGGATTCACTCAAAAAAATTGTCAAGACTTGCGCTTTACCCTCGTCACCTCAAAATGTTCCGCAGTATGTACCATGTGACGTATGATTTTATTTTCTATACTATTTACTAATCAACTTATTTTCGTTGAAGGCTTAGGTCTATTGAACACGGAGTACCAAAGGTACCGCCGCATCTCCAGCAATTGAAGAGAGCACATAGATATTATACAGATCCTTAGAGTTTTATAATCTACAGCACTCACAACTAAAAATCCATTCCTGCAAACATGAATATGCCTAACATTTGTGATAAAGCCTCATAATCTGCAGATGATATTTCATTGTCTTAGGAAGTAGTGTCGGAGTGGTCAGGCCATTGCCATTTCTATGGGAGGGAGGAGTGGAAGCTTGCTTCACATAAAAAACCGTATTTCCCCAAAATAAGTCTCAAAAATTTATCCTGTGTTTTCGTTGCTCATAGGCTTAAACCTAAGCCTAGAATGAAATGTATGAGTTACTTAGTATTAAATAAATAAATAAACAAGAACAAATCATCGTACATATGTTGTTGTAATACCGGCAATCTTTTTAACTCCTCAGGCTTAAATTAACGTTATTACTGGTAATAATACAGATATTCTAGTGGTAATATAAGGTACACAGTTTCAAATGTAGATATGATAAGCATACAGCTCACAAAAAACGAGAAATGGGTAAGAGGATTTATGTACTTAAGTCACTAAACGAACCACGAACTATCTTGATAAGACTGGTGAAAGTCCTGCAACCTTATTCTAATGTTTATCTTTTTTTGAAAATTTAACTATTCAAAATGTAGATGCGTCTTCAAAATGTGGATGAATTTAATGCTATGAGACTGAATCTTGAGCCATTTTAACTACAAAAATTGCATACACACAACGTAATTTGTTGAATTAAAAGAAGCAAGACTTAATAGATATGTTGTAGTTATACTTGCCATGAAAATCTGGTTAAGCCAATGCTTGACTGGCGTTGTCACTTCCTACAGTCCTGCTGTTTTCATTTCGGAATCGAAATCAGAAGTGGGCAAAATTAAATGTTCAGATCTGTATTTTTCTGGCGCAACCACTGCTGAAGAACTCAGTTAGGTTAGGCGACGAGAAACAAAAATTTTTATGCATACATATATGTATAAGTTGAAAGATATGGGTTATACCTCAAAAGATCGTAAAACACTACTAACCATTAGGCTGAACGTAAGTGATACAATCATGTAAACTGCAGAATGTTTGTTGTTTACAAAATAACCAAGTGCTAAAAGTACAAATTTCTAAAGTCAAACTTACACAGAAAAATATAAAAGTTCTCTCAAGAAAGCCTTCCACAGGTTTCATATTTGACCACAAAACTCACTAATATCGTATGTATGGTGAATCAAACAGCATAGGAACTGAGGATGCTTGGAGTATGGGAATGCTGTAAGTCTGTTATCGATGTATTACCATGGATTGTTTCTTATATTACACTATCTGGAGTACCCGTACCCTAGACGGAAGTTACATAAGTGAAAGGTTATCATAGGACATAGAAAGTTGTTTCCTTTATATATAATTTTAGAAAACCCCAAAACACTCACAAGAAAAACAAAACACAAAATGTAAAACTGCAAATTTGCATGTATCTCCTCATATACTCAACAAACCATGCCATCAAAAGGGGTAAAATAATGGTAAAAACAACCGTAAAAACACTCATAAAAACCGCAAAATCCAAAATTAAAAAATGTGTGTATTTCCCCGTGGATGTAAAATTGGTAATTTTCCCTTACCAATTTTGGTGAAAATCTATCTACACCCTGCGAAGCATTTACATGGACACACAACAGACAGTATGTTATTTATATAGATGACACCACTGCATTAGATCCGCGTGTGACGTATTAATGACGTCAACTATGCATACCCAGAATGGAGAAAAATAGTGTTCTCTGTGACAGGAAACAGGAAAATCATGACCTCTATTGTAAATCTAAATGCACACAGAATAAACATTTGGCGAGGTTTAGTGTTGCACATCGCGTAATAGAAAAGTTTTTCCTGTACCATATGAGCAAGAGTTGCATTATAGTATGATATGTACATAGACTTGTAACAGCATCCAATCATTATTGGCATGCATCTGTGAGTGGAACTTGTAATTACACTTGCGAGCCATGCCGCCAAAGGTCGCCACAAGTGCGTATAATGAGACAATGGAGGGAAGGGGTAGACACTGTGATAATGCTATAGTTCCACAAAGTGCTATGATAGAGAGCGCGGCAGGAAAAAGTTAGAAATGATGAGAATACCAGAAGTGATGACGTCATAGTTGTACTAAATGTATTGACAGTCGGACATGACAACGGAAGATGATAGATGTCATAGTTACTTGAAATGGAACCAGAGAGCACGGCTCTTTTCGGGAGTGTTGACATCATAGTTTGATATTAGAAGACATGTTACTCTAGGCGGACTGTGTTACTAATGTTTATAAGTAGATAGTGTTACTAAAGATAGTATTTCTTTTGTTTGTTTAGTTTTTTTTTAATTTCGCGCAAAGCTACATGAGAACTATCTGCGCTAGCCGTCCCTAATTTAGTAGTGTAAGACTAGAGGGATGGCAGCTAGTCATCACCACCCACCGCCAGCTTTTGGGCTACTCTTTTACCAACGAATAATGGGACTGACTGAACATAATAATGCCCCCACGGCTGAAAGAGCAAGCATGATTTGTGTGACAGAGATTCGAATCCGCGATCCTTGAATTACGACTCGAGACTCGAGTGCCTTAACCACCTGGCCATGCCGAGCCTAGATAACATTTGACAAGGGATAAATATTGTTGCTAGGATGAATTATGTTATTGAGGTTTTATAGACAGATGGTCTTACAAAGTTGAATGGAGTTTAACCATTTTGCAATGTATATTATGAATTTTTTAATTATTTACATTAAAATTTAAACAAACTACTTTTCCTTTATGTTATATCAAATAGTACAGCATAAAATTATAGTGAATAATCCATATTCTAATAGTATATACGTTTTAGGTTTTCGAGTTTATGAGGCAACATTTTAGAAATCCTGAATTTCCGCTAACACTAGAGAGAAGAATGTGACATTTTTTTCTCTAGGCAGATCTTTTCTGTAATTTATTCACAACTCCTCCAATAAGTACAAAATTTAATACAAATTACTCACTATTAAATATATTGTCAAATATCAAGAATAAACAATAAATGTTTTGTATCAATATGTAAAGTAAAAGACGCAGTAACTAAATCAAATGATTAGTTGTAGCCTTTGAAATGTTGTGCTTTACTACAGCATATTGATATCCAACAACAGTAACAAATTCTGCATTCACTTTCAAGACAATATCATTACAAAGTTTAATGTTTTAGTACGAGCGATTTGTGACAAAATCTGGCTAACATACTTTTGTCAATAGCGTATTCGCACAAAACTTACAAATTCCGGTTTTCTACCTAATGTTATATCGTATATATTTCAACCTATACAATTGCCCAACCGAAGTATATTTTATCCAAGTGATCCACCGGCAATATTTTTTGAAAAAAAAAATTATATTTCTAATAAAAATTATTAATTTCTTTCCTCTCCTTATAACGAAAGATTTCTGATAACATTTTAGGTCTTAGAGCCCTACTTTATAGTTAGCCTGATTATACTTATTAATCTTTATCATAAATATAATTTCATTTTAACAGAAATTGTTTCAAGTAGTTATATTCGGTATAAAAATGGTTAACAGGGGATCCATTAATCACGGGAACGAGACGTGATCCTGTCACACGTGTTTCATGCTTTCAAATGTGAAAATATTATAACGTAACAATCAATAATGGTATTCAACAAAGTGTGTTCGCTTCAGTTGTCTTCCATTTTATATGCAGTTAAACATCAGATGCATTGTATTCACAAAGAGTCTCTCGTCTAAACAAACAAAGTGGAACTAACATTTCAAAAATATTTTCTAAAATATTGTGGAATATACGTTTAGTCAAAACACTCTATAAAAAAGTCGCATACCAAATTTTCTACCCAGAAATTGCGTGTACTTCTAACCTATTCAATCAAAACAGAACTAGTACTTTTTCATTTCGTTCATATTCATGGAATTCACATTGAAATATCTTACACGAAGACTGTCGTACGACAAACCAACCATAAATAGCACGCGTTACAAAGAAACATGGCATATATTCACTGCTTTTCGACTTCTTCTATGGTTATTTTAAAACGAAAATATAATTAAAACCACATAGGCAACGTAAATATGAATATTAAACAATAGGTTAAACAACTGCCGCGTTTTATATATTTTTATTTAAAATGAATCCTTTTTCTACAGTTATAACAAGACCATATCAAGTGAATGCTTTTTTTTACATTTATATGTAAGCCATTCTACACTGAAGAAAATAACATTTTCATTGTCAACCACATATAAGAATTATTTCTTTTAATCGAGAAGTTTAGTAAAAGTTTATCATTTTAATTTTAAATGCCACTAAATTATATCATCTTCTGTCCGAATGTTTAAAAATGTCATTTTGTTTTAAAAAAAAACGCCTACATTTCAATGCTGCATCACGTTCCTAATGAACTTTTAACATCTTCAACTATCGTGAACTCTGTGCCTGGATCATATAAGGACAATTGCAAAACGAAAGAATATGGTGTCCCTAAAAGGGAAATGTATTCAGATGAATTTTTGAAGTGCCATGCGTTGTTTTCGGATCACTAATCATAGTCTGCACAAACGCCAAAAGCAAAAAAAACAAGAATTGTTGTAAAAATAATTACTTGCTCAATCACTTTAATATACAGTCTTGTCATTATTTCTTTAAAAGTGGCATCACTAAATCTAATGATATTACCAAGATCAAGCTCTACTCTATCCTGTAAGAAAATCCGTGACTCCTAATAAAACTCATTATAGCATTTGGAATCAAATCCTACAATCTGTTAAAAGAAAAAGAAAAATATACCACTAAAATTAATTATATTGCGCACATTAAAACTGTGTATTTAGGTGTTAAAGCCATCACTAAATTTGACGATGTTGGTAGAACTTAACCCTACATTTTAAGTAACTGCTACTAAATCAGTGTCTATTTCTTAATATTACAGGACTCAATAACTATATTTGTATAGTCTAGTAGTATTTTAAGTGCGCTTTTGTTTATCATATATTAATAAAACTAACCTTTTCTACTTGCTGTTGTTAAAGAATTTGAAACCTCAAACTCCTTAACCATTTTTAAGAATTAAATTTTGATATGATTTATATCATAGCTACATATCTAACAAGTTATTTCAAACATTATTATACAATAGAAAGAACACCATAAAAGAACTGTAAATATATTTAACTAATGGCTTCTATTATAAATCATCTATTTCGTTCTTTAGTTTAACAAACGATAAAAACCAACAGTTTGAAATTAATTTCTCGTTACAAATGTAGTTTTCTAGCGCATACAATTTTCGTCTTCAAACATACGCAGTTTATAAATTTATAGTACACTTAAGATCACGTACAAGGTATGTTTTTTTTTTTGTAATTCGTTTAACATCATCACTTCAGGAGTTGGGAAATTATCTTAAGTAAATAATAATAGTTAAATAATTTTTGTAAGGCATTAACTCTACAATTTTACGTCACTTAACTTGGGAATATTCAACTTTCCCATTTTATTACCTCAAAACAGCGATTCCTAATCTATTCATTGTTAGTAATAATAATGTTTCCAGCGAATTTATGTTACACGTTACAATAAAATCTAAATCTATTATATTGTTATCAGTTTGTAGTTAGTACAGAGTAAATCTGAAATATAATTTTAAAAAACATTTTGCTAAAATCAAAGACACTTCTGAGGTTGTGTTGAAGAACACAATGTTTGAAAGTTTGACTCAACAGAAGATAAATAGAGTCTTAAAACTAAATCTGCATCAAGTTATTTCCTCCTGTAAATATTTTAGTAAATTAGAAAGAATTTAAATATTGTTAAGAAGTGTAGAACCATGAAAATGAAAAAAAGACGCCTTATGTGTTCAAAAGATAATTCTCAGGGTTCGCGAACCACTGGTTGAGAAATGCTGCCTTAAAACGTATCCTCGCGACGAAGATAGGTGTAATGTTTCATCTAGTTTCTTTGTAAACTTTAAAAAAGCGCATAAATTAAGGGAAAACATAAAGTATTCTTCAAACTGCTAGTGAAATATGTGCGAAAAGTTTGTTTTGCCTTTATTTGCTAAATTTGTTGGTAATAGATATGATCTACATCATACATATTTTTTATTTATTTTGGGTAAAGCGTGTTGAAAAATGTACTTTTAACTAAATTATTGAATAAAGTATATTTCATTTGCAGAATGAACTTTTGATGAATTAGACCAACATTGAACTCTATCACATTGAGTGGCGAGCGAAGACACTGACGCTAACAGGTATTCTTCAGGACTTAGATTAAGACTGACATGGTAATTTTTAAAATACTAATGAGCTGCAACTACCTGTTAAAAACGGAGGAAGCTTTTCGGCTTATATACTGAATCCTTCTTTAAAGCCGTATAGAAACCGAAATGTCATCTTCTTTTCATTAACAGGCAGTTGCAGTCCATGAAAGTTCTCAAACTCACTATCTAATCTGCCTAGAGATCCACTGAAACAATAGCTAATAAGGTTTCTTATTCAAAATAAACCGTCTCAACCATAACAGTATTACTCTCGGCATTATTCTACATAAAAACAATTTATGTAATTGCGCCCATAAAAGGTCTTTTAATCGACTGAGTCCAAGATTAGCTAACTATATCGTTATTCAATAAATTCATTTCTTTCAGAGATGAGATCTGTAATCCTTCCAACGGGTTTCTCCTATTTCATGAGATTTAAATGATGTTGCACTAAGCATATTTACATTTACTTCTACAGACACGACCCAATCAGTCAACAGAAAGAAAGGAAAAAACACATAAACTCTTGAATTATTCATCAATTTAATTTTTCCCCAATTTATTAAATTAAAATTCAACATTAAGTTAAATATACTCAATATTAGAATCATATAATAGTAATATAAATTTAAACAATCTCACAGAAAAGAATGTATGTGTTTTCTTATAGCAAAGCCACATTGGGCTATCTGCTGTGTTCACCGAGTGGAATGAACCCTTGATTTCAGTGGTGTAAATACATAGACTTACCGCTGTACTAGCGGGTGGTACGTAGAAAAGAAAGAAGCTCCACAGACCCACAAATGTGAGTCATAAATAAATATATTTAAACAGTAAATAAGTTAATTAAGATTTCTTTCATTACATTTATGCAGTTTAAACCTATTTTAACATGTTATAGCATTTTAATACATATTTTTCAATTCATTCTTTTTATATATTGTCTTTTTGTCTATAGACTATAAATAGAATTTCTGATTTCTCTACAATAATTATGCAATTCTTTAATAGTGACTTAATATATCTGTTTTTACTTCCAAACTGTGATATTACTTCATTTAGAATATTATTATAAAATTAAAAATATTTTAAGAATGTTTTAAATTCAGATTTTTCAACTTTTGTTTGATAAATTGATTTTTTTCCCAGTTTTGAATATTTTTATTGAATCTGTTTAATGTTTTTCAAATATGTAGTTAACATAGATAATAAATTTTAATTTTGAAAATGTAACTTAGTGTGGTTATACTGTAATAATAATAATATACATCTGATAATATTTTTGTAATCATATTAAACTTTAAAACTGTTGGATAGCTACCTATCCAGTAGGTGACACCATATTGAAGAAACGAATCAATCCTAGCATAATTAATACTTTTATTCTATTCTCAGACGAAAAATAGAAATAGTAAAATCTTAGTTTTGAAATATTTAATTTTCTTCTATTAATTTAATATGTTCTTTCTAATTTAACCTATAATCAATCAGTATCCATACCAGCCGTTTTTAAATATATAATTTTCTATTATGATCGATAAGACTCTAACGTCGCGATTGACTTATAGAAACCTATAATCAGTGGTTGTCAATATTTTATGCATAACAAAAACTGATTTCATTGAAAATTATTCACTTGTATAAAAATACATATGACGTTTTATGAAAAATCTGTACATAGTAAAGAAAAATTAATATCTCTTTCGAATTTAGCATATGGGAATTACTGAAGACTATATAAAAAATTCCAGACAATAAAACCATCACAGGTTAATGTAATCACTGGAGTCCATATTGAGCCCATTCTAGTGATTTATGTTTTTCTTATGTCATTACATAAGTATGTGTAATAAGTATCTGTATTAATAGTTGGCCTTTCACAATTTTACTGAAGTTTGATGGTAACATTTTCACATAATTATACAAAAAAGCAATAGTTAAAATTGCTATTTAGCCTTTTCAGGCACACTTATACTAATCTTCCGTGCGTTAGTCATCCCTAATTTTAAGCCATCTCTTGGATACTCTTATCTGATTGAAAAGTGGGATTTAACCATCACTGTTTATGGTGCACCAACATCTCTATGTCTGCATTAACTGATCGCAAACAGTAAACATTTAAAGCACTTTAACAACAAAAACTATGACTCATCTAACCAAAATGTGTATCCATTTTATAATATTTGCCAACAAGGTTGAAACACACTTTCTTTCTTAATACAAGTATATTTAAATATACAAATAGTAATAAAATTTACAATAATGATTATCACAAATAATAATGTATTGACAAGAGTTTTACAAACTTACAAAAATTATTGAGTCTTCTATCTGGTCTGGAACTTCCTTCACATCATATTGAGGGTTCACGATGAGCGAATTCATTACGAGTCGATGTAGATACAATTAACTTAACACTGAACTAGCTAACTCTGTATTCTTCGTTCTTCGCCGGCCACACGCCGAAGTACCCACTGCTGAATTTATGCAAAGTTTTCTTAAAAATACAAATTTCTAATGTGGATCCACTAAAGTTAAATGATTTCTAATGCTCAAATTTATAAATGTTTTTCGTCAAATATCTAAAGTTTCCGATTAACAAGAGTTATACCAATCATAGTATATATGATATACTATATATAGTATTATACCAATTATAGCTTCTGAGGTTTAAAGTATACCAACTCTAGCAAATCAATAAAATATACTGTCTCTTGGTCGAGAGCTTATATAAATCTCAGATTGCACAACAATACAGACGATACACTAGTTTTTACGTACACATATACTTTGTTGCTTCTTACACTAGAAAATCTTGTACAATTTTAGTGTATAGCAGGAACTTTGCAGTACAGATTTAAAAGCATAAGTTGCGTACATTTCTAAATCTAAATTTACCTTAACAAATATCGATATTAAAATAGATATATAATAGTAGATCCGTCACATTCGAAACCGTAGGAAACAGTTCGAATCTAGCCTCTAATTCAGTTGTTTGTAAGTCATATTTCCCCTTTGTTTAGATTTTCAGATAACAAATTAATTAATTAAAATAATCAATGAAATTTAGGTAATAGTGTGTAGATAATGCTAATAATTCACTCTTATGAGAAATAGAATAAGAAACAAAAATGATATAAATGTTATGAATTTTAACTGACATTTCTGGCAGGGACGTAGATCCTGAGGGTAAGGGATACATCGCCCTTCATTTTAGGTGGTCAGTATGGTGCATAAAATCATCCCCCCTTACAGTTTGGTCTGTTAAATTGTTTTATTTCATTAAAGACTTACAAACTATGTGTTTGTTCTTGTGATTCTCGTGTTCTTACCAATCGAATCATATAATTAGGCCTAGATGTAGGCTTTCTCAGTAGCCGAACATCTTTAATATAGGCGTGCTTCTAAGCTTTTTGATCTAAGCGATAGTTCGTAAGTATCAGTCAGTAGGCCTAAGTATACATGCAAGGCTTGCAAGCGCTATCACAGAATCTACGTACACACTGTACGTAGTGTAAGATTAAGTAAAATTTTCATCACAACAAATTGAACAGAGCATGAAATTCGAAAATATTACTCCCAAGCGTAAACTCCTGTGATATAAATCTGGCAAGTCATTTATAGCTTATAGCTGCATCAATCTTATGTGTATATTGTGCGGTTTTCCTACCCCATATGTCTAGCCGGTTTTATTGTCGAACGCCTTACTCTCCTTAGCTGCCGAAGTCGCTGACCATAGTGTACGTTTAGTGTACAATTAACGACAGGTTTGGACCGCTCGGATCCAGACGCGCCCTACATCACCCCCTCCGCTCCCATAGTCTGAGCCTCGATTTTACAACAGGGCTCATTGGACCTGTGTTAGTGGCCCTCATTAATCTATGAAATTTCAGATTATCACCGCCCTCTAATAAAGTGCTGGTTCTTTATGGTAAAAGAACAATATATTCTCCAATCATAAATAGTAAAAATATTGTATTTTCTTGTATAATTAGAACAAAAGGAGCGATTTCAACGGCCTGAAGCCTCTACTCGAATTGTTTTACTAGATTTTGTTTAGGTGTTTTTATTTAATAGACGTGCTTATAGACATTATATCACAACGTGTTTGCCTTTTGATGAACTTTAACAGGAATATAATATATTTGTGATTGTTTAAGTATTTTTCGAGAAACTTGCAATTACTTGTGTTGTAACTAGCACACATTATTGTCCCAGCGATGCCCAGGCGGTCAGTCGGCTCGGTAGTCACTGTGAGGTTCGCGCGTTCGACTTAAACACAGTGTACAGTTCAGCCCGATTCCCCTCACAGCTAAATTTCCGTTTCATAGGATCTATAGATCCCAGCCCTGAAAAGAGGTCCGTTACATTAGTTCCTAAATTTTATATGTTTAATGTCCAGTTTATCAGTGTCATGAATTTTAACCATGTCAGCGTACTGTGTTTGCATCTCTCTGTTCCCTTCACTTTGAAATCACACCAGGTAATTCTTCGGACGCTCGTGAATGTTGTGCTGAACCTTTTCCCTTCGTTCTTCGTTTTCTCTCCGGCTCGCCGGCCTGCTTCTCAGCTGTTTCCTCACTCAGATACACAAATCAGTCTACTTCAAGGTCATCAGTGACCATTGCTCTTGATAAATATCTAACAAGCCACTCCAATTCACTTACTTATCTCCGTGATCAGTTGACTAATTTATTCTTGCCTTGTGTGGGGTGAAGAGAAACAATAGTTTCTGACCGCCCCTGGTTATTTTTCGTTCACATTTGGAGAACGAAATGATAATTTAACCTAAATACCCACCAAGTATTTCCTTCCTTCTTTCCTACTTCCATTCTGTTCTATCTTCGTTCATTGTACGTTAGAGTTTTTCAATAAAGACTGTATTTTAGCCTGTTGTGTCATCTGGGAAACAGATTCCAATTATGACAAGCAAGCGTCTGAAACTTTCCAATAACAAATAGTTTTACAAGCCGGTTACTAGTACTACAAGTGACAAGGTAGATGTAGATAATCCAACAACCTCAAGCAAAGGAATAGAAACTTGCCACACAGAGGAAATACCATGTTCATCAGAGGACGAGTCTGAAAATCCTTGTGCAACTATTGCACATCATGAACCACCAGATAGTTGTGAAACAAGTTTGTGCACTAATGAAAAATCTGACACTCCACAGATATAGTGTGTAAAAGTCATATCATCCAGACGCACAACTAATACCACACAAAAAGCAAAATCTCAAAATATCAACTTCCAGGGCAAGTGGTTTGATGAGTTCCCATAGCTGCACTTCGACAATCAGATTCAAAAAGTCATATGCTTTCATTGTGCCAAGGCGGAAAATAGAGGCCTTTTTACAGGGAAATTGGAGAGGCCAGTGGAGTATACCTTCATATCCACCAGTTTTTGTAACTGGAAAAAGGCAAAACAGAAATTCAACGAACACCAATCCTCCTTTCAGCACAGATTCGCTATATCTCCAGAAGGTTCACTTGATGTAACTCCAGTGACTGTCCAGCTTCATGATGGAAAAAAGAAGCAGCAGGAAGAATGCAAGAGAAGTCTAGCCAAAATATTCAGAAGTTTACGTTTCTTACTGCGTCAGCCCCCCGCTAGTACAGCGGTATGTCTCTGGATTTACAACGCTAAAATCAGCCCTCGGTGGGCTGAGCAGATAGCCCGATGTGGCTTTGCGGTACGAAAAACACAAACACACTTACTGCGTCAAAGTTTAGCATTACGTGGACATAATGATTGGGAACTTCCTGCAGTTAATGAAGCTCCTGGAAGAGGAAGATCCTGAGTTGACGGCCTACTTGTCAAAGAAAACCACATTCACATCACCCCAGGATCAAAATGAAATAATGGAGATGTTTAGCCATCAAATACTGAGGAACATAGCATACGAAGTGCAGCAAAGTAAAATATTTGCATTAATGGTTGATGGCACTAAAGATGTTACAGGTGCTGAACAAGGAAGCAATATGTGTACGATACGTAGATGAGAACCTTGACGTCCATGAGACATTTCTTATTTTGTACAGTGTTTCCAATACAACTGGTGAAACAATATCCTCGACTATACTTGTTGTACTGACTAGACTCAATTTACCACTGTCAGGATTAAGAGCACAAACTTATGATGGAGCCGCTAACATGAGTGGTGCGTACAGTAGATTCTGGGCAAAAGTAAAAGCGAAGCAACCGTCACTGGTTTTTCACTTCGGAGCACACAAGGCTAATTTAATAATGCAACAAGTAGCTGAAGCTTGTGAATGTGTTCAAGATTCTATCCAGTGGGTACATGAACTTGGTGTCTTGCTTCAGAGGTCAGGCAAATACAAGACAATCTTTGAAAATATTCTATCGTCAGACAGCCATAATGGTCCAGTTAAATACATCCGCCCACTGTGTCCAACACGCTGGTTGTGCCACCTATCTGCAATTACATGTGCTAATGAACACTACAGTGACATTGTTGATTCTTAGTCTGAATTAGCAAATGTAAAATCAGATGTAGCAGTAAAATCTGCTGGGCAGATTTGACAAAGAAAAGACAGTTTTAGGATTGTTGATGGCTCAGCATCCATTAGCTGCATTATAGAAATTAAACCGTGCATTCCAAGCCATATCAGCGACAGTATATGGCTTGATTCAAGCATATGCAATGACAGTTGAGCAATTGCGGGTATTGCGAACAGAGGAAAATTACAGCAAGATATTTGATGAAGCTAAGAAAATGTAACTTCCCTAGATCTGGCGCCTATTGAACTACCACGCATTCGCAGACCCCCCAGAAGGGTCACAGGTGATGGCTCAGCACACCATTCTGCAACAGCTAGAGATTACTACAGAAGCCAATATTTTGAATTTGTGGACACAGTCATAGAACATCTGACCACTAGATTCAATGCAAGCAACAATGACTTGAGGCAATATCTGGCACTTGAGAACATGATCACATCTGGCAAGATTGATAACTCGGTTATAAACTTCTAACCAGAAATCTCTGCACAACGGCTCGAGTTTCAGTTGCCCATGTTCAAAGGAACAACAAAAGCAGTATCTCTGAGAGGTGCAAAGGATGCATGAAACAAGCCAGCAGATGTTTAGTGAAGTGTTTCTTCTCATGAAAATTTTGCTTGTATGTCCGGTATCCAGCTGCGTATGTGAACACAGCTTTTCTGCATTAAGACGGTTGAAGACGTGGTTAAGGTCAACTATGTCTCAGTGCCGTCTCAACCACGTGGCAGTTTGTCACACTCACAAAGATGAGGTTGACAAGATAAATATAGAAGAGCTTATCAAAGAATTCATAAACAGATCATCACAAAGGAGGTCTACGTTTGGGAACATGTAGACTAGAGGACTAAATGAATCTTACTTCAATGAAAAGTATGAATAGTTATGTGCTACATTGTATTGATGTGTAATTTTCAAGAGTTCGCAAAGACATTTTAATTATTTTTATCAAACAACATGAACATTTTTTCAGTAGATATAAACTTATCAAGGGTAATTACTAATTTTATTAGTATTTGAAAACGTAATTCATGCAATGAAAGTTATTAGTAGCCTTGTCAAGTAAAATGGCCATCTTTTATACTGTGCATTGTGCAGGAATAAATTGATGTGGCAGTTAATTTGTGACACATTTGTCTTTATTTTATTAACATTTTGAAAACTGTTCACAACACCTCACTTATACAAACCTACATGGAAACCTTGAAGTATCGTGGCAACAAGATTACTCTGTGACTGCATGTTTACAGCTTTCAGGTTCACGTAATCAGAGATTATCAATTTGCAAATTGAACAGTTCACATAAGTAGTTGCAAAAATCATCCCCCCCATCAGGTGTAAAAAAATCTACGCCCCTGATTTCTGGCATTGCTTTTATCATCTCAAAGTTTAACTGCTTTTTCTCTTAGTTCTAAGAACAGCTATAAAACAATAAATCTTTCACATAAAATTAATAAAATAAGAAACCTCAGAAAATCATTTTAAAAACAAAGTTTATCACTCTCTTAACCTTCAGACCAAGACCAAACAATACTTAATTTTAATCAGATTTCATCCAACATCATCATAAATGTGTGAATTTCGTTACAAAATGAAAATAATAGTGGCCATGTTTAAAAATCGAACAACTAACAACTGTTATAAGTCAGATCTCAACAAAAATAGATTTGACCTATCTATAATACTATTTATTTATTAATATTACACGAAGTACTTGCGCCTTTTGTAAATCTATCTGCGCGAAAATGAATATACAACAACCTTAGAGAGATAAATTAATTCTGAAAATCTTCTTATTCGAAGAGAATGTTGTACTACACTTTTTGAACAATCAGTAGTTGATGACAATAATGAATCTCAACAAAGCCAAATTCCACAAATGCAATTAACATGTCCTACAACCGTGCATTTTATCTTAATTTGAGCCCATCACGCGACTCGTAATCTGAGTGGCACAGGTTCGAATCCCCATCACACTAAAAATGCTCGCCCTTTCAGTTCTGGAGACGTTATAATGTGATAGTAAATCCTGCTATTCGTTGGTACAAGAGTAGCCCAAGAATTGGCGGTAGTTGGTAATGACAAGTTGCATTCCCTCTAGTCTTATTCTGCTAAATTAGGGATAGCTAGCGCAGGTAGCCATCCTGTAGCTTTGCTCGAAATTCAGAAAACAAACAAACGATCTTATTTGTTTCAGCTTAATACATTGAAGATGCATACACATTATCTCTAACTGGTAGATCGCTCGAACCTTTTCTTTCGTATCTTGCAAAACAATCTCGGATGGGAATGGAAAACATCTTTAGAATACTTTGAATTTGATATTTGATGGAAAATATTCTAAGCCATGTTTAGATTGCTTTCGATCAAATTCTAAATTGAAAGCTAACACTATTTCGGTAAGCCATAGTAACATAATTATAGAGTGACAGTTGAAACTGAAAACCAAAGGTAAATTTCTTTAAGTAATAGTATTTTTCAGTTAAAACAAGTAAGCAAACAAAATTACCTTCACCAAAGAAATAAACAATACTGAATTAATATAATAACAAAATGTACCAATAACATTACCTGAAATACGTTGCTTAAAATGTATAACTTTGAAAGAAATATGACAAGAAGGATAGAATTTGTATGATTGTCTTCTGCTTACGTTATAGACATTGCATTACTGCCAAAGGTTTGTGTTAAAGATAGTGAATACTTTCGTAAAGAGTTTGTTTGTTTCTGAAGAAAGGCCACAGTCCTTCGCAGGAAATCGAACACCAGATTTTAGCATCTTTAGTCTAAAACTTATCACTGTCACACCCCGGACGTAAAGACTTTAAAATCATTGGTTATTTACCGTTTTAATGACAAAACTATATCTTACTAGGTGTGAAACATAATTTTGACACAGCAGTTTTATTGAAAATAGTAACAAAAAGTAACATGAACAAAGTTTCCGGATCTATGTTTTTACATATTGCATGTTCTTTTGTCCAATAGGTTTACGACTTTGCAATGCTTAGTTCCAGGATTCGATTTTTCTTAATAGACACACTAAATAGGTCAATGCAACTTTTTCCTAAAAGCAAACAAACATGCTCTTCGCCTGTCGCGAATCACCAAAGCATTCAAATCGATGTATATTCTTACTACTACGTCTGAAAATGTTTCTATTAGATACGACAGAAAAGCCCGAGCGATGTTGCGATTGGTAGTATTTCATATTAACTTTAATAAACCGAAACTGACGAATACAAATATTTTGATTATTTTGTGTGTCGGCAAGGAAATTTTATATCATACATTTAATCATGAAAACCTGTTAGTTAGTTATCTATTTGTAACTGTGAAAATTAACAATTTAAACTAATTAGATAAATTTAATTTTATGATGTATCTTCATTAATTACTAGTTGACAACGCTCATAGTTGTTGTTATTAAACACAAAAATACACAAAGAGCTATCTGTGCTCTTCTCACCACAAGTATCGAAACCCGGTATTAGTCCGCAAACATACAACGTTTTTATATAAATGATAACAGTTACTTTAAAAAAAAAAAACTATCATATCCGGTAGTTAACATAAGTATTTATGGGTTATTCATGCTACTTCAATCGATAGTAATAAATAAAATGGAAATAGTTATGACTATCTTGAGCCGAAAGGAATATATGGGGTTTAAAATTCATAACTGTTATAATATGAGCAAGTACTTGAAAACCACTTTTTTTTCTATTATACAATATATACAGACACATATATTTAGGCTACTGCTTTACTTGTATTTTGGAAAAATGACACATGTTTAAAATTTGGCAAAAAAAAAGACTAATTTCTTGTTAAAGCTATTTTACTTTTTTGGACAATGTTTGTTGACGTATGGAATAGGCTGCTGCCTGCAGCAGTGAATGTCAAGAACGAGAGAAACAAAGAAATGAGAAATAAATAAAGAGTTTTTTATTTACGTTGAAGGATAAGTTAATTTTTTACTCACCTTTCACAAAGGAGACGCGACAGAACAGCCTTCAAGACCAAATTGGTCCCTTCTTGTTCATGTGATATGTTTTGTGTATATTCTGCAAGTGTGAACTCAAAGGCTTTATTGCAGTTTCTCTTAGCATTATACAGAGTTTTGTACGTTATGTTAAACATATTTTGAATATGCACGTCACGTGATAATCACAGCCAATGTAACACCGGTAGTGAAGAACAAAAGAAAGTGAATTAAACTGGGTTACCAAGACCACCAAGAAAGAAATACGCAACAGATCATACTGCAGCCGTGGTAACCAAATTGCAACATCTTTTAGCATATGAGAATCTGTGGACATAAGGTACGTTTCTTTATCTGACAGTGGAACGCAAACAAAAGATTGCCTAAGGAAAATTATTTGGAATTACTATATCAATATGTATTTAATGTCATTAAACCATTTTCTATGTATATATTTATATGACATCACAATAACGTGACAACTCTGATGGAAATATAATACAGTTACTATTATATCGCATAATAAATTACCATCACATTTAATCTTATAAGAATATTTTTTACACATCACTATGTAATCTAATCTACCTATCATTGGCGTAATTTGTTTCAAATTTTACACAAAACTACACAAAGGCTATCTGCTCTAGCCATTCCTAATTTAGCAATAAAAGACTAGAGGGAGGGTAACCACTCATCGCTAACTCTGGGACGACTCTTTTAACAACAAACAGTGGGATTGACCTCCACGTGGTAACATTCCCGTGGCTGAAAAGGCGAGCATCTACCGGTCATTATCATGATATAGTTTAACTCATATTATCATTTCATAATTTATCTGATCCATAAATATCCATGATACTTGGCATTGTTCAACAAACATTGTTATATTTCTAGAAGTCCAATTATATGTGCTTCCTTTATCTCAATAGTAAGTATGGTTGATTATAACCATAAAAATCTAGTTTTGACGGCCGCGTTTGGAAAGCACAGAGAGCGCATTCTGTAGCTTTGCGCTTATCAACAAAAAACAAACATAATATTATTTTTGAATTTTAAATTATTGTTGCGCCATCTACTTATTTGTAAAAAAAATGCATTAGAAGTGTTAATTGTTTTTACTAATATCGATAAAATGTCTCAATTATCTAGTAATTCAGTATAAATGATCTACCTCCTTACCTTCCCATTATTAATAATATTAAGTATGTACAAAAAATGAGAAATATTTTTAATTAAAAGTAAGAACGAATAGGGTTCGGCATAGCCAGATGTGTTAAGGCGTTCGACTCGTAATCCTAAGGTCGTGGGTTCGAATCCCCGTCACACCAAATATGCTCTCCCTCTCAGCCATGGGGGCATTATAAATTGACGGTCAATCCCCCTATTCGTGGGTAAAATTGTAGCCCAAGAGCTGACGGTGGGTGGCGATGACTAGCTTCCTTCCCTCAAGTCTTACATTACTAAATTAGGGACGGCTAGCACAGATAGCCCTCGTGTAGCTTTGCGCGAAATTAAAAAACAAACAAACAAAAATGAATATCTCAAGGGAGAATAAGGTGAACGTTCATTGTTATACTTTAAGTTCCTAAAATGTTTCTTTGATAATGAGATTTTCAAAACAGAATTTTGTTAATTGCATAATATTTTATGTGTTTAGTATAAAGTTAAATTATTACCTATCTATTGTTTGTATATGCCAATCTATTTTCATAGAAGTTGCCTTTACAGAAGATTTTGCTTATTCAGCGTATTTATTCTTTCATAAAGTTCAGAAGCTACCACCTAAAAATTAAATTTAATATTCATTGAAGTTCTATTCATAACTTTCTAACTAGTTTTCTTTGTTTAGTATCGACACAATATGGTTGATGATAAATGATTGCTTAATGAGCCATGTCTTAAAATAAGTGAAAATATAACTGACATTTACACACTCCAATGATGTAAGATGACATCTTATTTGTATTTTCAGTTTCTTTTTTACATTTAATTTTCTTCTGCCCATGAAATGAAGTACGTGCAAACGAGATATTTCAATAACTGAACATAAAATCTAAAAGATCCACTTATCAGACAGGCAGCTATAAATTGTATTATTTTATAATGTATTTTTAGGCTCAACAAGTCCGATTTATAGGAAAAGATATTTCGAAGTATATCTACGTTAAACCATTTTTCATAACGTAATCAATAATGTTATATGAAAAAATAATCATCTAAGATATTAAAAAAATACCACATGAAATAGAGCTCCTGTAGAAATAACCAAATTTGTCCAAGCCAGTTGAGTGCTTTTAAACGTTCATTGTTCTTTTTTTATTATACAAACATGATATTTATAATTAAAATATTTATAATCTGTGTCGTCAACGAAACATACATTGTGCTAAAAAAACAAAACTACATCTCTGATTCATTGTTATCTTTAATTAAATAATGCTTTCCATAGCTTTAAATAACCTTAAAAGACAGTACCTACCCGGCCCGGCATGGCCTAGCGCGTAAGGCGTGCGACTCGTAATCCGTGGGTCGCGGGTTCGTGCCCGCGTCGCGCTAAACATGCTCGCCCTCCCAGCCGTGGGGGTGTATAATGTGACGGTCAATCCCACTATTCGTTGGTAAAGAGTAGCCCAAGAGTGCTGCCTTCCCTCTAGTCTTACACTGCTAAATTAGGGACGGCTAGCACAGATAGCCCTCGAGTAGCTTTGTGCGAAATTCCCAAACAAACAAACAGTACCTACCCAGCGGTACCCGGTGATACAGCGGTACGTCTTCGGATTTACAATGTTAAAATCAGAGATTCGATTCCCCTTGCTGTACTCAAGAGATAGCCACTTATGGCTTTGCTATAAAAAAACACACACGTAACCAGGGTATGGGAAATAAATCGTTTCATTGTTAAGTATCCGAGCAATAATCGACAGTTCTTTCAGCAATGGTCATTTGTGCCACACAAAAACATTGCAAAATATCTTTAACCAGCTTATAAAAAAAATCAGTGTAGCAACATTGTATCCCAAGCTCAAACACAATAGTAGGGTTTCATTATTACTTAGAACCAACCTACGGACAATGAATGACTGCATATGTCTATATTTTATTAAGCTATATTTTACCTCGTTTCTGTATTGACAGTGAAGCAAAAATATGAAGCATTTGACAGTGCGAGTTGCTGAAGGTGGTGTAATTATGTGTGTAAAGTTTCTGTAGTTGGGGTTTGGGAATTTTATTTATTTTAAAAACAAATAACATCAAGAGTATAGTTTCTGTTCCACTCTTATTTCCTCCATAATTGGCATGAACAACTTCTCAGTAATATCACTCATGTTTCTGGAGCAACACAATAATCTAAGCTCAGTTTAATGTAACACAAATTAATTTCGGATATATCATTTTAATCATCTATGGACATCTGTAAGCCAGTTGTAAGCTAATGTCTGAACAAATAGACTAAAATATGAGAAGACCCCAACAGTATTTTTCGGAACTCAAGCGAAATGCAATTTATTATCGTAGTGAAAGGTTGTCCGACCTGATATTAGCTCAGAGCCCTTACTTAAATTTTCATTTATATGGTTGCTATTCCTAAGGTTGTTACATCTGCTTATTAGGTTGTCAAGATATAAATATCGTTTTTCAACCGTGAAGTTTGGAAAAGTATAAGCCAGTGTTGTAAAACATGCTTTAATCAAAGTAAGCGCTATTTGCTTTAACACACTTTTGCCCACGTGTAACGATGATGTTTATGCCCCTGGTGTAGAAATCAGAGTTTATAGGTCAGTGAATTCCCTGAAGGCTTCTTCTACAGCTGCTTGGTTTTGAAAGCATTTATTATTCAAAAAGTTGTCAAAGTGCTTTAAGAAATGAAAATCTGTCGAAAAATGGTCTACGTCAACGTTGATGAGGCAGAACCTAGTTTCCCAATTCGCTCAATTTTTGGAGCGTCATCCCTGACAGGTCTCATAACGTCGATTTTGATAATCTTTAGTCAGCTCATGCGGAACCAACTTATCCAACTTTTTCGAGTTTTCAATTAAACTCAGGTGGTTTTCAATACTTGATTTGCTTTTGTTTAGCTTCTATGCAAGCTCGCGTACTGTTGTGCGAGGGTCTTTCTCAACTGCTTCACTTAATGTGTTTTCATCTAGGAACGGCTTCCTTCCACAACCTTCGTGGTCTTCAAGACTTTCATCTCCATGTTAAAACCTTTCGAACCAATGCTGAACTGTATGTTCAGTAACAGATCCATGGTTAACTGACTAGTAGTAGCTTTTCGTCTAAGTTCGAAATCGTAGAGGAAAATCAGACGAAAGTCATTCTTGTGCAGGCTGCCTTGAAGGTTGCGAAACTTATTCTGTTAGAGTCGAAACAGCAGACAATTAAGACACATTGTAAGCGACAAACGTTTGATCAAACCAACCATCCAACGATAAGTTACTTAATATTCAGCTTCTAAATGTCATCATGATAATTCTGATATTTATTTCTGGAAAACTTAATATTTTTTACATTCCTCCAAACTACAGGGTGATATTGATTAAATTTTGTAAATTTTTTTACCAGAAAACACATATTAATGGAGACTAAAATGATCCATTCATATCAATAAATATAATTAATGAGACTCACTATGTTGTATTCAAACCAACATTTTGAAGCTTAGACATATGCAAATTTAGGTAAAAGAAGTGGTAAATTGATATATTTACAGGCTTGTAAGACTTTCAATTAACACAAAACATTTTAGCTTCAATTAAACAGACAAAACGGAAATTGACTCATTTTTCTATATAAAATCAAAATTTTAACCTAAGCATCTTTTCTGAATATTTATCTATTATATTTTCACAAAACACTATGACCGTAAACGTTTTTAACATTAAGCGAAACTTGAAATATTCTTGTATATCTATACAGGTGTAACAAACGCTTTGCAATATATTTACAAATATATAAAAAAAACTATAAAACTAAAGTACACCTGTTTTCATTTTTTAACATTTCGACTTTTATTGCAAGTTATAATAAAAATTAATTAAACTTTAATGTATAAAATTATCAAAAATTACGTATTTTCTAGTTAACTTACCTTCCCCACTAGCATAGCAGGATGTCTGCGAACTCAAACTGCTTGAAATCGGGTTTCGATATCCGTTGTCAGTGTGTAGCTTTGTGCTTAATTCACTCACTTAGTCCTTGTTTAAAAGCGCCATCTTTCTAAAACAATATTCATTAAAATGTTATCTAGTGAGAGCTCAAATTTTCATCTGTTCTTACTTGTTTTGAACAATGACAGTAATTTGTTTTACATTATATTTTGCATCTTTGTTATAACTAATCTTATGTTAAAAAATGCATAATTAAATAAAGACAAAAGACCATTAGTACACGATTGAGGTTACACGACTTGTTAAAAGTTTCGCCATTGTCACAGACATGGAAGAAAACTAAAAAAAATCATAAGACAGGAAAATAAGTTGTGCATGCAGGAAAACGTAACATAACCTGAAAATCACATAGGTACAGGCCTGCGAATTTAAATTTCATAAAAGTTGTTTTGATTTAATAATTGATTTTCCTTATCATTCAGATTCACAGATTTAGAAAATATCCTTTTTTCCATCATGTAAGTAATATTTTTTTACAGATCGGGAAGAAAAAAATTCTTACTTAGATCAAACTATTGTTTCGTTTACCACAATAAAATATTTTTATTATTATATTTTTAACAAAAATATAAAACACTGAAGAACATTGATATCAAATGAATATGCATATTCATTCATCCTGATTTTATTTCTGAAATCTACGTCTTTTAGTCTCAAAACTATGGTTTGTGGTATTTAGCCCCGGCATAGCTAAGCGTGTTAAGGCGTGCGACTCGTAATCTGAGGGTCGCGGGTTCGTATCCCCGTCGCGCCAAAAATGCTTCCCCTCCCAGTGCTGGGGACGTTATAATGGTTCGGTCAATCCCACTATTCGTTGATAAAAGAGTAGCCCAAGAGCTGGCGTCTAGTCTTACACTGCTAAATTAGGGACGGCTAGCACAGATAGCCCTCGAGTAGCTTTGTGCGAAATTCAAAATTAACAAATTAATTAATTAACTGTGGTATTTCTTTTACGTATTACGGCGAAACATCTTTTTTCAATGACCAGCAGTAATCAGCCATAACACTGATGTTCCACATTCCCTGATACTTCCTCTCCATTTTTTTGGTGTTGTGAGGAACCCTTTCCTCTTGTTCTATGCTGTTTGCACAGAGGTTTTCAAGGAAATAGTCAATATGTGAGAGTAGCAAATGCACTTTCAAGCTCGTGTTATATATAACCCAAGTCTTTAAACATATCAACATGTTATTAACGATATTCTCGTAATTAGTGCTTTTGTTGTTTCTTTTTCAACTTTCCTTATTGTCCTTTCGAACTGTTCATTTGAAGTCAATTTCCTAATGTGATGCACATAATCTGATAATATGACTTTCGTTGTGCTAAACAAAATTTCACATTCAGTGTTTTCCGATCCTGTTATCAGGATGACTGTGCGTAAATATTGCTTGTTTATCCAGTGCTAATTTCATGCTGTTTCATTTATACAAAAAACATGGAACTTTGTGTAACTAGAATGTTTACCAAATAATATACAAAGGAATAATAAATATCCACAAAGTAACCAACCATGTGTTTTGTATTTGATCTTATTAAGAAGGTTTTCGTACGTCTCCTTCAAGTGAATCAAAGGAACAAAACGAACGCACACATATGTGTTACTGTTGTGCGGGGAAACACATTTTATACTTCTTTCGAAAAAATTAATGAGCAATCGCTACTCACTTATCTCATAGACTGCAGCTCCTAGCGTTGGTATTAACTCAACAATATTGTTGCAATAAACCAGTGAACCTTCATGCAAAAAAATTTGGTATAAATTCTTTTTCACTCTTTCTGCACTAATAAAATGATGTTCCTAGAAAAAGTAAGATCCTAGCCAGAAGAATAAACTCTACAATCTCTGAAGAATTCTTTGGAAGGTCCAAATCTCTCACCTGTTCATTATGTTTACCAAGTTTGAAAACTTATAATTCACCAGACGTTTCAGGTTGAAGGTAATCCCTATCATAATTTCTTTTGACATCAGATTCAAAGTCAGATGGCACTGTATCAAAAGGTACTGGTACATCATGTCCATGGGAAATTTCCTTTATATTTCGAATGTTGTAGCCTTGCAAGTTACATGAACAAAAATAGCAATCAGATCCGCGGTTTCTAGATAACGACAGACCCATTATAATTTCAAAAAATAGACACCTGTCGTCTATTGTCTCAACTCTTCGACACAAATGAAGCATTATTTTGTGTGAAGTCCTTGGTTTGTCTTTGTCCCCAAGTTTTATTCCAAAATACGCGTTATACGCTTTTTGATTATTTCTGTAATGTGTTGCATTTGTTTCTTTACAACAATTTTACCACAAATATAACAGTGTATATTCTTTCTTTGTTTGAAGTTAAACACAAAGCAACACAATTGACTATGCGTTATGTATGCTCACCACGGATATGGAAACCCGGTTTCTACCAGTACGAGTCCGCACACATACTGATGTGCTACTGGGGAGCATATGACATAATATGACTGAATCATTCACACATCTTCTTCCCATAGCAACAAATGCATAATAGTTAAAAATAATAATAATGTCTAAGTGCACACACAAACAAATACTATCCATAAATGACACATCGTGTGGCCCGTCAACCATCTCTAGACTAGCAATATGTTTTTCGTGGGTTCTAGAACGATCGATATGACTCTCACGTAGGAGGGGAGAAGCCATTCAATATTTCACATGTAACGACGGAAGAATTGCTTACTTACCAAACTGCTTAATCTTTATTCCTTTTCTTAATAAATGTTTAGAAATATACCCTTGAAGGCCCGAAACAATGTTGAATTTCGTCGACACTCACAAATGGATTCTTCAAGTCATTCTCCATTTTCTTCGATAAAAAACTGGACGTCATATCAGTGCTGTAAAGTATATTTGTTCAAACAGAACTTTCAAAACCGAGGTTGTATTACATTTTTTTTGCGCAGTACATCATTCCTTGATAGCTTCAGATACTCAAATATGGCACTGTTATTGAAAACGTGACGATTTCTTTTGTTCCAAAATGGAAATAAACTTTGATGGCTTGGTTTATGTCAGTAAACTATCTGAAATGACCAGCTAAAATAAAAATAAAGTTAGAATTCACAGTCTTCACTAAAAATCCCAACTTTATTTCATGCACGAGGTAGCAGGTATTGGTCTGAATGGATGCACTTTCAGGTAAATGATTATTTGTTTCTTTGTTAACAGATAATCATAGAACTACACAATGGTTTATCTGTACTGTGCCCATCACGGGTATCGAAACCAGGTTTTTAGCACTATCAGCCTGTTGACTTACCATTGTGCCTCTGTAAGTCTTAGGTAAATGAAAAAATTTTATTTGTCAAACCTCGAAGAACATTTGTCTATGTTTTAGGAAGTTTTCTTCAAGCATAAATCTGTATTATGTTCATCTCTGGTAAACTATTTAATGGAGATCTCAAGATAGGAATTTTGTACTATGCCAGCTCATTCTGCGAACCGAAGCTCCATCTGAATCCACTTTAAAAGCTGTTATTTACATAGTCTCAAAATACCCAGCACTAGGGTTTGGACGAAGACAGCATTATCCATGCTGATAACATCAAAATTTTGTACCAGTCTTTCCCTGACACTATCAAAAAATTAGAACTATTCTTTAAAAAACAACAGCGTAGCACATTAGATTTCTTCCAGAGAAAGTAGTCTCAGCCGACACCAAGGTATCAATCCATCCCGGTTCGATACCACATCACCAAGTTCTTTCAGGAACAACTTCTACATATTATTGACTAATGATTCGAGATAAACTCACTGCAGTTTTTCTTTTAAAACTGCTTATTACTATCACGACGTTCATTTGCCCAAGATAAAAAAAAACCAAAGAAGTATTGGATAAGCCCCATCAAAAGTTTCAACATTGTTGGTCTGTGGAAAAGAATGATGTATCTTAAACAAGACAGCGTAGATGAATGAACTGAAGATGGCGATTTCTAGAATGATTGTTAAAGTCATCAATCACATGCCAGCTTATTCCTTTTTCTTCACTGTTTTTCATCGTAGTACAATAAGAAAGTGTCAGTGAATGGTAAGTGGCAATGGCTTTCACTTCATGAGATTACCACTGAATTTTAAGATAAAACTTCATAAATACAGCATTTTAGTGAATTGATTATTTTTATTGTTTGCTTAACTTAATATAGCAATTTTTAATTACTCGTATAGCCATCATCACGTAGTTGTATTTTATTGTGTGAAATAGTAAAGAAGTACTGTGGAAACTTTTCTGTTCCAATTTAGAAAAAAATTACGGTGATAATTGTAGAAATGTTGAAAACTGCATTCAACAGAAAAAGGTACAGGGATGTTTTATCTGAAAATGGAAGACTCCTTTTCATTCTTCGGCAAACGTTCTATTTTAGAAAAGAACAATATCTTCCATTCTGTCAAAACGATTGTGATCTGAACTGTCAATGGCAGCCAGTGTGAAAAGGCTTTGTATGAAATTTCATGAACAAATCAGACTTTCGACAGCAAGTTGTGTGAATACAGACAGAGCAAGCTTCTTTTCAAAGTACATTCCTCTTCTATAGATGACATACAGAGTTGTTTTAACTCATCCACAACCTCAGAACTCTTAAAATTTAAAGTGAGATTTTTCCGAGAGAAATAAGAAGAGAGGTTTTCTTTGTTTCCTTATTTTGTCCTTTTACAGTAGTGTTGTAATTCAAGAGCTGAGAAACGCAAAAAGTGTCCTACTTCTTTTCTCAGAGTGCTTTAGAGTTTGGGTAATGTTAGGGTCCAATTAGAAAGTTAATGGCGTTAGGAACAGATGATTCTTGGCATTTCTGTTTGAAATCATTTTGTACTGAAAACGTATAATTATAACTAGATAATTCTTTTCAACAGATTGATGCAGTTTTCGTAAAAATTGCTTAAAAAGAAAATGTAATAAAATTTATAAATGGTGAGGAACAGGCAAGTAGAAGCAATGCACGATTTGTGAAAAACATTCCAAAAGTACCTTTTTAGACACATTATGTTATTTAAAAGGGTTATTTTAATATAAACATCTTTTTTTCTTAACACACACACCATACAGTTCTTTCAAAGGAAAACTGTCCTTTCTCTGTTATTATCTTAATCTACCATTACCATAATATCTTCTACTGAATATCTTTCTGCCCCATCTACATCTTGCATTGTCACTCTGTTTTTTTTTCTACATAAGAACGTTTTATATCTATAAACTATGAGGTACTTTGCGTGATATTTGAGAATTCTCGTTACTTCATTTCTAACTGCTACCTTTGTCAAGAAACTAGTATCTTCTTTAAAGAGTACCATCACCTTCATTTGAATTATCAGATCAATCTGAAAATTAGGGAGTTGATCTTTCTTTGCTCCTGGTTCATCAACAAAACAACGTATATTGACTCTTGTTTGCAGAATGCTTCGATGAGCAACTGTAAAAATAGTGGGCGAACAAATGGCGACCCTTCGCACATTTACCCTTCGCTGTGACCTGTCGTTACACTGAGATCCTCTCCTCTATCTTTAATGCAATTTTGCTTTATTCAGCCTGTGCAACTTTTTAGTGGCTTCACACTTATTTCTTATTTCAAGTTCTGCCTTTTGAAACACATTCACGTTTTCAATAAAAACAGTGTAGACGCTGTTGTGAGCTTGGTTCTTGTTATCTGCTGTTCGCTTAACATATCAAGGCTTTGTTTCTGGCAAATAAGATTTTTTTTTCAATCTGACACACACCTAAAGCATAGAATGAAACTGAAATGTGTGTAAACCAAGTACATATGACATATTAATAAAAAAATATTGGTTCTAGTCCTGTACAGAAAAAATACTCTTAAGGTTTACCAATAGCTTATGATGCTATATTACAAAATGATGCCATCAGAGGTGAGTAATGGTAAAACACTTTTCTAACGTCAAATTAGTGCAATAATTTAAAAATTCTAAAAGCTTCGAAACTTAATCACAACTTAATATGAAATTTCTGAGGTAAAATAAGATATCTAAATGACCCATTTGGACACCTCCAGATGACATCACATCAAAAACATGTGTACCATGGTGGCCATTTACAGCTCAGGCTTTAGATGATCTGTTGTTATGGGCTCATATCCCGTCACCGAATGTGCTCACTCTTTCAGCCGTGAGTACATTATAATGCAACGACCAAGCCATTATTCGTTGACAAAAAACCAATCTAAAGGTTTTACAGTGGGGTGTTGATTCGCCGCTCTTCCCCTAATCTATCGTTTTCAAAACTAGGAATAGCTCGCACAAATAGAAGCCCTAGAGCATTTTTACGTGAAATTCAACAAATAAGCACATTAACAGTTCATATAATTCGTACATAAACAGATTAAGCAAATTTTAATTCAGTTTCTTTCGTTTTAGTTCCTTTTGTCTTAGGCCCAGCATGGCCTAGTGTGTTAAGGCGTTCGACTCGTAATTCACGGGTTCGATTCCCAGTCGCACCAAAAATGCTCGCCCTTTCAGCCGTGGGGGCATTATAATGTAAAAGAGTAGCCCAAGATTTGGCGGTGACATGTTATGACTAGCTGCCTTTCATCTAGTCTTGCACTATTAAATTAGGGACGGCTAGCGCAAATAGCCCTCGAGTAGCTTTGCGCGAAATTCCAACAAACAAACCTTTTGTCTTTTAAAAATCATAAATCATTAGTTGTAAACAAGTTTATTGTTTCTTGCACGTGCCAATTCCTTTCATTGTACACACTTAATATCTACTTGTTTATTATTTGTAATTTACCTTTTAATTATGAACGAAGGAAACGCTGCAAACGAAGTGGAGAAAACAACTTACGCCTCGTATTATTCAACTTCAAAACAGTTCTAAACTATTATTGCATAATTCAGTGCATGATTGCGTCTTTCATTACAATGTAATTATTGTTAAGATATTTCCATTCATAAAATTCTTGAAGTGCACATTAACTTATGTTTTTGTATCGTGAACAATAACCACATAACGGTCAAAAGAAGACAACATACTTATGAAAGAATAAAACAGTGGGCTAAACTATGAAGGCATATATTATCATAGAAGAACAAAATATATTAAAACTATATTTTTATTTATCAGAAACTTTGATACTTGTACATTCTTTTCGTTTTGGAACATATTCTGTAAGCGGAAAATCAGTTATACTTGTAATGTTGGTTGTTTTTTACATTCTTGTTTGTTTGTAGTTAAGCACAAAAATATTCAATGAGTATTGTTTCCATGAGTATTTAAACCCTATTTTTAGCATTACTCTATATAAATAGAAAATTACGGAACTAAATATGCAAATTATAGATTTTGGGTTCTTAAAACTAAGAACTACTACCTCTATCCCAGAACTAGAGTTATATTGAAACTCTTTTCTTGCTGTTTTTAAAAATTGTCTTTCATAAAAGAACTGATTTATAAGGAATCTCAAACTACAAAACTGTCGTAAATTGATAATTCAATCTCGATGATGACATCGATTATTTAACATTATACATGTATTGTATCATGAATTAATTCTAGATATAACAAATTCCATGTTATAAACTAAGAGATTTTACAAAATAATCAACCTTCCTGATAGATATGCGGTCGTTTTTAAAGTAGTAAAAGCTTTATATTTTTCCTAGTTTCGATAGCTTATTTTCTTCGTTGAAATATGTACTTTAATTTCGTTTCTATATTTCAGAACATTACTTATTTCAAATAGTTTATTTTTTAAGTGGTAAATACATAAGCACAAATACGATAAGATTTGTTTTGTGCTACATTATTGAGTGTAATGTTTTCGATCTTGTACATTGAAGTGATTTAATACATATGCTTAAAACGCACATACATTTCCAAAGGAAAACGCTCATTCTTTTTACATTAAGCTGTTTGAATTAAAGTTTTACACATTTAGAAATTTGGCAACAGTTGAGCAACAGTAAGCTGACGGACTTCCAAAACAAAGGAAAAATACGGTTAGCTTTGGAGTAGCTTTACGCTTTAAAACATGGCCAGGTGGTTAAGGTACTCGACTTGTAATCCGAGAGTCGCGGGCTCGAATCCCCGTCGCACCAAACATGCTCGCCCTTTCAGCCGTGGGGGCGTTATAATGTGATGGTTAATCCCACTATTCGTTGGTAAAAGAGTAGCCCAAGAGTTGGCGGTGGGTGGTGACGACTAGCTATCTTCCCTCTAGTCGTACACTGCTAAGTTAGGGATGGCTATCGCAAATAGGCTTTGTGTACCTTTGCGTGAAATTCAAAACCAAACCGCTATAATACAAACAAACAAATCACGATAACAGAATGTTCTTGCCTACCAAAACTGATGGTGGTGTTCAAAGCTTTATTTTAATGTTAGAGTTATGTTTGTTGTTTGTTTTATTTTTGTTGTTGTTGTTTCCTCATTTCTGTAGTTTTTGCTTATTTATTTTCGTTATTGTTATGCCCCCCGCTAGTACAACGGTATGTCTCCGGATTTACAACGCTAAAATCAGGGGTTTGATTCCCCTCGGTAGGCTGAGCAGATAGCCCTTTGTGGCTTTGCTATAAGAAAAAACACACAAAAACACGTTACTATTACATCCATCACGTCTTTTCTTTTTTCTTTTTTTGCAACAGTGTTTGTTGTTTCCTGAAAGTTACAAATCATTAGCTTTCACTTACACTGGACGACGCCACCTATTAATGCTGCAAGTAACACACTATGATAGATCATGTTTTATCATAACTGTAGCAAATAGAGGACTAGATGATCAGCTGAAAGCACCCCTTGCAAAATTCATGTTATAGTATTTCAGACTATACATATTCATATTACATAAATGTAGTGCGTAAAGTAGGGTCAGCCTTATCAAAAGAGCAAACAAAACCATGGTTTAGGGCAGTAAATTCTGAAAACAATGTAAAATTTTTATTAAAGGTTAGCAAGAACTGAAGTAATATTATTCTACTCTTACGTTTTAACATGAGTAACCACGTGCTTTTATCTTTGTTCTAAAATTCTTTATATGTTTTAAATCCCATTTCAGCGAAATAAACACGTATTTGTTTGCAATCTTGTGATCACATTTTAACTTAAAATTCCAGTTTTATAATATTAATTATTATTGTTTGTTTGTTTTCTTATAGCAAAACCGCATCGGGCTACCTGCTGGAAATTACAATTGTTGATTGAATACGACACTTACAACGCGAAACTTCAAGTAACTCAAACAATTATATGTTATCTATCTTTTATGCTAGGTTTTCCTAGCATGGACAGCAATAATAATTGTATGTTATAGAATGTTTTTAGCATACGTGAATTGTTTATTTCTGAAACTACTAAAACTTAAAAGATATAACGGGGAATCTTTCGTAATCATAGCGCTGGCTTTGTCTGGCTAACAATTTTGTGCGCTATGTTCACAAGAAGTTTCACCGTTACATTATTAATTCAATTTACGAAGATGCTACTAAACAGCTTGGCGATTTTACATCCGATACGGTATAAAACAGAATCTAGATTGTGACTTATAAAAATCTACAAAAAATATTCCAACAAAATACGTGTATTAAAGAGAAGATTATTCTTCTCTTGTTTATTCTTTTAGATCGGGAGCTGTTTTTTGTGCTCCATTGTTTGGAAGTATATCTTTTGTCGCGTGAAGGCTACATAAAATGGAAAATGTAAACATTTGTCTAAGGTCTCGAGAAAATTCATCTAAATATAAATATGCGAAATAAGCCTATTATAAAGAGCCGAAAATACTGAAATTCAATTACATATTACTAACCAAGTCAAATAATATTGATTATTGGATAAATATTTTAAGAGAGTTGCTGCTGTGATTTAAAGCTCGAGAACGTGCTTTTAGAGAAAAAGACAAATAGCTTAGATCTTCTCAAAATCGCAATTTTATGATGTCGTTAGACCTAATTGTTAAATTCCATCCAGTTTTGGCACAACATATTTTATATTTCTTTTACAGCTTCTAATGACCTCATTCAGTTAATAGTTGGAGAAGTAAAAGAAACCATTGTTAAAGAACTCAAAAATTAAAGGTACTTCTCTGTCATTTAGATTCCACCCCTGATACGTCTCAGGTTAACCAACTGGTTATTTTTCTGAAATATATTAAATCAGATAAAACACCAATTGAACGTTTTATCCCCTTTTTTCTCAGTATTAGACACAAAGGTAAAAAAACATGAAAATGCAGTGCTCATATTTTTACTTCTGAAAAAAAAAAAAACTAATTGTCGAGGACAACCATACAACAACGCCAGAAACATGTCTGGTACGTGAACTGTAATTCTGGTTTGTAAGCTAGAAGATAAAATTTAAATACCAATGCTGTATATGTATATGTATTAGTAACCTGTTCTGCTTATTCTTTGCACTGGAGTCAGTGTGCTGGAGAAATACCCAAAACATTACCACGTTGTTTTAATATGGTCCAGTAAGTCTTTACATTTTTAAATGCGTCAATTCAAAAATAGGATTTTTTTTAATTTCAAATCAAATAGTGTAAAATTTGATAAGGTTATATGACACTAAGTAGTCTGCTTGCCATGACGCTCACTGTAATTTCAAGTGGGTGCTGAAGAGTGACTATAACGTCTTTGAAATAAATAGAGTAAAATGCTACTGACACATTAATCACACGATGTGAAGTTACTGGACTGAAATGCCAGATGAAAAGGATAGGATCAACTTTCATGGTCGTTTATTGGAATTCTTTGTAAAAGCAAATGGAATTAGCATAAAACTCAAAAGTGTTAACATGGATTTAGGGACCTTAATACCTTTGTTTGATTCATTAATATATTTTATAAAGACTTTTCATAGTAATATGATCAATGAATTAAAAAAGGTATATAAAACCTGATTTTCATAATTCAGAATTGCTAAAACGTAAATAAAAACTAGTCTGTTGAAACTCGAGAAGGAGAAATAGATTTGTTAGAAAAAAGGTATAGATTATAACTTCTTTTAATGACATTAGATCGTCTGCAATTTAAACTCAACACAAGAGCTGCAAGACATAAAAAAATTGTGTAATGAAATCAATTTCTTATTTAACGTAAACGTAGTTTCAGAATAAGAAATTCTGGCTTCTACTGAGAACCTGCGAGAGCATTTTAGAAATGATCTGGAGGAATCCTTTGAAAATAAACATTGAACGTCTTCATTTCCAGAGTTGTTGGGTGTTTTTTTTAAAAAACGTTGAAAAGGGTGAAGAGAACCAACTAACAATGTTATATTTCTGTATAATATTTCACGACAAAGTTTTGATTTGCATGTATCCGAATGTAGATCCAGCTCCACGGATGATTTTATCAATAACTATGACAACTTGTACTGCATACAGATCCTTATTTCTTTTGAAAAGATTAAAAATTACAACAGTTTAAACAATCAAGAAGTTAAAACGAAAAATTTTAAAACAATAATACGAATGAAAAAGTAGAAAGGCAGCAAGATGCCTATGTGTAGCAATTATTCATAAATAAATATAAGTGTTTGTCGGTTTGTGTGTGTGTTTTTATATCCTGCAACAGAGGCGTTTTTTTAAGCTACACATTTTCTTTAAACTACTGCCGAGATACAACCACATTATTAAAATGTGTGTATATTGTTCAATAAATAAAATTTCAATATATTTGTTACAATATACAAAATATCTAAAATTTATAATATAAAGTATGTGTCTAGTACAAATAGTTTTATGTGGTGTATGGGAATGAACTTGTTCAAATAACAAATGAAACATTTAGTCCATTATGTATTTCAGTTTGTAAAAATATATAATTAATTAATTAATCATAGTTTATTTCTTCCAGTTTACAACAATTTAGCAAGCATGTCGTCTTTATTTTAATTATTCTGTTTCTGTTGAAGCCAGTCTCGTAGTACTGCAATTTTTACATGGCCAAAACAAACTCCATCACAATGTGACTCTTTGGAACTCCACCTGAATACGCATAAGCTGACACTTCCGTAGTTACAATTTCAAGTTTGCCTTTCCTATCGACTAAATGTCATGCTCTGCTATTATTCTATCATCTTTACCATTCTGCTGAACGTTCCAGTAAATATCTCAATAGTTAAATATTCGTAATAACAAAGTTGCACTGGGACTACGTCACTTTTTAGATAGTTAGCTGTTTGAATCAATACCGCTTCCTATTCTGAGGTACTGTGACTCTATTCTTAGCATGCACTTGTACAATCTACTGTTCTTGGGATAGATCTAGTTAGCATTGGATGGAAATAATGGGAAGAAAATTTTACCACAAGTCGTGCTGTGGTTGTGGGCGATTCGATACGTACTATCTATTGGAAGATAAACTGTTATAAAGGTAGACGAGAGGAGGAGAGTTTCAAAAAATGACAAAAAATAATCATAACAATATGTAGCCGGGGGATAGTTAACGAAAACCCAGATGATGATATCTTAACAAGGTGACAAGAGAGAGGAAGGAGAGCAATAACGTAAGGAAGCGGGAGAACAATATTGATGAAAGAAAAGTTCATTACCTCACTAACATGATGATCAACCTTGGCTTACAGCATCGTATAGAGTCTGTCTGTTCTAATATTCTCTCTATTGGCGTATTCTTGTATCCCCAAGCATGGCTTGACATTTTTAACAGTTACCTTAGAACGATTTGTATAAAACAGCTCTTCATTTGTATGTGACTGTATACCATATAAGGTATATACTGAAGATTTTTCAGACAAGGATAGCAAACAGAATCAAAATTTTGTTTTTCTGATGATGGAGGCAATGCTTTTATGGATTGTGAAATGCCTTCACATAAAGCAGTTCGTTTGTTTTTTGCAATAGGATAATGTGGCCTGTTATAAAAACATCTTGCTACATCTGGTAATCCCTTTATTGGCTTATGCTTATGGAATTAATATCACATAATTTATTTACATGCAACACTGGGATGGCAAGTTATTACTTGATGTTCACCTAGTGAAATTAATGAAGACGCTGAAAACTTGTTTATAGAAAGATAGCAATTGTGTCACATGAACACAGGCAGTTGTTGGACTCGCATCTCATAATAGTCTCTGTAACATTATCGTGTAACTGGTAGACCATAATAAGGAATGGTTACCAAAAGTGCTTGAAAATACTGAAACTTTGGCAGGGTGCCTCATGAAATCTGTCAAGAAAGCTAATGATATCTTTTTCATTTACAGTATACTAGTCAATAAGGCAGAAATAATCTACAATGAAAAATATGTTTTTCTATATGAAAGGCGTTTCTAATAAAAATGTCTTCATAATTCCTAACTCTTTATGAAGTGTTGTATATTTGATGGCTAATTTAAAAGTTAAAAACTTGAATAATTAAATTTTAATCACATTTTTATAAAAAGAAACTGATATAAAACTTTACAATCAATATACAAACCAGTAAAATTCTACTTATGAAAAGTTATTATTATGAATAACGTTATCTAAAAATCAAAACTGTTTGCTGTGACCTCAGTGTTGAATTGTTGTTTTTTTTTGTCAAGTTTTGAGTAAAGCTACTTCAGGACTTCCTGTTCTAGCCATCCCAAAATTTAAAGTGATAGATTAGAGGGAAGACAGATAGTAAACACTACACACTACCAACTCTTAGGCTACTATATTTGAATAGTTGAATTTAACAGCCATTATTATAAAATACCTATGACTCCAAAATGTGGAATATAATGTTTTGGTGTTAACAGTGTGTGAACCATGAATTCTTCAGTCCACATTATGGTACACCAACCACTGTGCCGTACTCAGCTCTTTATACTCATTCCATAAGTAAAAATGTATTTTTCACCATTTTAATCATTTATATTTTTTAAAATTTTGCATTTAATTTGTTTCTACGCAGAATTGGCATAAACACATGATAAAAAAAATTTAAGTTGCTTATTTCTAATTACCTTTGTGTATTTGGTGCTCACATAGCATATAATACCTATTTTATCAATGAAAATATTGAAACATAACAACAGCAAAATGATTTCACTAGCTATGTGATAATGTTTATATATTCCAACTGATGAATGCTGTGAAAGAATAATCAGTCATGTGGTAATTCTACTGTAAAAGAAGATATACGAAGTTTGCTACCAAATCAAAACCAATATACTTTCAGAGTTTTACATAATTATAAACGTAAAACGTTAAATGGAGCTCCATCTCGAACAAAGAAAAATATTAATGAATTCACAAGTACAGTAGAGAAGATCAGTCCTTTGTCTATGCAAGTATGCACATTTTTTTTTCTGTGAGGAAGCCAAGAGGGTCTAACAGACATGGGCTGTTGTAAAAGGTTGTTAGTTTTCAACCTGTTCTACTACCCCTATATGAAACTTTCTAAGTGGACAACCATGGAATCAACTACTAAAAATATTTGAGAACATTTTATGTCACGCAGCATAATAGAAAAAACAAAAAACGAGCATTTCTCTGTTTCCAAAGTGCATACGCTTTATTTAATCATATTACTAAATGTAAAATTACGAAAAATAGAAAGTGCTATGACATTTATTGTTCATCATTTTGACAAAAGAACAGTTATACACTACAAATATAGTGATAATAAAATATTAAAAATAATTTATATGTCTTAACATTTTATATATCTACTTATTATCAAATTTGAAATAAATGATGAGGACTACATTACACAGTATTATTTTAAAGTACATATATTTTATATGGTAGAGGAAGCTGTATGAAAAAACAACACAATAGAGAAAATAAAGCAGCTTACTGGTGTGCCTTTTAAGGCAATCTTAATACTAATATCATAATCTTAATGGTGTATCTTGGTTCACAAACCACTGTACCCGGTAGAAAAGTGGCAAGCCTTTGAAGTTACAATGATACAATCAGGAGTTCGACTCCCCATCGATGAACACAGCAGATAACTCGATGTGGCGTTGTTATAACAAACAAACACACACAAACCACTTGAATCTGATTGAGTTATCATCATCTGACTCACTACTGGAAGAAATCTGCTGGAAGTACATGCCGAAGGATTGATGCAGTTTGACATGCGAGCTTTTGTAAATGATACCCTGCTCAAGTCTGTTGTTCAGGACAATAAGCTCCTTACTAATTTTTTATTGTACAAGTGATAGGCTGTGCAAATTACTAAAGAAGTTACAATATCTGAGATTTGTTGAAGAAGTTCTGTGACACCACCAACATTTTCCTATAACCTACTGTAACTTTGTTCGCTACTTTTACTGGAGGCTGGCATATGAAATCTGATAGCAAACTGATTGCAAAATTGAAGGGAGAATTTCGTACAACCTTGGGTGCAGCATTCATGAATACTTCAGGTTATAGCGCATTTTGAGCTTTACTTTAGCAAGACTTCGTGTCTTTTCTCAGAATTTTGGCAGAGTTTCTTGTTTGTTATCAACCATGCTGAATGCCTGTAATTGTTAAAGTTTCTTTAGTACATCACAAGACATATGTTGATGTATAAATGAAACCCGATTCGTGAGTTTGATTCAGAGAGGAAAACCTGAGTCTAAGTGTTTCATAAGTTTAATTTTTTAAGGTACATTAATGGTAGTTTTTTTGTATTTTGTTCCCCAAGTCATTCAAATATTGACGACATTCATCTCTCAAAGATTTTATTAAGAAACCTTCTATATCTTGTAAAAGGATGACTCCCAGTCACTTTATCAGAGTTATAAACGTTTGGTGGATTGGTTATGTCATAAGTGCCTCACACTGTGTGATAGGAAGTATCATTTGCTTCCATGTCGTGTCTAGGACCAATAACTCTCATAAGTATGTCCTTTCTGTGTAGTAGTTTTCTTTCTCTATAATAAAATGCTGATTTTTGGTAGCCACTTTACAAAGTGCTACTCGTAATCTGAGGGTCGCGGGTACGCGCCCGAGTCGCGCCAAACATGCTCGCCCTCCCAGCCGTGGGGGCGTTATAATGTTACGGTCAATCCCACTTTTCGTTGGTAAAAGAGTAGCCCAAGAGTTGGCGGTGGGTGGTGATGACTAATTGCCTTCCCTCTAGTCTTACACTGCTAAATTAGGGACGGCTAGCACAGATAGCCCTCGAGTAGCTTTGTGCGAAATTCCAAAAACAAACAAACAAAATATATGTATATATTTATCATTTTGTGTAATATTTTGTTTGTGTTAATAAATAACGTATTAACTTGTATTTTAATATCGCATTTTAAAGGGTAAAACGGCTATATTGTCCATGTGGCATGTATATCTTAATAAAAACTTAGCAAAGTTAACTCTCATCTTGATTATTTCACGAATATAAAATTCATTCACTTCTCTAGTTTCAGTTATATCTATATCTAATTTGATAAAATTAGTTATATTAATTAAAATTTAACTTTTTTTAATCTGTCGGATTTTAAAACCACATTAACTTCATTTTCACTCAAACTCTTTCATGATCTGAGAGTTCATTCTCTTTATATTTGAAGCTTTTTCCAGAGTTGTAATGGTTAAAAAGGTTAAGGTAAGGCCATCTATTCGTGCTTTTGTGTTGTTAAGAATCTTAAATTTGAGGATTAACTATTGAACTCTGAACACTTGTAGTAACAATTCTCTAAACAACAGAAAGATTAGCCGTACAACTAACTATGTGTGTGTCTCTCTTTGCCTTTGTAGTTAAGCATAAAGATACACGATGAACTACCTGTACTAGCCACGGATATTGAATGCCTATTTTAAACGTTATAAACTCTAGGACTTACCATCGTGTCACCAGATCACACGGACCGTTCTCCTGAAGTTATATGCAACAGTAAAGTAGACCTTTCATTTAATGCCCGTTAAGACATATTAAATTAGTAATACTAAATAATATCAATCAACCAAATTTCTAATCATGTTACATGAGCAACAGTTTGTTATATATAGTAAATGGTTGCGAAATAGAAGCCCACACAGAGAAAACATCAAATAAAGTATCTGTTTGTAATGGAAGATGAGACTGAAAGTATTTATTTCAATAAAACAAGAAGTAAATTACAAGCTGTTGAAATATACTGCGGTTGAATCCCCACGTCTGTTTTTTTTTAGTATTAAAAAATGTCTCTAGGTATACAGGATGTCTAACAAGAACTCATAATTAAGTCCAGATGTTGGGGTAGATCTCCCAGTAACTGAGAAAAAAAAACAAAAAAACATTTGGACTCTTTTATTACTAAATTATTAAAATACAAAGCTTTAATTCTCAAAACAGTTTCACCTAAATAATTAGTCTTAGAAGATAAATACTATTGTTTTACATTTTGTTTGCATGTTTTGAATTTTGCGTAAAGATACACGAGGGCTATCTGCACTAGCCGTCCCTAATTTAGCAGTGTAAGACCAGAGGGAAAGAAGTTAGTCATCACCACCCACCGCTAACTCTTTAACCAACGAATAGTGGGTTTGACCATTACATTAAAATGATTCCACGGCTGAAAGAACAAGCATGTTTGGTGTGACGGGCATTGCAGCCCGCCACCGTGATTCGAGTCGAATGCCTTAACCACCTGGCCATGTCGGGCCACATACCTTGTAAGACTGTTGAAATCTTTCCACGAAACTAAACGTGATAATCATACCACTTTCTAAATATAATATTAACCTATACATAATGTGACTTTTGAATAATAGGAAAATATAATTTAAAATTAATATAAACATTTCTTTGTTTTATAATTTTAGCGCAAAGCTACACAAGGGCTATCTGCACATAACTGTCCCTAATTTTGAACTAATAGACTAGAGGGAAAACAGCTAGTATAAACACAAAAAGCCAACCCTATGACCACCCCAATCTAAATACTGATATTTTTCCGTCGCGTCTCAAAGTGCAGAAAGATTTGTTGCCACAAACAGGACGTGAAACTGTAACCGTCGGATTTACAGACTTCACACTCAACTCTCTAGGATACACCCGGTTACGAAAACATGCATAATTTGGTAAGAGTTACTTATTTCTCTTTTACATAATAAAGAATAAAAATAAGTATCACGATATTGTGTGGTTTGTTGTTGTTTTTTTAATGAGCATGAGTAACGTTGGTGCTAATGTTTGTTACATCTTGGTTTATTGTGTCATTTGAATTGATAATCGTGCTAACTTTTACAATAAAGATATATTCAGAATTATCTGCGCCTCTTCAACAGTTTGAATCTAAAAAAACTTTACAATCAATTTATAGTTAAATGCAATAAATTAGCTAGTTTATACTTATCTTTATATATTATAATTTATCACCAGCACGTGTTGTTATATAAAGTCATTTTTTTAAACTTAGCAATATAAATAGTCCCGTGTAATACCAGGATGATAATTACAATGCTCAACTTTGACTTCTCATATGGAACTTGAAAATAGCACTTAATAAGTGAAAATAGCTCTGCTTATAATATTTTTTAATAATTTGTATGATAGTACCTTGAACCTCTTCTTAAAATAACTAAAATTCCTTAAAGGTAGTTCGTGAATTCATACAAGTTAAGCAGCTGGAACCATTTTTTTTTTAAATACGTGAATTTCTTTATATATGTATATAGTTTACTAAGTTATACTAGTTAATGACTTATTTATTAAAGTTGTTACAGTCAATTAAACACTCACGCACTCTTACCTCTTCTCGACTCAATATTAGATCATTGACATTCACTACGTTGTATCTGACGTTTCGACAACCATAATACATGTTGTGTGAATGACAATAATGAACTTTTATTTCGTGTGAAAATAATTAAGCCTTAAATCCAAAAAGACGTAGAGGAAAATAAACTGAAAGTGTTCTGTAGTAGTATAGATGACGTATGAAGTTAGACAATTTTCCAATTCCTTACTATTATACAAGCTTCAAGCACAGGAAGTACTCTCATGGTTGCGTATGTAGGCTTGAGAAATATTCTGCGGTAACAAAATTTACATGAATTGTACATGAGACAGTATACTACAACTTTATACAAGTACAGTGTGTTTCGCCGAGTAGTCTGAGTCAGACTTCACCAAGCGTGAGAACACAGCTGGTTATAGTGACCCACATGAGTAAAGTAACCTTCAGGTAAGCTCCCGACTAAATACACTGCAAAGAGCCGTTGTTATTTTTAAAAGTTGGTGTATTGAAAACTCGATAAGTTTGCAGTTGTCTAACGAACTGTTTGGACAGCACGAAACACTCCGTACGTGAACAGTTTTGTCATTGTAACTCCAGCACACGGTTCCACTTCAAATTAAACCAGTGCACCATTCCTTTTCATATTGGACATCGTTACGTGTACAATCGGCTCTAGATTTTGGTGTTACCGCAAAAAGGAAGGGTGTATATAAGTCAGTTTTTTAGTGTGAAAATTTTATACCCATCAACAAATTATTGAATATTCACCTAAGCACTCATACAAAGATATATTTACTAATTATGTTAAGAATTTCTCAGAATTCCTCCACGCTGAAGTGGTATTGGAATGGTAAATGTGATACACATCCTATGGAAACTGAGAACACGGAATTCTGGAACATCAAAACTCAAGGTAAGTGATTTTTGAAAACAAAGAATGTAGCTTAAACTAGAATGAAGCAGTTGTAGCTGTTTGAATAGTCAAGTGAACGACTAAAATCATCATTTAGTATTTATATTAGAGAATTGCAAATTTCGTAAGGTGTTTTTCAGTTTGTTTGACAAATGAGGATTCTTGATAAATTGAGGAACAATCATTCTACTGAGGTTCAGTGGTTATAATTAGATAATATTTAAGCTATGCGTCGAGATTCAGTATTAAAAGAATAACGAATAAATTTATATTATGTTTAATAGTATCACCTAACATAGTAATCATGCCCATCCTATCAGAAATATCTTGTTATCAGGTTTTCAATAATTTGAACATTTGCAATAAGTTCGATTAAAAAAGGAAACTTTCGAGATTCCACAAAATCTTTAGAAATTACAGTAGTTTTGTAACATTAACTGTTTGTTTTTGTTTGAGTTATTTTGATGTCAAAGTTAAGAAAACAAGGTAAATCTGTTGAAATGTATGATTTACGTAATATTTTTATCATTTACATAATCCAAAAACTTAAATCACTCAGAGTTTCATTTTGTTATGCTTTAGAAAGAGGTAACTCTTGTGTGAGAAAATATATTTTCATATACTTGTTAATTGGTCATTTTAAATGGCTTATGCATGAGATAGATTTTGTGGATAATGTTATAGGCTTAAACAGATTATCAGTGGCGGATTTAAGGTTGTGTAGACCCAATAGGTTAATAATCGTTGTGGGCCCGACATCCCATGTAATTTTACGTATAATAAAATTATCAATAGGGTCCTATTAAGATCATGGGCTCTGGGGCTGAGTTTCCTTTAACTAGTTAAGCCCTTAATTATGTACGCCACTGCACATTATCAATAATGTAGACCTTTCATGAGCTAGGATTATTATAAATAAGAAAATATTTTACGAAGTAATGAAATAAATATTTGTTAAAGGGTCATTGGCTAAACCAGTTTGCTTTCGTACTATCTATTCGAGAGAATCTGATGTCTTCGCTGTTATAAATTATTTGTTTTATTCTTTATGGTATTATTTATTCTTTAAAATAACATTCAAACGTGATGAATAATTACGTCCTTGGACTCATATTGTTCACCTAAAATATATAAGGTAAAGAGTAGTATTGTATGGTATAATATGGATAAATGGTTCTCATTCAAAGAACAAAACTTTCACAGTTACCCACTTGCTTCGTTGTGTTATGTTCTTTGAGCGTTTGGGATATTACAACGAGAAGGCGATCTTAGTTACTTCGATCACTGGTACATAACAGCGTAAATTAATGCATTTTTGTGCATAATAAAGTGTATTATCAATTGACAAAAATCTACACGTGACAAGTTTTGGTATGGATATTCTCACGCACATGCTGGGGATTCGGCCGAAATCCTTATTTTTGTGATGTGAAAAAAATTATGCTTATATAATTATAACGTAGCTGCTTATGATTTTTAACATTTTCTACTTCGTCTAAATCCTTCTGATAAAGCATTAACTTTTTTTTTGAAAAAGTCGCATGAACCCAGACCCTCGTTGCATTATCACAATGTGTGTTGACTTTTGGTCCTACAAATTAACCCCTTCCCATCTCAAGCGTACAGGCCTGGAATATTAATTTTGTAAAAGGCAGGAAGATGGTTTCGATGGCTGTTTTTAGTAGCTTTCTTAAAACCGTATTAGCAATAAAGTAGTTTCATATTAACATAATACAGTATGATTCTAAAATTAGGGATAAAGATCTAAAAAAAATGATTAAAAATCGCCGAAATATTGAACCTGGTTCGATAGAATACTGGTTATATGTGTAAAAGGGTTATCCCGTGTACTTTACAAAGCCAAAATCACGATTAAAAAAAAAAAAGAATGCACCATTTGGCAAACTACGTGTTATTACATCAGAACGAATCTAAAACTGCTTTAAATATAATAGTTTACAGAGCTGATTTTTTCTACTTCTGCTGATGGTTTTTTTCCTGAAGAAAAGAAATCTAAGGCAATATATAAAAACAATGATGTGAGAAAAATCTGTCAATAATTACGTTTTATGAGCGATGTATCCACGGAAGCTTTAGTAGTAAGTCCAAGAGCTTCTAACACTAAAATTAAGGGATCAATCCCTGCAGCGGGATAGAGCAGATTGCCCATTTACGCTTTGCGCTTAAAAGAAATAAAATCGTGAAAGGTATACACACAGGTGAGCTATGAAAAGCTGTAAAATCTAACTCTACATTATTACTACAATACGTTCACTTAAAGACTATTTTTTAATCCTAGTCGACATCATCTTTTCAACTTTGATCCAAAAATAAGTTGATTGGTCGAAGTATTTCACGAAAACTGATAAGTTGTAGAATGTTCTTCATATCAATTGAGGTAATAATAAAATGTTTGGATTTATTGGAACAGTTAAAATAATCTAATAAAGAATAAATTAGATCAACTTAGGTTAATGAAGTTATAAATAACTCAGGATTTGATGGAACCCTTAGTGATGTGTTTGCTATATAAAAAATAATAACTTGGCTAAAGTTCGCTTGTAAAACATTCTACTTTAGTAATGTGTATTAGTTAACCATCAAATCGATAAAATGGAAAAGGTGTGCGAAGTGTGAAAATAAACTGCGAAATGGCATTCCTAAGGTTTTAAAAACAATTAAATATAGAGAGAGAGAAAGAGAGGCAGAAAGAAAGGGATTCACTTAAAAGGATTCGCCATGTTAAAACACTTTGAATTATTTAATGACTAATATAAAGTGTATAAATTTATTATCATTTACAAAAACAAACATGAGTGATAAGATTACATAGAAACACGTTTCTTTGTAAGGGTCGAGCGTTGCCTATGATTAGACTTTGGATATGCGGATCAGTTTTTGCATCCTATCATCACAAGAAGTTAATGAAATAAATAATAATAATTGCAATACGCATTTTGAGGCCGTAGATGCGTTATATAGAAAACATTCTAATCCCACTATTCGATCCATACGGGTAGCCCGAGAGTTGGCCGTATGAGCTGTTGAGTAGCTCTTTAGTTCAATGGTCTACCAACTTTTATTATTGTGCCCCTTTTTCTAAATATACGTTTTCACGCTCCTCGCACTGTGTATATTATTTGTGGAAATACTGTACAATGTACAGTTGTTATTATTATATTAGTTAATAGTAGTAATGTTTATGCGAAAGTTTTAAAACTTTCGCATTTTTAAATTTATATTTTCAATTAAAACGTATAAGCTGCTACAGTCGAAGCTGCGTGTCCCACGAAAATTAGTAACGGCTTTATATATATATATATAATACGTTTGGCTTTCGAAAGTAAATCTAAAACGAAAAACAGACGTTGACAATGCGTTTCATTTTAAAAGGACTATTTAAAGCTGCAATTATGTGATTTTAGGAATAGTTTCTCTACTTTTTATTACGCAGTTAAACAGCTTTCACAAAAGAAAAAGGGTAAAGTAAATATTTTATTCTTGCATGCTTGTGTATATGCATAAAAATTACTTTCACAAAATGGTAATCGTCTGTGAGTTCTCTTAAATAATAAATACTTCTAGGTAACCTTAACCCATTTCTTATTAGAACTGACCTTGTTGTGATCTTTTTTGTATGCAGTTTTTCATTACATTCTCTGCTTTCCTACCTTGGACTGGTTTTACTGTCATTTCATCGTGACCTTTCATGTAAAACTTTGCTGAACGGTTCATTGTCTGGTACATAAAAAAATGTCGGAAAAGAAACTCAACTTGTGTTTCTTGTAAACATATTTAGGGATGAAAAACACCTTGAAGTACTGACTACATAGCTTTCTATACATATTGTTTATACATGTGTGAGTGTTTATTAAATGAAAGATAACACCCATTATATAGAAACAATCGAGTAGTGTAGCAATCCATCATGTGTTTTACGAAATAGAAGTAATGTTTATTATACTAAGAAACAACGAACTCTATAATTATTCTTAGAGTATATGATTTGGAGTAAAACAAAACCCACAGAAGCGAATTCATCAAGTTCTTTGACTGTTTCTCGTATTTATGTATATGAATGGCTAAATGAAAAAGATATCAAGTTCTATGGCCATCAGAGGTGTCGCTTAAGCACTAGCGCAACGTATACTAACAAATATTATAAATAATGCTTTATATGCAAAAGTTTTACAAGCTTACAAACAATAAAGAGTCTTCTATCTAATCTGGAACCGAATATTTTATCGCTTCATGATGAACGAATCAATTTTGAATTGATATCAGAAGAGTTCACCAGATAACTAGCTAGCTTCTTCATTGAGCACGCGTCAATTTTTCACTGTCCTCATAGAAATACTAACATCAGAAGTTAATTTACTGAAGTTAAACAATTTGTAATGCTTGAAATCTATAAACATTCCTAGTAAAATATCTGTAGTTTCCCGATTATAAACTTTAAATCACTGTTATAGCTTTCGAGGCTTATAGTATATCAACAATAATATACTGTCTCTCTGCTTGTTGCAATGGCTACTGTTTACAATCGTTAGGCGAGATTCTCGAAATTTCAGTTGTTGACAATACTGATGATGTGCTAGTGCTTCCATAAAACATATATTGTTTATTTTTTACGCTCGAGAATCTTCTACAAATTTAGAAAATAGGGGGAGATTTCGCTATACACATTTAAGAGTAAGTAACATGCATTTCTAAATATAAGTTTCACTCACACAAGCGTCGAGATTAAAATAAATTTATAATAGTAAATCCAGTACTATAGAAAACCATGATCGATATCATACTGAAATGCTATAAATTCTCGAGCCCTGAATCTTTCAAGCACCAGGCGACACCTCCGGTGACCATCACTCGTGTACATATATAAGTAGGAGTTGATCCTATAACAAGACGTATGTCAAGTTCCTTGATAAACCTTTCTCTGTGTGTATTTTGAACAGACGGAAAATGTATAACAAGGAGTATGTCAAGCTCCATTACCAGCTAAGGTGTGTGAATATAAAAGAAACGTAGATCCAGTGATAAGAAGTATATCAAGTTATCTGACAAACCGTCGTGTGGCTATTTAGGATAGAAGGAGATTCTATAACACGAAGAATTTCAAATTCTGTGATCATTCCTCGTGTGTGTGTGTGTGTGTGTTTAACAAGGCGATCCTATAATAACCGAGGCCCACACCGAGCTCTCTTATCACCTATCGAGATTAGCAACAACTGATGTTTTTTTTGCACAAGTTACATTGGTTTTTTGGTCAATCATTAGTGTGTTCTTAGAAGAACTAAATAACAGTATTGTGGTCATAAAGTGTTGTTAAAACGCAATTGCAATTAAAATTCCTCCTATGACAACAACCAGTAACTTTCACAAACACGAACCAAAATGTAGTTAACATCGTGACTGTTTTACTTTGTACAAGATAGTTATTAATAGTTATATAGACATACTGAGGTAGTAACAGTTATTCTAAGTTACGCTATCCATAAGCTTATTGATAAAGTCTACGTCGATATAAATAACTTCTAATTAGTGTCTTCCTGATGAACGTTCGCATGAAGAAAATGATTTAGGTATGCTTGCTCAGAATGTTAGTTCTCAACATCAGGGGCGAATCACAACCATTTTTACTTTGTTACATTCAATCTTTTGTTATTAATCTATCACTTACACATTTATTAGGATCCTCGTTAAGTTTTTGGTTTTCAATATTGTCCACAGTTAGGTTCTAGATAACCGTGTTAAATTATTAATCACTAATATTTCAATATATCAATTCCTTTTGAGATATTTTACTTTGAAATTGTGTTTTTAATATCATGTGACGCAAGCTTGTTCGAAAGTGTTCAAAATTGCAAGATCGATCATTACTGCTGAGATTTTAACGCAGTCATTTGTATGTGCTCATTTATTGTGGGTATAACTAGGAGAGAAGTGTTTTGAATCAACTGAATATCTCTAACAAAGTAATGTTAGAAAGTAAGTTTGCATTCATTATACAATTAGAACTTATAATTAAGTACTCACGGCTTTTTTTCATAATGAAACACAGGCTTAGTAAGAAAAATATTCAACAGCGGTATCGTGTACTTTTCCATTAGCGTTAATGTATGTGTTTTCTTTTATCAAAGTCACATTACCGTGAGCGTTAAACACGTCATAATGGCATGCGTCGCAATAAAGAACGTAAAGTAGTTGATATAATGAAATTATATTTCTATCTGTGAGAGTAATTTTGACAAAAAAAAACCTCCATTTGTAAATTAATATATGAGTCTACGCTAGTTATAGCGTTATAGTTTAATTCAAATGTTTTAGATAAATATAAAACAGATAAATATTTATTATTACAGAGCGTGACACTTTGCACCAGTGTTGTCAAACAAACATAAATATAATATTATAATGGCAATTTTCCCAAAATAGCGCAAAACCTATGTTAATTTATGCTATTAGTTTGTTGTCCTGTTTTTTAAAATCATTCTAACAGTACAAGAGCGTAAAAATAAATTTACAGAAGGAGGTGTTATGTTTGGAGGAGAAAGGAAATGAGTTGAGGACCATTTTCACGAGTTCGAATTTTATGGATAATGGTACATTTTGATGATATCTAAGACTATTTTTACACCTTTTAGATGTGTATGTAACCCTATACAGTTCACATTTTAGGGGTGTGATCGCATCCTTCTTAATTATGGGCGTGTAGTACCACTTGATCTACATCCTCATTTACATGTCTTTGTTTTTGTTTCTGCGAATATCAGGAGTACCGTGCTCTTGCATATATCGCATACATGCAATATATATATATATATACACTGGTGGCCAAATTCTTAAGGTCAATGGACATGAAGAAAAAATATGCATTTTGCGTTGTTAGACTCAACCACTTATTTGAGTAGAGCTTCGAAAGATGAAAATAAGAAAAGGGTTTGTTTGTTTGTTTGTTTGTTTTTAATTTCGCACAAAGCTACTCGAGGGCTATCTGTGCTTGCCGTCCCTAATTTAGCAGTGTAAGACTGAAGGGAAGGCAGTTAGTCATCACCACCCACCGCCAACTATTGGGCTACTCTTTTACCAACGAATAGTGGGATTGACCGTCACATTATAACGCCCCCACGGCTAAAAAAAGCGAGTATGTTTGGCGCGACAGGGATGCGCACCCGCGACCCTCAGATTACGAGTCGCACGTCTTAACACGCTTGGTCATGCCGAGCCTATAAGAAAAGTGAAAATAAAAATAAAACTTTTTAAGCACTTAATAGGGAAAATGTGAACACTATAAAATTAGCCTAAAAACTAGATGGTCAAAAGTTTAAGACCATATTGAAACGAAACGTTAATCGGTAAACAACTACGAAATTTAGTCATTTGTGTTCAAGCATTAGCGTTCAACATCTCCCACTGACATCTCCTGTGTTACATTAGGTAAAAACATGGTAAAAGCTAAAAAGTTGACAGAGTTTGAACGTGACAGAATTTTCGAGCTAGTGAAACTGGGCATAGTAAAACTACTGTCGCAAGTTTCTTAAAAGATCCTGAGAGATACGGAACAGGAATTTCAAGTGTTCGGCCAAAGAAAATTTCGCAGGCGTTGAGCAGGAGGATTCGACGGGCTGTCCGGCAAGACACCAGTCGATCTTCGAACCAGATTAAGGCTCTTACGGACGCAGAATGCAGCTCAAGAACAATAAGACGGCATTTACGAGAGAAAGGCTTTAAAAACTGTAAACGTCTTCAAAGGTCACGCCTTATTCCACACCACGAAACAGCTCGGTTAAACTTTGCTGAGAAGCACCAAACATATGACGTAGAAAAGTGGAAGAAGGTTTTTTCTCATCAGAGACAAAATTTAACCTGGTTGGTCCAGATGACTTCCAACGTACCTGGCACGATAAGGATATCCTATCGGAGACATTTTCTACACGACCCAGTGGAGGAGGTTCCATCATGATCTGGGGTGCTTTCTCCTTCCATGGAACAATGGAGCTTCAGGTTACACAGTGGCGTCAAACAGCAGCTGGCTGCATTGGCATGTTGGAGAGAGCATTCTTATTGACTGAAGGTCCTCGCTTGTGTCAAAATGACTGGATCTTCCAGCAGGACAACGCTGCAATCCACAATGCCCGCAGGACAAAGGACTTTTTCGTGGCGAATAACGTGATTCTTTTGGACCATCCAGCGTGTTCGCCCGAACTGAACCCCATTGAAAATGTTTGGGAGAGGATGGCCAGGGAAGTCTATAGAAATGGACGTCAATTCCAAACAGTGCATGATCTTCGTGAAGCCATCTTCATCACTTGGAATAACATTCCAGCCAGCCTTCTACAAACGCTTATATCGACCATGTCAAAACGATTGTTTGAAGTTATTTGCAATGACAACCGTGCAACTCACTACTGAGTTCCTGTTTAGGACTTTTTTTGGTATGGTCTTAAACTTTTGACTAGCTAGTATTTAGGTTATCTTCATACTGTTCACATTTTCCCTATTAAATGCTAAAAGTTTTATTTTTATTTTCCCTTTTCTTAATCTCATTTTTTAAAGTTCTACTCAAATAAGCAGTTGAGCCTAACAACGCAAAATGCATATTTTTTCTTTATGTTCATTGGCCTTAAGATTTTGGCCAGCAGTGTATGTATGTATGTGTGTGTAAACCAGAAACAAAACAAATAGTATAAATTGAGAGGCACTAAACTTTATTTTAATAATGTTGTATGTTTTCTTATAACAAAGCCATTTTAGGTTATCTGCTGAACCCACCGATGGGAATCGAACAGCTGATTTCAGCGTTGTAAATTCGTAGACTTTGATAATGTTCAAGTTCAGTAAAGCCCTCTGATCCCTTTTAGTGTACATTTTTAAATATACAAGCGGCGCTCCTGAGAAGTGGCTTTCTGTCATATTATTTCAGTTTTCATAGAATATTATCTTGAATAACAAACACTAACAAAATCCATATCTATTGTACAGTCTACCAAGAGACTTGCTCTTGTGTAATGAACATTATAACTAAAATTTATCCGGATATTTCAACCTCTGTAATTCAGATCCGCCGTATTTGTTGTATAGCTTATCTGTAATAATCATTAAGATTCATCTTATTTATTGTAAAGTGAGAGATTTGTTCCTCGGTAAGAATATCGGAATAGGAGCTCTTATTCACTTCAAGACTTATATGCAGGTTTATATTCATTTTGTTAGATCGAGATACTGCTCTCTTGTGCTAACACTCTTAACAATAGATTTTAGTTGAATATTTCTTTCGTCTTTGTGAAACTATTAACTCGCTCATTCTCCCACAAACTTTGTTGTATGAGGATCATGAAAGTTGAGAGACCAAAAATTAAAAAATGACTGCTTTAACTTTTAATATGATCCCCTGGTAAATAAGTGGAAAAGTGAAGTGTTGAAGGTAGCTTTCTAAAACTAATTTGGGCCCGGCATGGCCTAGTGCGTTAAGGCGTGCGCTTCGTAATCTGAGGGTCGCGGGTTCACGCCTGAGTTGCGCTAAACATGCTCGCCCTCCCAACCGTGGGGGCGTTATAATGTGATGGTCAATCCCACTTTTCGTTGGTAAAAGAGCAGCCCAAGAGTTGGCGGTGGGTGGTGATGACTAGCTGCCTTCCCTCTAGTCTTACACTGCTAAATTAGGGACGGCTTGCACAGATAGCCCTCGAGTAGCTTTGTGCGAAATTCCAAAACATACTAAAACTAATTTTAATCTTAGGTACTGGAGGAATAGGGGTGTGAATTATCAAATGAAACAATGAAATGAAAATAAGACTTTTGTTTAAAAACACTAAATATATTTGAAATTCATATTTTATGTGCAATTTGCTAATCAGAAAACTGGATCACAAAATCCGGAAATACACATGATATTTGTAGAGAAGTCTGTCATACGTACAAGTTTAGACTCTGCTACTGAAAGTAACACAAAGCACACGGCATCAAGTGGATTTAGCGACATCTGATTAGAACTCAATGCAAAGTTTGTAAAATTGAAATATATACTGCGAAAAGTGATATCGTGTTATATTTGTATGTAAAATGATCTAACATATTAGAAAGTAGACACATTTAAAACATCATAGTAAACTAGTATATTTCAAATAGTTTGTTAAAACATGATCAGTATTACCACGATCTTGGCCTCCCATTTTGCAGTCCTTCTAGCGTGTATAATTTTAATGCGTCTTAAAATGTTTGTAGTTAGCAGTTGTTTATTGTTCGTGAAGTTCAGAGAAAAATGAAACACATATTGTGTTAAATCTCATTCGAGGAAATGCCATAACTAGTTTTATTTTTGTGAGAGAATATTTCCCTTAACAGCTAAAATCGCTTGTCAAATGATAATATAATTGCAATTTTTCATATAAGTAGCAGGGCCAGAGTTTGTTTGTATGTCTTTATTTCTCTTCCTCTCTCTTAAAATTTATTAACGACTGTGTTTATTAGTAATGAAATTAAAAAAGTCTGTAGGACAATCAAGGTAAACAGAAAAAGTTTGGGATGAATCACGATACGCGCTGGTATTATTATTATACATTTATATACTTTCACTCAAAGGTCTTGTCTATAATTGATGTCTTTCACGTTGTGAACGTTACATCAGAATTAATGGCACTTTTCTTTATTCTAATGAAGGGGTCAAAAACAGTACAGAGAATCAATCACTTTATTTGAAGAGTTTGTATATGCTAATAGAGTTACGTTTTGGCGCGAGTACGAACTATAATGTTATGGGCATGTTTATCCACAATCTTCTAAGCATACTTCGAAATAATCGATTTTCACGAGAAACGATTATCAGAACATACTGTAACATCACAACAATCCTGTTTGCACTACTTATCTGTTAAATCCTCTAGAGTGTAATAATAGACACTGCAAGAAAGGGGCTTTCGATTTCCGTGGTGGACAGAGCACAAATAGCCCGTTGTGTAGTTTTGTGCTTAACTCCAAATAATCTTATTTATTTAGAAATATAATTTAATATAAAAACAATAATACAATTTATAATAATGATTGATGCACAAATTTTTCAAACTTACAACAATATTGAGTTTTCTGTCTTATCTAAAAATGAATATTTTTTCGACGGTTCACGATGAGCGATTGATTTCGAATATCGTATCGCTTCACGGTTATTTAGCTAGCTGTTTCAATGAGCACATGTAAGATTTTCACAGCGGAAAATATCTAATGTCCTCGTAGAGATACTAACATCTGAAGTTAAACGGTTTGAATTCTTCGAAATCTATGAACCTTCCTGGTCAACTATCTGTAGTTTCCCAACTGAAAAACTTTAATCCCAGTTATTGGTTCTGAAGTTTATAGTATACCAACTGTAACAAACCAGTAATATACAATGTCTGTTGGCGTATTGTATTAGTTAATTTTCTAAGCTTGAGAGGAAAGTTTCTTAAAATTTCAGCTAAGGCAATAATACTGGTAATCACTAGTATTTGCATACACACATAGTGCATTGTTAAATATTATACTCGAGAATCTTCTACAACTTTAATAAACAGGCGGAAATTTCTCAGTACAGATTCAACAGTATAAGTTACATCCAATTCTAAATATATTTAACTGAAACAAACATCAGTATTAAAATAAATATAGTAAATCCGTCGCAGTGTATACTCATGACTGTAAAACTTAGCACACAATTAACGATCAAGGGAGTAATTTTATGAAAAACACGGTACTTCAAAGATCATTTTATACGATTTATTTAATTAACTGTGCAATTTGACTAAGTGTTTAAGCTGTAAATTTCATATCTTGTTATGCCCTTGGTGAAAGTGTCCATGTAAAGTGAACTTTCAGCCTATAATGGTTTTCTTTTTGAAGTTTTTATAATGTACTTTAAATGTTTCTTCCAGTTGTTTTAAGGAGCCTACACCTGCACTCTTCCTACTTTTTCTCTTAAAAACTCGCACGAATTTGTTAATAATGAGAAAATTTTCTACGAGGATTTTCAGTTGAGTGCGTCCTTCAATAAAATTGTTGTAAGACAAGGAAAGTGGATAGAAGTTGTTGTTGTTGTTTTTGGAATTTCGCACAAAGCTACTCGAGGGCTATCTGTGCTAGCCGTCCCTAATTTAGCAGTGTAAGACTAGAGGGAAGGCAGCTAGTCATCACCACCCACCGCCAACTCTTGGGCTACTCTTTTACCAACGAATAGTGGGATTGACCGTCACGTTATAACGCCCCCACGGCTGGGAGGGCGAGCATGTTTGGCGCGACTCGGGCGCGAACCCGCGACCCTCAGATTACGAAGCGCACGCCTTAACGCGCTAGGCCATGCCAGGCCAAGTGGATAGAAAGAGAGGAAGGTTAACAATGGAATCGAGAAACAGCAGAAATATCAATGCACTTGTGTAATTTCTTCAAAGCAGCCAATTTCACATTGGAGTGGTGGTCAAAATTTCTACTCTCTATATTTGGAGCATATAATACATTAAATTTAATAATAAACTTGGATTTTGCTTCGAAGTAAAACAATATTCTACCTCAAAAGTAAGAAATATCCTAAAATATTTTAATTATGAAACACTTCTCTTAATTAGGGTTGCATGCTTATTTTAATACTAGGCCCGGCATGGCCAGGTGGGTTAAGGCGTTCGACTCCTAATCCGAGGGTCGCGGGTTCGAATCCCGGTCGCACCAAACATGCTCGCCCTTTCAGCCGTGTGGGGCGTTATAATGTGACGGTCAATCCTACTATTCGTTGGTAAAAGAGTATCCCAAGTGTTGGCGGTTGGTGGGGATGACTAGCTGCCTTCCCTCTAGTGTTACACTGCTAAATTAGGGACGGCTAGCGCAGATAGCCCTCGAATAGCTTTGTGCGAAATTCAAAACAAACAAACTAATTCTAACTCTAGTATACAGGACGCTAGGTGGTGTGAATCAGAAACAAACGGAAAACTTAAACTGCAGCTGTGTTTTTATACTCCACTTTGTAACTGAATATTTTATTATTGTATATTCTGGTTATTAGGAGAAACAACCCAAAATGCTGAAACTTTTATTTATATTACTTGTAAAATTTTGTTATGGTGTGAGTTTTGTTCAAACTCAACTATTTATAATAGCTACTGCAGTATCCTTTCTTTTGTTTGTTTTTTGTATATTGGAAAGTTCAATATAAATTTTATCTTCTGTTGGACTACTATGATAGCGTGCCAAGTTTGGCCTTGATCGGTGAACTCATTTTGTCCACAGACAGAGAGAAAGATTTCCTTGACATTGGATAGTTACCTCACCGGTTTGTTGTGTTTGTTTTTAAATTTCGTGCGAAGCTACACGAGGACTACCTGCGCTAGCTGTCCCTAATTGAGCAGTATAAGACTAGAGGGAAGGCAGCTAGTCATCACCACCCACCGCCAACTCTTGGGCTATTCCTTTACCGACGAGTAATAGGATTATCCGTCATATTACAACGCCCCACAACTGAAAGGGTGAGCATGTTTGGTGTGACGGGGATTCGAACCCGCGCCCCTCGGATTACGAGTAGAGTGCCCTATCCACCTGGCCGTGCCGGGCCTACCGCACCGGTATGGCCTATGGCCTAATAAGTATAGCGCATATTCGAAGAACGTCTGTAACCCAGTTTTTAAACTAAGCTCTATCTAACTTCGCTCGCTACTGATGGATAAATAGTGTTGCTAAATTCTTAATGTAAAAGAAGTTTGTTTTTGTTTTGTTTTTGAATTTCGCTCAAAGCATGTAAAAAAGTATTGTTTAGAAAATTTAAGTTCACTATATAATGAATTTTATACCTTAAGTGTTCGATGAGGTATTTTGTAGTTTTGTATTTATTGTGTACACGATGAATATAGTTTATATTATTAGTATGTTACTTTGCAGCGTTTGACCAATGAGCGTCTTCGAAATTTGTCATGCATGGTAAAGTTAATTGTGCTCCGTCATGCGACACCCAACGATATTATTAAAATATTTTCATATGGATCTGACGTCATTAACAGATAATCATGCGTCGGAGTACTAAACAAATTAGGTTGTTGGCACTGCTTGCTGTAAGTGCGTAGTTTTGGTAGTGCAGTACTGAATTGGTAAATGACGTACAACCGATTTCAAGAATGTAAGTAAGCACAATATAATTTTGTGATTTGTTTCGAAAATTGTAATGTAAAACTTTTTTTTCGCCTTATAAATATATCCAATGTTTTAGCGAAATTAGAAGGGCATGACTGCCTCACCAGAAACTCGCATTTGTCCAAAGTTCAGATTATTACTGGATTTGCGTAGGTAGGGTTTTAAGAATTAATTAAATTGTATCTGTATATCGCTCCGTAATTCCACGACCTGCTTATTTGCAAACTAACTTGTACACTTACGTGTTAGAATTTAACCTAATGGAATTTTGTTATCTTCATTTAACGTATTTCTGAAACGTAGTCACTTTTTGGTGGGTTCAGAGGTTTTTATTGGTTCACAATATTTCAGGAGGCCTCTGTAATTCGGTGTTTTTCGTGCGTAATTTTTCCAACAATTAAGCAGATATAATTATGGACTGAAAGCATTGTAAAACATTTTGGTCAGAGTCATTGGAATGTTCGAATGTATGAGACTTCACTCGCATATCGACCATGCAAGATTGTTCGCTTTGAAGTGGAATGGAAGCGAGTGAGGTGTATAAAAAAACGGTTTCAAAATATTTCACATTCATCTGATGGTAAAAAGTGAGAAACTTGTAGTAATAACGACAGTATATGCATGTAACTTGTGGTTTGCAAATTATCACGTATTTTGTAGATTATATAAAGTATACTAAAAAAAAAGGTCAATAACTTACAAAGAATACAAAAAAAAAATAAAACTGGTGAGAAACTACTTGGTTCTGTTCAGAGATGAATTATAGCACTTTCAGGTTAATCCTAAACTTCCATACAACCTTATCAGATAACACTATGTAATAAAATGTTTACTTGTTCCTGGACAGAAAGTGTTATTTCCCAATTGCTTATGGCTAAAGTAAACGGAAAAGATCTATTTTTCTCTTCAAACTTTGCTTTTGTGACTTGGGAGCGTAAAACGAAAACACGATATTTGGGGGCTGAAACGTGAAAGTGATTTACATTACAGTCGTAAATCTCGAAAAATTACTCCCTTCTAAACATTTTTGTATAATTTTAGCATAAATACATGTAAATTTTGATTCATATGTTGTTTTATTCAGACCTTATGTAAATGAAAATGGGTTAATTTCTAAGTTTCATTATCACAAAAGCGAAGTTTGAAGGGAATAATGGCCATTTTCTGTACATTTACAACATAAGCAATTAAGAAATAACACTATGTAATAAATTTTGTTGCTTGATAGTGTGATACATATAACGAAAAAGCTGAAAGAAAGCTTTCTTCAAAAAATGAACTGACTTGTAAGGTAGTTGCGTCAAACTGATACTTTAGAAATTTGGTATATTTGACATAGTAGCTAATTTTGGCAAAAGTTTGATATTAAACATACTTCAAGTTTAAATGTGTTTATGTAATATGTGTACCAGTGTAAAAGGAATATATGGATATAATTAATACTGTTTTTAATCTATTAGATAATCGTGGTAATTCGCACTTAACTATTTGAAATGCTCCGATATTAATTATGCAACATCGAAGTTTTTAAATGTTAGTCTTTTAACAACAAAAGTGAAGAAAAATCCTTTTCGAAAAATGGGGATGGGTATGTGGACCTACAACGCTATTAATGTGACATATGAATAACGTATTAAAACATATCCTTTAAGTTAAATTCATCATATCAAGTATTTTTTACTAGTATATTACGAATTGTGCATATAATTCCGATTAATTTTGGTAATCTCTGATCGAAGTAATCCTATACCAACGGGTTAAAAAACTTGTCAAGCTTAAGACCTTAAATTATGCATGGTTTTAAAAAATACTATTCATAATACATTTACTTTTAAAACATGCACTGCTGGTAAATTATATGTAGTATATAAAATTAACTGGTACGATTAGTTCTTTTTCTTTGTTCGCGCGGAACTTTGTCATTTATTTTAATTATTTAAAACGTACACCCTGAAGCAGAACACGTCAATGAAATATTAAAATTGCTGAGTATATAAAACGTATAACCCACGTGACATGACCGCCTCTGTCAGTGTCTGTATTGTAAAATATTTGCGTCACGTAGGAGGCGTGAGGCATGGTTCTGGCACCACAATGTTATGAATAATTTTTTTGTTGTTTGTAGTAATATTCATGTGGATAGTGAAAATATAAATTGATTTATCATTGTAGTGATTATTTTATAAGAAATTAGCGACAGTACTGTTATAACAACTATTGCTGGGCGAGGTCTTTTTGGATTATTCAGTAAAAGAAATACTAGTTACAAAATCATTTAATACTCCCAACTACAAACGTTATTAGTACTAGATGAACACCTTTCATGTAGCCCCTTCCTGGGGCACAGCGGCATGTCTGCGGACTTGCAACGCTAAAAACCGGGTTTCATTATCTGTAGTGGGCAAAGCACGGATAGCCCGTTGTGTAGCTTTATGCTTAATTCAAAACAATCTTCCATTGTAAGTAATGATAGACCTAACTTTCCAAATAAATAAAACTTCAACTGAAAAGGATGAATTCTGTTTGATGTTACATGCGATTGAAATTTTGGGAATAAGTCGTTCTGATAGGGTTAGGCAAGAATTTTACTAAATATATATTTAATTATAATGTTATGCTGTACGATTATGAGTGATGTTCCATACCAGAGGCTTGAAAATGGCAAGCAATCTTGCATCTTCAATAACACAAAACCAAGTCTCCTAAAACTATTGCCCTAACATAAAAGGTGGCAGGGTATATATAAAACATTAGACATGGGTAGGAATCTGTGTTTAATTTTTTAATTCTCTGGATTATAGACTGTGTAGCGGTATGAATCGGTTTAACTTCCATTGATTATTAACTCGAGTGTGGTATTTTAACGAAATTGCAACTGGTTTTCCGCATACTCTTTTAAATTTAGCATAGCTTTTGCGTTATTATTTGCAATACCTAGTACGTTATTACACACGTTTTATGTTCTAATTATCACAAATACTTTTTCAGAACAGGCTTTAGAAACTTTTAAATAACGGTCATGTCAATAGGCTTATTTTACAACGTTTAACGTTCTTTTCGCTGAGTTGGTAGTTTACGCAGTTATTTCAACTAGAAAATATCGTATCAGCATATTTGAAATCCAACAAAACAAAAAATTAAAATGAAAGATATCTGCATTTGTGTGTTATTAAAACATTATTCATTTTTGCTGAGTTATTTTGAGAGGGTAGATAGATGGGAATTTATTTTAACCAGTTAGTGTCGAACGACATCAAAATGTGATTAGGGCACTAACCTTGCAATCTGCGAGTTGCGTGATCGAAACCCGTCGCCGAAGATGTTTGCTCCACCATGCTTGGAGACGTTATATTGCACGATCATTTCCACTTTTCATTCTTGGCAGATGTTGACAAGCTGCCTTACCTCTAACCTATCCCTTCTAAATTAGTGACGACTAGCTTTGTGATAAATTTAATAAACAACCTTACTTCCATCTTTCACCTTTTTTGAATTTACAGTAAACATGTAAAGCAACCAGGCCATTTTCTCTGATAATAGTTAAGGGTTTTGATTTTTGTTTGTAGGTCCAGCATCTACTACAAAATGTTTGCTACAAAAAAGTAGCACAGGTAAAAAAACCAAGTTGGCTCACAAAGATTGTAAAAACAAAAAATTAAATTAAAGGCATAAATTTAAGAAATGTAAATTGACTAGTATTATAGAGGATCAAGAAAGTTGGTCTAACAGGAAATTGGGAAATCCAAAATATATTTTAACATTTGGCTGGATTTTTAAACAAAATGTTAGTATGGGGATAGGACCCTTAAGGGATGACAAAGGAAAGCTTGTATCTGATTGTTATGAAATGGCTAGGGTATTAAATTCAGCCTTTTATTCAGTTTTTTACTAAGTATAACTTCAGAAGTACTCCTTGTATTGAAAAGTTAATAGATGAAAGCAAAGTCGAACAAGACAATTGCATAAATTCTGAGCTTGTTAAAACTGGGAAGTTTAAAGAATCATGAGTCTCATGGACCAAGTATTTCCTCAAGTTTCAAAGGTGGTCAAGGCTTGAATATGTGAGCCACTTGTCACTTTTTTTTTTTTGTGTGTAAGTTCTTGAATAATGGATAAGTGTCAATAGTTATGAAATTAGCTAATGTCATTCCTTTCTTCAAGGAAGGTAATTTATCCTATAATTATAGGCCAATTTTTCAGTTGTAGGGGAAATTTGGAAAGTCTGATAAAAGATACTTTTCAAGGTTTAGGATTTTATCGTATAGTCAACATGGTTTCGTTAAGAAAAAATCTTGCCTTGCAAAACTTTTAAAATTCTTTGAAAATTTTGCTGCTTAACTAGATGAGTGTAAAGATGTAGATTTGGTGTGTCTAATTTCAAAAAGTGTTTAACAAAGTAGCACATGTTGCGTATTATTTATTCTTGACGAGTCTCCAATTTATGACCCTAATGGCCAGGTTGTTAAGGCGTTTGACTTTTAATCTGAGGGTCGCGGATCCTAATCCCGGTAACACCAAACATGCTCTCCCTTTCTGCCGTGGGGGCATTATAACGTGATATAAATCTCCCTATTCGTTGGTAAAAGAGTAGCCCAAGATTTGGCGGTGATATGTTATGACTAGCTGCCTTTCATCTAGTCTTGCACTATTAAATTAGGGACGGCTAGCGCAAATAGCTCTCGTGTAGTTTTGCGCGAAATTCAAAAACAGTCTATAGTTTGTTACGTATTCAAATTTGAAATAGCCTGAACCCGAGTTAAATTTTAATATAAATTTAGAAGTTAATAAAAAATAACTGTATTAAACATATATTTCCAAAAAAAACTTAGTTTTCTAACTTAACAGAAATATTATAATATACAAACAGTAATATAGTTTATAATAACAGTATATTATAATAATAGTAAATCTGTAAACCTCGCCTCTTAGTTAAAAATTGGCATTATATACACATTAAACAATACATTCTCAAAGAATTGTACAACTTCTATAATCATGACAATATATATATATATATGTATAACAATCAATACAAATAACCTTCTAATAATAAAATTACATAGCATATGAAAGTACTTAAACACAAATGTTATCTTGGCTTAATTAATCACATGACTTGGGTGATCTTTGGAAGCTGGGGCAGGTTTTAAGGGAGAAACAGGAATTCTCTGGTTGTATTTTCTAATCAATTGACAAGTTTTACAAACTGAAACATATTGCCTAATTTTTGACTAAAAGAAATGCCTTATTTTTTCGCATATCTTGTTAACACAAATGATCTCTGATGGGGGAGTTCGTGGGCAACTTTCAATATTCTGGAACGATATGCGTTTGGAAGAACAATTTGATAAATCGCAGCCAAGTCCTCTGACGTTAGCACGTATGGTCTCTATTACCTCATGAGCACACCACTTTCGAAAAAGTAGCCATTTGGAACTTTATACAGTTCATCTTTAGGGAGTGCATATTTAAATAGTGATGAGATCTGCCGATTTATTTTGTTGCTGCAATCAGTTCATTCCTAGCAAACGGAATATTACCGAGTGGACCAAATCCATCACGTCCATCATTGTCTCTCACCCCAGAATTATCAGTAGGGCAGTTATTTACAAGGTCTCCATTGTATCCAAAGCATGTCTGAGGCAAATCTATGATGTTCTCTCAATACCTGTCTATCGTTTGTTTTGGCTCAATTTCTCTGTTTGAGTTCGAATTGCTGCACATGAGAGAAACACGTCTGGATGTTTCTTCTTGTGTTCAGTTTCATTACCCTAAACATTTTGAACTGTTGGAAAGAGTTCAACGTTAGGTTACTAAAATGATACATGGGATGGAGGGGTTGTCATGTGAAGAGATTAAGATACTTAAATATGTTTTCTCAGAGAGAGAGAGAGAGAGAGAGAGAGAGGTAGAGGGGATCTAATGAAAGTGTTTAAGATTGTAAAATGAATTGATAGTGTTGATGCTTCAAAGTTTTGTTATGCTTAACAGCGAAAACTGCAGAACTAGGGGGTTCAAATATAATTTTGGCAAGGTAAAATTCGTCTTCAGCTAAGAAAATTTTATTTTTCAAATTGGTTGATTAGTCTGTGGAATGGGTTACTTTCCGATGTTATAAAGGTGGTATATTTGTGTTTTAAAAGAATGCTCAATAGATGTATGAATAAGGGCTGTCTGTAAATATACTTTTAATAATTTAAGTTTTAGTTTGGCTTATAGGATGGGACAGCCGATATGGACCGATAGGTCCCTTACCGTTACGTTATTATATACGTTTTGAATGTTTTCCGAGATTCTTTTACAGTAGGTGTCTGCGACTTGTTGGCAACAAATGTCGGTAACAAATGAAAAGCACATAATCCACTTGGCTTGAAATATATTGAAAACAAGCCGAATGTATGTATTAAAATTCGTTTCACTATTTATCAAGGTTGTATTCAAAGCTTTAAATAATTCATTTTTGTCGAAAGTTCACACAGTCTTATTCGGTTACTTTAAAAGTCAATTGAAATGGTAAATTATTTTTCTTTACTGTTTCTTACTGCACAATCTCAAACCGATTCACTTGTTACCATGTGGGTTATCCTATGTGTGCGTGTTGTTTTTTTTAAACTGAAGCCCAGACATTTGTACAAACGTGACACTATAATGTAAACAAAACTCGCAGCAACGAGAAAAATATGAAGGTTCGAGTAACAAGACGTCAGTTTACAACTGAATTACAAACAAAACATTTGGCTTTTACAGAGTCACGTAACAATTCGTTTTAAGTATCGCCTTTAATTAAAATAATTAACACTTGTTATGAAAACTAAATTATTAGATATTAAATCACTGAATGAGCGAAGTAACTGTTACACAAAAGTCTTTTATTAAATCATACTATTGTTGTACATACCGTGTGGTATGCATGATAACTGATCGACAGGTACTTTCGAAAGTATCTGCGAAACTCAGATTTCAAAAATGTTTCGCTAACAGCATAGAAAAGAAACGCAACCAAATGAAAGAATAAAACAAAATTTGCAGTTACAATATTTGTGAAATATTCACAATTCGTAAATTGCTCACTTAAACTTTATTAGCTTACGCGTCCATGTAGGCATCCTGGGGGGATGGAGGTTATATATCCCCTCTTCATATTAGGTGGGGGGTATGGTGCATACAATCATCCCCCTGCAGTTTGGTCTGTTGAATTGTTTTATTGCATAACAAGCCTACAAATTGTGTGTTTGTTCTTGTGATTCTCGTGTTCTTACCAATCGAATTACATAATTAGGCCTAGATGTAGGCTTTTTCAGTAGCCGAAATGTACGTCTTTAATATAGGCATGCTTCTAAGCTTTTCGATCTAAGTTATTGCGAAAATCATCCCCCCCCCAATCTGGTGTAAAAAATCTATGCCCCTGCATGTAGGACAATGACAATGGAAGTTTTCACGTGAGAAATTCTAACAAAACGAAAAATGTTTCGTCATTCGGTTAGCAATAATATCGGAACACAACATAAAATTTAGAAAATGTTATATGAATATATCTCATCAAAGATATATTCTAATTTAATTATTAAATTATTACTGTTTTAGTCATGAGAATGGTAGTTCTTGTCTCCGGTACTTCCTTTCCCTCAGTGGAGTTTTTGTACTTTTGAATCATTTTTCACTGTTAAAAACTAGTGAATGTTAAATCACGCACTTTTAACTTTCCATCGATACGTCTAGTGTATAAGCTTACCGCGTTCTGTTTACCAACATGTATAATATTTGTGCGTTATGTTTGTAAATCAGCCTGTTGCTCTGCGTCTTTCACGTTTTGTAGCACCGTTTGTTTTTCCGCGGTAAAGATAGCTGCAAATCATTCATGCTATGCTAAGATACAGTTGCATTTTGTACTGTTAATTCCTCAGTGTGGATTCCTGCACATGGTAAGTTCCGTAATTTCAGTTTACTTCCTCTGGGCTCTAAACATCCGCCTACGTGTTTGCCGTGCGTTGTGACCCGTGAAGGGGAGGAGACGATCCTGGTCGTTAAAGGCTCCAACCCTACGGACCACTTTGGCCTTGAACTCCTGTAAACGGTCGGCCATAGTCATTCGGTTGGTCTACTTGGGCTAAGGTCAACCAAGTACCAGAATTGGATGTTCTCAACAGGTGTTGTAGACATGCTAATAGATGCTGGTGTTTGAGTATAGTGCTCAAGAAACCATGGTGTTGCTGTAGTGTCCTTGTTTGGCATTGTAGTGCGTCCACTCATTGAGTTCCATGGTGGGTGGTAGGGTCAGTGGGCACCGAAGTATTTTATTATTGATGCTCCAAATAAAAACAGTCCATAGGTAAACAACCATGTCTTGAAGGTTCTGAGCAGCAATCTTTAACATCTGTAACTCCTGTACCTCATTTTCTTATATTACACTCTCTTTTAGACAAACCTTTAGGGCAAATGTCTCCCTTTTTGATTCAGAAGGGACTGGAGGGACTTGCTGGCTCTCCAGAGTAAGTCAGAAAGCTTTGCTTTAGTGATATATTGGTGGAAACATCCACATTTCAACACAGTGAATTCCTCTTGCATTCAAAGACGATTGAGGATATACCCATTGAGGTTTCGTCCCATGCTACTCTGAATTAGTCACGAGGAGATATTGTTGAGAGGGAGTTGAAAAACATCCTCGAGTCTGAGATTCTCGCTTGTTTTTCCACCTAAGGAATTTCTGCAGTGAGGCATATTTTTACTCATAGAGATAGAATTATGATGCCGACCAATGTCCTCATTTTAACATTTACATCACCACGTCCATCTGCCACCTTCAAGGAAGGGTATCTGAATGTTAAGGCATGGCCATACATTCCTAACCCTCTCAAATGTTTCCAATATAAGCAGTTCGGTCACTCGAAGACATCATGTCGTGGTTCCTTGATGTGTGCTTGTCTTGAGGGCAAGGACCACAATGCTTATGAGTATGAAACTAACCCAGATTGCGTCAATTGCAATGGCTCTTACTTGTCCTACCTTCGTTCTTGCCCTAAATTGTTAGGAGAAAAGAGATGCAGCGTTTAAAGACTATTCAAAACATTACTTACTTTGAGGCTCGAATATTTACCCACCACTTTATCTCGGACGTATGCTGCTGCACTTCGTCCAACTACTATAGTGGGAGTGCAGACGGATGTCTCTGTCTCCAAAAGAATTGTTATCAAACCGTATCAAACGTCTTTTGACATCCATGGTTAAAAAAGTTGATGAATCAACATCAAGAACCATCTATGTCCTTAACATCAATTCTAACAAGCCCCAAGATCAACTTCCTTTGGTTTTGGGTACGAGCATTTCCTCGGGTACATCTTCTCGTATCCAAAGATGTAAAACAACCATTTTCATGCCCTCAGTCGCTGGTATCCTCTTCCAACGAAAAAAACTTGCCCAATCGACCCAGAGCAGGATCCATGGAGGTCAATAGATCTCCCTCGAAAAAAGAAAATGCAGAAAAAAGACGTGGTCGAAAACAAAGGTTCTCCACCCAATTTGCCTTCACATCAATAAAAATGGCTACCTTGATACAATGGCACTGTCGAGGTTTACTTTTTAATCTGGATGACATCAAAGCACTTATTGCTTTCTACCATCCTGTACGTCTTTCCTTACAGGAAACATTTCTCAAATCTGCTGATAATCATCTTTCGGCGGCTTTCTTTGTACAGAAATGACAGGCTGCGTGATGGATGAATTTATGCAGGGGTGCCACTGTTGGTTAATCAGCATATGCCCACCCTGTCTTTGCCACTCGAAACACTCTTGGAAGCTACAGCCATCTGTGTTTCCTTTGGTCGTACTGTCACTATTTGTCCTCTCTGCCAGTTCCCTGAAGAGACCTATGATCAATCAGACATTGATACTCTTATTGAACAATTGTCTCCCTTATTAATTCTGGGGGACTTTAATGGACATCATCTCCTCTGAGGAGATACTAATATTGATGAGAGATCGCTCTGTAAAGTGTTTGCTCTCAGATCGCAACCTTTTGCTTTTCAATAATGGTTCTTATACTTATTTCCATCACCTAACCAGTCTTTTTCTGCTAATGATCTCTCAGTTTGCTCCCCTTCACAGTTCTCCCACTTTTCAAGGATGGTTGACCGTAACCCACAAGGCAGTAATCATTTTTCTGTAAAATTGACAGAGACTGGCCATGGTTGATGCCATCCAACCCGCGTGCCCTGGTGGAAGCTGCATCAAGCCAAATGGTCCTTTTTCACCACTCTTGCAGAACTCGATCCTGCTATTATCTGTAAGCCATCAATAGGCGACTATGTGGCAGCAGTAATTGACTGTATTATACAGGCAGCTGTTCAATATGTTCCTAAAACCTCGACACCTTCTCCACGATATTCTCGTCCGTGGTGTAATCTAGCCTGCCACATGACACGAAAGGCTCAAAAACGGCCTGGGATGATTTTCGTAGGTAATTCACACTCTCGAACCTCATTGCTTTCCAGCTGACCCATGCCCATGCTCTGTGGGTGAAACGTCAAAGCCAGAAGGACTCTTGGATAAAATTCACAACCAGCATATCTTCTACCACCAGTTCCAAAGTCTGTGTGCATCATAGATGCTACTCTACTTTTCAACCTTTGGAAACAATCGTTCAGACTAGTCCATATATTTAAACGTTTTTTTTTTGTTGTTTTTTTTCGACAATGAAAGCAACTTGGTTTGGCGATTAAATTATTCTACCAGGAATTTTTTGCAAATCACGACGAAATACAGTGAGCTGTTGAAGTTTAATTTGCGATGACATCAATCTTGTATGATTACGATATGTTAAGATTTAAAAATGTTTTTGAATTATCAAACTCTAAAGTTTCTTTTTTTACTTAACTACACTGAAATTCACTGTAGCTCACTATGATAGTTGACAATGACGTTTCACAACTGCTCATTATAATTGTGATATCAAGCGTTATAAATTTTTAATTTATGAAACATCTTAAAACTGCTTACATTAACGGAATTTCTGTTTTCTGCACATATTCCTGTGGATCATTGTTAGTGTTAATAGACGTCCCATTAAAACTGGATTGTCCTTTTTCCTTTTTTATCTTGTTGCTATTGGAAACCGTAAAAGTATTAAATTGTTCGAGTCTTTCTGCCCTTCAGTGTGAATTTCATATGTCGGGAACCCAGTGGCAAAGCCGTATGTCTGTGGACTCGCACCGCTAGAAATATACGATTTCTACTTGAAGAATCGCCTCACAAATAGCATTTGTTTTCTTAACCTAACCTGCCATTAAGCAGCCTCAGGGACTGAGATTTTTCTTTGTTTCGAATTAAGCACAAAGCTACGTGATCGGTTATCTATGCTCTACCAACCACTTTTATAGAAACCCCATTTCAAATTGTGTGATTCCGCAGACATAGTGCTGTACCACTGGAGTGGTGATATTTGTCTTAGACGAGTGTTTTGGTTGTTTCTTTCTTTCTTTGAAATACAATAAACATAAGGTTATTTAGGAAATAACAATGTTATTGGAATTTAAACTACAGTAAAATCTGTCTAAGCCGGATTGGAACCTGAGTGAGGCGGAAAACATGTTTTTAGTTAAATATTAATTTCTTATTTAATTAATAATTTGTGTAAATATTAATAAATTCCCAGAATATATTTAACCAATACTTACTGTAACAAAATGTCCGTCTTTTTTCTGTCGTCATTTTTGCTGTTATATTAATTCATGATTTATTGAAATATATTTGTCGTGTAAGCGCAAAATTCTACTCTTTAAATAATTCTAATAATAATGTATCTTCCCTAATTTTAAAATTTACGGAAAATTTACTTAATACCCTCATTTTTTAAAATTCTTTCTGACGATTCTATAGAAATCCAAACTGATCGAGAGGATTGATGTAGATGATTCTGTGAACGCGGAAAGTTTTCTGAACGTTGACGATGTTTTAACAGAAACTGATGAAATTGATTTAAAATCTATAATAGAATCTCAAAATGGTAACTGTAAGAGATTCAGTAGATGAACAAAATGGAAAAAATAGTGAGGAAATAGAAATTCCTACTTCATCGGAAGTGTTAAGTTATTAACACTATGAAATTGTATGGAAAACGGAAGGGAGGAGATTGAACTTCATGAAAAGGCCGTAGAAATGGTGTTCTCTTTTAACCGCATGAGAAAGTCCATTAAAAAGAAACGAAAGAGTTGAAACTGGACACTTTCTTCAAATAAATTTGATTAAAATTTTGTGTATTTGTGTATATTTTGAATGTCCTATGTTTGTTCTTGTTGTAATAAATATAGCATAAACAGTGTAATAACTTTTTCTTCACAAGCGTCTGACTTCCCTTGAGTCAAGCAAGTGTAACGTTCCGCTGAAAAAAAAAAAATGTATATAATTAAGGAAATGCATGTCTAAACCTAAAAACCCGCTTAAGCCGGAAATTTTACTCGATTCCTCCTTAGACAGGTTATAATTTATTTCAAAGCTGTTACAATAGATGTGTAGAAAGATATGTCCCAGCTTTTTTAACTTGGGCATCTGATAACACCACTAGCAGTTAAAGCGTTGGTACAACTAAGGAACTATTTGGTGAAAACAAACCAAAAGCAACTGTTAACATAAGTTTTTGGTTTTTTCAAATGATTACTTAGCGAGTTTAATTAACATTCTTTTACTTTGTAGGGGGATATTAAAGTGTTTAGTTTATAGTTCACGTAAAAGAGGAAATGCATAAATTGAAAAAGTAGTTTTGTAATAAGTTTATCGGAATTTGTGGGAATGCCGCAATAAAAAAAAAAAGTGAATGAATACACTAGCTATTGGTACCCTTTAAGTAAGCAAAAATTACATGAAAGACAATATTAGGTAATCTTTCTACTGTCTTTGGCGCAAGCAACTAGGCTACTTGCGCCATAAAACACCAAACCAATCTACTTTTTTTTTTTTGTTATTAAGTCCAAAATGACAGATGCTATCTTAAAACCCTGCTTTATGGGATGTAAGAATTGACTCATTTAACTGGCTTGGTACTCGTATCTTTACATTCTAATCCACAAATGTGTTAAAAAAAAGCAGAGAAAATTTACCCTAATTTGAGGATGTTTTTATCCTCTTTATTGAGTAAGAATTAAAACATAATAGTACTTTTACACCGCCTAACAATCTGCAGTTACCATACAAAAAATACTTTAAGCAAAATAATAAACTAAGTAATTCAAGATGAGTCTTATAAAAAGTTGAAATGTCCTATTTCAGGGGCTTTTATCTCGCGTTATTATTACTAAAATTCACGGTAATCGAGCCAGCCAACTATGGGTGATGGATGTTAAAACAGATACAGAAATGGGATTTCGTTATGTTGCCACATTAACGAATATAGTTTAGGATACTATCTATATCATGGGGACCATAATTTGTTTACAACGCTAGGAACCGGTTTTCGATACGCGTGGTGGGCTAAGCACAGATAGCCCATTATATGTAGCCTTCTGCAAACAAACCATATTTTGCTACTAAAAGTCACAGTTGTTCTGGTTGTCTTAGATATCCGTTGTTAAATATTTAATTTTATGGTTATTAGGTAATTTTATATTTATCTGAATATTTAACTTGTTCTGCTGTTAATGATTTGCCACTTTTTCTACCTTAAATAAAAACTTTAATGCACAATAAATAATTGAAACGTTACAAACATCTCCCCCTCTATGAACTGCATTGTTTTACGTACTTCCTGTTATCAGTGAATTGTTTATCTTACTATAAATTTTAAAATAAGATATCTACTGAAAAATTACCGAAGTACTATGCTATATTTAGTAAAACACCAAACTTGTTTCTATTCTGCAGTACATAAAACTAGAATAAAACAATTTTCCATTTTTACGTTGTCGTCGTGGAATCGGATATTGTTGGGAAATTTTGTGTGTTTAAATTAAACTTTTTATATTACTAAGCGACTTAAATATACTAACAACATATACAGTTTGCAGTCAAATATTGTGGTATATAATAGCTAAAAGGACTAACTAGACATATTGTCCTTCACACAAATGGTTGAAATACGGTTTAAGCTTAATGTAACTTCCATGTGTTTACCACACCCACCTACGAGAACGAAAAATGAACAAGTTTTTTTGCAGTTTAGTTGCTTTTGACTGCATTATTCTTACTTGAGCCTTTAGACCACACCCACATCTACAGTAATGAGCGAAAGAATTAGTAGCATAACCTGTTTATCAAGTACTGAAACTTGAGTGCAAGGAAAAAAAACATTTCATTACGTCATCACAAAATAATGTTCGAGTACAAGTACACAAGGCTATAAAAAAAAGCTGCTGCTCGTGCTAATTATAATTTACTGCATTGTTAACATTCTTAAATGTCAGAGGCGTCTGAACTGCACCCCAATTTTTACATATTTGCTTTATCAGAAACTGTAAATTATTTTAGTTTTCCGGTGGACATGCCACCTGCTTTATCTATTTGGCAGAACGAAAGCGTCTTATACTTTCAATCTCGTACTGTAAAATATAGCCAAGCGCCGTTGATATGCAACTCCTTCCTGCATCATCAGTGAATGTTATATATAATGTGTAATAGAATCTATATAATTGTGGGCTTGTACACATTAACCTTGAGTAATTTAATTTAGAAATGTATCGGTAATGAATTGTAAACAAAAATAAGACTTTTAAAGTTTTGAAAGAAAATGTTAAGCCTTTTAGTGTTGTAGAAAGTATTATTCTAAAGATTCTGTGTGTTTTACAACTGTTGAGTCTCCAACATTCATTAAGAAATGCCCATTTTTTTAATGCAAGTTTTTCCAATAGCTTTAACCATAACTTTACATAGAAATTATCAAACTCATAACTGAAAAGTAATTTCACATGCATTTAATGAAGTATATACACAGTTGAAATTTTTAAAATAAAAAGAAACATTAAATTATGTTTCAATGTATGTTTGATTTATTTTACCTATTTTTCTCTAATTTACTATAACACAAAATTATTTTTCATTTTTGAAATTTCATATGTATATAATTGTAAAAAAATATTTTAAACATTAAAATACAGTATCAGAAAGTCCTCCAGTAGCTTCAAGACATGGGGTTAAGAGCAAAATGAATAATAATGTGAATATAGTTTGCTTTTTGTAGTTATTTAAACCTCTGTGAAAACTTCTTAATATTGAAATGCTTAAAACTTTTAAGTGTTTCTACTGTGCACATAACTAAGTGAATATTATGCACATCAGTTTTCAATTTCTGTCTTTATTTTGGTATAGTAGTGAAGTTAGCCATGTATAAATGCTCTTTTTTACTGTACTTCACTGACAGAGAATGTTAACATGTACATCACCTCCAAGGATTGTTTCTGGGAAACATAACAGATATTCTCTAATGAAAGGTGTTAATTCTTTCACTGCCATGTATAAAATAAACAAACATATTATTTTTCATTACTTACCTGAAACTTCAAAGTAATAAATATTGAGGTTTGTTTTTGCTTTTTTTTCTCATTGGGGGGACAAAATTCTAAAGTTGCAAGGCAGTGCTCCAGGTGATATGTGACTAAAGTTAACTGTTATGTATTAAAATTATTGTATGTAGTAGGGAAATGAAACTAAAAGTTTCCTTTGTGCCTTATCTGAAATCAGATTAAACCAGGCTTGTAAATAAAATGTTTTAAAAATATTAGAGATTTAAAAAACATGTTTTAACTGGTATACTTTACTCATTTCACTTTTCACTGTTGTAGCATGGACTAAAAGTTACTCTAAAGAATAATGATCAGCCAGATGTCTTGCAGATGTAAGAAAATGCCCATTTTCTTAAGTTTGTGAATATTATCTCTCCATTTTCACGAAGCCTTCAAAAACCTATTGAAAGGATTTATAGAAATTAAACAACTTTAAATTTATACTTTTATACCTCTAACAACAACCACTTAATGTTTAAATTTAAAATTGAACTTCGAGCTGCAATTAATTTCTTTCTTTAGATTTCTAGCAGTATTCTTAACTAGATAATCTCAAAATAAAAACATTTCTTGCATTTTATAATACAGGTATTACATGGGTATTTGCTGAAATCATCTTTTAATCATTAATGAAATGTCATAATTTTCTAGTTAACACATGGCACAGCTCCTAGGTTTCACAAAATTACTTTTCAAATACCCATTTAGTTGCAAATATAATTAATGAAGTAAGTACATTGATGTAGTAGCTTTTCCAATTAGGAAATGTGTAAAGGACAGAATCAAAACATCCTTCAAGTAGAGACAAACAAACACTTTTTCTTAAAAAATAAGTCATCCAAAACATAACTTTCCAACAAATAGTTTTTTTGCTTTCAAAAAAAAAAAGTAAACTCACTCCTGGCCACAACTAGATACAAATTGTAAACAGTACAATATAAACCTGGTTGTTATTAATTTCAGTACTAAAGGAATTACAAAAAAGAACCAGAATAAGGAATAAATCTCTTTCTGAAAACAAATTGTATTTTCTAATACTAAACCATTTCTCTATTGATAATATTGAGCAATAACTAGTAATAGTTCTAATAATATGAAGTAATTCATTAAGATCAAGAAAGGGTTTTCATTTAATGATTAGACCATGAAATTGCATCTTATGTGACTGACTATTATCTAAAATATACAGTCTCTCAGGACATTAATATCTGTACATCACTGCTAGGGAAGCTTGTCAGTTTTATTATACATGTGTATTCAAAATCAACATTATCTTGCTAAAAAGTGAATTAGTGTTCTAATATAACTAAAATTCATAGTTGAACTAAACAATAGTAATAAATGACTGGTAAAACTATAACAAAATGAAAGTAGAATTTGATATTTCACATGTTTTCATCATTTTATTCTTTGATAGAAAACTATTTTCTTGAAAGAATCATTGAAAATTTACATAAAATTAATTCAGCATTTTTGGTTTTCCTTGTGCAGCAGGTATCTGAGTTTTTTGTGAAACATTTAATGTTTCTACCACTTTTGTGTAGAACAAATGCAATTATACCATTTGTTTTTGATATTAGGTTTTTGTGGGATGCCCATAAGTGAGCATCTTAAAACACGACACTCTTCTGATCCTACACCAGGAGAGTTGTCCTACAGTAGGTCAACAATAGGATATTCTTCTCATCATCAACCAGTATCTTCAGGTGAAACACCTACAGGGTCGTATACAGATGGAAGCAGCATAAGTGGTAGAAGCAGCAGTAATAGTAGCACCCTTTCTTATGGTATGTATACTTTTTGGATAGCAAATGGCAGAAGGAAGAGCAATTAAAGCACTTGTCAGTGTAGGCACTCTTCTCTCATTATGGCATTAATGTAATTAATGCCAAAATAGCATTTTACTGTATGTATAGAAGATTGAAGCTACTAAACCAGTAATGATATTTACACTGTTTATATTTAATTTGTGAGTAAGGTAATTATTTTATGAAGAAACAGAGGTCTTACAGAGATTGCACTTTTTGCTGAAAGTCAAGAGACAAAAACCAAGAGCTTAAAATTTAGAGTGCCATGAAAATTTGTTTTTTATAGTCAGATAGTCATACCTTGGTGTCCCATATGTCCATTAGCTGATGTACTTTAACCATTTGATTACATACATTTCTAAGTTATGTCCCAAGTAATTTTATACAGATATCTGTATTACATGTTTGAATAGGCTACCTCTCTCTAGTTCTCTTTATCCAAGGTTTATATATATATATATATACAAGGTTTAGACAAAAGACCAAAGGTTGCAGTAAAATGTTATGTAACCTTTACCTGTGTAAAAAGAATAGTGTGTTCATGTGTGCACAACCTTACAATAACCAGTTAGCATGGACATGATTGACATCATAGTACTGGTGTCTTAAAATTACAGAACCATGATTGATATCACACTAAAAATTATAGGTATAACCCTGAATCTTTTAAGCATGAATCTATGTCTCAACAACAGAGAAAGGTTATCTGAATGTACATGAGTAAAGTCTAATTTTTGTATAATTATAGAAGGTTAAATTAAAAGCAGTTTTAACTATGCCAGTGATAAGATTCCTCAATCTTTCTGGTTTTCTACAACTTCTATAAATCAATAATCCTGTAATTGTCTCAATGAAAGTGTGTCCTGTTATGAAAGTTTCTTTTGAAACTTCCAGTAAAGTTTTATAACTTGGGTAAGGCAGTTGATTCCCATTTTTAACTTTGTTTCAGTAATACTACTATTCAAATAAAATATTTACTTAAGTTTGTTGTTTTTTAATATTAGATACAAGATTATTATATTTCTGATGTATTAACAGCAACACAATGTCTTAATTTATGTTAAATTTAACTAATCAGCTTTTAGCCAAATGGCCACAGTATCCATTTTGAAAAATGCAAAAAAAGCAGCATAAAATATTTTCTTACTTAAAATGTACAGGGTGGTCTAAATTATCTTTCCTATTTTAAAATTTAATAATTAATTAATTAAAGAAATACAACCATGCAGTTTTCCACATTAATTATATTGGCATCTCTAATTGAAGAAAAACACCTATTTGGGAGTGATTGTAAGAAGCTCTTTGAGATGGGCAGTGTTTTAGTGATTGGGAGCTGGAAGGCCTTCTGTGAAGGATAGGTATGTCGGACAAGTACACAAATTGTTTCAATGTAGCTAAATAAAATTACTTTTGCATATTTCTTGAGAACATAAGATGCCAAAAACATCCCTACTTCATTTCATTTGCAAAAGACTATTTGTATACCTATAAACTTCCGTTGATGCAAATGCTGCAACCAGATAATAGGCCATGGAGCAAGACATTTGAAGTGAACCTCTTTGACTACATAGATAAAACACTTTTCTAACTCATGTACTGTTTAAAAATGAAACTATATTTAATACCTTAGGTAAAGTTGTTTGTCATAGTATCTACCTTTGGGACTTGGAAAACCCTGTGATACCATTAAAATTGTGCATTGTGCAGGGTTAATGTGTAGTATGATGTCATGTATGACAAGTTTGTTAGTTTTTTTTTACTGAGAGCACTCTTTACCAAAAAGCATACCTTTACATGCTATTACAATTATAATCTATCAACAGGATGGTGGGATGGTGGTCTACCTCATTGACATTTGTTGGTTAGCTACTTCCTCGATCAGACACTTATGAAATAATAAGTTGGTTGGGATGGTCCATTTCTGTAGCCTCTGCATTTGTGTAATATCATGCCAGGAAACTTCTTTCTTTGGGGGTATTTTAAGGACCTCGTGTATTACACCTATGCCAAACCTGACAGAGTTAAAGACTAGGATCACAGATGCCATTGCCACTGTAGCCATGGACATGTTGCAACAAATGTGGATTCAAATCAAATATTAGATATGCTGAAGGCCATAAATGGAGCATATATAGAAATATACTGAAATGTCAGTAAGAACTGTTTGTTTGGTTACAAGATATTGAAAATGGCATACTAATAATTCTTTACTTATTTCATCATTAAATTTTAGAATAGAAAATAATTTTGGGCCTCCCTGTATTTAGTTTTTTTTTTAAATCCAAATGGAAGAAAAATCATTGATTTAAATAGTTGTTACAAAAACATTTAATCATATAGCAAGTGTGCTTACTAACTATATTTTATCATTAATAACAGTAACATCTGAGAAAAAATGAATAGCAACAGCTGAGTTTGATTTAAAAAAAAAAAAAAAAAACTTTCTGCTTTAAAGACTCATGCTGATATATTAGATGCAAAAACTATAATTTGTATTTGTTGCAATGAGCATTTGTTATTACTGTACTTCAGCTACTGCACAAAATAGGAGCATGTAAGTTTAGAGAATTTCATCCATGCTACATGTTTAACTAATATTAAGGAATGGCTACAATCCTTATATTAGTTATTTTATATCATTCCATTTTTAAAAATGAGGCACTGCAACTTAACTGTGTAGAATACTTATCAGTAATGTTTATTTAATATTACTTAATGTTCCATCATACTAGCATAACATATACATGTTATTAATCTTTATAAAGCATATGATTTATCATTTTTACAGAATGCATTTTATTAGAATAAGTTCTTTATTCTATGATAAAACAAAGCATTTAGACTAACCTGACTAACATTGATGTTTATTGTAGGTATTCAAGAATAATGCTACAAAAAATTAAAAATTCACAAATTTGCCGTTCATATTCATTTTTTACTTCATAAGTTCATGATTAAAGGGAAAAATAACTGATATATCAGTTGATGAAATAATGATAAAAATGATGATAAAATGATAAAGTAATGTTTTAAAAATGAAAAATAGAGTATGTGAATACTACCTTGATTGAATGTAGAACATTGTTTCAGTAAACATGAACTAGTAGTATGATTGTAGAACCACCATGGTAGTTTACAACTTAAAAGTATCATCTACCTACAATCCTGGAAAATTGGTGTATTAACCACTATTTTGAAGTCTTAAAAACTAGACTTAATGCTCTATTTTTAGAAGTTTAACTGCTTTATTATTAGTAAATAAATCATACTGTAGCTTTTTTATTAACATAAAAATGTACATCAGCATTCCATTACTATTACAGAATAGAAAGAAAAGTTAAAAACGTGGGTGTTATTTAATATTAAACAAAACTTTCTGAATTTTAAATTTTAATTTTACAAGCTTTTAGTTTTGACAAAGAAGTTGGATGTTCATTATATACCTACTTTGACTTTTTTTATTGAAACTGTTTTGCAAGTATTACTGAATAACAATGCTTTAAGATGTTGAATGTGTTTTTTACATTTAAGCTCATGTATTGTAGGTTTTCATGATGGAGTTAAATGTGAAATAAAACTTAAAATATGGATGAATATTCTTAGAATTCTTCATGTATTGATTCTTTCTCAAGTTATCAGTAGTTTACACATCAATGAGCCACATTTTCTTTTTTTGGAAAGTTTCATTATTTAGTTGGTAAAATGTCAGAAGTTATGATTATAAAATACATTTTTGGTTCTCATGATTCTATTGAGTACATTTTTATATTAATAATCATCACTTGTTAGGTGTAAACAAAACTTAAAATACAGTAATTTTGTAGGCAACAAAAATGATTAAAATATACTAGTGGAATAAAACACATGATTTCTTTCCAGAATACTTAATAGAGAGTATTTGTTTGTACAACCAAATTAAGAATTATGACATAGCAGATAATTCCTATGTAAAATTGTAAGCATGTTTTGAAAAACGTTGTCAAGTTTATCTTAATGTATATCACTCTTAATAATAATAAAAAAAAAAAAAACTTACCAACTCATTCTGTGTTCAAAGAAAATCCTGTGACCTAAAGATTATTACAAATACTTAAATTTTATAAATATAACTAAGATGCATACAACTAAAACTGTTTTGAAACTTGGACATGTTGCAACAAATGTGGATTCAAATCAAATATTAGACATGCTGAAGGCCATAAATGGAGCATATGTAGAAATATACTGAAATGTCAGTAAGAACTGTTTGTTTGGTTACAAGATATTGAAAATGGCATACTAATAATTCTTTACTTATTTCATCATTAAATTTTAGAATAGAAAATAATTTTGGGCCTCCCTGTATTTAGTTGTTTTTTTTAAATCCAAATGGAAGAAACATCATTGATTTAAATAGTTGTTACAAAAACATTTAATCGTATAGCAAGTGTGCTTACTAACTATATTTTATCATTAGATCTAACAGTAACATCTGAGAAAAAATGAATAGCAACAGCTGGGTTTGATTTAACAAAACAAAACAAAACTTTCTTCTTTAAAGACTCATGTTGAGTCTTAATGACTGCAACAATTTATCTGAATTTCCAGATAAATATTCATTAATAAATGCTTTAATATACTAAGTTTTATTCTAGTCTTTAACTCTCAATGTTTTTATAGTTTTGCATTCTTAGTTGTACATATTGGGACAAAACAAGTATATTAGCTGCCTACATTTAGAAGTGAAATAATTTTTCAAGCTTGTTAATTTAAATTTTAAAACGTTAGATGTAAAGAAGTTTATAATATATAAAGTCTTTTTAAAACTACCTATTTGAATGTAATTACACATTCAACAGTCAATAGCAATTTTATACAACTATCAGGTTTGCATCTTGATACGTAAACACTCAAACTATTTCATTTGAAAAGCAGTTTTAAATTAATTGTCCATGTTAAAATAAAACACTTAATGAAGATCAACTACAATAACTTTTTTTAACTGATATATTCAAATCTTATGGATATTTATTTGATAATAATAGTTACTAGTTATTAAATCTGTAAATATGGTGGGTTCATATGGCTTCTCCAATATTTTCAAACCATGAGTTATTAAATGCTAATTGTAACTTGACTTTAGAATACCAAAAAAGAGTAACACAAGTATAACTGTCTATATGTATAAAGTTCACAATGGAGAAATAGTGCACACATGTAATATAAAAGTTGTATTAATTAATCTTTCCTAATTGAGAAAATGAACTTTTTTTTTTTTTTTGGTGAAATAAAATGCTCTCATTGTTCTTGAGGTTCTGTATTAGGTCACCATTGCAGCCCTAATACAATACAACGACCATTACAAGTTTCATCTACTTGGTCAAGCAAGCGACCCAGAGTTCCTCGCCTAGAACGAACTTTATCTATTCTTCAGGCAGTGAATAATGGACTCAGGTATAATAAAAGCTAATAGTGCTTTTTCATTCTATATCTCTTTTTACATATTTTGTAACTCTGATATTGAGATCTCCCTGGTTTATCAGTGCTTCTAAATTACTGATTTCAGCAGTTTGTGATTACTTTTGGACACACCCTGTCTACAGTTTTAGTTGTATATTACACACTTGGTGCATCATTTCAAATATTTAAACAAACAGCTTTTCTGTATGATTCTTTGTTTTATATTAGTGATGTTGGAAATATGTACATACATTTTAGGCATGGTATGTCATTAAAAGAACTTTAACATTCACTTTCACTGAGGTAACATACATCATTTGTAATGGCTGAACAATATATTTGCTTGCTTTGAATCTTTGATTAATAGTTCATTTTTTTTGTTCCCTTAAATGTATAGGTATTAATACAGAACATTTAAATGTATCCTTAATTTTGTTTTAAGCATTTTTCACGTACAGAAGTACTTGCTATATTTTCCTTTGTACAAGTCACTATTTTTAAGAATTTTGTTCAATTTACTTGACTTTTCCTATGATGCAATGATTGTCCACATTAATTTCTTTATTCATCACTATTTTCAAAACAGAGTTAAAATACAAAATAGCATTTAGCATTTATTACAATAACGATAATATTTAAACAGATATGAGATAAAACAGTTATATCCACTATTACAATTATCATCTGATCCTATTTGCTTTTCCCTTCTCCCTGGACATTCAGGAACATGCTGATCAATTCAGTGATGGGGTTAGTATGCCTCACCCCGAAGGCTTTGGATCAGTTTGCTATTGCATATAAACATAGAGACTATCCTTTTCTGAATCCGTAAGTATTGCATTTTGCCTGTTTGGAATGCAGGCCACAAATTTCTATACGTCTGACCCATGTTCAATTTTCCTTCTTTTGACTTACCATCATAACTCTCTTACAGTTCCTCACATTTCCTCTCTGAGGCTCTCCATCAAAATCCTGAGGTGTTTACTGGGGACATCTTCAGCTCTGGATTTACATACATGGTTTTATCATTCCCTTGCTCCAATCATGAGAGGTATTTCTCTTCTCTCTCATTTCTCACCATTTCCTTCCACTTTTTTTCAATTCTTCCACCTTTTGCCAAATCTTTAAGTGATAATTTGGCAGAAGTGTGTCTTAGAGAGTCACATGTGCCATGAGAGTCATGTACATATTGGGGGAGAAGTGAAACATGATGATATACATGAGATCTTTTGAAATCATTCAATTCCAATAAAATAAAAAAGTAGGGGAGCAGAAGGCTTGTGACAGGCATAAAGAAAAATTGCCTACAGGGGGCAGCACTTGGATGATAATGGCTAATCTTGTGAATGGAGGGAAGTACCTATCAGAAATATTTTCTCTATGGTAGAATTACAGCTTTCTAATTCTAAATGCAATAGTTTGTAGTAGAGTTCTGGCTAGTGATGCTACTTTTATGTGAAACAACAAAAACATCATATATAATGAATGCATTCAAAATATTAAAGTACTTGTCATATAGCAATAAGATTAAATGTTTAAGATTGTAAAGATGCAACCTGTGTGTGTGTATTTGAATTATTCATGTTCAACTACTAAAACATAATATAAAACTTAATTTAAGTGGAAAGCCTATAAAAATGAAACCACATAAAACTAATTTTTTTGTACTTTACACTCTCACCTCGGTGTGGATTCCTGTACATGGTGAGGAGACCTCTCAGGAAAGGTGCTGTTCCTTCAGTTTACCTCCTCTGGGATATAAACATCTACCCACGTATTTGCCGTGCACGGTGACCTGTAAAGAGAAGGAGAGGATCCTGGTAGTTGAGGAATCCAACCCTAACACACCACTTTGGCCTTTAATTCCTGTAGACAGGCAGCCTTGGAGTTGTCCCACTTGGGTCAGTTGGTTGGTCTACTTGGGCTAGTGTCAATCAAGTACCAGTGTTGGATGTTCTCAGCAGGTGTTGTGGACATTGTATCTGAGGCTGGTGTTTGGATATAGTGCTCACAAAACCCTGGCATTGCTGCAGTGTCCTTGTTTGACATTGTAGTGTGTCCCCTCGTTGGTGGGTGGGGTCAGTGAGCACCAAAATTTCCCTTTTTTATTATACATCCTCCAAATAAAATCTTAAATAAAATAGTGAAGAAACAGTCTATAGGTAAATGACCACATCCTGAAAATTCTGAGCAGCAATCTTCAACATCTGTAATGCCTGTTGTACCTCGTTTCCTTATCCTACGTTCTCTTTCAGACAAACCTATAGGGCAAATGTTTCCCTTTTCATTCAGAAGGAATTAGAGGGACTTGCTGGCTCTCCAATGTCAGTAAAGAAGCTTCGATCTGGTGACATATTGGTGGAAACATCCACATCTCAACACTGAACTCCTCTTGCATTCAAAGGCAATTGGGTATATACCTATTGAGGTTACACATCATGCTACTTTGAATTCATCACGAGGAGTTATTGTTAAGAGGGATTTGAAGAACATTCCAAAGTCAGAGATTCTTGCTGGTTTCTCCACTTAAGGAGTTTCTGCAGTGAGGTGCATCTCCACTGGCAAAGATGGAATTACGACGTCAACCAATATCCTCATTCTGACATTTACATCACCACATGCACTTGCCATCATCGAGGCAGGTTATCGTAATTGCAGGGTACAACCATACATTCCAAACCCTCTCATATGTTTCCAGCGTCAGTGGTTTGGTCACTCAAAGACGTCATGTCGTGGTTTCTTGACATGCACTATTTAAGGTAGCAAGTATCATGATGCTTATAAGTGTGGAACGGATCCTCATTGCATCCAATTGCCATTGCTCTCACCCATCCTACTTTCATTCTTGCCCTAAATGGTTGGATGAAAAATTTATAGTATTACTTATCCTAAGGCTTGAAAATTGCTACTCACCACTTCATCTTGGACATATGCTGCTGCATTTCATTCCACAACTACAATGGGAGTGCAGACAGATCTCTCTCTGCTTCCAAAGGAATCATTCCCATACCAAATGAAAAGTCATTTGACCTTCATGGTTAAAGTTGAATCAACTTCAACACCCATCTCTGTCCCTTACCCCACATAAGTTCCAACAAATCCCAAGATCCACTTCCTTTGGTTCCGGGTACAGGCATTTCCTAGGTTACATCTTCTCCCATCTCAAGATGCAAAACAATCATTTGTTCACATTTTCATTTACTGGAATCCCCTTCCAATTGGAAAGACCTGCCCAATTTACCCAGGGCAGAATCCATGGGGGTCGATAGACCTCCCTCGAATAAGGGCAGTAAGTAAAAAAGGTATGGTTATAAATAGAAGGGTTCTCCACCCACTTTACCTACGCGTAAATAAATGGCTACTTTGATACAATGGAACTGTCTAGGTTTACGTTCTAATCTGGATGACATCAAAACTGATTGCTTCCTACCATCCTGTATGTCTTTTCTTACAGGAAACATTTCTGAAACTTACTGATACAGTCACTTTTTGGGAGTTTTCTTTGTACAGAAATGACAGGGTGTGTGATGGACAAGTGCATGGAGGGGTGGCACTGTTTGTTGATCAGCATGTACCTACCCTGTCTTTGCCAATCGACACATCCTCGGAAGCCATAACCATCAGTGTTTCCTTTGGTTGTACCATCACTGTTTGTTCTCTCTACCTGTTGGCTGGAGAGACATATCATCTATAGAGCTACAGACTGCCCTCAATCGTTTGCTGAAGTGGACCACTGTAAACAGCTTTAACTTCTCTCTTTAAAACCGTTTGCATGCATTTTTGCAGCCAAAGGGGTATTCATCCTGATCCTGAACTCTGTATCAATGAAGTTGTGCTGCCTGTGATCCCTGAGACAAAGTTCTTGGGCTTATCTTTGACTGTAAGCTGACCTTTATACCACACATCAAGCAGCTACAAGTGAAATGTACAAGAGCACTGAACATCCTCCGTGTCCTTTCTTCTACCACTTTGGGAGTGATCGATGTTCTATCTAAAGATATGTTGTGCTCTTACTCGATCGAAATTCAACTATGGGTCACTGGTCTGTGGCTCTGTCACACCCTCAGCCTTAAAGATGCTGGGCCCCATTCATTATCAAGGACTTCAGCTCTGCACTGGGGCTTTCTGCACTTCCCCATTTCAGAGCTTATACATAGTCTCATGATCCTTCTTTGCACCTCTGCTGTTTACAACTGTCTTTACTATATGCTTCAAAACTTTGTTCCTTACCAGAGCATCCCACCTGGAGTTGTGTTTTCTTTCCTTAGTGGGCCATACCTTTCATAACAGACGATCTTCCATTTCTCCTTTTGGCCTTTGTATCCAGGTGCAGTTGGATGAATTTGGTCTGTCCTTGGATAGCATTGCTGTATCCACTGGTCAGCCCATCCCACCATGGCTTCTTACAGTCCCCAAATGTGACTTATCTTTAAGTCATCTGAGAAAAGCAGACACTCACAATTAGAAATACTGTCTGCTATTTGCTGAACATCTTTCAAACCATTCTTCCGTTCCTATTTATACAGATGGTTTAAAATCATTTGAGTGTGTGGGCTTTGCCATGGTTTGTTGTGGTTTGGTGGTTGTGTGCAGAATCCCCTCTACAGCTTCTGTGTTCACTGCTGAACTGTAAGCCATTTCTCTTGTCTTGGATCACATAGAAGCTAAGCAGTGCTCAAACTGCACTATTTATACTGACTTGCTTAGTTCTCTACTGGCCCTGAAATTGCTTTACATTAGTTTACACCCTATTCTTACCAATATTCAAAATCAACTGGCCCATGTCTGTTTAACATGTACTTCCATCCAGTTTTTCTGGATACCAAGCTATGTTGGTATTTGTGGGAACGAGCTTGCCGACACCGCAGCTAAATCTATTTGCTCTGGCACTATCACTACTGTTTCTGTTCCTTATATGGACTTATGGTCCTGTATTAAAGTCTCTGCTTTGTGTCAGCTTGCAGTTGGCTTGAAGTGAGCAACGCAAAAACACGCTTTTCCAAATAAAACCCTATATTAGTATTTGGTCATTTTGCCTCCGTAAGAATTGGAAAGAGGAAGTTGTTCTAACTAGACTATGCATTGGTCACAGTTTTTTAACTCATTGTTTTCTTTTGTCAAGGACTGATGCACCATTGTGTAATCTGTGTAATACTCAGGTCACAATAAGCCACATTTTACTTTCTTGCAGTCGTTCTGTCCCAAAGTTTGTCCATAACATTAGACATTGTTATTGGTTATGGTGACACTGTCCACCTTTAATCATTTTAATGCCATGTAAGTTGTTTTTTTTAATTTATACATCAGACCTTTCTTAATGTGACTCCTCCCTTTTAAGAAACAAAGTCCATCTAGTTTGATTTCAAATGAGAAAATGGCTGTAACATTAACTCAACCAGGACTGGAGAGGCCAACTTCAGGTGACTAATGCTACTGTTTGAACTACCTTTAGTCATCTTAGCAAGTTATTATTAAGATTTTGCTACAAGTCTTTTAAAACGTTTATTACTTTTTGAAAATGGCTGTAACGTCAAATAACTCAGAACCAGGACTGAAAAGGTCAACCTCAGGTGACTGATGGTGTTTTTGTACTTACCTATTAGTCATCCTATCGAGTCACGATAATTACAATTATGCTACAGAAAGTCCTTACAACTTGTATTATTGTAGTTTTTCTCTTAACGTTATAGACTAGATGTAGACATTGGTTTTATGCTGTTTGTTTTTTTAAACTTTGTTTTGCTTTACCTTAATTTCCTTTTATGAATTTTACTAAATATACTTTAATTTTAACTTTTTACCAGATGTTTGGTGCAGATAGCCTAGCTGCTTTTGTGCCATAAAACACTAAATCAACCAACCAACTTTACACTCGCACAAATAGTATTTCTAGTATCTCATTGCCAATTATGTTTTACTAATTCACTGTATTTTGCTCTTCTTGGTTTCCATTTTTGTTTTGCTAATACAGAGAATATTAATATCCTGCTAGTAGAATTTGGCCAGGTTTGACAAAGGAGCTTTTTTACAAGTTTGTCAGCTTCCACATTTATCCGTAATTCTGCATGGCCTGGTTCATACATCTGTGTGATGGTCTTTTTTTTAGTTGCTTTGATTTTTGCTATCCATCTAGGGACTACCTACTGAATTTTCTGCATGTATGTACATTGCAAATATTATAGAATTTGATGTACTGTCCATTTCAGTGCAATAATTCCTTTTTTAACTCCTGGTTAATATAGCTGATGAATTTCAATTGTTTAGCTGTCAAAGATTACTCAGAAGTATGTACTCAAGTGTGCATCTTCTTGGTGGATCGAAATGTCCACAAACAATGGTGATTGCTTTTCGTCAAACATGTTTGTAGTTACGTGTGCAAAACATGACTGTTGCTTTGGAATGATTGATGACCATTTGTGTGTCATTGTACAATTTGCTCGTACTTCTGATATATGGCTACATCTTTCTTCATTTCAGCTTTGTTATACATTTGTTATACACTACAGTGTTGCCAGTAAAGATTAGCACCCAACATATGGTTGGACTGTCAGTGATATATCTAGGAGTAGATAGGGCCTGTGGAAAAATTTCCCTAAACCAATGTTCATTATTAATTTGGAACCAAAATATGTAAAGCTTAAGTTTCTCCGTTTAATTAAATATAATGAATGGGGAACAAGGGTTATATTTTTTGATGTGAAAAGAAAACTTCACTTATATAGCATACGTTTCAAAACAAAAAATATCAGTATCAGCAAAAATAAACGTGCACAAGTTTAAGACAGGTTCACATGAAATTTATGAATATAAAAAGAAAAATCTTTGATCATTTTACAGAGGTGAAAGAAATAGGAAAATATTTTTAATGGTTTCATTGAAGTTCAACTGATAGACAAAAGCTTGTTCAATTGAGAGAAGTACCAGTTCATGTAATTGTTGCTGACTAATAGTGTTTTTGTAAACATTTTTTAATATGCTTAACTTTGAGAAAGACTGCTTGGCATTTATAGTCATCAGTGGCTTTCACCAGGAACATACTTTCTGTATTTTTCAATCTTTAGTCTTCTCAAAGTTCATCAAAATAACACTTCATGATTCTCAACCACTTTTTTTTGACTAGCTCCTCACTATGATCAAGGCTTCTTCTTTCAGGTCTTCAAACTGGTTTCTGTAGTTGATCATTTCATCCAAACAGACTTGAGTTTTGTAGCTTTAGCCAGATCAGCTGTTTTCAACTGAAGTGCTTTCAACAGTGAACTTATAGGCAGCAAAATCTTGCACTAGAAACTAGGAGACATATAAAATTATTTTAAAGTTTCTTAAGTGCATGGCTTCATTGCATTAACAGAATTTTGAGTAAAAATTATTTTCATGAGAGCTTTTTGAGCTTCAGAAAATTGTACTTTGAGAAAAACACTGAATCAAAATGTCCAGCCCATCTAGTTTGGTTCAGTTTTTAATAGTTTATCCTTTGAGAATTATATTCAGAAATTTAACTCAGTATGTCCCATCTTAAAATACTTAGTTCAAAACAAAATCATATGTTTGAATAATAATCTTCTATTGGTGTCACTCACCTAGCTGCTTTTATAAAAATTAATCAAGTTTCAACAATGTTCAAAAATTTGCTAATGCTTCTGTAAAAGAACCTTTTACAAATTTAGAGAACAGGCAATACTTGCACAATGTACTTCACATGCAAAAAAAAAAAAAAAAAATTCCTGAAATAAGTATATGTATTAAAATAAATGTATAATGGTAAATCTGTTACAGTTGATACCCAGTACATTTTGATTTTCCATTATAATAAAAATGGCAGTGGCTTTCAGTTGAATTATAATAATAAATTTCATACAGGTGATAATCTTTGGAAATACCCTGGGTTGTGTGCAGAATAATAGAAGAAAATGGGAATGCTTTAATGGTATAAATCAATTTGTTCCTTTTTTTTGTGTGAAAGCAATTAAATTTGTTCATTTTAAACCACATGGCTCATGTCTTTTATGACTCTTTTGCATACTGGGTCTAATTTTGCCAATTTCTTGTTTCTGTGCCCATAAAATGGGAAACTGAATCCAAGTGTAAGAGTTATTTAGTAGTCTGTCCAAAACTTGATACCAAAACGTTTTTTTTCTTTTTTAATACCTGTTTTATGTTCTTCACTTAATGTCTCATGCAAGTGTCACTGTTTATAAATCAAGCTGCAATGAATATCAATTTTGGGACTGCTCGTGTCTCTCCATTTCCTTTGTGATACACTTTTAGTCACAGTTTCCTTATATCCAAATTTCTGTCCTCCTTTGATTTGCAAACAGCCAGCATGGCTCACAACAAGCATTTTAGAGGAAAGGTGAATAACATAACTAGAACCTCTCTACTTTCAATCATAATTTGAAAATTGTGTAGTAATATTTTTCAGGAAAAGATTGACTATGCTTATTTTTTGAAATGGCCTTTAGGACTGCAGTGTCCATTTTCAACAAAATATCATTTCATTTCCTCCTTCAAAATAATTCCCTTAAAATGCATATGATCTATAGGATAGGAAGAAGATTGTATGTTTTATCAAGAATGCTGACAGAAAACACATCCATGCATTTAAAAGTACTAGGTTTACTTTTGACATTTTGCTGGTCCAAAACTGGATTCATTTTCACCACATGCTTGTTCAAATAAGTATATTTGTACTGTCTTTAATTTCCTGACTTTTCTGGTCAAGAAAGTAAGAAAAGAAACTCGTAATTTTAGGCAACTGTGACACCATTTTTTCATCTTCATTTTTGTTTTGTTTTTCATTTCTGTATAAATATTTCTTAAAAGGTACATTGCTGCTTTTATTAAGTTTATGTTAATAGAAACAAAAAAAAGTGTATGAAAGGTACCTGCTACCTGTGATCAAAACACTACACATTGTCAAACAACCAAGCTGCCATGTTCTGTGATGTTTACTGCTCATAACTATATTAGGGATGCATGAACCCATGTTACCAACTTACTAAGGTAAGATTTAACTGGACATCTTTCTTTTGTGGAATTGCTGAAAATAAAAATAAAAAAAATCCAACAAGTTTCCTTTTTTTTTTTTTCTCTCTCTAAATTTTGAAAATTATATTAAGACAAGGGCTTGCGAATCCATGGTATTTTGCCACCAACAGCACACTATTGCTAAGCCACTATGAACTGTTAATTTGAGCTAGATAGGAGTTGTGAATGTTGAAATGGACAAGCAAAAATGGTGATCCTTGAGGCAGACCAGCAGTAAATGTGATTATTAGGTTCAATGCTTCAAAACATGCCTTTTGGTAACCAGTATAGCTGTTATTCATCTTACACATATTACAATGATGCATATTCTGATTATTTTGTCAGTAAGATGGAACAGTTGGACTCTATTGTAGGCATCTTGCAAATCTAAAGCTTCTAGGTGTTCTGAGTGGCTTCAAAGCCTTCCCATATCTGTTGCAAATATAGCAGTAATGATTCAGGTTTCTCTTCTACTGACATAACCACTTAATGGCAACATTATTAGCAGTTAGACCTCAAAGATGTCTATTTCCCACTTCTTTGTCAGTAATTTTGCCAACACTACATTTAAAATGATGATTCAATGGACTTTAAAATGAAAGTGATCTTTTATGGCTTTAGGAAAGGATTTGATAAGGACATTAGTACACATGTTAGGGATGCTACCTGTTACCTAGCTACATTGATACTAACTTAAATAGGTTGTTTGTGTGGGTGTTTACTAGAAATTGAGCTATTAGCTAAAGTATCTTTTAAACTACTCCCCCATTTATATTTATTACTATTAGCAAGTTTTATTTAAAAAAATTTAATTATACAGCATCTGTGACAAAAAGGAATTCATGAGTACATAGCTTGTAAATACAAAATAAGAGAATCTGCAGTGAGGGATGCATAAATCAACCCGTATACTGACTAAAATTAAATATTCCTATTTATTAATCTAAAAAGGCCCGGCATGGCCAAGCGTGTTAAGGCGTGCAATTCGTATTCTGAGGGTCGCGGGTTCGCTTCCCTATCACGCCAAACATGCTCGCCCTTTCAGCCGTGGGGGAGTTATAATGTAATGGTCAATTTCACTATTTGTTGGTAAAAGAGTAGCCAAAGAGTTTGCAGTGGGTGATGACTAGCTGCATTCCTTTAGTCTTGCACTACTAAATTAGGGACTGCTAGCAGAGATAGCCCTTGAATAGCTTTGTGCGAAATTCAAAATCAAACAAACAAATTAATTTAAAAACATTCTGCTAGCTCGCATACATAAAATTATAAAGCGGTACTAATACACTACTCACAAAAATCACAGTGAAATGATGTTTTGATGGGGGTTTTTTCAAAATGTAAAAAAGTTTGAACAATATTAAAAATATTCTTTTTTTTTCATTACAAACATCACAAATAAACAATATAAAGCAAATTGAAAAAAAAGAAAAATTAGTGAAAAATGTCTATTTGGCTGCACAAATATTGGAAAAACAATTTACTGAAGTGAACAAATTTAATAACATAAATCTTTAGCAGCTAGTAAGTCCTCCTTTATTTATGTCTTCTCTGCTCCTGCTCTCCATATTGCTAATGATATTTTGGATGACTTGCTGGGATAAAACAGTTCATTCCTGAATAAGGGTAGCTTTCAGGTCCTGGACAGGTATAGGAGCAGGTTGTCTGTATCTAACCTTTCCTTCTAGCAAGTTCCACATGTGCTGAAATGGACTTCAACCTAGTATCTCTATCCTTCATCATGAAAACATTGTTGCTTGATCCTGGCAGTTTGAAGAAGGGAATAATACAAACTCATCTTTAACAGCAGCAGCAAAAGGGTTAACTGTTTGTAGCAGGATTTCATCCATGTAATGTTTTGCAGTCAGGGATGATCAGTCTCATTTTAGAGGTCTTATGTATCTGCATGCAGATTTTATCTTGGACCATCAGAGTGAACAATGCTGTAGACTGAATATTGCTCTCCTTTGTCTTGTGGTCCTCACACTTTGATTACTTGAAATTACATGGAATATTCTTTCATCTGCAAACTGTTAAGGGGTCCATTGCTGAAAGGCCCACTTCAACACATTGGGGGGGGTTGGTACAGGGGCTTTGACTGGTTCCTTGGACCTGCACTTAGCCTCTTCTAATTGAGCACAATACACACTGGAGCTGGAGCTCTTTCCTGAGGCTTCTAGCACTACTGATGCATTTTTAAGGATTAAATTCTGCAGGTTTTTGTTCCTTTAGTGTGCATGTATCTTTCTGTTACCATATTCTCCCAGTATTTTCTTGCATGGTCTGTATCTGTACCACAATACAATTTACTGGTCACAAATTGTGGCATTTCCCATGATGTGTGCCACTTTACTCTGATTGCAGTTTTCCTGAAGCAGTGTTGTAGCTTTTCAAAATTCAATATTAGTAAAAAAAAAATTCTTAAACCTAGCATTATCTCAATTGTAAATGTATTTCTTAATCTGTCAGGACTGAAACTAGTCTTTCACTATGCAAAATTTGGGTCATTTCTCAGAAAGGCCTATTATATAAAGAATCATTGGTGCATAGACTTGCAACCCATACATAGGATTAATAAAATCCACTACAATAAGGATGCTAACTTTTAAGAAAAATTAATAATTTAAACATAACTTAGAAATTTAAACAAACCTCATCATTTTATGAATTGTTTGAGTAGTATATAATTGCTGAGAAAGGGCAGAATATGTGACAAGTTTGCTTGGTTTCCTTTTTCTCCTTCTCCATACAATAGATAGCACAGACAGCTAGTTGGGTACCTTTATGCTGAATCATAAAACAAACAAAATTTATTTTAAATATAGAAAGCATTATAAAATCTAAATTACCCTTCTCATGATGGACAAACAAGACATTGTTGCATCACTCTTTCCCCCTGCTAGTACAGCAGTAAGTCTATGAATTTACAACACTAAAATCAGGAATTCAATTCCCCTTGGTAGGCGTAGAAGATAGCCTAATGTAGTTTTGCTATAAGAAAAATGCACATACATCACTCTTTCCATAACCTTTATTATTTATTACTTATTTTATGTATCCAGTCACTTCAGTTACCACAAAAAAGTCTTAAACTATTAAAACAAAAACATTTCAGATGTTAATCACAGTAATAACTCGGACAATATTTATAATTGTGTTTTTACTAAATATAAGTTTGTATTTTTATTTTCATATTAGTAATAATTAAATTTCAACAAGATCAAATAGTTCTTAATTAGTTTGATATATTTAAGTTAAAATGTATAATGAAGTTAACTTATGAACAAGTTAAATGGTTTTAAAGCATTCTGTTTTGACACTGAAGGATCTGATTTCATTAGACTTTATAAAAGATCTTATTTTCCATGGAAGACTTCATGAAAGCATTTATTAAAATGCTAAAGTGTTCAAGTACAATGGAACTAGATAGCTTCTTTTTTAAGTGTTAGCAATTTTAGCTTGAAATAGTCTTATATCTCCAGATCCCCTCCATAGGATTAGCATGTTTTGCATGCTGATTATGTTGCACACAGTTTGTTCGCTTTTTATCCTGCAAATTAATACCATACCTTTTAAACATTCTGCATTTTAGTTTTATATACTTTTTTAACACACATAAGCCACATTTGAGATTGTGTATAATGAAATGGTGATAGGAGAATATTTAAAAAACTTGTACTATTTGATCAGAGTTACTGCTAAATAACTGTTTCAAAAATGAAAAAGAATCTGTCTGAAAAGATAATGCATTGAAGTAACTTTTGTTTTTACTTTTCTAAACATCTTTAGTTATTTTGAATTTAAAAAAATCTGTTAGAGAAAGGAATATTGATCAGCTATTCATTTTCAGAGGGTAATTTTGCCAGTTAATTAATTAAACACAGTTGAACAGTTTTAACTGTTGTTTAGATTTTAACTGTATCTGAATTTTCTTAGATTGCATATTTTTTACTGGCTTGGGATCATTAGCAGATGGTTAGGGCATTCAACTCGTAACCTTAGGGTCACTGCTTCAAATCCTGTCGCACCAAACATACTCACCTTTTTAGCCCTGTGGCATTATAATGTGATGGTCAATCTCACTATTTATTGCTGAAAGAGTAGCCTCAGAGTTGGTGGTGTGTGGTGTTAACTAGCTGCCTTTCATCTAGTCTTAGACTGCTAAATTAAGGATAGCTAATTCAGGTAAATCTCATGTAGCTTTGCAAGAAATTCAAAACTAATCATTAGCAAGCAGAATATTTACTAATAGTTTGCATTCAGTGTAAGGCAGCTAACTGAAAATATAATAAATTGAGATAAAAATATTTACAGATTTTTTTTTCATGTGAGTTGTGTGTTTCTCAAAAAATTAGGCTAGTATGAACAAATGACAAAAATTTAGAGTAATGTTACAAATGTAGCTATAGCAGAATATTCATTTTCATATTAAAAAATGAATACAAGAACACCTTGTTTCATATTTCTGAAAGTGTTTTCCAGTAGCTATTGTTTTTAATATTACTAATGCTAGCAGTTTCTAAATTTGGTTTGAGCAATGTTTCATAATTTAAATAAATAACATAACTTATGTTTTTAGGGAGTGTATTAAGCTAACTCAAGATGATATTGTGAACCTTAGGACTACAGCAGATGGCTTTTCAATTAACACTCAGGTATGTTAATAGCCTTGAACAATAATAGATATCTTGTGTACATGTTGTATATCTACATTCTGATTTCCCAATGTTTAACTAATAGAAATTTTAGGGAAGTATAAAATATATTTTGCTATACTGTAAAATAAAAAAATTAATGGATTGTATAAAGTATATAAGCTTTTTCCTTACAGAAATGACAGGATCAACAGAAATTAGAAATCATAACGTATTTTGGAGTAGCATCTTGTTATTTTTGCTGTATGTACTGACTTTGCAAGACTTGTACTGTAAAGTTACCAGTTTTGGTGAAAGAATTAAGAAATAAGTGAATTGCAGCATTGACAGAGAAAATTAAACTTCATGGTTTGCTCTAGAAATAAGAATAGACCGTATTTAATACTCTTGTTAAACTTGCATAGCAGTTCATAAAGCAATCATAACAGTAGAATGATATTATGGTTTTCTTTAGTTTCCAGTACAGATAACCATGGGCATCCACAGAAATATTTTAAGAGGGGAAGGATCAATTTTTACAGTGTGAGTCAACAGACTAATGTGTTACATTGTTGGAATATTAACATAAATTTACAGTTTAATATAAATAAATGAAAATGTAGTTGAAACCTTTTACATATATAAGAGCTACAACTACCTCTTCTTGCCCCATCTTAAAGGGATCCATGCAAATAATCTATTGTTGTGGTCTTTAACTTAATGTTGGTGCCACTTTCCTTAAGCAGTGTAGGATGAGCTTCTGCTGATAGAACAATGTAATTAAGTATTAGGGTCTGTCGTAGTGTTTGTCTTGTGAAGGGGTTCATGAAGAAATAAAGATACCCATTCATGTTTCAAAATTAAGTCAGTCATAATGATGTGAATTTAAATATACTGAGCTAAGGCTAAGTTTGTAGTGAATCATTGACAATATAAAAATCACTAACGTTTTTTGACTAATAAAATTCTCAAAAACTATAAACCAAGATAACTTTTACAGTTGAACTAACAATGGATTTATTTCAGATTCAATAAAATGTTTACAGAGTAAACTTTATAGCCTAAAAAATGATGTTTTCAATAATAATGAACCAAATAAAAATACCAAAAAATGTTTATTTTCAAGTAAGAATGTTTATTTCAGTTAAAAATATATGGTAATAAGCAAAGGGTGCTAAAATGAATGTATAAAGCTGTATTATTGATCTTTAATTCTGAGTAGTAAATGACTCATGTAAAATTAGATTTTACCAACTTAATTTTGTTCACATCATAAGTCATGTTCATGCAATTTGAGAGTAAAAAGTTTAATTACTGTTGCTTCTGTCATATCTCAGCTGCCCTGATGAGCCCTTATTTTGAACCAAGGTTTCTTCAGTATTGAATATACTAGATATAGTGAGGATGAAATATTGTAATACGTTCTTCATTAATTTTATTCATAAGTTTTTAGAATTATTTTATAGAATTATTTTGTGAACATTACCTTGTATTTTCTGTAATTGATAATATACCTTATAAATTTGTATCATTTAAAAATTAAATTTATAATGCATTTTAAATTTAATATGTTCTATGTGTCTACTTTTCAGTATGTTAGATCGTTTTTTATATGCAAATATGATATGATTTTCACTCTTCTGTAGAACATTCTAAACTTTTATATATATAAAGTTCTAATTTAGAATTTCCTAAATCCAGTCAAAACCATGTTCTTTGTTACACTTATTGTGTTATCCACACCAAACATTTATTCATTGCATTGTGTTTTGTATAACACATTCAGTATACTATGGTGTATACCAAACATTCATTATATTGTATTCTATATACCTGGCATTTATTACATTTTCCATATTCCAGAAATTCAATTCATTGTGTAGTAGATATAGACATTAACAACATGATGTTGTATGTACCAGTTATTTATTGATATTCATTTCTATGTCATTCATTTGTTATTGCAGTGTATTTTGTACAAAATACCAGAATTTCGTTACAGCACATTGTGTTGCTAGAGATGAACTAAATCACATTTCATGTACTGTTCATTTATTACATTGATGTGTGAAACAAGGCAATTATTTGCTTTGCATCCACAAAAAATAATGTTTGCATGCACAAGAAATTTATTACTCCATTTTAACATATTGTATCACTCTTGGTATTCATTACATCTAATTTGACACCAATGGTGAATATAAAGATATTGCATGAGGTATTTTCTGTTGATTGCATTATGTGCATTAATTGGAATAGTAATGCATTGTGTAATATCAGGAAAATATGGTACATTATTTGTTGTGCTTGTGCTTGATCATATTAAATACGGTCTGTTTATTTATTTTTCATCTTAAGTAATTTCTGATGTTTTGTCATGCTTATGTTTATATTTTCTCTGTGGTTCTGTTCTCACCTCCTATTTATACCATCTGTATAGTTCCAGGGAAAACTCTATGAAATGGAGAAGGTAAGATAATGATTGCCTAAATTGTATGAATATTTTAAAAATTTACAGTGCTTTAATTTTCCAGGATTTGAACATTTCTCTTTATAACCAACAACGTAATCGAGTTAATTAAGAATTTTTTTTATTTCTTTATTACTTCTTCATATCATTTTAGTTGCAAATATATACGTTTGTGGCACTTATGCCTTTTAATTTTATTGTTGTTTGATATATATAATATTATATATTTCTAGTATAAACATCTTTATTTTATTGAATCTAATTATTTTTATCCTTAACAACAAATTTTAGCAATCTGAAAATATATCTTTTGAGGGCTTTAGTTTCAGGTACTCTGTATCGGATAACAGAATCATTAGCAGTTCAAAAGTGTTCAAATTGCCACCATAACAAATGTGTGCAATATGAAACATGCAAAAAAAACTTGTTTGTACCACATTCCTCTGGATATGCTTTCTATGTTCCTTACATAAGCTTCTCTGTCCAATTTTCAATTATTAGCCTACATGATGAGTTCAATAGTAATTTTAATGCTGCAAGTGTTGTGCTATTACATTTTTAAATACCATGTAATGAGTACTGTTAATTATGGTAATATTTTTTGGTGAATCTAAATCAGTTACTTAATTCTTTAGACAGTTTTAACATGTACATCTGCATTATTAATACAATTTAAATTATATTGAAATATTTTTGTTTGTACTAAATATATTAATCATCTGATTGTGAGCAACTTGACACTAATGTGGAATTTTCTATATGCTTCTAGCAGTACAAGATAGCTGACAGGTATTTAAAACGACTGGAGTTTCAGCTGATGAAGGTGATATTTTTTTCATTTTCCCAATTTAAAATGTAAATATAGCATGGATAGATACTTTATTCTTTGCCTCTGGTGCTTCAGCATAAACAGTATCATTTAGAACAGTGTTGTAAGAATTTATTACTCTGTGTACTCATAATCATGCAATATTGTCATAGTAATATCATTTGTTTGCATTGCTTAGGCATCTCATTCTTCATGAAACTGTCAAATTCAACGTAGTCTCGCAGAACATTCAAAAATTAGGGTTTTTTTTCATTTTAAATTGCTAACAGTTATTACAAGTTAAAGTTATATTTAATTAGTATTTTAAAATTTAACTCAGAGATGATAAATTTAGAAAGTTTTTTGAGTTTTAAATATTGCAGAGGTGTACTGTGGTCAACATTACTACAATATAAAAATTGATGTTTTACCAGCTTGAAGAGCTCCAAGATCAGTATGAAATTCATCAGAAGATGAGAGATGGTAGGGTGATTGAGGAATTTTTTAATCCAATTTTTAGTTTATTAGATATTTAGAAAATTTCTGATGCATGAAATTTATTCTTAGCAAAGAATATAAACAGTAATATTAATAATGAAACCAAAAATATATTTTGGCAATATGCATGACTGAAATATCTATTTAAAAAAAAATCTGACATTTTCATCCTTTTAGTTTTATTTTATTTTTTTTTCATATTAAACTTTCTACACTGTCATATTGCAAGCTTCATACTCTTTTATACAATTGTGTTCTACTATATATTGTGTTTCTTATGAAACCATTCCATTGTACTGTTCTGTTTTTGTACTGAAGGTAATATTTCAATTGTTTTTATGAACATGAGAACAGAATGCCTAGACTGAATCAGACAGTAAATATTCATAACCTGTTGCTGTAAAAACTCACTTGATGCTTAAGGCTAGGATAGGATAACCTTAGTTTCAAATTTCCAAATAATGGCCCATGATGATGGATGTTGTCCCTGAAAGATAGATGCCTGCAAAGGTGTTCCAATTCTAAAAAAGTATAGTAACTGCAAAACTACTCTTACATTTTATATCTTGTATTTATTATGAAATCTGAAGTGGGAATAGTTTAGAAATAAAACATTCATTCTTATTAGTATTATTATTATTAACATAGGCATAGCATTCTCAAATTATGACATTGGTGCAATCACCTTAGCAATAGTTTCTGTTATTTTTAAATGTTCTTAAAAAATAGTAAAACAGAAACACTTATCAGAGAAATATGACACCTAATACAGCAAGTTTCTACAGTACTGCTTGTATCTGAAATTGTGGTGGCAATAGATGCACATCAGTATACAAATGTTTCAGATTTGGGTTTAAAAAATTAGTGGTACACTACGTGAGTGGCAGTCAATCTCACAATTAATAAGATAAGCAAAGCCAATAGTTTGTAATGGGTGCTGTTAACTGACTGTTTGCTGTAGTCTTTTGTTCAAAATTAAGTAGTTGGTATTTTCCTGAATAATCTTTGTGTGGCTTTGCATGAAATTCTGAAATAAACTGAACAGGAATAATTTTTGGTTAAAGTTTCTATTAGTAAATTTATAGTTTTGCAACAAACAGAATAAGACTATCTATCATTTAAATTTATGTTGGTACCTGATAACAATCTTTCATAGTAGTCTTATGGTGGTAGTTATTTGTTATATACAAGTGAGCAATCTACTGGCATATTTTTGTGCGCTTGAAATAAAAAGGCCATACTTACCCTTTTATAGGAGTTTGTACAATGGCTTATGCCTATATTGTGTCTCAAGGAAAGGAGAAAGAATCTGCTTTGCACAGTGTTCACTCAGGTTATAAAGAGTGCAGTGACATATTATGCAACATGGAGGCTGAATTGGAGCATATGATGGGAACAATGTTATTTGAGATGAAAGGTGAATGAGTTTTTTTGTTTTGATAAAGATGTGTGTTCTTAAAAATAATTGGAAATATTAATACACACACAATAATTCAACTATATAAAAAGACTAAAAACTTGTATTTCAAAGTCTGTTTTTGATATAGATAATTTACACATACTTTGTTTGATATTTTGTTAAGATGTATTATGTATAAAAGTAAATACCAGAATTACTTGTTTATGGATTCAGCAAAAAGTTAAGTTTAACATTAAATTTAAAAAAACATGTTTCATGTTGTAAACATTTGTTATAGTGGTAATTTGAACATTTTTGCAATTCTAATGATTCAGATTCTCTATGTAAAATAACAGAATAATGAACATGATAAACAAGTAATAATTAAATATATTTCACAAACAAACTTTTATACAAGCAAATGGAACAAGAAAGCTTACAAGTTGATAAATATTAAGTTTTTATACAAATTAGTATTGGAAAATTTCAAAATTCCTGTGCATTTGTGTAATATTTAATGTTTAAACAGCTTGCAATTATTCTAAAACAATGACTACTTAATATATAATTCTAAAATTAAGACAGTTTCCAGTCTCAAAAGTACAATAAAATACTAAACTTACTGTACAAGATTAAAATCAATAAAACTTCCAATGAGACTAAAAGCAGTCTCATACACTCTACATATTTTCACATATATCAGTGTCATCTTTACGAGTGTAATTTTTTTTGCAAAATATAATCCTACATTTGAACAAATAGCAAAAGAATAATTTACATATTAAAGAAGTTCATGCCATCTATTAACATTTCCTTGAGGTCAATCATCCTTATTTAATAATTGGAAATAATCATGAATTTTTAAATAATGGAAAATTTGCATGCATACCTTTTCATGCAATGCAGCACCCTGATTTTGACTGCAGTACCTTTACAGGCTAACAATGCTAAAATTTAAGATTCCAATTCCTGTAATAGATAGAGCACAGATGGCCAAATGTATAGTCTTTTGAAGTGGTATAACTAACTATAGAAAGACGTTTTTTAGAAACTATTAAGATTTAAGCAGAATATAAGTGGATGTGAAGTTTTGATAAGTTTTGCTCAACACTATTTATTTTGTATCGTGCAATGTTTCAATCATCTTCAGTGCCAAACAATTTGTATTAGTTAGAAGCGGCTGTAGCCAAATCACCTTTGTGGAATAAGAATCTTGTGCATTTAAAAATAGTACTAGTTGTAGCTTTGGAATTCTTTCAGATTCCATTATATGCAGTTTTATCCAAATGTATGTGTTCTGTGGCTTACCGTTTAATCAATGATATAATTCTGTGAATGTATTTTCATGTACGAGTGTTAGATCTCAATTGTAAACCAATTCAAATGCTGTGAGTAGTGATACAGTATTGTATAAAGGAGATGAGCATCTGCACTTGATCAGATCAACGTGAGATTAACTGATACAAAAAAAATATTGTCGTTATCACAAAGCAGACACAAGTAACTTTTAAGATTTGGATTGCTCCTATTTTTTGTATTCAAACTATGACTGTATTTGCCCGAAAGTCGATAAGCAACTGTTTAAGTTTAGTTAATCATAAACAAAAATTGATTTTTGTGGGAATTTCCCCAATTCACCACGTGGGTTTGGATGTAATAATAGAATTTGCCATATTTTTTGTAAACGATACTTTGTGTTCAGTGAACTGTAATCTGGGAAAGTATGTGTTGATGCTATTCTGAATTCTTTTATCGATTGGCATTTTTCCAATTTAATTCTGCATTTATGTCTACTGCACTTTAATATGTTTCATGTGGCCTTTATGGTTTTATATATGAGGTAGGGAAAGATATGTTCTTACTAACCAGATCAAGACATGTATCATGCTACTAAAATGTTATATCATATTGTATACTTTCAATCATTATTTTTTTTTGTTACAGTTGATGGTCACTTATTACTTTGCACTTGCTATTTAATAAAAAGATCACTAATACAATAATTGGGTTGAGTTACTGGATCAGAATACATCACACAAGACTGGGCAATTACAAGGAACAGATGCTGAATAATAATTCATGAAACAAAAATGTTACTGAAACAAACCAACTATTCTCATTTTTAAGAGAAACATTTTATTTTTAATTCATCTAAATAAAATCATATATAGAAACTGCTTATTTTTTTTTAATACAATACCTTACATCTTCATATCTGATTAACCTGTTGATGGAATTTCTTGGGGCATGTTACCCTTGTTTTTCAAGAGCTTTAGTCTCCCTTTTTTTCTCATTCCTTTCTCTTGTTCTTTTCACCCACCTATGTAATTTTATTGGAGTGTTTTGTTTTTTTTTGCCAGAGTCTTATTAGGGCTGCATGCAATATTTATTCATTATCCTCACTGGTTTACCAACTATTCCATGTTCCTTCTATCTGTCTCCTGTCTGCCTGCTTCCTCTTCTCTCTCTGTCACCACTTTTATTTTTTTTTACATACTCTTGCCACTCATAAATGTCAGTGCTGTCAGTCTTGACAGTGACTATCCCGTGTGCTCAGGGGTAATTGAGCCTGTTTTAATTTATGGACTTTTTGTCCTCCATTTACAGCTGAGACCCTTACCTTTATTTTCCTTCTTCTTCATTGTATCCTATTTCCATTATTTTCCCTCCTTCAAGAGATCTTGTTTCTTGCTAATGTCAGTCCATGGCAGTGTTGGACTTTATAGTTGCTATTGAATGGGTATCTCATCCTTCTCCAGGATCTTATTCCCATCTTTTAATGGTTTTCTGGAATTTGTAGATATGCAACTAGTCTTAAATATTTCAAGCTTCAGTCAGTTTCTCAATCTCCTTGATTTACCATGGGATTTTCTCATCCGATATTATTGGTCTTTTGTCCTAGGTACTGGGAAGACTCAAGTGGACATTTCAGATGCTTATTTTCTCATTCATATCAGAACCAACAACCTCCTAAAGTCATGTTTATTCACCTCCCTAGGGATGCAACCTATCTGGGCTGATTGGTTAATCTAGAAGTCACATCTCACATCCATTTAATTTCTTATTCAGTTGGGTGTTTTTCAATTTGCATCTCTGTAGGGACTACCCTTTTCTTCATTTGAGAAACATGGAGCAGTTGGGATCCTATGTGCTATCCTGTCCTTGTCTCCCTGTACTAAGGGTTCTCCATCTTTTAGGAACTTGAACTTCTCTGAAATCTTATATTCCTTTGGGTCATGCACAGTTACTTATTTCTTGTTTGTGACCCCTTGTCCTCTACTATTCTGTTTCCTTACTCAAAGATTTGACCTGATTACTAGATAAAACTAATACCATAGAGGCAGTTCCTCTTTATCAGATTTTCACCTGCTTGCAAATGCCTTCTTGATGAGATAAGGGGCATGTCTCAACTTTCACATGTATTCTGGTTGGTAGTCCCGCAACAGATAGTCCCTTCCTATCTACCACTTAGAACGTTTGTTGGCATGTTGAATTTTTGATAATTTCGATTTCTACATGGCCTAGTGCTGGAGATGTATAGGGTCAGCACACATGAACACTACCTCCAATGGTAAAACAGAAATTCTTTTTTCCTTCTGGTTCTTGTTATGAAGATGATTGAGATGCTCCTCCTACTGTTGACAGGATGAAGGACACCCACTGCCATGATGTTTTGGACTGGAATTGACCTGCCATATGTGGTCTGACACACTCTTAACTACACTATGCCATAAAGTATGTCCATTTTATGTGGTGGCTCTGGACTTGTTTCTTTTGTGCTCAGTTTGGTGACATATTCTTAGTATAGGCAAAATGTATATCTTTGTGCAGAAAAGATGCTGTCTTGTATGGTTGTCCCCCAATGCTTTCATTGTATAGGGTGTTGCACTCCAGGGATTATTTTTAGACTCTTTCCAAAGAGTGTTCATTTAGATAGTTTTTGTACCAGTCCTTCACCACTTCAGTGTGAGATTCTAGCTAATATGTAAGGGGAAATAGGGTATTGTATTACAAGTTTGTATTTTCCAACAGAGAAAATGTATTATCTATTTTCCCTACTTCTGGTGCCTCTTTTCTTGCCTAATCTTGGAGTGTTGATTGATACAGATAATCAGTATAGATGGATTCTGCTGTGCTAAGAGGGTGTGTCACACCTGTAGTGGTGGAGGATTGTTGCATGCTCATTTGCATGGTACAGATTAGCAATACCCATGTTGATATATGAATTTCGGTGTGAGGCTCAAGGTTGATGTTTAGAAGAATATTACACATATAGAGGGCTACACAAAACTGAGGAAAGCAAATATGTAAGAGGAGGTAAGTATCCATCAGAAATATGCACTTAGTGTTGGAAAATAATAATGTTTAGTTTTGAACTTCTTTTCAATGAAAATTAACTATTAGTTGTGAAGAAACTTTTAGAGCAGGTTTAAATCTGTTAATATTGGGGATATAATTACAACAAAAGAAAGGGAGAGAAACCAACTGTTAATATGTTAGTATAAAAATTGTTGTACAAAATTAGGAATGTTAAGTTGAATATGTTTTTTATTTGTATCTAAAAATCATCACAGGTGTTTTGTTCAACAGATTTACAATGTTGAAAGCCCATGATAACCTATTGATAAAGATGATATGTAGACAGAATGCATTAGATTCTTACATTTGTCCACCTTATTAACAAAATTTGTGTCAAATGCTGATAATCAATAATGTTGAAATCAGTGTTATAAAAAGAGATTACTTGTAAAAGTAATATCCTTTGATCAGTAGTTGTTTGACACATTTGTTGGTTTCTAATTGGTTTCATAGCTGTGCAATGAAACTATACAAATGTAGACAATATTTTTATTTTTGGAATTATACTGAGCTTGGAAACAAAACATAGTGATACCAATGGATTATTAACCTTTTTATCATGCTTCATTTATGTCTTACAGTCAAGTTATCTTGAGGATACTTAGGTCTTTCACCCCACCCCACCCCCTTGTTTATAGACCAAATGAGCTATCTGCTGAGTTCACAGAGAAAAATCGAACTCCTGTCAACTAATGGTAGTCACAGGTTACTTACCTCTAATCTGGAATATCTGTTTAGTGAAGGTTTTATTGTGTTGATGTAAAATAATTCTTTAAATCTGTGACAGTAACAGCTATTACATTTTTTTGAAGACTAATACTAAAGTATGTGCTACCAAGTTTTTTCTAATTGTTACTAATGTAAAATTATATTCTGTAAAGGTATACAGGGCTTTGCACGTTTATGTGCAGGAGACATGTTTGAAGTCACAATTAAGAATGCTCATCAAAAGTGGAAAACAAAAGGCAAGGTCTTGAAGAATGAAAATCAAATTTGGGATAACAAAAATGTTATATTTAAAGCACACATTGCTGAAGTATTGTTTATTAAGGTAAGAAAATGTTAGTTGTATAGTTTTGTGTGTGAATAATTATATATATACCAACATTAGTACTTGTAAAATCTAAGCAAAAACAAGAAACCTCAATATAATATGATGGACTGCTGTGTCAGCCTGTATATATCATGGCATATAGTGTAGTTAGCTTCTAGAGTATGTTGTATTCAATTTTCTCAAGCAGTAATGACTTAATCTTTCAGGCTCAAAAGTAAAGACTGCATGCTAAAGATTTTTCACCATTTTGTATTTGTTTACTCAGACACCAACAGCAATGATGGAGAGGGGAATAGTGATGATCATATGTTTAATACCATATTTTAGTTTTCTTTGGTAATCAGAAAACTAAGCTATTGTAAAAAAGAAATAGATGGATGGATGCATAGATAAATTCATACCATTCTGAGGATTGGATGTATTTTTATATTTGATAATTGTAATACCCATATTACAGAATATTTGACATGTAAAAACCTATCAAAGATTAAAAAAAAAAATAACCATAATTAGACGTAAAAGACAACTTTCACACTTACAGCCTGTAGTACATCACTGACAGGTTGTGTGAAAGACCAAAAGCATGTGTGTACCAGTTCTAATCATTTCCTAGCAAAATCAGGATTTTCATTCCATGCATTGGGGCATGAAACTTTTTTCTGAAAAATAGGAACTGTCCCACCAAACTGGGACACTTAGCAAGTCTACATTCTATAATAGCATGACCTGATATATTCTATGGATTCTTGGTTGCTTTTAGTTTGGGAAGTTCTGGTTGCCAGGGAAGATGGCAGAACTCAATTTTATGCTTATCAAACTAATCATGAATGATGATGGTTGGTGGTTGTGTAGTGAAAACATTCACCATGTTAAGAATAAAAAAGTATAAGAAGATGCATATAATTCCCCCCCTAAGCATCATAACACACCTCCAGCAGCTTGCAAATGGAAACAACACAGTTTCCAAAGATCATGAAGCTGTCATTAAACTTTAATCTTCCTGTCTATACAAGCCCTCTGTACATTATTCTTGTTGAAAACAATAGTCTGTAATATCTGTCAGCTATTGTATTGTTGAATATTTATTGATATTCACAGTGCTTGCTGTCATTTGTTCTCATCTCTTATTCTGCCCAAACTTTCTCTGCTTGCAAATTTGAGTTGTAAAATTTATTAGACCATCCAGGCACATAGTAGCATGTTATGCAGCTAAAAACACAACTTCAGACAAGCAGCACAAAATGAGTTACTTATAGGAACCAACCAATTGTGATAATCAGTTATCTGTAACTTAATTCTTTGTCCATGAACTTTTCATCTCTATTGCTTCCCAGTTTGCCTAACTCATATGTAAAATTACAGTAAAATGTGTACAGTCAAAACTTTGAGATACTAAAGTTCTTTTAATTTACTTTGTCTTCTTCTCTGCACCAAATGTTATGGAATTTTTAAAAATTTAAGATATATCTTTTAAACTTCATCTTTGTGAAATTTGATACACATTTAACATACCATTTACTCTACATTTCTGCAAACATTTTGCACAAACCAATTATGTTCAGCTATGAAAATAATGGCGATTTGTTGAAAAAAAATTTTTTGCTCAGACCTACAGGACAAATAGTAAATAAAATTGCTCTCAAATTATTTAAGGAGCTCCACTAATTTCTACTAAAAATCAGCTGTTATTCAGTTTTTATCAGATCTTAATTAAGTAGGATGTCCAGATCTACAATAGTAGCAAAGAACATTTACATTGTGTTCACAACCTAGATCATACTTTGTTTCACTTAAGAGTATGTAACAGAATCATTACCTGAATTTTCCTTAAGATTTTCCTTGTCATCAACATTATTACTGCACTTGGTTGGCTGTCAGTTTTGAATTTGCATTATTTAGTCACTATCGTTTTCTGTTTTTAATAACTGGATTTTTTTTAGTTTTTTTTTTGTTTTGTTTTACAGCTGGTCTAGTTTTCATTCAGATATACATCATTTGTCATCCCTGTCTTTGGAAAGATTAAGGCACACAAAATCCTGCTTCTGCTATTGTGGTATTTTTGATGCACAAATTTCCCATGATGTAGTTAGTTAAGGCCACCTTACTGGAAGTTAGAAGAATATTGGGTTATAAAGTGTTTATTTCTTTCCAAACTCTGTTAAATTTGTTGTGAAGAAATAACTCAAACACAGGTGATTTCCAACAGCAGTCTTTATTGCTAACGAACACAATCGAAATCATAACATACTACACAAGACAAAACAAAGGCAAATATTTATGTGGAATTGTTGATAGATGTGGAGAAATAATTTGCCAACAGGATAAACAACCATCTATCTTAAATCTTCACAAGCTACCTTCTGTAAGAAAACATAACTGCAGATGCATTAATCCACACAGCATGTTCTAAACAAAGAAAGTGGAGTTGTTTTATTGAGTGACTCTCTACATCTATGTAAACCAAATAAAAAAGAATTTCAAGAGCAGTTATATAATAATTAACTTGGAGAAATAATGTATGGTACATTCCTGTTTTTATTGTCGAAATAGAGTCAAATGAGGCACATTTCATTGCATGTTTACTTGTTACACAATGGGAGATTTGAAACAAAACAGTAAGTAATGGGGTGTTTTAATTTGTAATAAGATATTGTAATTTATATCCCCTATTCATTTAGAATTGTTTACTTTATAGAATTTTGTTAAATATCAAACTTGGTTAATTGACAATGTTTTTTTTTAATATAAAGTAAATGGTGTGTTAAATTATAGGCCTGTGAAAATGTTTTTAGTCTTTATATGATTTTTATACCACACCTGTTATTCAATAAGGTATACTTTGTCGTCCTAGGTGTTAAAAATATTAGTCATAATTTACATTTATTGTAAATATTGGTTTAAATATGGTAGTTTCCTTCTCTGTTTATTGATAATGCATTAAAAAGTATCTAAAGGCTTTATATGCTTTTTAAAACAGACAAATATTTTTGGAATCTTTTCTCTGAAAGAAAACTTAGTTTTCATGGCTGCTGCATTGAGTTTACTCATCGATTTAAGCTATTATATATAGTATGTGTTATCATTAGTGATGTTTGAGAAAATCCAATGGTATTTATTATGACAACTTTTTAGGAAATTTGTTTAAAACACTAAATAAAAAAACTGAGTAAACCATTGCATAAAACATGGTGTTTTGATGCTGTTTTTAATTTTAAAATAATTCATAGTTGTAACTTGTGCAAAAAAGATTCAAACATTTTATTCCTATTGAAAATTTTTGTGTTTTTTACAGGCTGTTGAAGTGAAAGGTTTTGGGAAGAATAAAACTCTTGGCCACAAACTTTGTGATACAAAGGATCTTTTTAGTGCTTACCCTCAACTCATGACTGTTAATCTTAATCCTAATGGATCACTGAAACTGAATGTTGTTGTAACATGGAAGTAAGTGTGCTATTTGCCAATAACAGAATAAATCTTTTTAGTTTTTTCTATTTTAAAAAATTAAACAATTTTACTGAAGGAAAGTAACTAGTTTATCTGTAAATACCAATATGATAAAGATCCCATTTTCTTAACTGCTTTCTTTTTATTCATAGCTATGAATGGTGATTCATAACTCAACAAAATATGTTGATAATCTGTCATTTTTTTGTATTTGATTAATTAAGCAGAGGAAAAAACAACCTTGATCCTGATTGGAAGTAAAAAATTGTAATTAGCCATGTGACTATTTTTCATTAGAATTTTAGAAAAAAAAACAAAAACATTTTATATTACATCTAAGTAATAGATCGCTTTACATATACTAAAACTACCAAAATGTTAAAACTTCACAATGATTTATTGTGCAGGTTCATTGGATTATTAAATATTTTAGCAGTTGACTCCATCATTAGGAAAAGTCTACTGAAACACAGTTGCCCAATGAGCCTGGTGCCATCTTAAAAAATTGTGTAGTTTTAACATTTTAGTATTTATTATGTATGCAATTTATGTTCAGATGCATTTTTGGAGGATATTTAAGTCTGTTACATTTTTTCAGGGGTGTGTTTTTGCTGAAAGAAATTATGTTGAGTGCAAATTATATATTTTCATGAGTTTTGATATGCATGGTTTTGAATTTAAATGGTGCTCTTAAACAGAGTTAGATACTTATATATTTACTGTTTTATTTTAGCCCACTGCATATTTGTACAGAAGACATTGTTTCACAACCTTTACCTCCTGTAGGAAATATGTTAAGTTCATCATCAAGTAGGCAGCATAACTTGTCTCAATTTTTGTTAGAAGAAGAATATAACAGTTCTCCAGGTTTGAATGTAAGCTTACAGAAGTTCACTGTTATGATATTGAAAAGTAGCAACACCAACACTGAAGTTAAGACATGGTGTTGCATTTCTAATGGTTGAAAACTAAACAGAAAATTATCTGAAGTGTACAATGACACAATAATTCTTTCCAAATTTCTGAGTAGTTACCAAGAAAGAATACATAAATGTATTTAAGATTTGAGGACAGTAAGGGACCTGTTAGTTTCTCTGGATTGTTTCATCCTCTAAACTTAAATATTTGAAGAATAAAGAATGGGTTTGAGTGTTTTATTTTTATCATGCTTTCCATTAAACTCGACTAATTTTCCTACATCCACCACTTCTGTAGGTAACCCATTCTAAAAAATTAACTATGTAAGAAAATTAAATCTGTCTTAGCTAAAGATAGCTCCTACCTACCAAAATTTATATTTCTGTTCCTCTGTCCCACCATTTTCAACATTACGTGCAAATAAGGGCGATTCACCAATACTGTAATTTTCGTTAATCTTAAACACTTCAGTCAGATACACTATAACTCTACTTTTTCAAGATAAAACAATTCCAGAGATCTTAACCTCTCCTTACATGACAACCTTTCCATCCCAGGTATCATCCTGGTAGCCCTGCTTTGAATCCTTTCCAACAATTTAATGTCCTTCCTAATGTAAAAAGCTCGAGACCAAACACAATACACCGACTCTCATCTACACAAGCAGTAACTTCGTAGAAATATCAAAAGAATAGTACGGTAAAATTTCCCCTGAAACTGTTTACTATGCATTGAAATGTTTAATTTAGGTAAATTATTTTGTAGAGCATCTTTTATCACATTTTTAGAAACTTTTCTCTCAACTGATATAAACCTAATAGGCTTATAATTTTTTTATCAACTCTCTTTAAAAGAGAAATGATATTAGTTGACTTTCAGTCTTCTAGCACTTACTATTTAAGGACTTGCAAAAATGGCAGCAATTGTCTTTCATGGTCGGTCCTTAACCTCCTTTGATTGGAAAATATTAAATGGTTCAGTACTTTGTAATCCTGTAAATTTCTCAATTTCAGTGTTAATGTGATCAGTCTTGTTTCCATTTAGCAACTTTTCAGGATGAGAAATGTTACTTAGTCTTTATTACTAAAAATATTGAAGAAAAAAAGTATAGTTTAATATCTTAGCCATCTGTCAATCATCTAGCTTTTCTTTATCATCCTCAAAGATCCTCCTCCAATCATAACGTTTGCTTACCTTTAAATTATTTAAAGGAATCCCCTACTGTTAATTTTGTTTTTATCCAAATTTTTTGTTTTTCATTTTTCATATACACTTGCAATTTTCTAATGCTGTGTTTGACCCGCTATCTTGATCTTCTGTAATTCACCAAGTCTTCTGTCAAAGCAGTAAAGTCAAACCTTTTAAATTTGTAATGCTTTTCTTTAATTTTATCCCCTATACCATTTGGGAGCCAACCTGGTTTTTGCTTGTAGAAAATTTTTTTTAATAATGAACATGCTTATCTTAACCATTCAAGAACTTGATTTTAAAATTTTTCCGAATTTGACAAAATTCGTATGGTCCTAGAAATCCTTAAGTTGTTAATCTCTGAAAATCATTGCCAGTCTGAAAGCATTACAGATATATTGAAGATTTGAAATTTAAACAAGTTGACCTACAATTTTTTTATGAAGCTTGCAGATAAGTAAACGGTTTGAAAACACCGGTTATTGATCAAACAAACTGTTTTGGTATACATGTATGGGCGTATTATCATCTGGCATGCTAAGTGCATCTAAAAACACGATCACCATATTTTAACAATTCTGATGGATCCATGATTAAACTAGGTAAGTAACCTTTTTTAAATAATTTAATGATAATAAAAGTATTAATATTTGTATTAAGAAATTATAATTCTGCATGATATATTTTACTTAATAGGGTTTTTAAGCACACTAGATCTTCAATCATATGGTAATAGTAGTGTGGCTAACTTTAGAATCTAAGTCTAATGTGTTAAGTATATCTAGATCTCATCTCTAGGTCTGTTTCATAACATAGTAATAATTATTAAACTGATATAGCTATAGGAACCGACTAACTCTGAGGCAGGTAGATATATGCCTAACAGTGCTAAAGATCTAATTGGTTAAGATTAAACTTAATTCTCTGTGCATGTGGTACAAGAAGCTGACCAAATTATACATGTAACAGTCATGTTAAGTATATCTAACGTTGAATCTAGTGTTTCATAGATTAAACAGAAAAATGTGATCAATATCAGATGTAAGTATTTCAATGAAGGCAGCTAATATTCTTGCAGACTATCTTGTACCGATAGGCAGTTGTCTAACGCTAACTTCTAAGTAACAAATGTGAAGGAAGTTTACTTCAACTTGAAGTCTTTGCTTAATTGTAGTTGCAAGGTTCAGATATAGATATAGATCTAACAATAAGTTGTAGCTTTTTCATTAAATCTTTTATCTGTTGCAGATTTCATGTGCATATCGGTGTTTGTTAGGTCTAGATCTCATTTGTGCTAATGCTGCATCTTGTTACACTTTATACTTTTTATATGCTTATTTCAATTATAGAAAGCAATAAATTGGCATCCAACATTTGTTGAAGTAATAATATATGACATAAATCATGCCAGTAAAAATGTTAATATAATCTTTTATTAGGTAAGTGGCATAAATAAAATGGTCCATGAATTTATAAGACATCAAAAATAGTGGCATCTTTCTTTATTGCAAAATCAGGTTTTTAAACACTAGCATATGTAAAGTACAAACATCATGTTGTATAGCCAGTAATTGTATAAATCTACTTGCCTAGTGCTTGCATTGCTGATTTGACACTCAGCTAGCAAAATTATTTCCAAAATAATCTGACATTAAACAGCTCTTTTCATCAGCTGATGAACTTTGTGAAAGCTGTAAAGGAAAGAAAACTAGAAGAGAAGAAAATCTCCTAAGGCTTTCATAGTGAAAATTAAATAAGAACTATCAAACAAGAAATGCTAAAATATGTTGAATTTTTTGTTTTGCAATAATTCTTTACATTGGAACACTACTAGAATAGTAATAAAAATAGTATTTTTTACCAAGTGCAGTTTCTTATGCATTTCGCATGAAATAATCTTCGAATTTCTATAAAAAAAAAAAAAAAAAAAAGTTGTGGGAAAACTCATGAAATTTAATTTCTGCATAGGTACAAGAACCTTTATTTGATCACTATTTCCAGTTATTTCAGTTTAAATATGTGCAACAGATAACTCTTGTCGAATCCATTTAAATTTCTAACCATAACCTCATTCCTAATCTCCTGTATATAGTAAAAACACTAAACTTTATCGAGCAATTATCACTTACACCTAACTGCTTCCCAACCTCCACACTTTCAACCAGGAGCATCGAGGGCCCATTTCTTTCTCTTTTTAGCATTTTTATGAACTTATTTAAAATATAGTAAATTAGAACAGCAATGAGCTCATAAAAAAGGAACAGCAGCCATTTTCAGCTCACAGTATAAGTGTAAAAACATTTATAAAGTAACAACAAATATCTTGTAAATCTATGAAGTAACAAATATATTGATTATGACTCAAATTATTATTGTAATCGTTGTTGGTATATCACATGTTTGTACATAAATAAAGCCAAAAACTATACTTTTTATGATTAAATGAAGATGTAGTCTAAGATGCCTTAAGGCATAACCACGTTTCATTCATCCAACCCCATAGGCAGTTGCCTCCACATCTCATTGGCAGGACCTCTCTCGCATATTAGAATTTAACAATAACTCTAAAAAGTATTCTTCATAATAAGTTCTGTGATTAATTTGTGAAAAGTACTGTACAGAACAATTTCTAAAAACCTTACTCCCTTGTGGTTTAGCTGTAGTATTTCCCTATCTACCCTAAATGAAAATACTCCATAATCACAGCCTCATTAACAGCTAAATTTGTTTTCACTATAGAATTCATCATCAATTTTTATATGGTAGTCTTCACTGTGTTTTTTACATAATGTTTCTTGATATCTTAATTTTTCTTTATTTAGTTTATTCTAGCTCTCAACACTGTCTATTCCTAATGTAATGCTACCCCTTACTCTATCTAGTTGATAGGTTTGTTTTCCTATTGAACTAATCTTGCAAGTCCAATCAGCTAATTTGCTTGTCTTACATATTAAACTGAACCTAGAATTCAACACCAGTGAACTACTTGTAAATTCATCCCCATAATATGCTGTAATAATATTTTGGACAAATTATAATGGCCTTTTTTTAAATAATTTTATCAGGTCTCTGACCTACCCTTTCTGTATCATTAGCCCTTATGTGCATAACAAAGACCATCCATTCTAGCCCCTTTACTGTAGTTCTTATTCTATTAATTCTATCCTGTACCCTTGCTACTTGACAATCTAATTTATTTCTCCCTATATTTCCCCAGATCATTCTATTCATGTGCTGTATCAAAGAATCACCTATAACCATAACCTCGTGTATGTTTTCATTACCATCCCTGTCTGTTCCTTTTGTTCTCCTTCCATTCCATAGTCCTTCATCTGCACAAGTTTCATGCTAAAATCTTAGTGTTGCTTATTAGAACTATAGTATTATAATCAAATCCACTATTCTTATCCTTTTTAGTACTCTTTATTTTTGTTTTATATTCAGCACAACTGACCTGTTAGAGATTCTAATTTTTGTGAACAAATAATGCTTGTGCTATTTGTAACTTAATTGTAATTATTTTATAACATTTTAGTATAAAAATTGAACTAGTTATGTCAGGATTATCAAACAGTAAATGGAATTGACCATAGCTTATGACATGTTTCAGAGGTCTACTCTCCATCATCAATCAGATAAAACAGAGATGCTGCAGGATTTAAGGGTTGAGCTTGGTTGCACTTATGCTTCTGTTCCAAGTTCCACTGTTACAACACCTGAAATTGAATTTGTAGACCTGCCACCTAGTGTTCATTTCCCTTCATCTCTTCTATGCAAAACTGGAAGTCTTGGTAACAATATAGGTGACAGAAGACTTTATCAATCACCAACAGCTGTCATAAATTCTACACTAACAAACTCATTACAATCTAGCCAAATTCAGGAACCAAATCAACAACATACACAGGTAGTAGAGACAAAAACTTCACAACAAAAGCCACGAATCCAGAGTGTAAACAGTCTTGAGCATTTCAGTATAGGCAACTCATCAGTTGAGTTCCATCTGAACAATAGAAACTTGTATGCAATTATATGCAACTTAGGAGTGTGTCTAGAAAAAATTCAAGGACAATACCCAGAGCTACTGCTGTTAGAGCAGACAATAGGAGAGATGGAGAGAATATTCAGAGTAAGGCTTTTAATTACTTAGGCTAGTTTTTCCTTGGAAATATACCAATATATTTGTTTTTGATTTGGGAAATAGCCAGTATTATAATTTTATTGTTGCACATAATGTAAAACATATTTAAGCCAGCATTATAATTGATTGTATACTAATATACATACTGTTAAAAAACAGTAAATTGCATCAAAAGGTTCTGATCTGTTTTATTCACTAGGTCTTAAAATAATTCCTTCTTTTCATAGATTGCATGAAACCATTCTGTGAATGTTAACATTTTTAATTGATTACAACTATACATAGGAAACAATAAACATCTATAGGGTTTTTACAGGGAGAATAATTTGCTTTATCAGTAACTCATTGTCTAAATAAGCTACAAGTCAGTAACAATTGAGTATGTATTTAACAAGGTTCATGTCAAATTAAAAAAACAATAACAAATGAAATAGGAATAATAAATTATAACACCACATTCAGCAGTTGTTGCAGCACTAGATTTAATTTTCCAAATAGAATGCAGTTGAGGTTCATAAAGTGAGATTGTTCTTATATGAAAAGCATACATGCAGATGTTTTTTTGTATGAACTTTTTACTCTTAAGTTCGTTGATCATATTCCAACTAAGTATATAACTTGAATTTTAACTACATCTTATATTGGACCATAGACAATTGAAACAAAAGAATCATCAGTGAAAGTTATTGTATTTTATTATTGTTGTAGCTTTTATCTACATATATGGAGCCAACACAAATGTTTTTTCTCAAATAAAAATTATCGTATGATATTAATTTGTTATTTGTTGCCATGTTATTTTTCTGACTTTTAATAATAATTTCACTGTCAAACCTGTTGATTTTTCATTTATTTCAACAGAAGGTTCTGTAGTTTATACCCAAATTTGTTTAATGTTAGATCATTGTAGCTCCATAAGGAATTGTTTGTTTTCACCCATTTCTCTGTATGCAATGCAAATATAAATTTCTTTGCTGTTTATGAATTCCTTAGCTACAAAATTCTGAAATTTTTCTAAGCTCTAATATTTGAACACATTGAACCCTGTGAAAATAGTGTGTAAAATGCAGAATGATGTACTACTTTTAATAGTTTGACTAATCAAGAAACATATCTATTTTATGAAATAGTTGAATTGTGTTTTGCATCAATCTGCAACTGAAAGTTACCCAGGGCTGCTGAGAGTTATGGGCCCTGATGAATGATTGTTATATATTATTACATACCATCTTGTTAGGTTTACTATAGCATATATATCCTACTAACCTATTGTTTCTGTTAGTTTTTATAACGGAATATTAATATCAATGTGGATGTTTTTAGTTGCTAGTTTGTCTTAATTAAATGCAACAATTTGTGAGTAACTATGAAGCTTTAAGATTATTTTACGACACTATATGTTTAATATGTATTTTAGTTTGTGCATTTAATATTCATAGTATATTTAACAAGCAAACTGAATACATGTTCAAGTCACTACTAATAGCCCATTTTCAGAGTAGTTTTTAAGTGTTAAAATGTTTTAAGGATTCAAGGATTAATTATATCACCATACAATTGACAAATACACTCAAACATACTGCTGCCTGAAAGGAAGTCATAAAAGTAACTGATTTAATAACTTTTAAATAAATTAATAGAGAAAATAAGGTTTGTACACCAAGTTTAATATTTGTTCAGTGTAGTGAATATATGAATCTAAACATCCAACCATGTGTTTGTTGTGCATGGTGACTTGTCAGGGGGAGAAGAAGATCCTGGTGGTTAAAGGGTTTAACCCTGACATGCTACTTTGGCTAGGGTCAATCGAGTACCAGTGTTGGATGTTCTGAACAGGTGTTGTGGACATTGTTTGCTAGTGTTCAAGTACAGTGTTCACGAAACCCTGGCATTGCTGCAGTGTCTTTGTTTGGCATTGTAGTATGTCCTATTGTAGGGTTCTATGGTGTGTGAGGTTAGTGGGCACTGAAATATTTTTCTTTATTATTGATCCCCCAACTCAAAATAAGAATATAAACAAAACAGACCATAGGTAAATGACCATGCCTTGAAGATTTTGAATAGCAATCTTTAACTTCTTCAATACCTGTACCTCATTTTCAAATATTAAATTCTTTATCAGACAAATATTTAGAGCATATGTCTTTTTTTCTTCAGAAGAGACTAGAGGAACTTGCTGGCTCTCCACAATCAATCAAAAAGCTATGTTCTGGGGACATCTTGGTGGAAACATTCATTCCAAAACAGTGAATTCTTGCATTTGAAAGTGAATGGGGATATACCCATTGATGTTACTACCCATATTTTCAATTCATTAAGAGGAATTGTTGAGAAGGATGTGAAGAACGTCCTCTAGACAGAGATCCTTTACTGGTTTCTCTGCTGAAGGGGTTTCTGCAGTGAGGTGCCACTCCACTCACAAACATGGAATTATGCTGCCAACCAGTGTCCTAATTTTCACATTTACGTCACCATATCCACCTGATACTATCAAAGTAGGTTATATAATTTGCAAGTTATGGTCATATATTCTTAACCTTCCAGAATGTTTCAGATGTAAGAGGTTTGATCATTTAAAGACACCATGTCACGGTTCCTTGATGTGTGTTTGTTACGATGGCAAGGTCTGTGATGCCTGAGAGTGCAAAATGGACCTTTATTGTGTTAGTTGTAGTGGCTCTTACCCCTCTTTCATTTGTTTTTGCTGTAGGTGGGTGGAGGAAAGAGTTACAGCATTTGAAAATGGTTCTTAACTTGAGACTGGAAAGTTATTGTTCACCTCTTCATCTCAAATATATGCTACTGCACCCCATTCCACTGCTACAGATGAAGTGCAAATCTTTGTGCCTCAGGCAGTCATTTTCAAACTATGTGAAGAATCTTTTGCTCTCCATGGTTAAGAGAGTTGAGAGGTCAACATCAACACCTATATCTATTCCCCCTATTCTTACCAGTGCTTTCTGGGTCCACATTCTTTGGCTCTGGCTTCTGGCATTTCTTTTAGTCCATCTTCTTCTTTGGCCCTGAGATGCATAATGATTATTTGTTTATGCCCTCAGTCACTGGAATCTTTGTATCTTTGTGTATTGACAGAGACCTGCCCACTCGACCCAGGTCAGGATCCATGGAGGCTGATAGATCTGATAGAGAAACAACATGGTCATAAAAAGTAGGGCTCTCCATGTGTTAATTCCAGCCATACTGAAATACATTTTTACTTCAAGTGAGTTTCTTGTCATCATGAAGAAGAGCTCTCCTCCAAATTCATCTTCACACAATTAAAAATGGCCACTTTGATACAATGAAACTGTTGAGGTTTGCATTCTGATTTGAATGACATCAAACACTGATTTATTACCATCATGTGTGTCTTTCCTCACAGGAAACATTTCTGAAACCTGCCAGTACAGTCACCTTTCAGCAGTTTTCTTTGTACAGCAATGATAGGTTGTGCCTACCCAGTCTTTGCCACTCGATACACTCTTGGAGGCCACAGTCATCAGTGTTTCCTTGTGTTATACCATCACTTTTGTTCTCTCTACCTGTCTCTTGGAAAAACCTATGATAAATCAGTCCTTGATACTCTCATTGAACAGTTGCTGTTTTTCTTTTTAATCCTGGAGGACTTTAATGGATATAATTTCCCTGGAGTGGAGTCATTCTGTAGATCATATGCTCTCAGATTATAACCTTTTTCTTTCAGTACTGTTTCTTCTACCCATTTTCATGCACCTAGTCAGTCTTTTACTGCTATTTATATCTCTATCTGCTCACCTTCACTTTTCTCTTGTTTCTTTAGATGAGTTGACAGTGACCCATGGACCAGTGATCTTTTTTTTTTTTTTTCATTTTAAGGGAGATTAGCTGAACCAGGCCAACTGGCACTCTTTCACTGCTGTCTTGGAAGTTGTCTACTAACATTGTCTGTAAGCTGTAAATTGACAACTGTGTAGCAGCAGTAACTGACTATATTGTCCAAGCCTCTGCTCAGTCTATTCCTAAAACCTTAACATATTTTCCATGTTATCCTCATCCATGTTGGAATCCTGTCTACCACATGGCACAGAAGGCTCAAAAACAGGCCTGGGATACATTTTGTAGGTATCCCACACTTTCAAACCATGTCACTTTCCAGCAGACTTGTGCAAATGCTTGGTAGGTAAGATGTCAAAGCCAAAATGAATCTTGGATTAAGTTCACAACTAGTGTCTCTTCTTCCACCAGGTCCAAAGTTGTATGGGACAAAATTTGGAAGGTAAGTGGGCAGTACTTCCACCTCTGTTTTGATCTTGTTCTCCAATGGGCAAGAAGTTGCTGATGCCCAGAGCATTGCCTACACTTTTGGCAAAAGCATTCCTCATGTATCTAGCATTTCTGCTTCATCTCCCACCTTCTTAGCCACCAAGACTCTAGCAGAGTAATCCCCTCATTCCTTTTACACTGATCATCTATGATTATAATTGCCCCTTTACACTGGTGGAACTCAAGCTTGTTCTTCATCAGTCTGGTGGCACATTGATCAGACTTTATGGTGTCCACTATGAGATGCTGCACAATCTATCTCCTAGCTCTTTCTATTCTTTGGTTTTCAACTGGATCTGGCAGGAGAATGCTTTTCCTAATGCTTGATGCTGGGCTTTTGTCCCCCTTTTTTTCTAAGCCTAAAGAGCACAAGACACCTACATACTACCATCCAATTGCTTTGACAAGATATCTGTAAGATCTTAAATGTTGGTTAATGCTCATCTTTTTTGTTTCCTCAAATCAAACAACTTTCACTCACCTGCCAAGTTTGGACTCTAACATCTACACTCTACTGTGAACCACCTGATTTGACTTGAAACATTGATCAGAGAAGCTTTTATCAAGCATTATCTTATGTTAGTATTCTTTGATCTTGAAAGACTACATGGAAGTATGACATTTTGCAAGACCTCCACTCATGAATTGTGTGACCATTAGCCCATTTTATTGACATTTTTAATAGACTGGTGATTCCAAGTCTATGTGGGTTCAACACTTTCCTGTTCTTTCCTATAAGTCCCTCAGAGTTGTCTTGGATATCTCACTTTTTAGTATAAAGATTAATTCCATCACTGGACAGCTTCATCCTACCATTGCAAATAAGCTCTATGTCGACAACTTCCATATTTCATTTCAGTCATTGAGCAGCAGCTACAGACTGCCCTTACTTGTTTACTGAAGTGGAGCACAACAAATGGTTTTACCTTTTCTCTAAAACTGTTTGCATGCACTTTTGTCATTAACAGGATATTCATCTCAATTCTAAACTCCATGTTGGTGAAGCTGTGCTTTCCATGGTCCATGAAGCATAGTTCTTTGGGCTAAACTTTGACCATAAGCTGACCTTTATTCCACACATCAAGCAGGTATGCATCTCTTCCACCTTTTAGGAAGCAGACTGATGTTCTATGCTAAAAATTTATTGTGCCCTCAATTGATCAAAACTGGACTATGGGTCTCTGGTTTATGGCACTGTCAGGACTTGGGTCTTGAAGATGTTGGACCCTGCTAACCATCAGGAGCTTTCTACACCTCTTCAGTGCAGAGTTTGTACACTGATTCTCATGAACCTCCCCTACATATTTGCTGTTTGCAGCTGACTTTACTGAACACTTCAAAACTTCAATCCTTACCACAGCATCCTACCTGGGCTTGTTTTCTTTCCTTAGTGGGTCGTGTTTTTTTCAGAATAGATGGTTTATCATTGTTCTTTTTAGTATTGGGCTGAATTGTGTTTGTCCTTCAATGACATTGCTGTCTCTACTCATCATTTCATCCCTCCATGGCTTGTTACACAACCAAATGACCTTTCTATGAGTCATCTGCAGAAAGTTGATACTCCCATTGGAAGTACCTTCTATTTGGCAAACTTTTTTTCAAACCATGTTTCCATTCCCATTTATATCTCATGATTTGAAATCAGTATCTCTGTGGGCTCTGCCATGCTTTGTTGTGGTTAGATAGTTACACACAAGATCCCCTCTACAGTTTGTGTTCACTGCTGAACCACACCATTTCTTTTGTCCTGGATCACATAGAAGCTATGCAGTACATGAACTGTACTATTTATACTGATTCACTTAGCTCTTTACTGGCCCATTTTTCCTTATCATCCATGTTTATCCAGTTCTTCTGGATACCAGGCCACATTGTTATTTGTGGAAAGGAGCTTGCCGACACTGCAGCTAAGTCTGTCTTTTCTGGTACTGTTATGGCTGTGCTTGCCCCCATACTTGGACTATGGTCCTGTATTCAAGGCTCTGTTCTGCTTTAGTTTGCAGTCAGCTTGGAGAAAGCAACATGACAACAAACTCTTCAAAATCAAATCTTCTGTTGCTCTTTGGCCATCTTGCTTCCTCCAAGGATTGTAAGGAGGAAGTTGTCCTGGCTAGGTTACTCATTGGTCATTGGTTTTAACTCATCGTCTTCTTTTATCTGGGACTGATGTACTAATGTGTGGTCTGTGTGGCACTCAAGTCACAATAGCCCACATTTCACTGCTGCACACCATCATTATGACAGTGAGCAAATGCATCATTTTAGACATTTTTACCATGGGTTTGCTCCTGACTTTGGACAGTATCATTGGTGATGACACTTTCCACCTTAATTTTGTTTCAAAATTTTAAGAGCTATTGGTCGTTTTAATTATATTTAAGTTTTTAATTCAAAAATAGGACTTTGTTTTGTTCTAACATGATTTAGTAATTTTACTTTTAACTTTTTACTGATTGTTTTGCACAGATAACATTTTTTTTTTTTTTTGCACCATTAATCGCCAAATAACCAACCATACTGTTTTCTCATACACTGAACCTTTCTATTCTGACTAATGTTAGTTGTGGCAATGTATATTTTAACTGTAAGCAGCAAATGATAATATTTATAATATTTGTATTTATTACTTATACAGTCACTGTTATTTAATCAATTACTTTGATAAAGAGGAAAGATGAAAAACAGACACCCTAGGTGCCTGGTCTCACAGGGACTTTTCCATCCTCCTAATGGGCCTTGGAATACCTTGTCTTTCTCCTAGAACAAAGGCACCTGTCTTCTGTTTTGTTAGCTTCAGAAAGAATGTGCATTAAAGGAGCAGTTTTCACAAAATTAATTCTGACCTTTGAAGAAAATGGTTTTTCTGTCCAAAAGGAATGAAGGCTTACTGTTGAAGTTTTTATAGTGTTAATCTTTCATCCATACCCTAAACGTTTAAGTTCTGTTTTACTTTAATTTTGCTTTATCAACATGAAAGACGTGTAATACAAATGTATGTGTAATATACAGTAAACATTGGTTAGCTGTGTATAATCAGATCTATTTGCTTGTTCTCCTGTGCATTTGTTTCACGTTAGTATTCCATTAAGTCAAGTTTTCAATCCTTTTGTTTACCCATTTTGTCATTATTTCTCTAAACCAGGAATATCACCACTGCAGTGAACTAATTAGGAAACATTCTGTACATGCTTAATATTAAATTGGTAAGCATGTAGAGACTGCATTAAATCAAACAACTCTTTCCTGCCTTCATAACCATGTTGATGTTTGTGAAACTTTCATAGCCTGGGATTTCTCATCTATCATGTAAACTTCAGTTGATAAAATAACTTAAGCAACAGCTCTACTTTTATGACTTTGTGACTATATAAATTTAAGAAAATCTTAAGTTTATTTCTTGATATTAATGCCTTCCATTGTTTTATCCATAGTAAATGAAAAAATTCTTTCATCAACATGATTGTTGAACTATGGAACGTTTTGAGACATGTTAACGAAGCAAAGAGGTTAAACATGTATATTTGTATGACTTGTTACAGAAAGATGTTCACAGTGAAAAGGGATCAGCAGATTCCAAAGTCAGTATGTCTGTTGAAAGTGCCCTTGAATGTTTTGATTTTTTGAACTCAGCACTGGATAGTGACTCAGATCAAAGGTAAGAAATCATAAATCATACATAGCATTTAACATGTAACTCATAACAAAATTTATGAGCTTTTGAGGAAGTGTTATGTTTTGAATAATGCAAACAAAAAGTACTTTTCAGTATTACTGTTTACATGGAAACGTTTAAGAAGAGTTGTAGTGTAGCACATTGGTGTACACTATATCCATCACGAAAAAATATCTGTATTATGCAGGTTTTCATAAATCCTAAATAGAAAATAAAATGAGCTTGGAGCGAGGAAGTAATTCAAGTATTCAAATAAAAAAAATCTTTATTCATACAATAAGTAGTGAATGTTTTCAGTTGGCTGGCTATCATCTGTAATTAAGTGAATTGGAGTGTAATACCAGGTTCCCATAACACCTGCACAAGAAATGAAAGGAACAAATAAAAATCCAGAATCCTGTAGATACACTACTTTCGTGACAGATTAAGGTTATGGTATAGTGTACCAGTTACATTATGAATCTTGAATACAATGTTAATGTTCATTTAAATTCTTTTACCAGTATCAGAAATTCTGTAGAGACTACTGGTCTTACTCAGTCTACCTTTATATAATAAAAGGGAGATCCTGTGGCTGCATTGCAAGCTTATATTTTTTTGGAATTTACAGCTGAATTGTTTGCTGTAGAAATCCACCCTTTTCTGGTGATGTTGAGTAAGTCCAATATTTTGTTCAGGTCTCTTTACCTTCAGTTTCTGGAAAAGAGGATTTGACAGTTAGTTCTAATCCCAAGTAGTTTCTGATTGTTTATTTTATTTATTTATTGTCATATATGCTCTATTTTAAATCTTGAACCAACAATTTTTGCTTTCCCTGAGGTTAGTACAGTCATAGTGGATGTTTCAGTTCTTGAATTTTCATATCTCACTTTATATTGATACTTCATGTCATTGCTGATGCTTTTGAAAATAGAAAAATATGAATTAGCCTTCATATTCCACATGATCATTCAGATGGCTTTTTAGCAGATACATCTATTCTTCTCTTATTTCTCAAGTTCTTAATCCTCAGATTTGTAACTGGGGAAGGGCATCTTTCAGATCTGTTCTCTTTTATCATTCATTATTTTTCTACCTACATACTATAATTTGTCTCCTTTTGAGACTTTTTTCTGTAGTAGTTATTAGCTACTTTTGTCTTCCTTATTCTAATTATCAAGCTCAAATTTCTACCTTGCAATCTTCCTTAGCTGTGAGTGTTGTTTACGTTGTTTCTATTACCTTTTGGCTTTTATGCCCTTTGTCATCTCAGCCCATTTTGATGTGTTTTAAAGTATTTGTTTTCCCCACTTAATATTTTTACTGCATTGGCTTGTCTTTGCAGGAACTTCATTCAAACTAGTTTTCCATTCAAAAGCACGTCAGCACAAGCTGTTAGAGTACCTTTTATTTATTTGAAACTATCAGTAAACAATATTTACCCTTTTGCCATACTGGTCTTCTTTACAGTCAGTATCTACTACTACTTCCCATTCCTTTCAACCCTCCTGAGTAGCTAAAGGTAAAGATAAGTGAGGTAGATCTTCTTAACTCATCTAAGTATCTATTTTACTCGCTTATTTCCCATCCAGAGTATAAGGGTATTGCTTTGGATCATATGTTCATCTGTTGCCCTTTTTCTGTGAGATTATTGATTTCAGTTGATCCTTCACTCTGGTATTAAATTTTGTCATCATTTTTCTCTTTCTTTTCACGTGTTATTTATTCCTCTTTTCTTTTCTGGTTCATATTGTTTACAAATTCTGGATTAAAAAAAACAAAAAACCAGCAAATTCTAAGATCCCTTAAATAAAGCAGTAGTGAGATAGTTTTCTCGTGTCTGGTTTTGGTTCTAAAGAAACCAGGAGATTCAAGGTTTATCAGAGACCTTTCTCAATTCAAACTTTACCTGGAGGCACCATATTCCAAATGAAAACATGAGGGCTTCCAAATTTCAAATTCAATGCAATTACTTTTGGCTAACAGGATATACAAGATTCCCATCTTCATACTATTATTCAAATGATATTCCATCATTTACTTTGATTTTGTTATTGCAGGGTAACTTATCAGTTGACTACTCAACAGGAAATGTATGGAACAGCACTTCTGCATTCACTCAACATTTATTTTTCATTTTTACAATAACAAATGGCTCACACTTTCTTTCTATTGACCACTCAACTGGCTACATCTTTTTTAGGTGTATCTTAGGTACATAGTTGTCTTTCTTCCTTGTTTATTGCCAAAGACACTTTTTCAGGATGTACCACAATTATGTTGACATGTTCTATGGCAGCATATGCAAAAAGTGTAAATTTTAGGTCTTACACACAAAATACTAGTGCATTATATATGTTATATCACTTTTCCATTTTCTTCAATAATAAACAAATTCATCATCTGGTTTTTAGTTTGTTTCTGTAATTATTCCTATTATTTTGTCAACTATCATTCCGGGCAGACATATTCACAGGAGATTAATCCCAAATCTTCAAACTTTTACAAGTCTCTGGGAATGCTTATGATTCTAGGGAGGGATAACTCAAATAGCAAATACAAGCATATGGAATAAGTGTTTAGTATATAACCTTTCTCTGAGCAAGTGTGTTTGTGCTAATTTGACCTTTTTACATCTGGCGTACAAGGATGTCATAATTACATGTGTGAAAATGTAGTAAAATTACTAAAATATATACTGGACTTTAAATTTGTGTAAAACTTCAATATTTCCTGAAGATATATTACAAGTGAGTTGTAAAGGGTAAAATATATTTCATGATTATGTATTATTATTATTATTACAATAAAGTCAGTTTCATGTCGCATATTCCAGAGTAATCTAACAAACTATTATCACACGAAATAGATGCATAATATACCATTTTTAAATCTGGAACACTGGATCTTTCAACTTGTATATTTTTCTTGGAGATCCATTTTAAAGTTTCATGAAAGATTTGAATTTTTGTAATGCACACTGAATGAATTAGGTTATATTTGAAAATCTCTAAACTTCCTACATACATTTTCACTTTCCCACTGAATTTAGAAGCTACTTTTAGCACAGTCACCTACTCACTTTTCTAGTTTTCCATAAACTTTTTGAAATAATATTTTAATTATGATTTTTTTAAGTTGTCATTGACTATCCTCCTAATGCTCATTTTTAATTCTTGCAAATGATGGTTATATTGGGGTCAGTCAGGTTATTTCTAAAATATTTGCTATTTCATGTATGTATATTTAGTAATTTATTTTCTTTTTCTAACAAACGAAGAGCCTAACTGATCTTTGTTAAGTGTGCACTTCTGAGAAATACAAAATATTAAAGTTTCTGAGGGGGTGAATTTAGAAGGAGAAATGAGGTTAGTGTATGTATGGTCAGTAGTTAACTGAGATATTTTGTAATTTAGATTCAATTTTTTGCAGCTTTAGCAAACTTTTAGTGAGTGAGTGTATGCATAAACATTCCCCACTCTGATATTAATAGTAATGATATAAAGATAACTGTGTATATATGCAAAAACGGCTCATTGGGGTTGAGAAAATATTTTACATAAAAGAGCGAACAACGTTTTGACCTTCTCAACCCAAACGAGCCATTTTTGCATATATATTTCTCTACAAGTGGGTTTTCTCGACATCACTGATAACTGTGTATACTTTGAGCTAACATATAGAAACTTGGGTGCTTATCTTGGTGCATGTTTTGAGCTTGTAAAAATCTTTAAAAACTTAAAGTGCATTATTATCTAAATCCATACTGCAAACAATCTTCTACAGGCATATGGTAACTAAATGAATTGTCATATATCACTATATTATCCAAATTATGAAATCTGTGAATGCATTATTTATATGCAAATTTCTCCAAAAACGTATATCTCGTTATCGAGAGAGATCATTTGTAAAGTAAATTTTCTTTTTGTATTGTGTTTTTGAATGATTTACTGCTGTTGCTGTAACTATTATTTCTTTGCTTAGCATTACTGTTGATGAAGTTCTTGGTGTAAATCCAAGTAACACTGTAAAAACTTCAGACTCTGGGATTGCTTCAATTACCCAACAGTTAATTGATCATCCAAGAGAGAAAGTGGCCCTCAATTTTGGAATAAGTCTCCAGTCTTCATCTTCTGACTCTGAACAGTTGTACCTTGCAGTATTTACTCACCTTATGTACTGTCAACATCTGATTGAGGTATATTGTTTTGTAAATGAGACTTTAACATCAATAGTTTTATTTTATCCCTACATCACATGTTCATTTATTGCTATAGATAAGGTATTAAATCCTTGACCAGTGTTCCAGGTGTTCACAAGTACAAGACATTCAGTTTTTACTCTTATTGTCCAACTTATCACTACAAAAAATATTTTACTATGACCAGTGCTCCACTTTGTCACTTAAGAGGGCATTTTATTTTCTTGGTAATTACCACTCCAGTTGATCAACATTAAGTGTTCACTTTTAACTGTGATATCTATTGCCGTTGAGCACCACTAAAGGATGTTTCATATTCACTAGATTGCTCTTCAAATTGTCTGTTTAAAGGATATTTTAGTATCTCTTTGATTATATGTACCAGTATATCATCAAACTGTTTTTGCTAGCTGTTTTCTTAGATCACATCTCAAAAGTGATATAATTCTTGTGGCTTACCTGCACAATAAATCACTACTAAAAAAATGGTCACTATCATTAAATTTGCTGTATCGTACATGCCCCTAAAAGTGTTTTATTGTCTATGAGGCCAATTATACCAGCAGGAAACATAAAATAGAAAATACATAAATGTAAAGCACTGTTTAATGGAAGATAATTTAAAGATGGATGTTTTAATAGATGAGATTTGGAGCAAGTGCTTATTATCATATATAAATATAAAGAGGTATAAAAGGAAAAGTAAGACTTAAATTTGGTTTTGTGTGTCTATAGATTTTGCATTAAGCTGCTCAAGAGCTGTCTCTAATTTATAAATGATAGATTAGACTAATGGTAGTCAGTCAATGCATCCACCATTAACTTTTAGTCTAGTGTTTGCCAATAAAAGGAAGGATTTTACATTACGTTACACAGTGTACCATTACTTAAAGGATAAGCATGTTAATGATGATGAACCCATGTCCCCCAGACTGCAAGTCAAGTGCTCTAACCACCAAGCCATGTTAGGCCTTGTATATTTGTAATGAATGAGTAACAATCAAGTTGGCTAAACAGTTTTAACAGCAGTACAAAATTATGCAATATAAAACTAAGTATACAAAGCTTCCTGCATTTACAGTTCAGAAGTGAGTGGAACATTCAAGTATGTAAAACAAACATTCTGTAGACTTTTAAAACTGGAAATGTTCTTTTTGATTGATTTCTTAGCTCCTCAGGATAACTTTCAGCTTTATGTAAGAGATAAAATCTGCTAATACATGTACAGTAAAATTCCTTTAAATTAATTTAAACTATTTACAAAGCATGCCTTACATACATGCATCTACGACAGTCATAAAGTATCTATACATGTTTAAAACAAATAATAAAGAATTTGAGAAAAATAACTACCTAGAGTATGGAATAATAAACACACAGAATAGAGAAGTGTAAGGGTTGCAAAATTTGTAGATTATAAACAATATTTTTGTAAATATATTTTATGTCATTCAAAAGGAAGTCTTGTATAGTGTTAAGATATTTTAATAGAGATAATTTGTTTTACGGCCTCATGCAACCTGCATTTTTACATGCCTGTTCATTAAATTTTCCATTGTTTGTCCAATGTATTTTACCTGCTCTTCTTACAACTTTCAGTAGCTTATGTAACCTTTTTAGGGTTATATATGGAATGTTTTTAAAGTAACTCATCTGCTTGCTTTACTAATCCATCATGTAACCTAATGTTGTTTTCCTATGTTGTTGATGTTCTTATTTGAAACTTTTATTCGTGAACTTTTTTAATTTGTGTCATGTTAGCTAGTAATTATGGTTGGGCCTTAATTATTGAATTAGAGGTTATGTTACGAGAAAGAACATTGTGATTGTTCATTATAATACACTTCACTGTGGTTTTTGACATAATAGTATTTTGACACAAAAAAGGATTATAGTTAAGTGTTTCCTTTTTTACTTATGCTTAGAACTTCATTAAAAGTAAATGCACTTGCTTTTCTCATAACATTGGAAGCAAGAAATGGCTTCTATTAAAATTACTTTTATCTTTTGTCTTCAATTTATAGCAATTGTTTTCATTTCTTTGTCTGTGTAGCCATAAAAACTGTAAATTTGTGAGTGAAGTGGTTCTATTGAGATATAATTTTGTTATTATATAGTTGACTTGCATAGAAATGTTGTCATCATGGAATGATGGTTTTGTTTTAATGCTGGGTGATAAAATATCTAATAGTAACTGTATTCAAAATTATTCACATTAACCATGTGGAAAAGAATGTACAGTGATTTTTGAAGTTCGTGGTGAATCAACTGTTTTTATTAATTATTAAATTAGAACTTAGTAATGGAGATAATATGAGGAATGTTTTTTTTTCCTTATGTCAGTGAGCTAATAACAAAAAATATTTTTTTTTCATTGCAAAACATCAAGCAGATATAACAGGATGGCTTTGGGTATACGTCTTTCTAAATTCTAGGGAGAAAACAGGGAGTTCCAGTACAGTTTTTACCTTGTCACAAGATTAGTTATTCTTGTTGTTCTGCCCTCATTATGTGTGCAATTTTATCTTTTTGCTGGCCACAAACTTTCCGCTCCACCCTCATTGAAATTTATATATATTCATACAGCTCTCTCATGCAAATCATGTATTATCCATCAATCGATAGTAGCATAGCACAATAATGTGATGCATTTTGTCTACCTCTACATTTTTTCTACCAAACATTCTCTTCTTGTTTAACAGCATTCCAGTTTAGGTGTACTTTTTTTTAATTTATTGCTGCATGTTTGATTTTGTTTTCTTCACAAAGTTGTTCATTCTAAACTTCATTTGATTTGTTTAACCAGATTCTTTTTTTTATTATTTATTAATTTACAGTGCTTTATTTCTGCACTTATTTTTGGAAACTTTTCTGTGCAATGCATTTTGAAGTTAACATTATCTCTTCATGATGTTATGGAGAATCTTCAATGATATCCTGAGAGATATTTGCCAATAAACTTTCTCTCCTCCACTTTGTCTTCAGCTATGGCCTTACATACATAGTTTCTCTGTTCTTGAGGCCTTCTAGTTAGGGACTCAGTTTTGTCTTGGATCATTTTATTCTCTACATATTTCAGGGTTTTGTTTTTTCTCCTTTTCTGAATCTTTGTTTGCTCTAGTCCTTGCCAATATTGAACCTCTGATGTCAGCCTGACAGTAGTCTACCCTTACAACGTTTTTAACCTATTTGTATCCATTGGAACCTCATATACCATCTATTTCTCCCACTACTTCAATTCTGGGTAATTCTTTTCACCAATTTCCTCAATACAGTACCTCACCAGCTTCACTTCATCAACAATCAATAGGTGCTACAGATTCTTTGAGAAGGATTTATCTACTTTCCTTTCCTCCTGGCACTCCTATGACATGTCTGCATCTGTCAAAAGTGGTTTGGAATTTACTTTGCACTAGGCAGTCAGAGCAGTTCACCACCACTCTGGGGTTTTTCTTCCAGTTCTATTGTTCCCATGACAACTGGGGATTGACTGCAGGTGTCAGATTTCTCACCTCAACCACTTCATCACATTCCTTAAGTTCACCATGGGGTATTTTTTCACCCTGGTATTTTTACCTGATGGTGGGTGCCAGTAATAAATGTCTTCATTGCCTACTTCCATATTCCATTAGCACTCTAGTTTCAACTGTCTTTTTGGTTTGTCCATCTAGGGGTGGTTTGCCTATTTTGGGCACTGCTTTCAGACTTGCCTCATCCACATAGGTGATTTATCATATTGTAAGAGCCTTTTCTAGTCATTTTCAGGCTCTGAGGTTGCAATTCCATTAGTACATGGATGTATGGCTCCTTTTAGCTCACTCTGAACAGGAATCAACTATTCTCATGCATCATCTTTCTGTAGCATCTCTAGTATGCTGGTTATTTACATTTGAGAAGTCCTTACTTTGACTCATCCAGTCCTTGTGCACTCTACTTTCTCCTCTAAGTTTGTATTCCATGGACCTATGAATTCATTGTGCTAGTTGACTCAGTCACATACTACTCGCAGTGCAATTTTGTATGGGATCCTCCTTTGCAACCATTCACCTTACTTTGCTGAGAGATAACGTACAGTGGTGGCTGGACTAAGCCCATAAGTAAATGGACTTAACTTTCTCCTTCACATCTGGTTACACATCTGTTTGCAAATGCTTCCTTTCACAGTTGTAAGGCTTGGATGAATTATTACAAATTTTTGTACCATTGGTGTGCAGATGACTGTTTTGCTAAGTAAATTTTTCAGCTTTCTTGAGATTTCTCGATCATTACGTTACTTCCTTTCTCTTGCCTGTAACTGTCTGGTGGTGCTTCTTTCAGATGGTTCTACAATGGTAACGTTCACCAACCATAAAGGAAATTCTAGCCTGTATGTATCACATTCATCTTCTCACATGTAATGTGCTGGGTGCTTTCAATCCAGTTACAGATGGTTTTTTACACAAACTTAATCTCTCCAATGGAGTGGTGATATGATACTCGTTTTCAGGAATTTTTATCGAACGATAAAACTGGATAAAACTACCCAACTGGATGAATTTACCATGGGTCTCAGTATATGGCTGCCTCTGTTTTGGTTACTTGAAGCCTCATCCACAGGCTCTGGCTGTTGATTCTTTCAGCCATGATTGGTGTCACACATACCTTTTTTTTATGGGTACCCTTCTATCCAATTACTTCATTTGGTGATTTCTCTGACACACTCCTCCTTGTCAGGTCCTCCTGATTGCACTTTACTTGCCAGTACAACCTTATTTTCTAATGCCCCCTATGTCTATTTCTCTTACCACCTGTCTCTCTTTCTTTGCTCCCATCCTGCATCTTCACATACAATTTTTGTTCCATCTTTGGCAAAAAGATTCAGCTTCACATGTAGCATTACTGCATTGGAGGTGAAAGCAGTATGATCCTCATTCTACCCTTACATGGATGTTGGTACCTCCTGGTGGAGGATTTGGATGTAGTTGACTTTCTGAGTACAGTCCAACACATCCTAGCGACTCAACGTCTCATAATTTTCACCCTTGTATTTTATGAATCATACACACAAGCAATTAGTATACCTAACTTAGAAGTGGAGCAGTTCCCTTCCTGTGAATTATTCTTTCATGGTTTGGGATATCCTTTGGATGCTTTAGGGGATTTTTCTGTTATTCCTTCACACCCACTTTTCCACCTCAATGTGGGATTCTAGCTAATCTTGTGAGAGAAGGTATGTATTGTATTAGAAGTTATAATTTTCCGATACTGAAAATGTACTTCTTATAGGCTCTTACCTCTCTTGCACTTCTTGCCCTTCCTACAAACTTTTCTAGTGCTCAGACCAACCAAACTTCAACGTAAAATTTTGGTAAAGAGGTGTAGAGGGAAGTTGCATGCTATACTACTATTAGTTGATGGGTGATGCAAGATTTGTATGAAGCACACACTAAAATATAGTAATTTCAATGGGGAGTGATCCGAGGTTTGTGGTATGTGTAAAGATAAAGGTGCAACACTAAACAAGAATAGCTAATGTAATGAGAAAAGGTATGTGCCTATTAGAAATACATTTTCAGTAAAGGAAATTTATAACTTTTGAAGTTCTTTTTGTATTATAATGCAATGATACAAGGCATTTAGCATCATTCACTTTATTCATTGTAAATTTCACTATTTCATTAAATCTAGGAATGGTGATGTCTTTCCAGAGTTTCATTTAAATCGATTTTTCTTGCATCACAACATGATAATCACATTTTTGTTATCTTTTTAGTAACAATCTTGAGAAATGTTTGTAAATTTAACTCAATGGTTTGAATTTATTTTCATATCATCAATAAAGTAATCAAAAGCTGTAAACTTCAACATTTGATAGATAAATGTTTTACAGCTGATTTTACAAAAATGACCTGATGGGACTAGGAATAAAGGACAAGGTTACAAGCAATGGGCTTTTAACATATTTTGGGTGATTTAGTGCAATGGCATTGGCTCCATTTCTTTTTCGTTTTTTTTGAAAACCTAATTTATTTTAAAAGTTAAGATCTGAATGCATTTATGAAGATAGAAAAAAATCTCAGTATTATAAGAAAATATGAAAATTAGTTACTAATGAAATAAAATTCCTTAGGGTTATTTATACTCTATGGTAGTGACTAAGGATTTATTTTTAACAAATAGATACTGCTGTGATATGTTGTTGACAACCATTTTTGGTATAGGAACCATTTTAAGTCTTGTATTTAGAGAATGTACTGAATCAAAAACTTATTCCTATTTTACCTTTTACATTTTTAAACTCTTCTGTTTTCTACATCAATGTATTTTATGTTCTAAATTAACTAATAGTTTCAAGTATATTTGAGAATGTAGTATGTTAAGACAGCTCACAATGGGTAATTATCATACAATGTGTCATTATTTTGATTAATTTTGTAATGGCGAATTCAGTTAGGAATTATCTGAGAAAAATATTGCATCACATAGATAGATAGTATTTAAATAGCTTGTTACAAAGTCCAGCAAACAAACTAAATTAATGTCACTCCTCAAGCTATACCAGGACATTTTCTTTAGATGTTTCATTATGAACTGCACCATTAAATGCCATTTCAAAAATGTTTTGTTTGGTTGTTTGTGTTCCTTTTTTTACAAACTTTTAAGTTTGTATGATCAGAAAAAAAAGCATTTTTATATATTACAAGAAATTATACAAAAATCTTTTTTACAGAATTTGGGTTCATGTGGGCCACTAAAATGCCAAAAAGTAAACTCAATAGATAAGCTTAGAAAACAAGCTACTGTTCTGACGTTCTTGTTAGATTTAATTTACGATTGGAGAAATCATAGACGACTAAGTGCAGGTAAGTTTCAAGCAACTAATTTATCGCTTAAGACAGAATAAAAAGTTGTATAGTCCTGATAAGCTTTAATTACTTTAAATTATGCTTAATTGGGATTGATATTTTTCTTTTAAGATTTCATAATTATCCAGTTCTGTCAAACTTCATTTGTTAGAGTTGAATTAAAAAATCAGAGTCCAGGTGTTCTTTACCAATGGGATACACATATTAAGCCATACTGGTGTGATATTGAATATGAGTGGAAACTTTGTCTGTCAGTCCATGGATGTATCTCCTTTTAAGAGTTGATTGATCTTAACCAAATTCAGCATGCTACCTTATAAACCAAATCTTTGTTAAACTTTCCTATATATTAAAAATATTTTGTAGAATAACCTATATATCATTACTGCAATAGTTATTGCAAATAGTTAAGTTTGAATAAAACTTGTACCACAATAAAATTCTACAAATCAAAAATTATAAATGACATTTTCAACACTTTGACTTGTTTTCCATAAGAACCAAAATATACATTAACAAAATATCCAACTATAATATAGAGAATAAAAGTATTGCTGCTGTTTAAGTTTCATGCTATTTTCTTAATGTAGAATATTGTTTTCTATAGAATCAAAATTTAACTTTATGCTTAAACTGAATGCATTAGCTGCACCAAATATAGATAGTAGAAATGTTGGCAACATCTCCACTGTGAAATGGCTTACTTTAAAAAAAAAAAAAAAAAGTGATGCAAATTCTTTGACATTTCTGCCAAGTTTCTTAACTTTTATACCTCCTTACATCTGATATATCTCCCATGCCTTACTGCAATTTTCTTGAGGAACGAACACGACTGATAACCTTTGTAGAGATTTTCCTCATCTTTAACGAACTTGTGAATGATTTTAAAGAAATATTAGGAGTAATGTACTCTTAGAGTAACCAGCGAAACTTCTGATGCAAGATATTTAAATTGCATTACAAGAGCTTCAAAGAGAGAGCCCATTGTGAACTAAAACTTCACTTTTACTTGTAGACATTCACAGGATCTGTCAGGCTTTCACCAAGATCAGAGCTAGGTATGCAGTTTGCATCTCAAAAAATTAACACAATTGCATGTCCACTTAATTTAGTTGTAAAATTTTAATCAGATATAGAAATGAAGATTTAAACTTGATAACTTTCAGTGATTTAATTTATTACTTGAGATATAATAAAAAGCTTTCTCTTAGTGAGTTTTAATGACAATACAGTACAATTTAAAGTTTAATAAGTCTGCTAGTCGATTTTAACTGAGCTGATGTAGAGGCAGAAAGGCACTGATTAAAGTTTATAGTATATGTAACTTTTTTTTTTTTACTTTAAAATGCTTTGGAACACCATATATTGAACTATGCTTTATAACCATTTTGTCTGCATTGAAACAACATTACTGGTTTTTCTAAATCTTCAAGTGTACAATATAATTGAATTTCATCATCATAGGAAGGACACTTATAAGTAAATACCCAGAACTTCAACACTTGTGGGATCATTGTTCTGGAGGAGGGGAAGTGTTATGTTTAAGTGCAGAACAAATAACACCTCTGTTGACTAGTATATTGGACAATGTGCTTGACAGAAAATATCGCCAATTGTCCATTAAAGGTATTTTGTAATATTAAGTACTTAAAGTAATCGAATGTTTCGTACTGAAAGAATTTTAAGATGCCTGAGAATGAGATCAAAGGTTACTAGGGCAGAATATCTCAAATTACTTTGTTGTTTATAAGAAGTTTCAATGTAAAAAAAAAAAAAAAAAACTGTATAACCTAGTAATTTCATTTTGTGAGGTTATTTATTTTTGTAAGCTATTACATTGTATATTTTATTTTTAAACAATATAGTAATAATCATGGTGAGGTATTGTATGAATAAACATTCTCAAATGTGGACCTTTACTGCTAGTAGCCTTAAATAATGTTACTATTAGCTAACTTTCATTAAACTTGGATTTCACATGCATTTGCAAAATATTTAGGGTACCAATTTAAAATTAACATGCACTAGCAATTTTAAGTATTTTTATATGAAAATTTTGCATCTAGCTACTTTTTATAGTGGTATGCTTTCCTATTAATTTATATATAGATATATACTGTAATATAGTTATGTTAATTGTTAAAACATTCTAAAAGCTGAAGTTGAGTAAACTGTCTTAAAATTTAAAAACAATTTATCTTTTCAGTTTCCAAACATTTTCTGTGCAAAGTTCTAGATGTAGCCACGTGTTATTCAGAAGCCATACTTACTGTATTCCAGCTCCAGCAGTATTATGAAAACCAAAATTGTTCTTTGGCAGATCTTTTCAATAGGCTTGCAGATGAAGGTTAGATCAGTAAGAACAACTATGCAAATATCTATCATTGCTGATTTATAAGAATATCTCTCTTATTGTAGTTGAGCTTTGTTTTTCATAGAATGTTAGAGCAGATTGATTCCACTTCAGTTTTTATATGAAGGGAAATTTATGCACTGCTTACAAATAAGTACTAAAGTATGCAGTGCTTGCATGTTATTTTGGCTCTGCTTGGCAAAGTGGTTTGCTAGTTTGGCTGTAGGTTGAAGAGTTCTAATTCTATTACTCCTTGTCTTACAAGTTTAACCTTAAATGTTGGATAGAATAACTATTTAGGAAAATGCTTTGTTTTTAAGAAGTTTATTTAATTAGTGAGACCTTTTATATACCATGTGTTCTAGAAATATTAAAAACTAAAAGTTGTCTACCAATCTATATATATTTTTTGTGAGCTGTATTCCTTTTTTTTGTTGATTATTACTGTTGTTTATTATGTTCATGCAGGTACACATTTTCCTCTATTTTTAGTTGAGCTATCTGCTCAGTTTATTTATGCACAATACTTGATACTTTGTGAGATTAAATAGATATTTTCACAGTGAGACAATTCCCAGACACTGGGTAGCACAGTAGGTTATGTTACAATAGCTATAGTGAGCGGACATTTGTAAATTAGTGCATCTGTCTATGTAAATAAGATGTATTGTCTATGGTCAATAATGTTTCAGTTATAATTTAATCGGCAAGTTTGTAGGTGTTACTTGCATTCATAAACAGCTTTTGTGATTAAGGTTTAAAGCTGTTTCTTTCTAGTTCTTTTTCCCAGCTTCTGATGTAAAAGTTATTGAATTTTTACCAGTCTTATACTGTTGAATTAAAGGTTTTGAAGTTGTGTCAAGAATATATTGAATTAGCAGCTGTTTCATGTGTGAAGTGTTCAGTGTTGTGTACAAAAGTATGAGACTAACATTTTTCAATTATTTTACTTGTGAAAGCTCAAGGAACTACTCTGTTTATAAGAATTCTGATATTTCTTTATAGTATAGAATAAAGGAGTAGTTACATGCCAAGTTTAGTTCTAAAGGTTTTATGAAGCCAAAGTAATTAATTTTTCAGAAACCTAATATTTATATAGAACAAAGTATTGTTTGTGTTAGATTGGATATTACTAAAAAATAATTTTGAATTTCCTTGAACTATTTTGCTTGTGCAGTGAAACTAACAATAAGTATATGTATACATATTGAAGACTAAGAAATTGCATTTCTTTATAATATTCTGATGTTTACAATATTTTCAAAACTCATTTCAGTTACTCAAATAGAGATTCTTCAAAATGGTGATCAAACTACAATAAAGAAACTTTTATCATGTAAGAAGAGCACATTGTCATCAGGAACTTGGCTTACCATTGCACCAATGCTTACTGTGGAAGGTTCTGCCACACCAAAACTTCTTAGTAAGTTTAGTATTAACCTGTAAGTGAGTAACCTGTCTTATCCTGCAGTCATCATGTAGTTTTAATTATTTTGAAAATTTTAAAAAATGTTAGCCATAGTATTTGCTAAGCTATAAAAAAATCAAGTGCTTTTGTTTTATTTTACAATAAGATTTAACATATGTTTCAAATAAATCTTCTATACATTTTACTGCATTGTAATGTCACAAAACTTTAATTAAAATATCTGTTTTATGTAGAATCATTTCTTAATGATACAGCTAGGAACTCCACAGTTAGGAAACGGGTAAGTTCTCCATTTTTGAAGTATTTATTCTGCTTTGTAATTTGCAGTTTATAGGATATCAGATTATCATTGTTAAGCAAGAAACTAGATGCTAAACACACAGCCATTACCTTGCACAATGAAAGTAAAAGATAGTGACCTGAAAACATCATATTTAAGTGTGTTTTCAGTAATGTATTATGTCTGGTATTAATATAAAAGTTGAATAATAATTATTCAGAATTTTCTTAATTTAGGTTGTACCAAAGAAAATCTGATGTTTGTGTAGAAAATAGTGTAAAAATTACTTTCATGTGTTTTAAGCATTATGCATCATAAAGATTATACAATAAAATTGTTTTCAATAACAAGTACAGAACCTTATTATGCATATTAAATGTAACTTCTGTAAAATTATATCTATTATGTAATCATTTTCAAGCTCATTGAGGAAACTGAATGATGTAATAATCTAGGAAAGATAGTTCTATTTAGCAGCAGAAATCAATATATAAAATACCAGAAATATAAAAAATTAAATTGTTTTTAAATTAATAGATTATTCTCAAGCAGTGCAAATTGTATTCACATATTGTTACTTTTCAAAAAATTTTAAGATTTATGTTATGTTAATGTTTTTTTTTTTGTTTTTTTTTAGATTATATCTATATTTCTAGAGGGGTTAGAAACAGATGATCCACAAATACGACAAGGTTCTTGTTGTGCATTGGCAGCACTCAAAGTAATTTTTTCCATATTTTTAATTTAAGATTTTCATTTTCCTATTACATCTTAATTGTTATGTCTTTAAAATATTCAGGTTTAGAAAATCGGTGAGATTCTTATAAACAAAACATTTAAACAGTCTCATTTCCTTAAATATGTTTATTAAAATTTAAACCATAACTTTACAAGTTTAAAGTTAAGTATGTAAAAAAGCAACTGGTTCTCAGACATAAGTCTGAAACATCATCAGGCTATTTAATTTTCTTATTTGTTAGGATCTCAAAAGGTAGGTAACTTTCTATTAAAAGGTAATTGTGCTCGTTCAGGATCCATTTCAAAAAGAGCAAGTGTTTATTCCAAAACATACCTCCTTTCACACAACATCTACTACTTGACGTTTCTTCCTTTGCTCATCTAAGCATTGGTATAATATTTTATTGCTTGCTTCAGACTTTTGTACCACACTTAATTGTCCTTGGTGATGTTTGTCTTGTGACATTCTCCACCTACACCAATGCACCAACTGACCTGGTACTGTATATAAGCACCTCATTCAAGACAAGGCATTCACTAACAGGTTTCTCCATTCTATTTTTTATGAATTCATTCTTCTTGTTACATAATTTTTTTTTAAATAAAATAAAATTCGTTTGGCAAGCCAATATGTGACGTGTTCTCAGATTATTTCTGAAAGGAAGGCAAATCAGGTCTCTAATATCCCACCTCTGATATCTGGCATTGCTGAGCAGAGGGGGGGACCACATTAGAATATGCTACATTGAGCTCTTTCTCTTCAGTTTGTCCATCAAATAAGTGATGTTTTGGATGTTTCCCCAGTTGCATTTAGGAGTGAATACTTAATTTTCCCTCTATCCACTGACATTTGGGTTCATGTAGGGAGGTTTACTTCTCAGTTATGTGCAGGAATAGCTATGCCTTATTCACCACAGTTCTGAGAACTATGTGATGTAACCTATCTACTGCAAGTAGAAGCATATCTCAAATAATACATGTGCTCCTGGAAAATTGGGATTTTTGAATGGAGTTTGTGGTTAACTTAAATAAATCAATGTCTTCTGAGATAGTTGCAAGTCCATAGACTTTTGATTTTGCATAGTGGGCATAGATAGTTTAACTTGTTCTTTTCCCGAAACAGACAACTTTATATGATTTATCTGACCCTATATACAGTGCCAAGTTACTTATTATCCCTCTAACATTTTTTGGAAGACACTCAGGATCATCAAATCCAAAAGCAGAAACCATTGTTAGCATGCACATTGGTTTGATTGTCAGCTTTTACATTCATTCCTGTTGTCATTGGTGTCTCAACTTTCATCATTTCTTACAGGGGGTCATAGTTCTGCCCCTATTTGAGGATCCTGACATCAGCCCCTCAATTCATTGGTACCCAGGATAAATTTTGTCCATAATCAAGGGTACTGCTGCTCAGTTGTAATGTCACCCACCAGTGACATTGGTGACTATTTTATGCCTTCAGCATTTATGGAGGGTTAGCTCCGAGAATTTCTGGATGTCTGATAAACCTTAATCATGGATTCATGGGCACTACAAGTTGAGTCAGTTTTAAGGTTTTCATATCCCACAGATCCTCAAATTTCAGAACTTAGATCTTGGGATATTAGTTTGGTTAGACTGAAGGTAGAGTCATGCCAGGTCTTTCTAAGCTTTATTTCCATTTGTTTGTTGGGCCTATGAAGACAGGAAATTGATGTCTAATGACCAATCTTTCATATCTATATTAATTTCTAGATTTTCCAAGGTTTACAAGCGACTTGTTCCTCACTCTGCATTGGCATATTTTACAGGATTATAGATGTTCAAGTTCGATGCTATCATCTCCTATTTGCACATAGTGATTATGTCCCACCATTATTAGCATTTTTCTGTGCACAAGAGTCAGGTACTGGAGTTCAAGGTTCTTACCTTCAGATTAGCATCAGCACCACATGGGTTCTGCCAAATTGTATGAGCTTTTTCTCATCACCTTCATCCCCTAGTCCTATGCATTTACAATTCCAGCTTGTTACTGCTGGCACCATCTTGTCAGTTGTCAGTTTCTACTTTCAAAAACAATCAAGGTGAGTTTCAATATCAGAGATGATACATCTTTTCATACTCCAATACAGTAGGTCATCAGTTCTGGTATTTTATGTATCTCAGTTTCAGCTCATTCTCATTCAGCCCCATGCAGTGAAACAAAGTTCAACTCTTACTTGCCTCTCCTTTTCCCACTGCATGGATAATTCTTTCTCTTTTGGGAATGTAGACATTATTCAAATCCCTCATTCTTTTGGGACACATTTAAGAGGCCCCTTTAGTGGTCTTTATGCTACCAATGAATCATGAACATCAATTCACTAGATTCTCTAATTATTCTGGATCATTCTCTTCGATCTCTAGGAGTTGTTAGATCAGAAATACTTATAGGTTCTTCTGCTGTCACCTCTTTAAATGTTTCATCTCTTGACAAGTGTCTCGTTTTAGGAATGGGGTGCATGACTCAACAATCGGGAATTCCAGGGTCTGTGCACAGATGACGAGGGTTCATACACAATGTTTTAATCTTTCTTGCTCTTCAAAAGGTGATGCATCATGGTCTGGGCTTATTAAGGGAAAATTGCCAGGTTAAAACTTAACAATTCTACATTAGTCTTTCATTTACTGTCAGATGGGCATTTTATTCAGGGATTTGTTTTCTAACCTTGGATCTACTTCCTTGCAACCACTCCTATTGTATCACCCTACTAGTTTGCCATGTTCCACAAGTAATGACTTTGGTGGCAGATCAGGTATCTAAAAATAAACACATTTCCAACAGAATAGATGCCACATTGTGAAGTTTTGTGTTGGATGGCTGTCAATGTGAAAGACTGATTGTTTGGTTAATCACTCATTGGAATACCCAACTATTGACAATTTGGTCTTTATTACCTCACCCTTGGGCTGTGGCAATGGATGCATTTCATCTGGATGGGATTACAATTCTAGACCTTCCCTCCAATTCATATGTTGCCTAAGGTACTAATTATGATTTCTTCCAATCCATTGTTGGATTCAGTTGATAGCATGAAATTGGCAGCTACACCCTGGTTTCAGCTTCTATGATACCTTCAGAAGCATCCACCTCTTCCACTTCCTCTTTCACCATCTCTGTGCAAGAAGCTATCATTTGACATTGTACACTCAACTATCCAGAAGCTCAGCTCTCTTTGAAGGTGAAAAGACTTCTGCAAGTCACATCTACTCAGATTTGTATGTCTGGATCATAATGCATCACTCTAAGACTGCTGGTTTGGATACATTAGTAAGTATATGTTGCAGTTTAATTGAACTAGCTTCCAATGTGGAATGTGGACTACAGCCCTATAATTCCAATCCTGAGCAGTGGAACTTATAACCGTGTTTCTTTGCCAGCTTATTTTTTCAAGAGTTTTATTTTACTGTGCTTCCATTTTATTTCTTGTTATTGACTATAAAAATTCCTGTTAGTTAAAAATGCTATGAATAAGATTTCCCAGGAACCAGGTTCAATTTTACCTGCAGGGGAGATACAGACCTTAATTTGTGAGGAGTTAAATTCATGTTTTTGACTAGAAATTTCTTCTTCTTTTCATTGTGTCAGTGTTTCCAAGGAATAATACAATCAATGAAAATCACTGAGCATTTCACATGCCCTTCATGTCACACTTCTTACAGCTTAATGTTCTGTTTCTTTGTGAGCATGAATTACTTGGAAGCTTTTTCTCTCATGGGTCAGAGTCGTATGCATTCCATTTGATGGATATTCATAGATCAGTGGAACTTTTCCTTTGATTCTTGGCTTGATAGTTAGAGACCAGACAATGATGGTGGTGCTGGAAACTCCACCTCATCTGGACTTGTATCTGTTTACAAACTCATTTTTAGAGGGCTGTGGTTCTTACCTCCCAAGACATCTCATATCTCTGGTCAATCAAGGAGTCTTCTCTCCCTCTCTCCATTGTTGAGCTTTTGGTGATCCTTTTAGCTTTGTTCCACTTCTCCTACAGGGGCTACAGTTATGGTACAATCTGGGCTCACAAGATTCTCCTCATGAAGTGGACCCATGATTTATAGGTTTTTAGATTGTTGTTCTCAACCAGGAATACCTCATAAATGCCTTTACCACTTACTGGAACACCAACTTTTCCTTCAGTTTCCTGTTCTTCATCTGTCACTTCCAGGGGTAGTCATGTTCTGTCAAGATGGAAATGGACTTCATATCTATGCTTATCCTTCTATTCATCTCCTCTCTAGAGTTCTCTCCCTATTCCAAACCACTTTGCTTCTAATTTTGCTAGTGGCTCTATCTTTCTCTGACCTTTTCTTGTACTACCTTCATTCTTTCTCTGTCCCTATTCTGTCAAAATTGATCAGATGCTACTCCACTGTCTTCATGCATGGGTTTTGTCAGGTCTGTTGTCTCAGTCCAATAACTAACTCCTGTTGCTTCTGTTCTTTCCTGATCCATTAGACCTTCTTCCTTGTCCATTTACCATGGGCGATGGTATATGGTATAACTTCTGCTTTTGGACTCTTAGGCATGGTTTCAGTCTTCCACCCTTCTGTTCCTTTCCTAGCTACTTGACAACAGCTTGTCCACTTCAACCATGTTTAACTAAAAGGTGTCAAACACCTATTTCCCCAGGTTTTGTCTCTCCATGTGATTTTCTTCTTTTTCTACTCCATTTGATCATGCATTTTCCATGTTCCTTTCTTTGCCTGATTAGTATATCTGTGTGGTCTTTTATGCCTTTTTCATCTTCCCATTGAACCTTTGTCTTCATGTTCTATCTACCGTTTCTCTCTCAAGTCCCATTTTTCTCCTCCTCACTTGTGGAAGTCATCAATTAGATGTTTCTGCCTTTTAATGTTACGTGCTTTCTCTACCATGTCATTCTATACACACTGATGGTCCCTTCTCTCTCAAATCTATACTGTTCATGGAGGCTACTTGGTTTTCACATGCATTTCCCACCTGAACTCTCAGTTCATTCCCAATTGGCTTCTTTGTTCAGTTTTTTTTTATGGTGTTGTGTGACATGTACTGTGTTTTTTGTTGTTTTCTCCAGGGTTCACATAATGAACTTTTTATTCCCTGGAACCCTTCTGTTTCCCATAATCTTTCCCTGTTGTGCTTGCTGGTTGGGTTTGTTAACTCAATAGACTAGCATATTTGAACTTATCCATAGAAAGTTACTATGTCCACAATATTTCTTCTTATCAGGTTCATTACATAACTGTCCTTAGCACCATGACTTCAACATCCTTTGGAAAAGATCATTCATGCCACAACGTGGATTACTCCCTATGCCTCCTTTGCTCATTCTCTAGAGGACCTGGCTGTATATCTCTTTGCCATGACAGTTCTACATAACTACATTCACCTTTGACTTGGGTAATTCTTATCACTTCATTTCATTTGCACTTTTATATCAGAAACCCTAGACTGAACCACTGGTAATGGGATCTTACTCTTTGGTGGGTATTACTAGTTCAGGTGTCCTTTACCTCAAACCTGAACTATGCTGCTCACTATATAATTTTCAATTGATGACTGCTATGTCTGTTTCGAGTCACTTATTTACTTCTTTATTTTCGACAGCTCCTCTATCAAAAGTTTTCAACGTTTTCATCTGTAGAAACCTTGAGTTCAATAGATCCTTCAATTCAGTTTCTACTTACACTTTCATCTTCCTCTTGTGTTTCTCTTCCTTCTGAATTTTATTTGAGTACTACTTCTGTATTGGGAAATCTTCTAGTTTACTGGGATGTTACCATATATCATAAAAGTAAATTTTCAGGTAATAACTTTCCAAAGTTTGCTATTTTGCAATATCTTTGGCATCCTTGTTACAGTATCCTTTAGTGGATAATCCTACAGGCCAGAACTGGAAAGAATTCACACATATACATATTTCTAATTATAAGTAAGTTTCACTTAATGATGGACTATCACTTGAGGACTTGTTGAGTAAATCAGAAGATTTAAGCCCATCCCTACAAACTCTCTTATTGAATAAATTGGTGTTAATTCTCCAGCCTCTTCACTGCTTTTATTCCTCCTTTTTCCTTCAATGGAGCATGGGAGTCCTTACCAGTTCCATGTTGTTGGGATGGTGGATTGTGAAGGTTTCCTGCTGAATGAGTTTAGAAATTTGCTGCACAATTCATACTCATGATTAACTATTCAATGAGAAAAAGGCAAATCTGATGTCCCTCCTTCAGATTCTACTGGATGCTTTTTTCTATGTGGAAAACAATAGTAAGAAAAATAGTAGGTTGGAACAGGTCCAACCTATTCAAGATCCTCCTTATAATACCAGGTTCAGGATGACCCAACCTTGTTTTTACAGTTTTGTACAGTAAAGGCCCCTCTTATTAATTCTGGTTAGAGGTTCTTTCTCTGCTCCTACAGTTGAGTTTGGAGGACATTGTCTGCTTTGTAATACTGATCATAAGACATACAGTCCTGAGGTTGAGCAAGTGTTCAATGTCCTCAAAATTCTGCATGCCAGATGTCTTTTTTCCTGCTTTTATAGTCGAGTAATTTGATTTCTTCTCATAATGTCAATTCCAAATATTACCAAATTCTTATGGTTGAGTCGGAACAATGCCACAATTCTTTAATACTGGTTTTGGTTTATTCTACTCTTAGCTCTTACAATTATATTGGGGGTTCAGTTTAGACCAAAACCTAACTTCCTCTTCATAATTCTGATTGCTTGATATGTGATACGATACGTTGTGTACTTGCGTTTGGAGTTGGTGAGTATACAAAATGGTCCACACATCCTAGTCACTATGCTTATGCTTTTTGTTTTATCCACAAACTCCTAATTCGAAGAATGAATAATGGAACCCCACCTGTCTTAGGTTGAATATGTACATAATTAGTTCTCTTTACATTTCAATGTGGATTTCACCTGTCACACTAAATTATATTAGTGCACATCCTCTTAAGGATGGCAATGAGTTGTAAAGCCTCATCTATTAGATTGAGGCTGTGTATATATCTGTTTGTATGAGATCCATTTCCTATTTCAAAGGCAAAAATTGTACCTGTTCCAGAAGTAGTGGGGTGCCTTACATATGTGCTATATTCATCCCAAAGTACACCTGTTTATTCTGGGTGGTCACTTTCTTCTTGGTTTCTGTGTTTTGTCCTGAACCAGCCCCTCTATCTTTACAATGTGGGATTCTAGCTTTGTGTGATAGAGGTAAGACCTTTTGGAAGGAACTAGCTGTGCTAATTTAGGGGGTGAAATATTATTGGTGGAGAGTAGCCACATGATATGTATGTACATATTTAGATATGGCATGAAATTAATGGGGTATAAAGACTGGTGTGTGATTGCAAAACATTATTTATCAATACTTAGAAGACGTAAGATCAAGATTGCTTTGTTGAGGTTGAGTACCTATTCAGATATACCTTTTAAGTGTAATATAAATATTAACTTCTGGTCATTGTTTATGTTCAAGCAAATAATGTTAATTCCATTGTCTTACTTGCATTGTGTAGTTTTCAGTTGATGCCTGCTATATCTATTTGTACTTATCAGATGTGTCTTTTTGATTCATTCATTTACTTTCCTTTATTGTGGACAACTCCTCTATCCAAAGTTTTCAAGGTTTTCCTCTGTGGAAGTCATCACCTTCATCTTGCAGAATACACCCTTGAGTTTTTAGTAGCTTTACGAATGTGTGGGTAATTTGAAGATTCATGCCTTCACTACTTCAACCAATCATCCTGATTCAAATACTTTGGCAGCAGATGCCTTGAGTCAGTCTTGGAAGAATCTATCAACTTGTGCATACTTATCCACTCTGCCTCCTCCTTTTACAGATCCTGGCAAAGATAAGTTAATTGAAGTTCCAGATTCTTCTCATTGCTCCATCTTGGCCTGTTCAATTGTAGTTTAAAATAACAATGTTTAGGGACAACAAGGGACTTGCTTGTCCATACTGGCTGTCCCATTTTCTAAGCCAAATTAAAATTATTTTAGAAAATTTACAACCAGTCCTTATCATTTATATATCTTTCAAGCTTTCTTTTAAATACACTCAAATTTACTGCCTCCACAACATCTGAAAGCAACCCATTCCATAGGCCAACCACATTTGAAAAATAACATTGTCTTAGCTGAAGATGGCTTCTATGTTGCCCAAATCAATATTTAGTTTTGTGTTGCATCATCTTTAAAAGAGGAAATTAATCCTCTTACCACCAAGTAACTGTCTTTCATGACTACCTCAACTGTCTGTTTTTTACAATGGCCATTAAGGCTGACTGTTACATAGTCTTTGCCTAATAACCCAGATTCTCTTCACAGTTATCTTAATGTTAATCCTATTCTTCTAGATGCACTACTATAGCTATTTCAGGTTGCTGAGTTATCTTCTGGAGTTTCAACAAATTGTGTGTTATATCTTGTTTATTTCCAACTCCTCACCCACTTGCATATTTATGTATTTATATCATAATAATTACTTATCTTCTTTTCTAGTTGGTTACAGAAATGCCTTATTTACCACCTTCAGATGTCATGGAAGCAATCAATCTCTTTTGTCTACATTATTCAAATACCATTTCCAATCCTGTTATCTTCAACAACACAATTCTTAGGCACTGTCCTAAATAGGATTTTGATTTGGTATTATGTTTCTTGGCTTCTCCTTTTAAACATTTAGTAAATTGTAAATTGATCACCTTTTTTTTACTGTTATAGAACAGACAATTTTCTGATATCTAGCCCTTGATGCTTCTTGTACTTCTCAAACTTTGTGCTAGTACATTGATTGTGCCGTCTTACCTTTGACTTGAGCTGCAAGAGAAGTAAACACTGTTTGTTACTCATGTTGCCTACCCTTACTGATCTTGATGCACATTCATAAAAACAATTTTTACATACTGTGTGACTGTTTATTGTTATTTTGTTCTTACTTAATCATTTAAAGAATTTCAGAAATTTCTTCTTCTTACAATGAACTAGTTTGTTTGGATCTTGCTCTGGTTACATTAAGTTTTCTTGCTTAGTTGATGCTTTGTGTTTAATGGTATGTTACCATAAGTTGTGAAAGTGAATTTCAGATCACAACTCTCCAAAACTTATTTTATGATGTCTTTGGCATCCTGGTTGCAGTATCCTTCAGTGAATATCATACAGGCCAGTATTTGAAAGAATTAAATAGATTCTTGCACATTATGTAAATATAATTTTTTCTGATTATCATTCTTCAAACCACATGAAATCCATAAGTTATTCTTTGTCCATGCTTAATTAACAGGTGGATCCAACCCACCTATTTGCATGGTGATATCACTATGACTAAACTTTCCTATTAAAATTATAGGAACATCTAAGGTTGTGGAATAACTCGATAAAAAAGAAAGAGTTAAAAAACATAAAAACAAGATCTTTGTATATGAGACTTGAGACTGTTTGAATGAATTCAGGTTGAGCTTTTTGGATGTTAAGTATTCCAATGTGAATGTCCTAGACAAAATTTCACCCTCTATGTTGATGTTCTCTAAAAGTGTAATTCCATCTGGTGGCTGATGTCTTAACAGGTATCTTTTCCACCTTGTGTAGCATTCATAAGATCAAAGATGAGACAATCTTGCTTTTTGTATAGCAGCTTCAACCAGGATTAGAAATAATGCTTTAAATTTATCATTCTTAACCTATTTTGTGTTGCTATTGCATTGTCTTCATATTATACACTCCATTCTTAGATCAACCTGTGTTCATAGTTTCTCTTTGAGTGCCCAGTGGATGGATAATTTTCATGAGTTAATCAGTCTTTTTCAGACATAAATGTAGGAAACTTTAGTCTTGGGGTATATCTAGTCTTTGGATATTAATGGTATACTCTTCTGAGAATCTTTCATTACAAGTACAAAACAAGGTATTACAATCTGGCCATGACTTCTTGTTATGACTGCACCTAAATGTGATCATTCCACAGGTAACTATGCAGCATTCTCCTTTTTTGTTACTTGTATATTGTTTAAAGGGAAAGGAATTACCCTGCTGAGAAGAATATTCTTTGAGTGTTCTAATTTGGTCTTGTCTTTAATGAGGCTGATCTGATCTATCTTGCTTTTTTCCCATGAATTACCTCCATTTAATCTATTTTGGTGCTGGATTTCCTTCAGTTCTGCTTCACCACGTTTTTAATTGTTGTGGTCTAGATTGTTACCTTCCTGCATGAGAACTAAAATTTCTGGTGAGCCATTGGCTATTATGAGTTTCCAGTTCTCTTCACCATAACATGGATATTTTTGTTTTTGTATTTCAGAGGTAAGTCTGTGTTTATATTTTCTGAATTAATTTAATTGTAAATAGATACTTACCTTTTAAATTAATTCTCACGCTCCTTTTGACAACTGGAAGATGTGTAGCTTACATCACAACTATGAAATCTGGATTATGTTGGGAAAACATAATGCGTGTGTGTCTAATATAAATAAGAAAATGGTGTAAGTTGAGGCATGCTCTACATTGTGTTGATGTGCCAAGGACATTGAAAGTTTTATTCACTTGATGGTTAAGTCATTTTTGTTTTTAATTTGTTATAATGAATTCGTCACTTTTCTTGAATAATGGAACTGAAAGCTTTTAAATGTTTATACCAAACATTAGGGAAAAAAATTATCCAATGAGAACCATAAAATTACTTATTTTTAGTCCTTAGTTAAATGTTTTCTGTCATATACATATAGTCTTAATGTTTATATAAAGTTTAAAGTTTTTCTTTAAAAATCCATCCTTTAGGAACACTAGTCTATTTTTGTGATGTGTGTAATAATGTTTAGTGTTAATAGTATGTATTAAGTTTGTAAACAGATGTCTTTTTACAGAAACTAGTAATTTTCTTTAATTATACAATATTTTGTTTTAGGCTTTTGAATGTACTGAGTTTCTGGCATACCTATCTCACACTGATGAAGACAGTCTTGTTCGGCATCAAGCAAAAAACACACTCTTTAAGTTTGGTAAGGTTACATACATAAGTTGTGTATGAGAACCTTAGAACTTGGTAACAGTGAAAACTGTTTTATTGCAGGTTAAGAATGTAACAAGATTTTTATAAAATATTAAGTAAATTGGTAGAATGTTTGTTTTTGTTGAGTGAAATATAAACATGTTTCAAGATCCTAAATATTTCATGTTTCATAAAGATCATAATCCTTATATAAAAAAAAGTACCAATAACACGTTTCTAAAGTTTAATTAGGATACTTTTCTGAATAGCCAAACAGAAAAAAAAACTCTTATTCACTAAATCTATATTGCTTGTTTGTGCACATTTGTTTAGATGTGTAAAATTTCCATGAGTGAGGGAGGTTACAAAGTTTTTTTTATTTTATTTTGTAGTTACTATAAACAGTTTATAATAAATTAATTTGTCATGGTAGGTAAGGGCACTGAAATTGTAAACTTAAACTTATGGGTTTGAAACAATTCTGAATATAAGCTCTTTTTTAACCCTGGGTGGTCAATTTCACTATTTGTTGGTAAAAAGTAGTTCAAGAGTTAATGTTTTTCTGAAAGGTGGCTTCTCTGTGGATGGAAGTTCAAGATTAGGAACAGCAATGTTTAGACTTAGTAGCTTTGTAATCAACGAACAGAACCATTGCATTTTGTCTTGAGTTTCCAGTTTTTATATATTAACAAAAAAAGCTCTATCAATGCAGTAAATGAATGAGATCTAATTTTTCTCTTCCTGACCTAACACTTTATGTAACTACTAAAAATTTAAAATTCGTACAATTTCAAACAATGTCACATCATTATTTTTACTAATCTATATTTTCTCTAACTTCAACCTTTTTGGAAAGTTTTATAAACAAAAGTTTTACTCTATTTCTGTGATTTTCCTGTTTTTACTTTTTCCATCTAACATTATTGCAGACTTATTAGCTTCACAAAGCTAATTTAACTAAGTTCCCAAAATTATGTTTATATTAGTGTAGCTATTTAATTTTTGTATTTATTTCCATCAACTTTTAGGTAATTAATGAAATTTAAAAGCATTTATAACCTTATTCTGATCCACAAATCATTTTCACACGAACACCATTGTTAAATCAATCTTGTGGAAACATTTCAAGATTAAGAATGAAACACGTAGTTATTATACTTTTAGCTGTTTTTTGGTTTTTAAAGTTTTGAAAATTTAAATAAATCACTTGAGGGGAGGGGAAAGCACTAAACAATTGCATTTAAATACTAGGGTGACAAAAAATTTTACTGTAATTTCAAAAATTACCAAGATACTGAGCACAAATTATCTTATCTTAATTATAAATTTTATACATGTAAAAGCTACTCAAAATCAATTATGCAATCTTAAAAATATTTTTCAGGATCTTGTACATAAATCAATTTCCTAATACCAGTACTTTAGAATAGTTTACAGCAAAATTACAATTCTGCATTCAGTTTATTAACTGTAAATAATTGTAATTAGTGTAGACTCATTACAATATGTATTGGTATAGAGCAGGCCTTAGTATAATGCAGATCTCTCATGGACCCCAGAATTCCAGGGGTAGCTAAAAGTTAGTAAATCAGTGTGAATTGAGAATTTTGTGTATATATTTAGTTTCAATAATTCAGTAGCTGACGAATGTGATTTTCCAAACTTAAACATGTTAACCAATGAAATTTGGTTATTTTCAATGACTGTCACTTATTCCACTATAAATGAGATGCCCAAACAACTGCAAAGCATCAGTACTTGTACAGTTTCACATTTTCCAATAATTTCAATTCTAAGAAGAAAAAATCATACATGACTGCCAAAAACTAACCATAGATGAGATAAAGGGATTACCCAAGCATCCATGTCCATGGCATAATTGAATCAATACTATTTGGCTGTTTAAAAGAAAAGCTTCACAAAGTTTCTTGTTGTTTTTCCATTTTTCTGGCAGTTTTGGCATTGAATAAATTGTAAGTGAACATGTTGATTAGACATTTGACAGGAAATCACAAAAATGACCCTAATTTATAATGTGGTCACATGACATGAATTCTGACTACATCAAGGTTATATTGAGGTTTCACTGTAGAATTTAACTGTTTAGAGATAAAATAAACTTATGGTTGTATAGAGTACACTTTATGTCTAATTTAAGAGTCACACTAAAATAATGGTAATGGTTTTTAGTTCTCAAAATTTCTTGTTTCTGACTGGTGGTAATACTGTAAATTTCAAGAAACGTAAACATATTAATAGCAAACTAATTAACAGTACATTGTAGAATCTAAGTTGAATATTAAATACTTAAGGTAGTTTTTGGATATTTCAGTTGTCTTTTAAGAACAACAGATATTCCACTCCATACTGTCAAAACAGAAAAGGCTTTCAGCAAGAATAAAATAACCTATGGACTTGTAGTATAACGTTTTGCACAGAATTTACTCATACATTATTATATTCACTTGAAGCAAGATATTTTTACGATGCACTAGACCAAAAGTTCAAAGTAATTTATGCTTGTAGAATTAAATATGCACTGTAATGACTGACTTGTTGCAGAGTGCTTCATAAGTCATTATTAACTAATACAATATTTGATCTAAACAATTTCTGTTGTTTTAACATTTATTGTAATGATTAATTAGTTAGCATTGTAGTAATAAATCAATATTCTCCAATTTTTAACATCTGTTGTAATGAGTGGTATGTTTTTATGCATATTTAACCCAAGTTCTTGTGACTTAACTGCATTTTTACATAGTGTTTGGCATACTCTTAAGTTAAATTTATGGTTTCTTTTTTATATTGTAATTCTAATGTTTGGTATGGCCTCTAATGACTAGTCAATTTCTTATGCAGTGATTGATAGTTATTTTCTAATAGGTAATATTAAGTTTAATAGAAATAATTATCTTTCAGGTGAAGAAGGAAAAAGAGCTTGTGGACAATTTTAGTTGTACACAGATGGTTTTCAAGGGCTCAGAGTCAAGTAATACTTATACCATTTCTTAATCCTCACATATAATAGAAGGAGAGAAGACCATGGCCTAACTGAATAGAAACCAAGTTATCTGTTTTATGCTCAAATTTGATAAAAGTGCATACATGTAAACTTCAAATACATGTATAAGTAGGAGTCTGAGTATTCTACACACATAATTTGAAGAAGTACTGTATACCAATAAACTTTCTTTTGCTTTGACTCTATCAAAAACATTTTGATGCTTGAGTTTATGGTGAAACCAAAGCAACAGTATTATTATTATTGAGATATATTGTAGATAAAATTTGCACTTGTTGTATTATATGTTAAGCACAATGTTTATTGAATTCCTCTCGAAAAAAGATGTTTATTTTACATATCAAATGTTTATCTTTAGGTGAAATAAGGAAAAACTTAATGTATATAAAATCTAGTGTTTATGCAGTGTAATGCTAATTTTGACAAGTGAAGCTGATCAAAATATGGCAGAAATATATATATCAGAAATGAAATATATGCAAGTAAGTTTGAAGAGAGATTTTCAAGCTTTGTGTAGTATTAAACACTTTTCTGTAAATTTTGATGTTTGTGTATGTATTAGCCTTATTTTAACATGTAAAACAAGCATTTTATATTTGTATATTAATATTATTGCTTTTAGTATTGCACTTCAATGAACTCCTTTTCTCATGACTATTACTTAGTAAATATGAAATATGTACAACATTGTATAATTACTACATAAAATTTGGCATACAAATTAATATTAAAAGGAGTGGAAAGATTATGAAGTGATATTTTACACTATTATAATAATATCAAGTGTTCTTGAGAGTAATCAAAATTAAGTTTTAATCCTATCTTAAATATTGTATGATGTCAAATTAATATACAATAAATAATAAAGTTTTTTTTCTATTAGTAATTGTGATGTATTTTATCTATACAGTGACATAATGTTCAGGAACAACAAGGGGCCTGTTTGTCCATTTTGGCTGTCCAATTCTCTTAGCCAAATTTCAACTGCAAAAGAAGTTAAACCAGATCTTATTTATATATCTTTCAAGGTTTTTTATAAAGTCTCTCAAATGTACTGCCTCCACAACATATTAAAGTAACCCACTTCATAGGCCAACCATCCTATTTGAAAAATAAAATTCTTAGCTAGAGATGGCTTCTACCTTACTTAAATCTATATTTGTGTCCCCAAGTTCTATAATTCTCACTGTTAACTATGAAAAATGAAAAATCAACAATTTTTATATTGAACACTTCAATCAAATTCTCTCTAACTCTTCTGTCTTTCAAGAGAAAACAACTTAAAGATCTTAATCTCTCCTCACATGACAACCTCTCCTTCCCAGGTATTATATTAGTAACCTTTATCTGAACCCTTTCCAACAATTCAATGTCTTTCCTAAGGCAAAGAGCCCGAGACTGAGCACAGTACTCCAAATGCAGCCTAACCATTAACATGTACAATGAAATTGTAATCTCTTTAGCCTTATATTCAGTATTTCTGTAGATACAACCTAAAATCCTAATTGCCATACCTCTGGCAACAGTATGCTGCTTGAATGACCTAAGAAATTTATCAACCATTACATCAAGATCCTTTTCTTTTACAACACTCTTAAAGTTATTCCTAACCAATTTATACTTGTAATAAAAAAAATTATGATAACCTACATGCAGTATCTTGCATTTGTCATAATTAAAACGTCATTTATTTTCCAAAATTGCAAAATTGAGTTATCCTCTTGTAAAACAACAATCCTTTTAACAGCATGGCCAGGTAGTTAAAGTGCTTGACTTGTAATCCAAGGGTCATGGGTTTGAATCCCTGTTACACCGAACATGCTTCCCCTTTCAGCTGTTGGGGTGTTATAATGTGACAGTCAATCCAACTATTAGTTGGTAAAAGAGTAGCTCAAGAGTTAGCAGTGGATGGTGATGACTAGTTGCTTTCCCTCTAGTCTTGCACTGCTAAATTAGGGATGGCTAGCACAGATAGCCCTCAAGTAGCTTTGCACAAAATTCAAAATAAATCAAACCAATCATCCTCTGATGTCTTGAGTTTAACATAAACTACTCATAGTATAGATATTACTATGGCATAGTCTAATGTCTATAGCCTTCATTCTTCTATGCTTATAGAGATATAAACCAGAATGTCAGATCTGTTTATCCAAACAAAACACTATGGTGGTCATATGTTGTTTCAGATTTCAATTGGTTCCACAATATGCCTCTTGGTGGTTTGAGTTAAAGTATTTCAAAAAGAATGAAGGGAATCTTTCTGGTACTTATGCACACTCTTAAAACCTGTGGGATAGTATACCTTACAATAAAAATTTCACCACTATCTGCTCAACAAAGAATAAAAATGTTGCAAATCAAAAGAAACTTGATTGATTAAACATTTAAAACTGAACATGAGTGATGTATTGTCATCTATTTTATTATGCACAGTATCCTAGTTGAACAAGTGCATGAGAATCTTCTCAGTAATGTTTAGATGCAGCTTACTGACTTCACATCCATCGTAACTCGCACAACAAAGGACCAAGCTGTTGGAGTACGAGGTGAAGACCTGTCCAGCCAAATTTGTGCTACTAGCATATACCACAGCTAGATCCAATCTCCACCTTAAAACATAATTAATTTACTCTCGTTTGATAATAGATAATCTATGAGAGACATTTCCCATTTATTTGCAAATAAATTTGTGTACAATAACTAATCCAGACCTTAACTATTTTTTGTTTTGTTTTTTGTAGATATTATCTGCTGTTGGTGGTTGCAAAAATCATCCCCCCCGCCATAGGGTGTAAAAAAATCTACGCCCCTGTATGTGATTATCTACAACTCATACAGTTTATTTTATTTAGTTTTAGTTTAAATACAATTCACTTTATTTAATTCAGTTTACTTTGTCAAGTCTTCCAAAAACTCAACAGTCCTAGATTATTAGTCTCCAAACCTTTTTGGACAAGGGCCAGGAGGTAAATCATTTTAGGTTTCACGGCCCTGAGGAATTGTGGTAAAATTAAGTAGGGTTGCATACGTGATCAAAATACATTGTCACTAATTCATTTCTCGTAAGAGCACAGATTGAAAATATGTAAGATGCACAATCATCTTTTTTTTAGCATTAGTGAGAAGCATGAAATTGGCGCTCTTCTGACAAAACTACACTTAACTCAGGTGCAAAGTTAGGGCTCCCTATCATCAAATGTGATTGCAAATATTCTTCAAATAAGGCTGATTTGAAACTAGATTTCATGTACTTCATATATGAAAACGTCTTTTAACAGAAAAAATTGTGCCAAAAACTGAAATGAATCCATGAGCAAAGATTTTCAAATGAACATATTTATCACTTGCAAGGCATTTCTAGAACTCTATCAGTTTCTCTTCTTTGTATTCGTCCTTCGACATGTAGTTGAATTGCAGATCAATCACTTCAATTTTAACTTTAGGTGGAAATTCATCACTAACACAATCAAATGGGTTTTGGAAGATCCTTATTTCTGTTGCACTCGCACCAAGATAAGAAAAACGCTCCTTGAACATGTAATTTCAGATGAGAAAGAATATATTGTGGGAAATGGGTATCCCGCTTCTTGCTTGAACTTTTCTCAACATGAAAAGTGTGTGAAGTAACTTCTTATCAATTGGGACTCAAAAAGAATTAGTTTTTGCCGAAGTGCTTTTACCTTGGTATACATAGTGCAGATAAGCGCGCGGTTTCATCTTATAACCTAAAATTGAATTAATTCAGGTACATGGTCAAGTCTACAGGAAAAAAACTAATTTCCAAAGCCATACATTGTTTTTGAGTAACGGTTGAGACTGTTCTTTTTATTTAAGAAAAATCTCAATTTCAGTTATAAGCTAAAAAAATCGTGAGATAACCTTCCCTCAGCTAAGCCATCGAACTAAAGTGTGGTTGAGCAAGTCGAGATATGTTGCTTTTATTTTCACCAAAAATTCACAGAACTGACGATGATTGAATCTATGAGAGCGAATGAAGTTCACTGTTGAAACTACAGGTTTCATGACACATGTGAGATCCAAATATTTTCCTACATTGTACCTGCTGAGGAATAATACAGTGAAGAACCATGGGCTTGGAACAACCAGCACTTTCAACACCTCTGTAAATATGCCCAACTAAACATTTTCCTGCACCACACATATTTTACCACCAAATGTTGTAACGTACTTTAGCCGTTTTCATTCCAGGTTGTACTGAGTTAATGATATTTCTACCTTTTTGAAAATATCCTCACCTGTGGTTGTTCCATGCATATTGTGCACAGAAGCTAATTTTTCAGCCACTTCAAAATTAATATTGACTGCGAATAAACAACAACAACTGTGAAGTGTTGGACATATCTGTTTACTTGTCAAGCGCGATGGAAAGGTACTCGAACTCTTTGGCCTTATTGCTTTCAATGTATTCTATTCTGCGAGCAACTGTATTCGCCGAAAGTCTTAAATAAGTCTACTTTTTCTGGGCACATTTCTTCGGCTGGTTCAGTCATACATAATTTAATTAACTCACAATCGATAAATGATTTTCCTCGCTTGGCTAACAGGTGTGCTTCTCGGAAACTTGTTCTTGTTGCAGCTTCATTCTCGTCTTTCTTCCTCTTAAATACAAACTGTTGTGACAACAGGTTTCGAATTTGACTGAATGTAGTTTTCCCATAAAAAGAGAATAATTAAATGAGTGTTTGGTATATTCTGAACATTATATATCGCAAAGACAATAACTATTGTCACTTGTCACTAAGTTAAGACAGGTTAAGGGAATTCCATCCCTTACTAGTTACCTCGGACAGTTTCGTTGTTTGTTTGTTATAAGTACAAAACTATACGAAGCATATTCATGCTCTGCCTATCATAGATATCAAAACCTGGTTTCTAGCGTTGTAAGTCTACAAATATACTGCTGTGCTGCTGAAGGGCAACTCCAAACAACAACAAAAAGAAAAAATAAGACATCCAGTGGTCGAGTGACTATTATATGTATCATGTTTTGATGTATCTTTGTCTCACCACAGTGATTTTATTTTTATTTTTTTGAGTAGAGTTTCACCGACAATAAGTGAATTTTATGCATAGAAAATAACTTTAACACCCAGAGTTTTTGATATTTTTAGTTTTTTCGGCAGTAGTTAGTCAGTTGTTAAAAAATTGAACTACTTATTTCATTGAAATGATTTTAAAGATAATTTTACGTTCATTTTTACGAGTCCATAAACTTTATTTCAAATATTATTATTGGTCTCTACTATTATTACAGTTTCATAAGTGAAATACTAGATGGCACTGCATAATACGTTTTATGGTAAACGTAAAACGATGATAAAAGCTAGTAAGTATTGATCATTAAGAATCAAGTGTCGTGAATAGTATTGGTTTGAATCATTTGTTGTTAATTCGGTAAGATTGTGTGACCGCTAAGTTCTTTTAATTATTTTTTTTATGTGAATATCTTATTCATTATGTAAAAGTTAGCAATATTCGGAAAAGATTGAATTATACAACAACGTTAATATTGTTATTAATTAGTTTTACTTCTTGCTAATATTTTAATAATATTGCATAATACCATTATATATCATAATAATATTAATAACCCGCTAGTGGCACAGCAGTATGTCTGCGGATTCACACCGTGGTAGGATGAGAATAGATAACCCATTGCGTAACTTTGGGCGAAATTAAAAATATATATATATAGTAGTAGTGTGACTTGTAAGATATAACTTGTGTAACGTTAAGTTTTAATCATTAGTAATTCTGATAATCAGTAGTGTTGAAGGTCAACTGAAAGTCAAACGTTACAAAACACTAGTGCCTCATTTATTTTACTATAAGTATTTTATGTGATATGTACAACACAATCACCTACCTGCATGCAATATAATATATACATTTCATACAAGTTGTAATACCATACTGTCATCAACATTTTTAGTGGCCATTTATACAAATCCTATTTTACACACAACTTTTATAAGATTTTCTGGTTCCAGTTATGGAAGAGATACAAGTAAATTTTAAGTAGCAAATTCTAAGTGTGGAAATGGAAGGTACCTTGACATTGGTGCAAAATTTGTACCCATTGTTTTTTGCTGTTTTTTTTGTTATTTTTACACATTGTATGAGTGTGTATATTCATGGTATAAATTTAATTGTTATAGTGACTTGACTAGTTCAATACAGACCACAAGAATAAATTCTCTCTGTAAGGTGTTGGTTATATGTAATTTAAAATATTTTCAATGAAATAATGCACAATAAACTTTTCATATGTATAAACTGACACTAAGGTGGGTGCTACAGACATATAAACAGGTTATTTGTAGGTTCCAGCCAATGGTATAGTGCTTTTAAGAAGCCTTTCAGTTTGGAGATAATCAACAGCAGAATATCTTGTATAAGAATCCCATATTAAATTTTATTTTGTGGGTCTTTGAAGTAATACAAAAATTGTGGAAATACAGGTTTTTTTCTTCCTGTAGTTATCAAAATTTCATGTAATTTTGGACTCAACATTTGGAATCTACTTATGAACTTAAAAAAATGTTGGTCTTATTGTTTGTATACAAGATATTAATTGTTTGCAACAAGATTAGTGGGTTATTCACTGTAGTGGGAAATTGAGATATTGAAGAGAAGTTACTAGGCTCTCGGTGTGGAGGGGTTATTCTGTTTGGATAGGTTGAAGTCTCAATATATTTTTGCTAGAAAGAAGGGCTCATGGGAAGGTACTATTATGGTTTTCAAGACTGTTTGAGGTTTGGACTCCAGTTGACCAGGTGATACCTTAAAAAAATTGCATACAATAAAACTGGAAAATGCACAGTTGAAAATTTGGATGTCTATTATTAGTTTGTGAAAACATGCTAAGTTGTAAGTAGATTGGTCTTTACATTATTTTTAATGAATAAAAGAAAAGGTTATCTAATAATAAAATCCCTTACAATAATGTCATTAAATATGTTATAAAATATTGTTATCTACAAATTACAAAACCATTGCATCAATGGCTTGAATGGCTTTTCCACTGCAATGCTAAAATCATTTTTTTTTCCCACTCAAAACATGGAGTTGAGTACCCATCTTTATTAAGTATGTGGTCCAGAACAAAATGAGGCATTTACTGTAATTAAAGGCCATTTGCCATATATTTGCTCAATTTACAAATTGATACAAGTTATTCAGGAATATTTCAACATTCCCAGTACATTAAAAATACTTAACATTTTAATATAATCAGTGGACTTGATTACTTATGTTCCTGTCATTATCATTAAAGTAAATAAATAAAAACAAAGGCCCAATCAGTAACTGCTAAGGTACACCACTAGTAACTTGAATTCATTAATAATTATTGCTAATTTTTACCTAGCTCATTTCAGTTTCGTTACTTTTCTCAATGTCCATCAATATGATTTGCTTTGATAACTTTTCATGCAGTAACTTTTCAAAAATGTTTGAAAATGTATGTACACCAAAACCCTACACCCTTTATGTAGTCCATTTGCATTAGATGAAAATTTTGCCTCTCTAATCTTTTGACATTTTTTAAAGATGATACTGTTTGGATAAGGGTACTGAGTGGTTTTGGTATCTGTACTTTCAGAAAGTATTTGGTAAGTGCCACATAAAACACTTGTTAGAAACATTAACTCTCCAGGTATGGTGGATAAGCTGACTCTGTCTGGAAAAAAAAAAAAAAAAAAAAAAAACTGCTGAAGTGGAAGAAAGAATTGTAAATGGAGTTCAGTAAAATTGGATTAATGTCACAAGTGGCATACTTCAGTGCTCAGTCTTAGTATCATTGCTCTGTTTGATTTACATTAATCAAGAAATGGTTAATAGATTATTTAAATTTGAACTATTTGCTAAGTTGGGTAGAAAAATACTAGCAGACTATTTTTAATTACAATAAATGCAATGTAATTTATGGTTGATATCACAATTTGAATTATGAATTACTTTTTATGGGAATAACTTTCACAGTGTTATGTATGAAAAAGATTTTGGTGTTCTTGTTGATCAATCTCTTAAACTATATATTGAACACAAGTCTAAAAGAACTTGTAACCTTTTAAATTGTTAGTTAGGCTATATTTAGAGCACTGTGTTCAGTCTTTCTCTCCTTACCTTAAAAAAAGCATTGAACTGTTAGAGTTCAGAGGAGAGCTACTAGGATGATATCTGGGATGAAAAGGTTGTCATAAAAGCACAGGTTAAGAGCTTTGAACTTTTCTGTTGAAAAAAAAATCTGATTGAGAGGTTTCAGGTTGTTAAAATAATTGATAGTGTTGATGCATTATTTTTTTTCATATTTAATGACAACAAGGATTAGACAAGTGGGGCAAATTTTAGTAGTGTAAGAGTCATCTTCAGATAAAGAGTTTTATTTTTCTAACAGGGTAGTGGATCTTTAAAAGGGGTTGCCAACAGGTACAGTAAGTGCAACAAATGTAAGGGAAATCATGATAAATATTTGAATGATAATGACAGATTTGTACTTTTTAGCTTAATTTAATGTGTGAGATGGGCTTAGTGTTATTTGTTGTTCTTTAATATTTTATAGAAGTAGCGTTATGAAAAAGAGATTAGTAATATAATAATTCCCTTTTATGAATACGTGTTGGCTGTCTTATAATTGATATCATATGTCACTGGGTTTATTGCACTTTTTTCTTTTTTCATACTTCTAAGATTTTTACTGCTACAATAATGATACCAACTGACCTATATTTTTTTATATTTAAAGTTTGAAGGAAACATATATTTCTTTAAGTGAAGATCTAAATAGATATACCTGATTATTGTCTTAAAATTTTATAATATAATTTGATTTAAATTATGTTTAATTTTTCTTAGGCTCACGATTTGTAACTGTTTTCTCTGGAATACTCTGGTCTGTCCCATCACGCTGTATAGTCATGGTAAGGCTATTATAGTTATACATGATAGTTGATACTGTTTTATTTTAACTAACCATTGAAAGTAGTTGTACTTGTGCAGTATATATTAAAATATACAAATTGTAGTGTCAAACCAAATAAAATAAACTCGTTAATCCATTTATTCCTATTAAATAAATGTTTTATACAAGTTACAAATGATATTGCACAAACCACATTATCAGGTAGCTCATTCATGTATTTATTTGATTAAGTGATAGGATCAATGCTTCTGTTATCTTTGTGCTCAATTTGAAGATTAAGATGAGGAAACAGGTATTTAAGGTATGGAGAAGACAGAATAAGCCTGAGTTAAGACCATATTATTTTTTTCTAACGAGATTGTGTGTACTGAAATATATCTTGCAGAGTGGGCAGCATCTGAATGCACTAGCAGTGGTATGCTTTGCACTTTATTCTTATTTGCCTGACCAAACAAAAATCAGTACCTCCACCCCTGAAAGTTACTAACTTGTTTAGTTAGTGAAAGTCAGTATCTTACTAAGGTCTCGGAGAAATTAATATTAATGTCCTGAAAAATAAAGGATGAATATAATATATTCTCATAAAAGGGTGTGAAGAGACAGTTGTATGCTGTATTACAAGTTTAATTAAACAAAAAAGACAAAGAACAAGCCTGCATTTCAGCTTCCAAAATTAAATGTTACCTACAAAATTCAACACTATTCTTAACATCTTCATTCTATTACTTAAGCATAGCCTCAAGAGGAAGATTATTAGCAGTTTTCAAAACCTGATTCAAGTCATCTCTAATGGAAAAGTCAAGTCTAATGGAAAAAAAATCCAAACTTTTAGGTTTTGTAGGTTGTTTCTTAAATGACTTCCCGTACTAGTAACTAATTTTTGTAATACTGCTAACATGTTTATTTCTATCCAGTAGTAAGTGGACAAAAAGTGTACATTGTATTCCAATTGAAGTGTTGGACAAGATTACAGTACACTCATTTAAAGGATTTCATTAGCAAGTAGTGAATTGCTGAAAGTTTTAACTGAACTTATTAAATGTTAAGTTTTATTTTGGATGAGTCTTTCATTTATTGTGTTTATACATGTTAATGTATTACTCTTTTAAATAACAGAAAATCTAAATTTAGAAGTTAATTAACAGTTAATGTATATATCAGATTTATGGTGTTTGCCAACAGTATTGATAGACAGTATATTTTAACATACAAACAAAACAATAATACAATTTATAATAATGGTTAGTACTAATTATTATTACAAATAATGATTTATATACAACAGTTTTACAAACTTATGCAATACTGATTATTATATCCAGTCTAGAACTGAATATTTTATCAATGACCCAGGTTCGTGATGAGCAAATTAATTTTGAGTTGATATTGTTATATCTCTCTGAAGCTAGCCAGCTTGATTGGCTTCACACAGCTGACTTTTACAGATAATGTGTAATGTTTTTGTAGAAATTCTAACGTTTGAAGTAATTCAGTGAAGTTGAACAGTTTGTAATATTTGAAATCTGAATGTTCGTGGTCAAATTCTGTAGTTTTTCCAATTAATAGGCATTAATCAGAATTATAGCTTTCTAGGCCTAGAGCATACTGACTATTTGTTTTGAATTTCATGCAAAGCACATACTGACTAACTGACCAACAATAATCTCTTGTCTTTTAATGCATCAGTTTGTTATATATCAATCATGTGAGACTCATTTATCAACATTAGCTTGTGACAGTGCTGTCTGTCACTAGTATTTTATATGTGCCTGGTACATTGTTGATACTTATGCGAAAGAACATTCTATGAATTTCGAGAACAGGTGGACTTGCATAATATAGAGTCAAGAATATATGTCACATGCAATAAAGAAAACTGTACAGAAACAAGCACTAAAATAAATTTACAACAGTAAATCTGTTACACCTCCCTCTTTAGAGAATTAAAAATTGGCATTATACAATTTTTAACTAAAAACACACACTATTAAATATAATACATTGTTAAAAGATTATGCACTTTCACAAATTGCATCATTACATAACCTTATGATGATAAAGTTACATAGTATGTGAAAGCACACAAAAAATAAAAATAATCTTATGATAATAAAGGTACATAGTATGTGAAAGTGCTTAAACACCAATGCTATACTTTAGCTTAACACAGTCAATTATTACATGACTAAGATGGTTTTTGAACATTGGAGTAGGTGTTAAAGGACTATATTGGAAATTTTCTTATGCTTTCTAGTCAATTGACAGGTATTACAAGTTTCTCAAAATTGAGAAACATCTTGCCTAATTTTTGGCCAAAAGAAATGTCACATAATTTTGTCATGTTTTATTCACACGTGAATGATTTCTCGTTGGGAAGTTCATGGGCAATTTTCAATATCTCAGAACAATATACTTTTGGAACAACAATTTGATAAGCTATAGCCCAGTCCTCTGAAGCTAGTACATTTGGTAGTCTCCATTTTCTCACGAGCATAGCATTTTTGAAAAAGTAACCATTTAGAACTTTCTCCAGCTTATTCATTTGGAGTGCATAGTTAAATAGTGATGAGATCTATGGATCTTTTTCTACTTACAGATCAGTTTGCTTCTAGCAAATGGAACTTCAGCAAGTGAACCATATCCCTCACATTTATCATTGTTAGTCATTAATGACTTATCAGTAGGACAGTTATTCACAAAATCCCTGTTGGATCCAAAAAATGTTTGAAACAAATCAATAAAATCATCCTCTGAGCGTGTCTTTGTTATTTGTTTTCGACTTAATTTGTTAGCCAGAGCTTGAGTCACAGCACACAAAGAAAATACATTTGGATTTACCCCAACAACATCATCCTTAGATGAAACTGTAATTTCCTCAGTAGCTACCTGGGGTACTGCAACAACTTTTCTCCCAGCAATAATGATGCACTCTTAACTGGTTGCAAAACTAGGTCTGATGTTAAATAAATGTTATGAAAAGAAACATTAACAAACCCACCCTCAATATCCTGAGAAATAAGACTTGCCAGTGGCAGAACTTGAATCTGAAGGCAATACACATTCTAACAACAATGAATGAATCACTCCAGTATCACATAAAATACTTATGGGCATGGGATTAGCAGTGTCATTTGTCAAAGACACAGAACCAGTAGACACAACTTCATTGCTCTCTTTATCAGAGGCTAAATCAACAAATCAGGTGATCTGGTGAAACCACATCCAGATGTAGACACATGCACTGGGTTGACCTCCTTTTCATCATCAATATCCAATAATTGGACATCACATGACCAAGTTATTTACAAAAATAATAGACAGGATTTGATGGTTTTGATAGTTTTATCTTGACTTTCAAATTTCTAACTAAAGGAGCTGCTTTTTTTTTTTTTTTATAAGAATCCTCAGCTTTAGTGGAATGAACAAATAAATACTGGTTTTTGCTATGAAGGCATGAATTTATTTTTATGAAAGTGGTTCTATGAGTTAAAATGTAATCATTGGAAAGAGATGCTGCTTTCTCTCATGTTTTAACTTTCTTTTCTTTCTAATAAGTTTTGAGGTCATCACTTGTACAGTATTTGAATTCCTCACACGTAATTGTCTTAGTTTGTCAAAACTGTTGCCAATATGCATAGAATTATGCTATTGATCAAAATAAACCTTTTTTTCATTAGTGAATTCTATACAAGTTTGACTATCTTGCTTGCAATAATCTTAACTTTTTGTGATGAGCCTTCAGTACTAACTTGTATTCTTTGAAGATAGCTAATTTAACCTTTTCATAATTGATGCAGTTTTCTGGAGAGAGAGCAATATAAGCTTGTTGGACTTTATTAGTCAAAGTACTGTAATAATAATGACCATTTGTTTCACTGTGCCATTCCATGGTTTGGGCAGCTTTCTCATTGTTAGAAATATTTATCAACTTTGTATTCATTAAATATTGTTATTCTAATATATTGATTGAGCTAAAAGTTGTCATTTTACCTTGGTCAATCAAATTTGAGTCTAATTTCCATTTCTTTCAAGCTAATTTCCTTTTCAGCTTTAATAGGAGCTTGCTCTTTTGGGGTGGTTTGTTACAGATTACGTTTTCCTGACCTACTCTTTGGTGACTTGTGTGGAATCTTCTTTTCATCATTTTTATTTCCATCCATCTCTCACATTTATTCCTGATTGGAACCAGATGCCCTTCTGTGTCCCATACATGCTTTTGGTTACTTTGTTACCATGAAGGCTTTTTTCTTTTGTTTCTCTTACACATAGTTTTATTCCTTGACATCATTTCTCTGTTTATGACATTTTTTTCCTTCCTCCCTTACAATTGGATGCAGCTTTTAGTTTGTTTGTTTTTTCTCCTCCTTATTTACTTCCCATAATCAGTTTTAGGTGTCTTTCTTCATACTGGGTGTCTTTTGTTTTACCTGCATCTCACCCCAATTGAAAATTAGAAGAACTCTTACTGCGACTGCACCTCATAGTTCATTTCCCTTTGTCTTCTTCAGGTGGCTGTTTTTTCCTTGTCAGGTCCATTTCATACTGTATGATCATAATGACTTAACACTTATATTTTCCATGGTCACAAAATGCACACTATTGAGGTGTGGAGTGTTCCACATAATTGTTTGCAGGTTTTTTATTATGATGTATTTGCTTCATTAATACATCCAAACTGTACTAAACCATGGACTTCATGGGTAAAGCATAAGAAGATAGCTGCTCATCCCTACTGTTTCTTTGATTGAATAAATTAGAAGTGGTCTTGTGATTACCAGTTCTACTGCCTTTGGTGTTTGTTTCTTCAGACTCTCAACTGCATTTTCATCCCCACTTTCTTCCATTGAAGTATGGGAGTCCTTACTACTTTTCATTTCCAAGTTTATCAAACATGATGAAATATGGTGGCATCCTTCTGAATGTGATATATAATACAAACAATAATGAATTTCATCAGTTGAGAGAAGGATGGAAGAGTTCTGTTGTAGATGATATGCCCTCTAATTTAATGCTCCATCTCTGATTCATTATATCGGGGAATGTTTTAGATATAAAGTGAACTTTCAAAATTGGAGTTCATCCCATTGTTTGGGATTCCTCATCCTATCCCTACATGGAGGCTATTTTCCAGTGGCTGGGATTTGCATTCAGAGCAGGAACAATCAACACAAGTCATCATGCATGTATTATTGGTGTCTCTGTTCCTTCACTCAGTTGGTCTCATGTTCACTGTTAGAATGTTATGGGTCATGGTGAATAAATATGCAGGTTGCTACAGTTTTTCCTTTTGCATTACCCCTAAAACAGTTGCATATACTAAGTATGATATTGTGCTTGTGTGGTTCTCATCTGATTGGTTTTGAGTGGGATGTTACACAATATGGAGGTATCTTTGTTATTCCTTCTGCCTGGATGTTGAGTTCCTCAATCAGGAACTTATCTTGGTAACATGGACTGTTCACATATCATCAGGCATGATATCTCCTTTTCTACTGAACTTGAGGTGAAGATGGTATGATCCTCTTTTCTAACCCCACCTGGTTAGGTTTTGGATTACAGCTAATTTGTTGCCCATATGATCCTCTTTTCTACCAACATGTGGATGTTTGTTCCCTTTGGCTGGGTTTTGAATTGTAACTGATTTACTAACAGTATGATTCTCATCCTACCCCCACATGAATATCAGTTCCAAGTGGCTTGGTTTTTGAAACAGTTGACTTGTTGAGTACAGTTCATTGTCCCATAGTTACTATACACCTTGAAGCACATTTTTTTACCCTCACTCATGTTACTGTAATCAAAGGGATTGAGATTAAGATATTAGGTGGGTCAGATCTCTGCCCAACCTTTGTTCTCTCCTTTTAGATGTAATCCTCTCACTTTCTGCTCATGTCTGCAACACCTTTCATAGCGAGTGTAGAGTAAACCTGTTATAAAAGTGGTGCAACCTTCTGCATGTGATCCTCTGCTGGAAACATTTCCCCTTTAGAGTGGTCTTCGGATACTTTCAGAGGTTGTTTCTTTTCCTCACACCTATCCCTCTGCCTATTTAATGTGATATTCTAGCTGTATCTGTGAGGGAAACAATGTATAATATCAAAAGTTATAATTTTCTTATACTGAAAATATATTTTTTATAGGTACTTACCTCCTATCTCATTTCTCACCCTTCCTCCCCAATGACAAGCAGTGCTTCCATTTTCTTCCAGAATTTGAAGTGATAGTGATTGAATAGAGGAAGTCACATGCATAAGGAAGAGTGGGTTGAACTCCTTTTGATGGTCTGTCACATGATGATTTACATGTGAGAAGTGGTTGAACAAAATTAGTTGTGGAGTATGTGGGAGCATGCAAAAAAAATTGTGTACAGAGAGCAGCACTGAATGAGAAATACAGGGTGTTTGGAAAGTCACTATGCACTTATATATTTATTAACAGACATGTTTCAATATAGAATACAGGAGGTAAATATGAATGACAATTATAAACAATGTTTAAAGTGTCCCCCATTGGCATCAATACAGGCTTGGATCCTTATTTTGTATCTAAACACCGCTATCAGTTGCTGGCTTGAAATAGACTGAATGAATGCTGTTATCGCTGCTTTCAAAACTCCACAGTGACTTTTGGAACACCCTGTACATTTTTTGTAAAGGAAAATTTTAACTTCAAACCCTTGTTGTTGATAATCTTAGTGGCGGTAATGTATACATTGGTGCTATCTGTTGTCTCAAAACCATTACAAAATGTTATACAAAATCCCTCCTAACAACTTCATCCATAGTGTAAAGACTTGTTTGTTAAACCAGAAGTTTTATGATGTGAATTATTCCAAAGAATACAAGCAGAAACTAGCTTTTGTCCTCATTATAAAACTTGCATGAGTAGAGTCTGATCTTTATATTTCTCTTAAAGCAATTGTAAACAACTGATTACAGCAATAAACAAACTATTCCTGTATACAACATATCCCCAATTTGATCATTCAATAGTGTAGCATTTTCTTCAATTTTACTTTCACTTTATGATAACAGTTGCAACCAATTTGACTTTTATTTTAACATTTTCATACCCCTTGGTGTGGATTCCTGTACATGGTGAGGGGGACCTCCCAGGGAAGGTTCTGTTCTTTCAGTTTACCTCCTCTGGGATCTAAACATCCACCCACGTGTTTGCCGCGCATGGTGACCCATGAAGGGGAAGAGATCCTTACCCTAACATATCACTTTGGCCCTAAATTCCTGTAGACGGGTAGCCTTTGAGTGGCCCCCCTTGGGTTAATCGGCTGGTCCACTTGGGCTAGAGTCAACCATGTACCAGTGTTGGAAGTTCTCAATGGGTGTTGTGGACATTGTGTCTGATGCTGGTGTTTGGGTATAGTGCTCACAAAACCCTGGCGTTGCTGCAATGTCCTTGCATGACATTGTAGTGCGTCCCCTCGTAGGGCTCCATGGTGGTTGGGGTCAGTGGGTACCGAAATTTTCCTTTTTTCCTATGGATCCTCCAACAAAAATTTAAATAGTGAAAAAACGGTCAATAGGTAAACGACCACGTCTTGAAGACTGAACAGCAATCTTCAACATCTGTAACACCTGTACCCCATATTCTTATATTACATTCTCTTTCAGAAAAACCTTAAGGGCAAATGTCCCCCTTTTTTTATTCAGAAGGGACCAGAGGGACTTGCTGGCTTTCCAAAATCGTAAAGAAGCTTCAATCTGGAGACATTGGCTGAAATATCCACATCCCAACACAGTGAACTCCTCTTGAATTCAATGACAATTGGGGATGTACCTATTGAGGTTACCCCTCATGCTACCTTGAATTCATCACGAGGAGTTATTGTTGAGAGGGATTTGAAGAATGTCCCCGAGTCGGAGATTCTCGCTGGTCTCTCCACTCAAGAAGGAGTTTCTGCAGTGAGGCGCATCTCCACTCTTAAAGACGGAGTTACACTGCCAACAAATATCCTCTTTTTGACATTTACATCACCACGTGCACCTGCCACCATCAAGGCAGGTTATCTAATTTGCAGGGTACGGCTGTACATTCCAAACCCTCTATGTTTCCAATGTCAGAGGTTCAGCCACTCAAAGACGTTCTGTCGTGTTTCCCTGACATTTGCTCGTTGTGGTGGCAAGGACCACGATGTCTATGAGTGTCACATGGACCAACATTGTGTCAACTGCAATGGTTTCCACCCTTCCTACTTTCGTTCTTGCCCAAAATGGGTGGAGGGAAAAGAGGTGTAGCATTTGAAAAGATTCATAACATTAGTTATCCTGAGGCTCGGAAATTACTGTCCGCCACTTCATCTCGGACATGTGCTGCTGCACTTCGTTCCACAACTGCAGAGGGAGTGCAGAGAAATCTCTCTGTAGGCACAGAGAATCATTTTCAAAACAAATGAAAAGCCTTTTGGCCTCCATGGTTAAAAAGGTTGGTGAATCGACTTCTACACCCATTTCTATTCCTCCCATACATTTCAACAAATCTCAAGATCCACATCCTTTGGTTTCAGATACAGGCATTTCTTCTGATACATCTTTTTCTCCCACCCTACGATGCAAAACAATCATTCGTTTGCATCTTTAGTCACTGGAATCCCCTTCCAATAACAAAGACCTTCCCAAATGACCCAGGGCAGGATCCATGGAGGTCGACAGACCTCCTCTGATTAAGGACGGTAAGAAAAAAAGACGTGGTCGTAAACAGAAGGGTTCTCCAGCCACTTCACCTACCTGTCATAAAAAATGGCCACCTTGATACAATGGAACTGTCGAGGTTTATGTTCTAATCTGGATGATATCAAAACACTGATTGCTTCCTACCATCCTGTATGTCTTTCCTTACAAGAAACATTTCTAAAACCTGCTGAGACAGTCACCATTTGACAGTTTTCTCTGTACAGGAATGACAGGCTGTGTGATGGACAAGTACATGGAGGGGTGGCACTATTGGTTGATCAGCATGTGTCTTTTTCACTCAACACACCCTTGGAGGCCATAGCCATTCGTGTTTCCTTGGGTCATACCATCACTGTTTGTTCTCTCTACCTTTCTCTTGGAGAGACATATGATCAATCAGACCTTGATGCTCTTGTTGAACAGTTGCTGTCTCCATTTATAATCCTGGGGGACGTTAATGCACATCATCCCCTTTGGGGAAGTGCTGTTATTGATGGGAGGGGTTGCTCTGTGGAGTGTATGCTCTCTGATCACAACCTTTCTCTTTTCAATACTGGTTCTTCCACTTATTTTCATGCACCTAGTCAGTCTTTTACTGCTATTGATCTCTCGGTTTGCTCCCTTTCATTATTTTTCCATTTTTCATGGAGGGTTGACAATAATCCACTAGACAGTGATCATTTTCCTATACTTTTGAGAGAGACTGGCCATGGTTGATGCCACCCTACCCACGTGCCCCCAGTGGAAGCTGGATCAGGCAGACTGGTCCACTTTCACTGCTCTCACAGAACTTGATCCTGCCATTGTGAATCAGCCATCAATAGATAACTGTGTGGCAGAGGTAACTGACTGTATTATACAAGCAGCTGCTCAGTGTATTCCTAAAACCTCGACACGTTTTCCACGATATCCTCATTCGTGGTGGAATCCTACTTGCCACTTGGCACGGAAGGCTCAAAAACGGGCCTGGGATACTTTCTGTAGATATCCCACACTTTCGAACTGCATCGCTTTCCAACGGGCCCGTGCACATGCAAGGTGGGTCAGATGTCAAAGCCAGAAGGAATCTTGGATTAAGTTCACAACTAGCATATCTTCTACCACTAGTTCTAAGGTCATACGGGACAGGATTCAAAGGTCAGTGGGCACTACAATTCTGTCCCTGTCTCCATCTTACTCTCTGATGGCCAAGAGGTAGCTGATATCCGGATCATCACCAATACTCTAGGTGAAAGCTTTTGCTGGGTATCTAGCACTTCTGCTTGTTCCTCCACCTTCTTGGCCATCAAGACTCGGGAAGAGCATTCACCTCTTTTTTTCCGAACTGACTGTCTCTTTGACTATAATTGTCCCTTTACACTGGTGGAACTGAAAATGGCCCTTCATCGGTCTGGCAGTGCATCTGTTGGACCTGATGATGTACGCTATGACATGCTGCACTATCTCTTTCCTGCTTCTTTTGATATTCTTCTAATTGTTTTTAACTGGATCTGGCAGGAGAATGTTTTTCCTGATGCCTGGTGCCAGGCTATTATCTTACCTTTCTCTAAACCTGGGAAAGACCCCAAGATTCTTTCAAACTACTGTCCAATTGCTTTGATGAGCTGCCTCTGTAAGACCTTAGAGAGGATGGTTAATACTTGTCTTGTTTGGTTCTTTGAATCAAACAACCTCCTCTCACCCACCCAGTGTGGGTTATAACTACAGCATTCCACCACGGACCACCTAATTCGACTTGAAACATCAATCAGAGAAGCCTTTCTCAAATGCCAACATCTTGTTTCAATATTCTTTGACATTGAGAAGGCTTATGACACAACATGGAGGTATGGCAGTTTGCGAGACCTCCATATATATGGGTTACATGGCCATTTACCCATGTTTATTAAAAATTTTTAATGGACAGGAGATTCTAAGTTCGTGTGGGTTCGACACTTTTTCGTTCTTTTGTACAGGAACTTGGGGTCCCTCAGGGCTGTGTTTTGAGTGTCACACTTTTTAGTATAAATATAAATGCCATCACTGAACAACTCCCTCTCACTGTTGCAAACGGGCTTTATGTCGACGACTTTCACATCTTGTGTCAGTCGTCGAACATGAGGTGTATTGAGCGGCAACTACAAACTGCCCTCAATCGTGTATTGAAGTGGACTATGGCTTTAATTTTTCTCTATCTAAAACTGTTTGCATGCACTTTTGCCACCAACGAGAAATTCACCCTGATCCTGAACTCCGTATCGGTGAAGTTTTGCTGCCAGTGGTCTTTGAGACCAAGTTCTTGAGGTTTATCTTTGACCATAAGCTGACCTTTATACCACACTTAAAGCAGCTATGGGTCAAATGCACAAGAGCACTGAACATTTTTCGTGTCCTCTCTACTGCCAGTTGGGGAGCGGATCAATGTTCTATGTTAAAAATATATCATGCTCTTATTCATTCAAAACTTGACTATGGATCAATGGTCTATGGCTCTGCCAGACCCTCAGCTTTAAAGATGCTGGACCCCATTCATCATCAAGGACTTTGACTCTGCACTGGGGCTTTCCGCACCTCCCCAGTTCAGAGCTTGTACGTGGAATCTTGTCTTTACTGTATTCTTCAAAACTTCGCTCCTTACCAAAGCATCTCACTTTGGGATGTGTTTTCCTTCCTCAGTGGGCCTTACTTTTTCAAAACAGATGATCTGCTTTTGCTCCTTTTGGCCTTCGTATCCAGGCGCAATTGGATGAATTGGTCCTGTCCTTGGATAACATTGCAGTATCCAATGGTCAGCCCATCCCCCCCCCCCCATGGGTTATTACAGCCCCCAAATGTGACATTTCTTTAAGTCATCTGAAAAAGGGAGATACTCCTGATTGGAAGTACCGTCTTTTATTTACTGAACATCTTTCGAACAATCATTCCATTCCAACTTATACGGATGGTTCCAAATCAGGTAATTCTGTGGGTTCTGCCATGGTTTGTTGTGGTTTGGTGGTTGCGCACAGAATCCCCTCTACAGCTTCTGTGTTCCCTGCTGAACTGTACGCCATATCTCTTACCCTAGATCATACTGAAGCTGAGGAGTATTCCGACTGCACTATTTATACTGACTCCCTTAGTTCTCTGCTGGCCTTGAAATCACTTCACGTTGGCTCACACCCTGTTCTCTCTGATATTCAAAACCGACTGGCCCATTTCTCATTAACATCTATTTCTATCCTGTTTTTCTGGATACCATGCCACATTGATATTCGCGGGAATGTGCTTGCAGACACGACAACTAAATCTATCTGCTCTGGCACTATCACCACTGTGTTTATTCCGTACATGGACTATGGTCCTGTATTCAAAGCTCAGCCACATGCCAGCTGGCAAAAAGCTTTTTCAAATAAAACCCAAAATTGGGCTTCAGCCATCTAGCTTCTGTAAGGTTCAAAAGGAGGAAGTTGTTCTAACTAGACTACGCATTGGTCACAGTTTTTTAACTCGTTTTCTTATACCTGGAACTGATGTATCAGTGTGTAGTTTGTGTAACACTCAAATCACTGTTAGCCACATTTTACTTTCTTGCCATCGTTACGACTCTCAACGACGGCACTATTTTAAATATGTTCTGTCCCAGGATTTGTCTGTAACATTGGACAGTCTTATTGGTGATGGTGACACTGTCAACCTTGATAAAGTTTTTAGTTTTTTAATGGCCATTAATCTTTTTAACCTCAATTAAGTGTTTGATATTTATTCATTATACCTTTTTAATTGTGGTTCCCTTATCACAGTCTCAATCTCTCTAGTTCACTTTGACATTGGAAAATGGCCAGAACATTAAATAACTCGACACCAGGACTGGAAAGGCTAACTTCAGGTGACTAATGCTGCTGTTTGAACTATCCGTTTCAACTACCCATTAGTTGTCCTGGCAAGTTGTTATTACAGTTTTGCTGCATGTCTTTTAACACTTTTATTACTTTACCTTTTGGTACTGGCTATAATGACACACAACCCAGAACCAGGACTGGAAAGGCCAACTTCATGTGACTGATGGTGGTTCTTGTACTTACCTGTTAGTCTTCCTGGCAGGTTATGATCATTACCATTCTGCTACAGGAAGTCCTTTACAACTTTGTAGACTGGATGTCAACATTGGTTTCATGCCATTTTATCTTTTAATTGCTGTTTTGTTTATACCTTTGTTTCCTTTTATGAATTTTACTACATTCACTTTACTTTTACCTTTTTACGGGACATTTGGCTAATTTTTATTACGATTTTGCTATATGTCTTTTAACACTTTTCTTATTTTACCTTTTGATAATGGCTGTTATGACAACATAACTCGGAACCAGGACTGGAAAGGCCGACTGATGGTGGTTCTTCTACTTACCTGTTAGTCTTCCTGGCAGGTTATGATCATTACCATTTTGCTAGAGAATGTCCTTTACAACTTCCCTTACTCTGCTTTCTCTCTTAACATTGTTGACTAGATGTCAACATTGGTTTTATGCTTTTTCTGTTTTTGAATGCTGTTTTGTTTCACCATCATTTTCTTTTATGTATTTTACTGCATTTAATTTATTTTTACCTTTTTACTGGGCATTTGGTGCAGATAGCCTAGCTGTTTTGTGCCATAAAACACTAAATCAATCAATCAACATTTTCATAGTTTTAAATTTCATATACATGGTAACAAATTAGCCTGAGTTGTGTTTAGTGAAGTTGCTTAAATTAAACTTAACAATATGTAGTTATTACTGTTAAACCATTTCTTTTTAAGTAGCTTCATTTCACACCTGAGATTTTGATGAATAGTTTTTTAATGTAGCTTTAGTAGTTGTCAACTGCAAAGGTTTTTTCTTTGGGTGTTGCTTGTGGTTAGAGCTGAATGATTAATTTGAATTGAATATATCAAATTGTATCATGTAATGTAATCAATTAATTTAAGTTATGATTATTATCACAAAAATAATCAATTGATCAAAATTTTACCATTTGTGATTTCTCATTGTTTGATTTATTAAAGGTTTTTCAATTCAGTTACTTAGTTACATTATATGAAAGTAATCAAATCATCAAAATAAGTACATCAGATTATTAACATTTTTGATATTTTTTCTGTCTTGGTTTTGTATGAGAATAGTCAGCAAGTTGGATTTAGTTGATTCATGAGCCAATGATTAATAAACTATAAGTGTTTGGAAAATAGTAAAACCTCTTGTTATAGTTGTTAGCTACAGGTGCATTTTATTTTGATTTGGCTTGTGATAGATGTTAACTGCAGGTGTGTTTTTGTTGGATGTGGCCTGTTATAGTTGCTGATTACAAATAGTTTTTATGAATGTGACTTATTTTCTTTTTATGATGGGTTGGGGTGCATGGTTTATGGTAGCTGTTAAATGCAGTTCTGTTTTCTTTGAACATTGCTTGTTGTTTTAGGTGTTGTTTATTGTAGTTATCTTTTAAATGCATTTTATTTGGTCATGTCTTGTGCTAACTGTTAACTTCAAATGTTTTCTTTGGTGTGGCTTGTGGGTTAACTGCAGATGTGTTTTCTGTGGGTGCAACTTGTGGTTTTTAACTACAAGCATGTTCTTTGCCTTGTGGTGGTGATTAATTGCAGATATGTTTTAGTTGGATGTGACTTATGGTAGTTGTTGACTACAGGTATTATGTGATGTAGAATGCATTTGTAACACAAATAATTTTAACAGTAATATGTAATGAATGTAGTCCTACTTGTACCATACCATGTTAATGTTTATTGCAAAGTACAGGGTGTTTGGAAAGTTACTGTGCAGTTTTGAAAGCAGCAATAACAGCATTTTTTCAGCCTATTTCAAACCAGCAACTGATAGCAGTGTTTAGAAACAAAATAAGAAGGATCCAGGCTTGTATTGATGCCAGTGGGGATCACTTTCAACATTGTTTATAATTGTCATTCACATTTACCTCCTGTATTCTGTATTGAAACATGTCTGTTAATAAATATATAAGTGCACAGTGACTTTCCAACACCCTGTATTTTACTTGGTAGGCTTAGTTAGTTAAAAAGGAGTGAAATTATGATTTGAAATTTTTGGTGGTTTAATATAATTTGGCTGGGAAATTTAGCAATTATTAAGGCAATGGTAATATTATAAATGACAGAACTTTAACTGATTAGGTGTTTCATACTGCAGTTAAATGGCAATGTTAAATTACAGCATGATGGAAAGGAGATTTCGATAGAGAATGACAATTTTAATATATGCAGTTATACGTAGTATGGTTTGATGAACATTCAAATAGTGATCCTAAAAGTGCCTAATCACATCTTGAAACAATGTTATATGATTGGAAATTTCCTAATGTTGCTTTTGGTTTTAGGAGCAGCCTAGAGAATTTTGTGAAACTATGAAACTTATAATTTGAATTCACCATTTGTAGCTATTTAGAAATCTACTTTATACATCAAACAGAACTTTACCACTTTGTCATAAATAGTGATAATTAGTAAAACAAGTACAGTTATCTATATTCACAAAAGAAATGCCTTTTTTTTTTTTTACATAATATGCTTCAGCAAAATATCTTTAGTTTCTCTGTTAGATTTTGGTTCAGTCTTTAACTTTAGAATTGAATAATGACAACTGTTTTTTGTGTTTTTTTCCTTTCCTTTCAGGCAACATCAGATGATAAGTCTTGGAAAAATGCAACCTCTATCTATGATTTTACAGCTAAAGACATTGATGGAAATGAAGTGTCATTAGAGAAATACAGGTGAGGCTAGGGAACTTCAAGTTAGTTGAAACTTAAAACTCGAGTTTATAAATTGCATTAGATTTTTATTTTCCAGTAGTCATTTTATGAAAATTTTTATTATTTTACAGAGGTCATGTCGTTCTGATTGTAAATGTTGCATCCAAGTGAGGAGCAACCAATAAAAACTACAATCAGCTGCAGACCCTTCATGAAAAGTACTCGGAGTCTAAAGGTCTGCGGATTCTTGGGTTTCCTTGCAACCAGTTTGGTGGTCAAGTATGATAACATTATAAAATATAAATGTATAGGTTTGTCTTTAAATAAGGTTAAGATAATCAGAAGTTATAAATTGGAAAACTTGTTTTCAAAAAAATAAATTGCTTCCAAAAGAAATAATTCATTTATTTGATTTCTCCCTCCATTGAGAGAAAATATTCTGATTTGTTTTGTTTTGGTGTGTGTGTGTGTGTGGGTATTGTGTGTTTTACTAAAACATTTTAGTGATAAGGATAAAACTTTGTACTGAGATTAAAGATAACAGATGCTGTTTATTTTGAAGGAAGGTTATAATTTGACATACATTGTTACACAGCAAAGCATTTCTGTACATATCAAGAGCTATAGTTTTCTTTGCCAATAATTTGCAGTCTTTTTTATTATGTTAATCTTAGAATATTTAAAACTGAGAACATTTGCAGTCTCTTTGCCATTAGCAACTAATCAGTTATCTTTTTATGTGAAAATATTTGTATTTTTGATGTTCTGTATATTGTATAGTTGAAAGTATGAAATCCTGAAGTAATGTTTATGCCACCAAATTGGGAGGTACATGTTTACTACCTTATTTATCCTTATATTTTTCATGAGACCTGTTTAGTGTTTTGAATACCCACATAATTAATTCTCATTATGCAACTTTGCTGTGACAGCTTTATCTGCATAAGTACTTCAGGAAGACTAAGAGGATTACTTAGTTAAAAATGAACACTTTTGATTGGTTATAATCCTGTACTTAAGAGAAGTGAATGTAGGTAAACAAGTATTTTCTTATTATATATTCTAGCTTTTCAATATTGGTAATTGGAGTTCTTGATTTGTAGGAAACTTTAGACATAGATTTTTGTGATGTCAAAATTCTAATTTTAAACAGTGCTGCATTCAATATACTATAAGACTAACTGAAATCCATATTTGGATGTGTTAATAAAATAGAAAAAGTCAAAACCTGTTAGAATGATACAGTGGTTTAAAAACAAGATAGGCTGTAGAAAGAAAACATGGTGTACAAATCAGTTAAGCAAATGTAGTTAATTAAGGAGCCCATTGATTAATCAATTAACAAATATTACCGATTACTCAGTTTCACTGAACACTTGGACTACTCTTGTCAGGATGAAAAGTTGGATTTCATTATCATTTGTATAACTTGCCAGTTGTCCCAAGCTGGATAATGTGATGTACATATATTTTTTTTTGAGGTAACATGTTTCTTAGATCTACAATATAGCAAACTAAACTATGGGCCATGCTTGTCTCAGATTTTGTTTTAAGAAAATGACCTAAAATTGAAGTAAATATAATCAATTAAAAATAGAGAATTAATAGTAAATTGAACCTGTTTGCTTGATTTGCAATATATGTGTATTTATTATGCTTCCAGTAATTAAGGTTATGTGTACGTTATGAACTCGGTAACAGGAGTGAACTTGACAATGGAGAAGTTCAAGTGTTGGGTTGAAATATATGACATTGTAAGCAAATATGTTTTTACTTGACCATTTGATATTGAACATTTTGTTTTCCATGAAGGAAGTTATACTTCACAATAAAGGAGTTTAAGTAAGAATTTCTATTGTAATTTGTTGCTCGTTGAACTGATCTTTCTGAAGTCTTGTTTCCAAAAGTGTATAAAATTTCATACTAAAATAATGTACCACTGTATGCTTTAAGATTTTTTTTTCTATAAAGAAAGTCTTTATTTCCATTTTATGCAGACTTTTGTGCATACTTGAAGACTGCAGTATTTGTACTAGTACTTTCCACTCTTGATTATACCTTCTAGGAAATAAGTTATATCAGAAACACAGTGTAAGGCATAATATAAGTATTTTCTAGGAGTAGAGGGAGTCTGTCATAGTACATATGCATAAGAAAATTATTTTTTGCATCTAAAACAATAAATTCTTCTTTCAGGAACCAAGTAGTGATGCTGATATTAAAGAATTTGTCAAAAAATTCAATGTTCAGTTTGATATGTTTAGTAAAATTAATGTTAATGGAGAAGATGCTCATCCACTGTGGAAGTACTTGAAGGACAAACAAGGAGGTATTTTGGGCAGGTACAAATACTTGTTACATAAGTTCTTAATTTCCAATAAAAATTTGTCAAAATGAGTTTTGGTATAAATGTAGTTTAGTGCTCTTGATTATACTTTGAAGTCTATTTTATTTATTGTTTTCTATCATTGTATTTCTACACAAAAACTGAGATGTGTACTGTTCAATCAACTTCTTCTCACTTTAACATATTGTTAATACATGCTTCCTTAATTTTATAGAATGTCCATTTCATTTTTGTTATTATTTCTCATTTGTCTTCCTATTAACATGGTTTGTGTGAAACCCATAAGCCAGAATCCAAACAAACATTTTTCAATATTGTACATACTTATTCTTTGATTAAGTTGTTCTTTTAGTACTAAGTAATGTTCATCTATTATTCACTTAGGCTTTACAACTGTTTACATCCTGTTTACGTGTAGTTCTACTTCTGGGTCAAGAGAGAATTAGATTATACTTTTTTTGTTTCAGCTTGATAAGTCTTATTTTTGGTTTACCCATATTTCTTTTTCATGAGTTTATTAATATTTAAGTTAATTATCTTCAGCACACATTACATATATACTAAACAATTTCTTATTGACTATTTATATTTCATCTTTCTTTATAGGTAATACTCTTTATATTAACACTCTGTTCAGGCATCATTTACTGCACATGGCACGAGACTTTAGTGGCTTACATTCAACATTTTATTAAACTACTTTTTATGTTATACCAGTTAGTATAGTATTAAAGTATGGATTATTAGCATATACATTTAAGTCCTTAATTTTATAAAGCAACATTTATAAAAATTCTGAATATCCCCTAATGGAGAAAGATGACAAGTTCTCTGTAGGCATCTCATTCTCTATTTTATTCCTCCTCCCCAATAAGTAAGAATTTCAACATAAATTACGTGCTATAAAATTGTCATTGCTCAAACAAACCATAATTTCTATAGCTTTCAATTTTGTTTGGTTATGGTGTCATCAAATAGAAAGTCAGTCACCCCCTTGCCACACCTACCTTTTACATCCTTTCAGGATTTATTAATAGTTCTCTCTTGTGTTTACTTGTACATTATATATAAACATTAGAAAGCCAAGGTTTTTATTTATCAAATGACATTAAAATATGTTGTGTTCTGAACAGAGAATTGTTCATTTCTGTTTTAGTACAAGCTTCTTTCCCATAGGAAGATAATTATTATCTCGGATAAATTTGTAATGGCTGTTGTCATATAGCTAGAAAGTTAGAAAAATTTTGGTAGAGGAAATTATCTTTATTTTGCAGGTTATTATTCTGTGTTCTTTGGTGCATTATTTAATTAAATCAATGTTGTATGATAAAGATATATCATGCTCTTACTCAATTGAAATTTGACTATGGATCACTTGTCTATGGCTCTGCCAGACCCTCAGCCTTAAAGATGCTGGACTCCATTCATTATCAAGGACTTTGGCTCTGCACTGGGGCTTTCTGCACTTCCCCAGTTCAGAGCTTATACATAGTCTCATGAATCTTCTTTGCATCTCTGCTGTGTTTGCAAATGTTTTTACTATATGCTTCGAAAATTCATTCCTTACCAAAGCATCTCACCTGGGGTTGTGTTTTCCTTTCTCTGTGGGCCGTACTTTTTCAGAACAGATGATCTGCCATTGCTCCTTTTGGCCTTTGTATCCAGGTGCGATTGGATGAATTGGGTCTGTCCTTGGATAACATTGCTGTATCCAGTGGTCAGCCCATCCCACCATGGCTTCTTACAGTCCCCATATGTGACCTATCTTTAGGTAATCTGAGAAAAGCAGACACTTCTGATTGGAAATACTGTCTGCTATTTGCTGAACATCTTTCAAACCATCCTTTCATTCCTATTTATACAGATAGTTTGAAATCATTTGAGTGTGTGGGCTCTGTCATGGTTTGTTGTAGTTCAGTGGTTGTGTGCAGAATCCCCTCTACAGCTTCTATGTGATCCAGGGAAAGAGAAATGGCATACAGTTCAGCAGTGAACACAAAAGTTAAGCAGTACTCAAATTGCACTATTTATACTGACTTGCGTAGTTCTCTATTGACCCATTTCTATTTAACATCTTCTGCTATCCAGTTTTGCTTGATATCGGGCCACATTGACATTCGTGGGAACGAGCTTGCAGACACAGCAGCTAAATCTATCTGCTCTGGCACTATCACTGCTGTGCCTGTTCCATACATGGATTATTGTCTTGTATTCAAGGTTTGGCTCCATGCCAAGTGGCATTTGACTTGGAGTGAGCAACGGGAAAGCAAGCTTTTCCCAATAAAACCTTATATAGACTTTGGCCGTTTTTCTTCCGTAAGGATTAGAAAGAGGAAGTTGTTCTAACTAGACTCTGCATTGGTCACAGTTTTTTAGCTCATTGTTTTCTTTTATTTGGAACTAGATGTACCAGTGTGTAATTTCTGTAACACTCAGATCATTATAAGCCACATTTTACTTTCTTGCCATTATGTCATTATGTCATTATGACTCTCAACGACAGCATTATTTTAAACATCTTCTGTCCCAATATTTGTCCATAATGTTAGACAGTGTTATTGGTGATAGTGACATTGTCTACCTTTAATGATTTTAGTTTTTAAAGGCCATTAATCTTTTTAGTGCCATTTAACTTTTTAATTTATACATTAGACCTTAATTAATGTGATTCCATTTTAAGAATCAAAATCCATCTAGAACGAGTCGAAGTTAGAATATAGCCGTAATGTTTAAATAACTTGAAAATAAGACTGGAAAGGCCAACATCAGGTGACTAATGTTGCTGTTGGAACTACCTGATAGCTATCGTGACGAGTTGTTATTAAAATTTTGTTACAAGTCTTTTAAAATTTTTATTCCTTTACTTTTTTTGAAAATGGCCATAACATCAGATAACTCTGAACCAGGACTGGAAAGGCTATCTTCAGGTGACTGACAGTGTTTTTGTACTTAACTGTTAGTCTTCTTGGCAAGTTATGATAATTATAGTTATGCTACAGAAAGTCCTTTACAACTTGTATTATTGTAGTTTTTCTCTTAACATTGTAGACTACATGTAAACTTTGGTTTTATGCCATTTATGTTTTTTAAATTGTTTTGTTTTACTGTAATATCCTTTTATGAATTTTACTAAATTTACCTTAATTTTAACTGTTTAGTGTATGTTTGGTGCTTATAGCCTAGCTGCTTTGTGCCATAAAAGGCTTGTAGCATGCTTAAAGAAAGATTTGCATTTAAAGGGAAGCACTGAATGAGAATAGCTATTTACGAGAAAAAACACAAGTATCTATTGGAAATAAATTTTCAGTGTAGGAAAATTATAACTTACATAAGCAATGAGCCCTGGATGTTTAAAAATATTAAGTAGAAAATGATAAATTTTGACAAATCAGTAGCTAAGTTTAGAAATGCAGATATATATAATTTTAGAATTTCTATTTGTTTAGAAAATTTTCATTGGAAATCAGAAGTGATATATGCTCAAAACTGTTAAATTTTGAATGTCTTAAAAGTAAATGAAATTAGATGTATCAGTAGCTTAAGTGGAAAGTACAAGCAAATTTGATTTCTTGATGGGGCATTAATAGGTAGCAGTTAATGTTAAAAAGTTTCTAATCCATTAAAATGGCAAAGCCTAAGTTTTTAATTCTATTGCAATGAATGTATTGTGTAAAAGGAACAGGAATTGTAATGTGTTTTAAACAGTATTATAAATGTTCTGAACATCATATAATACTTAAATTTTAAACCAGAAATAATGGAAAATTTATTTAAATTAGTTTATTGCTTCTTTATAATCTTTATTACTAAAGGAAGAGTAGGCCATTTGAAAATTAATTGAAGGTGAGTTTTTGCTTTTCTTTAGTTTCATCAAATGGAATTTCACTAAGTTTTTAGTAGACAAAGAAGGACAACCTGTGAAACGATATGGCCCAAATGTTGAACCATATGTAAGTAATTTTTATTCTTATGATTTATTGGTTAGATATTAACATTAATGCAAGTGAGTTTTTTCTTGTATACAAACATAACTACAAACTTTATTGAGTTGTGAAGGAGATTCCTAACTGTGAGATGAAAAACTAATTTTTCTCAATTTCTGTCATGTCTTTCTGAATACCTGGCACATTTCTAATCAAAGTTTGTGCTTCCCACAATTTTTTTATATCATCTCTGCCTCACCACTTTCCATTCACTCTTCAGATTTTGGAGTATTCAGGATTCAAGTGAATCATAAGTCAAAGCTGCTAATCATAAACCTTCCTTAACTTTCTTGGATTTCCAATTATCCCAATATTCCTCTCTGGTTTCTTGTTGCAGTTCCCATTTCCCATATGTTTCTCCTTTTTTTCCCATACTTCTCTTGCTCAGCTATCTTTAGCCTGTCATGTTACAGGCACTATGACTGAAAGAACATGGTAGCCTTCTCAAAGATTAAAATGGCTGAAGAAACCACTGGGGACATTCTAAGCTATTAATTTATTTACCTTTTGTATACTGTAGTAAGTGTATATAAAGGACAGTTTGCAAAAATGGTAAAAGGTATGGGCCCACTGCTTTTGATTTAGCCATATTTCAGCAAAATAAAAAGATACGAGGTTCTTATTTTATATTCTAGCTTGTTAATATTAGTAATTTGAGTTCCTAATTTAAAATTAGGAACCTATAGACATAGAATTTTGACATTAAAAACATCTAATTTTAAATAATTTCAGAGTGCTTCATTCAATATACTATAATTCACTAAAATCCATATTTGGATATGTTCTTTTAATGTTTGCTTCGAAATTTAGAACTAAATCATATATAATATTAGTTTGATTTATAATATACAGTTAGATTCCAAAATTGTTGACATAAATTTATAAAGTAGTATTCCAATAAAACTTTGAATGTAACTGAAAAAACGAGATGACATTTAATCCATGAGAGGTTACAAAAGGGTTAACTTGGGATTCTAGCTTTCTTTATGCAGAAGTGTATATTGTCATGCTTAGAAATTCACATTTTCTTTACCTAGAAGTGTATTTCTGATATTTCTCCACACCAATCCCACCTTTCCTCCCTATATCCTGTGCAAATTAATTTCTTTGCTTGAAAGTTGGTGATATGAAAATATCTAAGGTAGACACTCAAGGAAGATAAATTTTCTGTGAGTCGAGGTATCTGTTGGAAAATATATTTTAGGTAAAGAAAACCTGAACTTCAGACATTCCCAAAATAGAACTTCAAAAAGAAGGGAGATTCTTATTTTATTTGCTGAGATATCAATATATTTTGAAACACTATGAAGGTTGCCCCACTCATTATTCCATTTTTTGTTATCCTCTTTCTATTTGCACTTTTTTTATGTATATGTCGGTAACCATTAAAAAGAACAAGTTCCAAACAACATAATTCTAACAGTTGTTTTTAATTGGTTTGAAGGGGAAACTTTACTGGAAATAGTGAAACATGTTGTCAGTTGTTGCTTTGAACAGAAATGTAATTTTTAACCTACATATAGCTTAGATAGAAAGCCATAGATATTACAATAGTTTTATTTACCAGTAAAGTACTTTTCAGTAATGTCGAGAAACCCACTTGTTGAGAAATTTATATGCAAAAACGGCTCATTTTTGCATATAAAAGTAAAGTAATTTAATAATTTTTGGTTAATTTGTTTCCCTCTCCACTTGAGAGAATAAATGAGGCTTAAGTATAATACATGAGTACACACCAATTTCCTTATATTGTAAGTACTAGAAATCATCACTTGTTTTGTACCTTTTGACTATTCTATATTTTAAGAAAAATCATTAAAAGGTAAGCCCTTATGAGTATGTAGTAGTAAAATATAGTTTTTCTTAAGCACTTACACACTGTTTACCTATACCACTAAACTGACACCCCATGAGGATAACTAGTATTCAAATACATGTCAAGTTTGTTGGATCAGCCTGGACTTTTGTACAAAGTCTTATCATAAATATTTTCTTCCATTTTTATTATTCAAGACAATTCTTGTTGCAACCATTGGTACTGTAAACAAACTAGTAAATCCTCTTTTACTGTGTGCTTATTTTTCTTGAATACCAAATTTCTCTAAGAAAGCTAACTTCAAGGATGTATAATTATAACATCATTTACAGAAAAATTATGGATTTTTAAAATTACTGCTGATTATTAACATTTATAAAAGTGGATCTGAAGTTATGTCATCTCCATAAAGTTAACTGATACCATTGCTTTCATTTTAGTTACCATGTAATAAAATAGAAGTGGAAGAAAGAACAAGAAATTCAGACTTTTCACTGTGATACATGCATTTCCAGAAATTGATATTAAGTAAATATTGTTATAAAAGGAAATACTGTATAGTATTGTAAAGTTCTGATGACTTAATGAGATGTGTAAAATATATTTATTAACAGTCCAAAGCACCCCTACACAGGCAGTGCAACTGCCTGTTTCATTAACGTAGGAAGTAGATATGAAAATATTAGAAGTAGAAACGTTCAAGAGAAGTACTTTAAAATGGTATCACTTGCTTTATTTCACATTTTTTAACTTTTAAAGATTTGTGGTCATTACTATAACAGTCAAATTGACCAACTTTTTACAGAGTTAGGGTAGAGAAGATAACAGATATGTAAAGTTTTCCTGAAAAAAAAACAAAAAAAATTATTTAGGAGATTTTGTAGAATATGGAAATGAAATTTGAAAATATTTAGATGAATTATTTTAAATCTTAACATGAAAATCACTTTGCACATGGAGCAGTCAATACTCTTTGTATATTTACAGATAAATTTTTATTAAAAATACTTCATTTAAGTTTGATTTTTTTGTGTGCAAAGATTTGTAATGTTTACTAAAAATTTATATTTAATTGAAGATACACAACATGTTAACAGTTACGAAAACTATTTGTAACATTGGAGGTCACATGATTGGGACAGTTGTAAAATAGTTAATAGGATATAAATGAACTTCAGCAAACTTTTAACTTTAAGGTATTAAATTGTGAGTTACGTTTTATTTACATTCTGAAACATACGGAGCTAATAAATGAAGTTAAATAGTTAAGTTTTCAGCTCTGTTGAGCCTTCATGACAAAAGCACAGTTTTCTCTGTGGAATGTTTTAAAAGTTTATGTATAAAACATGGGTCACTAGATTCCAGCATCTGAATGTGTAAGTTTTTATCTATCTATACAATCTAATATGCCAATATAGCTGAAACATAACACTAGAAACTTTTGGGATTTTTTTAAGTATCATAGTTAAAATCCTACAGATCCATTACTATTAAAACACACAAGCTTATAATATTTTCTAAAAGAGCAAACTGTAGTTAAATTTTCATAGAAGTATTTTTTTTAGGATTCAGGATGGATAATCTGCAAAAATATTGTTTGTTTTATTTTCAAGGTTTTTTTTAACCTTTTTCTTTCATTTTTTGTAAGTGCATAAATATGATCTGGCTGAATTTTGTGTATTGTAAAATTTTCAATTTTTATTTTATTGGCAGAATATTTCAATCAGTAAAAAAGGTAGTTACTTATTCATCCTCTATTTTTGTCATCTTTTGTCTCTGATATCCTGATAAGTTACTCATTGTATATATACCAAGGCTTAGTCTAATTTCTTCAGCTTTCAATCTCTTGTTTATAGAGAGATAAACCAGAAAGTTGGGCCCACTTGCTATGCCTTCCTGTTGCATCTTTTCTTTCAGAAATTATCAGTAATTCTTTCTGACATTTGCTATTACATTTATAACTAATAGAAAGAGAGTTTTAATTTACCAAATGACTTGTAATGCTACCCTGTTACCATTAGATTTTTAGTTATTTTGCTTACAGGTTGAAAGTTGCTATCACAGAACGTGGATCAAGTAACTAAGGGAATTCAAAGGATGTATGCTTTAGTTAGAAAGCTAGTTAAATTCTAATAGTTATGGGGCAATACTTGCCTTGTGCATGTTACTGTTTTGTGTTTTTAATTGCATACTTGAAATAAGTAAATTACTTAATGCATTAGTACCATCAGTACAAAAAAGTAGGCTTTGGTTTTATTAATAAGACAACAGCCAAAAAGTGAAAAGAAATGGTCAAACATAAGTACTAAGTTTCTTGGTTTTTATGTATAGTTTTTTATTTATTCTTGTAAAGGTGATTAAAATGTAGAAATTAAACTTGCTAGGCTGGATGAGATAGGATAATGAAATATTTCCCTAAAAGAAATGCTTTTAGTATCTCTTATTGTTCATAGTATAATACATTAACTTGATCTGCATGTTTGCTGAGTTATTTTCAGTTTGTATTGTGATACTATTAGTTAGACATCATTCAAAGGGTAATAACTTAGTAAATTAAGTAGAAACAGATGCAAGTGGTTATCAGACTTAAAATAGTTAGGATAAACAATTGTAATTATCCTTCCCAATCTGCAGTTATTCTAGAAAGAAAAGTAATTTATTTAGTATTTTAGTAGAGGTTACAAGGTTGGTAAAACCAACCATGTTCAGTTACGGAAGAGAAAGTAAGAAAAAATATAAAATTTTGCTGGAAAAAAGTTTTATTTCGGAGATTTCAGAGGTTATGAAAATGAAACTTAAAGCTTAAAATGAATAAAAGTATTTATAATAACATGAAAATTGCCTTGCACTTGGACTATTCAACACTGATTTCATATATTCATAAACAAATCTTTAATAAAAATAATAAAAAATGTTTTTTAATGTCCAAATCACTTAATGTTTTGTAAAAGCTTGCCAAACTTTATGAACCTACACATACCACATTAAAAGTTATTGTAAGATACCTTCATGGATACAAAATCAGCAAATGATAATGCTTGTATTGAAAGAACTAATCTTTACACCGGTATATCTGCAAAACTCAAGTGTGACTAAGTTTTTGTTACTAAGAGTAACTTACAAATTTGGTCTATAGCAGAAATGTGTATCAGAACAGTCTGTTTTCATATTTTTCTTTTGCAGAATTATTTATCACTTCACATTGCTATTATTAAAAAGCTAATAATACTGTCTAGTTTTTTTGTTCTGAAGTCATTAATCATGGAGTACTTTAAGGAGTCGGCAATGGGCTTGCAACAGAATTTTGGGGTGTCAGTTCTAAATACTGGACAGAGTGCAGATAGCCTATTACATAGTTTCATAATAAAACAACACATTCATGGAGAACTAATAATCATAAGTCAACTTGTATACTTTTTCAGTCCATTTAGGCTCAAATTTCTTTTTTAATAAGTTTTTTGTAAAATCTGAAATTTTAGTCATAGATGTAATTTAAGTAGTTCCAAAATGTGAACAAAAACTTTGTATCAACTGAATTTCAGTAAATATTTAATTTAAACTTCATAATGAAATTTAAAAATTGAAACACCTTTTTCCTTCCTTTCAATTGTAAATTTTCTAGTAGTTGTTGAAAGTGCATGTTTTTTAAGATTCCATTTTGCAAGTGGTTCCAGTGGTTAGTACATTCAGTGATAGTATATCTTAAGGTCTACCAGGAAAGAAGCCGTATTAAAATTGAATGTGATGTTTCCAGATGACAAATATAACATTTAGATGTATTGTATATATAGTACAATGACTATAATTGTAATTGCTGCTAGTTTTTATCGTTTTTTCATTTCTGTTTAAATAATACTATTGATTTTGTACATAATGCACTATAGATTTTTGTATGGCATGTTTGTTGCATATATGATTTAACTGGCTTATTTCACAAAGTGGTGTTCAAAGATAATTTATGACTAAATTGTTTTTTGTTAGTGAGTTATTGTTTTTAGTATTGTAGCAAAAACAATATTTAATAATTTTATGGACAAATATATGAAAAGATTAGTTTAAAATTATGCTTTGATTACTTTGCTGTTCCATAGCCTAGCATGGCTAGGTGGTTAGGGAACTCGACTCATAATATGAAGGTCATAAATTTGAATCTCTATAACACCAAACATGCTTGCCCTTTCAGCTGTAAGTTCCATCCCACTATTCATTGGTAAAAGAGTAACCCAAGAGTTGACAGTAGGTGGTGATGACTAGCTGCGTTCCCTCTAAGTTTGGGATGGCTAGTGCAGATAACCTTCATGTAGCTTTGAGTGAAATTCAAAAATAGTGAACTTCCCTGTTCCTTTTTCAAGTTTTTGGAAACATACTTAAGTGGCAATTACTTTCATTTTCAGGTTGTAATAAACCTTATAAACTCTTATCAAGAAGTCATTTATAAACAATGTAGTTAACATTCATCATGTATTATATACAACTTTTAAACCCCATTATGTTTTCTTTGTCTTTATGTATAATTACTTTCATGAAGTAAAGAATTTCATAAAACTATTATGAATTTGTTGAACAAGATAAGTCTGAAATGAACTTTATATTCATGTCAATTAATATGAATGTGTCTACATAGTGTATTTTGTGTGGCAAAAATTAGTGTTCTTGAATACTTGTGTTAATTTCTGTTGTTTTGAATGAGAAATGCCGAAATATAACTTCAGTCCTGTTATTTTTCTTTACAGGGTATTGAAAATGATCTTCAGAAGTACTTTTAATTAAAGCAATACCAAATACTGTAACAGTTTTAGGTTCTTGAAATCTTGCAGGTGAAGAGCTTTTATGAAAGTCTACCCAGAAATCACTATAAGTGGGTGGGTAAGATTGGAAAGCCAGCTCTTCTGATGTTGTGACAAGACCATTGTTGTTTACAGTAAAGAGTTTTTTTTGTAGAAACTATTATCTCACAATGTAGCTTTTCCTTATATACAGATGTGTAGTTTCAATGTTACGGGTCACTTAGGTAGCTCAAATATATTGATAAAAATCTAAAACAGCTCATTCTATGATGTACAAGTTCTTGGCCAGTTTTTATAATTTACACTATTAGTTATCCAGTAATTTCATTGAACTAAATTTTTATATTTGCACAGAAACATCACAATTATTTAGTTTATATAGAGGTTAAGATTGAATTCAATAAAGTTTTTGTTCTAAGCCAGCAAAGTTTTCTTGTTTTTCTCAATCACATAATATGAAGTGCAAGAAGGAAATTAAAAATATTACAAGAAGAAATTTCAAAGTGTTCCTTATAATTTAATGGGAAAATTCTAAGTTATTAAATGTTTAGTATTCTGTGTGCAACAAAAAAGTCTGAACAAACAATTTTGTAAAATTAGTGTTTAGCATATAAATAGTTTACATTTTACGTAAATGTCATGATTCAGACAGTCACTTACCATTTTATACTGCGATATATTTTTAATTTAAGTTTCAGAGTATTGTCAATTTCACTTCATGATGTGTCTAAATAGGCATTGTTTTATATGTATAAGGATATCCATTGTTAATGTTTAAATCATTGCTCTTACTTTGATAATGCTTTCAACTTCTGTCTTATATTTTCAATTTTGCCAGATTGTTCCTTATATTCCTGTTGTGTATTTTTAAAGTATCAAGAGTTTTTACTTCAGATCAGTTATTTCTTTTACATATATTCTAGCATAATTATTCCAAATTCAAATTGTGCAGTTTTGTTTTCCAGCTGCATTTCATAGTGTTCCTTTGACTCTCCTTTAATCACATAATTCATAATAGTAAATTTTAGTTACCAGCACTGCAATGAGTTAGATCTTTTTAATTGATTGCAGGCTAAATGCCTCTGTGATGTCGAGAAACCCACTTGTTGAGAAATTTATATGCAAAAACGGCTCGTTTGGGTTGAGAAAATATTTTACATAGAAGAGCGAACAACGTTTCGATCTTCTTCGGTCATCGTCAGGTTCACAAAGAAAGAGTTAATTGACCGGAAGCTGACCACATGTTTGAAAGGGGTTGTGTAACTGTGTGTCGAAATGTAGAGGGAGGTATTAGATGTTTGAATGTATAATTTTATTTATTTTATTATATTAATATAGGTATAAAGGCGTTTCTTTATATTGGTTTATTTTGGGTTTAAGTTGTTGTATAAGTAAGGCTTTTTTAATTTTGCGTTTGTTTATGTTTGTTTCTTTATTTAGTATTTGAGTGTTTTCTATGGTTATGTTGTGTTTATTTGACTTGCAGTGTTCGAAAACGTGTGAAGGCGACTTTTTATGTTCTTTGAATCTGGTTTCCATTTTTGTACTTGTTTCTCCAATATAGAAGTCGTGGCAGTTATCTACATTTCGACACACAGTTACACAACCCCTTTCAAACATGTGGTCAGCTTCCGGTCAGTTACCTCTTTCTTTGTGAATCTGACGATGACCGAAGAAGGTCGAAACGTTGTTTGCTCTTCTATGTAAAATATTTTCTCAACCCAAACGAGCCGTTTTTGCATATAAATGCCTCTGTGATCTTAATTTTTGTTGTCTGTTTTTTATTATAATTCTACTGATCTCTAGTCAGTCAGGTTTTAGATTTTCTTATTCTTGGGACTGTTGCTTTATCATTGGCTTGGAACAACTTTGTATTCTTTTTTATTTGCTCTCCACCATTTAAACTTTATAATAGGAGTAAAATGTATCTGTTTTACTTTGCCATAGTCATGATTATAAATGTTTATTTATCCTTCCTTTTGCCTTACAGTATTGAATTTTTACAGTAGTTCTTCATATCACTAAATCATTTTTGTTCTTTATGCTATTTTGAATTATTGGCTACTTGAGTCATATTAGTTTGCCTTTAACCTTCAGATTTTTATTTATTTTGCATCTTTTTATGACACAAAAAATCTTTACCTCATTGAAATTCCTCCCTAGTCAAGCTAAAACATTTATTCTATAGTTATTCACCATTTTAATCTGTATGGTATGATTTGTTCATTTCCTTTTTTGGGGGGAAGCTTTTATGAAGTTCTGTTAACATAATTTGCACATATTGAGTTTTCATTATTCCTGTGTTGCTTTCCACTTGTTTTATTACAGGTGACTGCTTCTCTTATTTGTGGATAGTGTATTTTTTCCATGTAACATTGATTTGTTTGTGCTTTAGTACATCTTCATCAGAGTTGCTTCTTTTTCCTATTGTCTGTCATTTATTCATATTTCATCATCATTTGCCCTCCTTGTGTTCAAGGAGGCTTCTGAACTTGATTGTTGTGGTAATCTTAAGAACTTTGATCACTCATCCCAGTGAACTTTTGGGCAATTTTTCTTCATTGGAGCTTTCCATAAAAACTAGTTTTCTATTTATTTTGTTTTTGACTTGTTCCAACATTTATTTCAGTCTTTGTGACCTTTGAGCATCTATTTGACATGTATGATTTGTTAAATTGAATTGCAAAAAAAAAAACAAAAAAAACTATTGGATGAAAGATATTAAAACTTCATAATTATTTTCTGTATATTATGTAGTTTCAGCTGATAAAATATCTTATTTTTACATTATACACAAATTAGCAGTTGTGAGATTTCAAAGATTTCATCATAATAGTTAAAAAAGAAAAATAATGATACGCAGTCATAAGCAAGCCAACTTTCTTTCAAATTATTAATCAGAAAGTTTCATTTGATGTTTAAGTTTTAAACCCCTTCATTTTTACTTCTTTATGTTAAGTTTCAGTGATTGTATGTGTTCATTCAAGCAGCTCTTAAGCTGATGTGGCTTAAAGTAACAAGTAACAGCAGTAATGTTGGGGGAAATAAAACTTTGCATAGTAAAATACATAATGATTTAACTAAACCTATTTCACTTTGTTCCACAAAAAACATTTTTTATCATATACTTCAACATCATCATTTGAATGAAATATAAGATGGTAAAGCAAGTACCTTTTCTTCTAGCAACGTAGAACCACATTTTTGTCATTTGTCCAAATTGCTGCTGAACTATAAAAAGCATTACAGTATTCCCTCGAAAAAAAACCCGCGAATATTGGATGCAGTTTTAAAACTTCTATGTATGAGATTATATACGGTACTAAATGCTTCCCAGACACTTTCTAAAGACACTCTTACTCATTAATACAGTAATAATGTAGTAATATTGCATGCAGTCATGTATTTCACTAATGTAGTAATGATAATGTAAACACATTTTAATTTTGTACTGCAACAATATTTTAATCAAAAAGAAACGTAAGTACAGGAGGACAGTAACACCGCATAGTATAGTTACCCATACTGTATTACTGTACCGTAAAGTCATTTTTTATGCGTACAACACATGTATTAGAATTGACAGAAAGTGGAACAAATTTAAAGGCAAACTTAGACAGATAAATACAGTACGCACAGTTCAGGTAATAATAATACAGTACAGTATAATTCAGTAATAATATGCAATTAAAAACATTATTAATACACGGTCACAAAAATATGCACTGTACATACAGTGTATGCATTTATAAAAAAAAATACGTACTGTATTGCAATAATAATTGAAAAAAAAATTAATATTGTTTGTGCACTCACCAATAATGAATGATAATAAAATGATGATTAAATTTGCTGTGCCATACGATGATGATGATAACACTAATGTACAGTATGGCACAGCTTAGCTGCTGCTTTACAGCACTTTAGGTAATTACTCCTCCTCTTCAGGCACTTAAGGAGAAAGCTCCATTTCTTCAGGAGAGTCAAGAGGTTGTGTTGTTTCTTTAGGAGAGTCAGGAGGAGGTGTACTTTCTTCGGGTGTGGCTTGGTTTGACGTTTTGGGTACCTTCTTTAGGAACTGGCAGCTGGTTCAGTTGTTTTTTTAAAGTGATGAATAGAGTTTTGTAGGTCGACATGGTAGAGTTAATTGCACTTGAGAATTGCAGCGAACGAACCATGTAAGGGTCCCATGACTTAGCAGTCTCTTGCAAATCCTTTGCTTTTGACATGAGTTCAGCCAACCGTTCTAGAGTTAGACCCTCGTCCTCTTCCTCTTGTGATGGTTCTTCCTGGCTCTCTGTTTCTTCTTCACTGGCAGATTTCGTCAACTCTGCCAAATCTTCGTCTGTTAGAGGCTGATAGTGGGCGTTAATCAGGTCATTGAACTCTTCATAAGTTATGTCATCAAAGCCTTCACCACCGATTAACTTTGCTAGTTTAACTGACTTGTTGACAGCATCATGTTGAATTTCATCCGGTGAGAACCCTTTGTAATCATGAACACATTCTGGCCACAGATTTTTCCAACATGCATTAAATGTTTCTTTTTTCATGTCTTGAAGTGCCTTGTGTATGACTGTCAGGCACGATGCAATTGTGAAATTTCGCCAGTACACTTTCAACTGGAAGTCCTCATTCTCGTCTATTTCATCAACTAATTGTTGAAGACAGTTGCCAGTGTAAAGTGTCTTAAAGGCACGAATCACTCCTTGATCCATAGGCTGGAGGAGGGATGTTGTGTTGGAAGGGAAGAACTCGATCTGGACTCCCTCATGATACAAATCCACAGGGTGACCGCCAGCATAATCCATGATCAGCAACACTCGAAATTCGAGTTCTTTTTTGCGAAGGTATTCTACCACTTGAGGGATGAAACACTGATGAAACCAGTTGGATGTCAGGAGCTTCGTAATCCAGGCCTTGGAATTATGCATCCAGAAGACAGGCAAAGTGTTTTTATTTTTGTTCTTCAGAGCCCTGGGCTTTGCAGATTTATAAATGAGGCCGGGTTTCATCATCCAGCCAGCAGCATTGCCACACATAATAAGTGTCACTCTGTCCTTTTGTGCTTTGAATCCTGGGGCTTTCAGTTCGTCCTTCATGATGAAAGTTCTGGAAGGCATTTTTTTCCAGAACAACCCAGTCTCGTCCATGTTGAAGACCTGCTCTGGCTTGTATCCCTTCTCCTCAATGGGTTTCTTAAAGGCCTCAGGATACTTTGCTGCAACCTCTGTGTCTGCAGATGCAGCTTCTCCGTGGGATTTTCCAAATCGTAGTTGGTAACGTTTCAGGAAACGATCGAACCAACCCTTGCTGGCATGAAATTCTTCGGCATCAGCTGCTGTTGATGGTCCTGGTTGTCCTTCATTGAATTGAGAATATAATTTCAATGCCTTCTTTTGAATGATCTTGGTGTCCAAATGGATATTTTTCTATCGCAAGTCTTGTATCCACAATGCTAAGGCAGATTCCATCCTCACGATTGCCTTGTTTCTTACAACATTCACCATCTTAGCACTTCCACAAAAATTCGTATCTACACTAGCTCTGATTGCTTGTTCATTTTTCTTTATGTAACGCACGGTGCTCTCATTCACTCCGTAATGGTGTCCTACAGCAGCATAACCTTTTCCTTCCTTTATCATATCAAGCAGTTGTACCTTCTCATGCAGGGTCATAACCTTTTTCTGACGCTTAGGTTCCTTGCCAGAAGCTGGAGGTGTAGGGCGTTTGAATGGCATTGTAGGGTGTAAATAATATTGTAAAAATAAACACTTGAATTTACAGTCCAAACAACCACGTTGAAAACTCACGCGCGAATGAAAGAGAGAAACAGCTGATCAGCAGCACGCGTATGCAGCCAATCAGCAAGAAGGAGAAACTAAAGCTGTCAGCCATTGGCTAAATTCAAACCTATTTCCTAGCCTCCTCGGGACCGAGCGCTGTGTGTGTGCGTGTGTAGTGCGTTACCGGCTGTGCTTTGCCGTTTACGTTGTGGGGGAAGCTGAGGCAGTCAGCCAATAGCAGCTCAGCCCATTGTTCGATAAAGACGTCAATCGATAAAACTGCTTGAGAGAGTAAATACAGACATACCCTCGAAAAGCGCTTTTAGTCTCTATGACCTACAAAAACCCGGTTTACCGAGCATTCGTTTTTATGACGCTAGCCCAGTATACCAGCATACGATGCGATAGGGTTAAGAGCCTAACCCGCGAATGGGGAACCACGAACAGGTGAGGGTATACTGTATTGCTTTTGAAGTTCAAGCAAACAGAAAAATATCTTTCATGAGATGTTTAGTTCAATGACCTTTGGTTTCTTGAAGCTGAAATATAGAAAGTTACATCACTGCATGAAAACCAAGATTGTAAAACATTGATTGGTTACAAAATTAATTTTATTCAAATCACAAAAAAATTGTCCCCTTGCTGGGACAGCAGTACGTCAATGGATTAAAATGCTAAAATTGGGTGAGATTCACCTTGGTGGACACAGCAGATAGCCTGATGTGTGCATGCATGTGCACACACACACACACAGTGCTATTTTATGGTCCAAAAAAATCGGGAAATCCTCAAACTAATGATTTCATGGAGAGAGTGCTTACATTAACCTAGTTTTTTACTGTGTGGAAAACTTATCAAAAGTTACTGAAACGTTTTAATTTAGAAGTGAAATTTGTGCACCAATCTGGATGTCAAATAGTTAATCAATATGTTACCAGGGATTTCTTTCAGAACTTTTTTCTTGGTGGGTGCTATGGTTGGAAAATACTTGGTTACTGTTGTACTGTAAAATATTCAAATGCCAAAAGTGAATTGTGTCTGCACAATTTTTTTACAAGAATTTCCAAAATGGTAGTTATAAAGAAAACTGGCTCGTTCATACCATAAGTTAGTCCATATGTGAACAAATTGTTGGGAGAGACTGAGATTGAATTCAGGGTGAAAAACTTTGCCCCTACCCTATGGAAAGAAGTCTTGTGTGTGTCTCACATTTTTGCCAAATTTAGAGAGTTTTAAAACCTGGGCATAATTTCTCTTCCTTTGACTTAGTGGATATTTTTGTGCATTTTATGATCATTCTGAAGGAAAAATTTCCATATGTCCTAATAATTTTATTCTTTCTTAGCTTACATTGAGTGTTATGCTTTGTGATCCTCAAAGATCTTGTAAATTGGTACTTATTACACTGTTACATTTTAATTTGTATTCAGAAATATACATTGAATTAAAAATATTTAATTGGACTTGTTTAAGACAATTATGTAAACTTATTTCTCAGGAAGCATTTTAGAGTCCATTATGTTGGACTAATTCTTTCTGTTTAGTAGCATATCAGGTGAGTGTTTACTTTTACAAAAATTTTGTTAGTGCAATTATAAGGTTACATATACAAGTTTTAATGGAAGATTGTTGTTGGAAGGAGGAGAAATGTATGGTTTATTTAGGTCAAACTGAATTAACTTTTAGAGCAGTGAGATGGGCTTGCTTAACATTAGGTTTGACAGTATTAATTATGGAATAGTATTGTATCTCTGAATAATTGAGTCTGAGAAAGGAAGAGAAGTGTACAAAATAATACAGAAACAGAAAGATCTCTATTCAGTTTACAAATAGAATGTGTATATGCTGTATATTAAATACTGGATGGTTGCTTCTGCTGGAAGCTATATCGTCAACTAGTCTAGCTAAAATCATCTAAAAGATTCTTTGAACTTGATGTTTCATACTTCACAGGTAGTTTTGTATTTATACAGGGGGCTAGTTATTCTCACTCAAGCATAGGAGAGGCTTTAACCTGGAGATATCACTTTAAGTACCACTGAATGATGCTACTGTCTATATATATGTATGTATGTATGTTCAAAAGAAAGTCAAAGTTCCTCCTTTTTCAGCTTGATTAGCCTAGTCAGCAGAGAGCAACAGCTTGCAGCTGTTTTTCACTGGATGGTGTGCGACTACGTCCATGGCCTCACTCACATTCCCAGTTCAGATAACAAATTCCATACTTCCTCTTCTATAACACAGTTTGAAAAATCCCATTTTGGTGATGGATAAAGATGGTACAACATTTTCCTGCACTCGTTCATATTAGTGATATATATTACGTGCATCAGTGCTGCTTTCCTCGACCTTAGCTGGCCATGTTTAAATTGTTGCACAGCAAGGAACAACATGGTAGATCTGGATGTTTTGGTCACTTTAAGTGGAGCTTCTGTTAATTGCATCATCCATTCCCTAGGGGAATTATTTCTATATGGCTTGTCACTATGATGAAAATGGTCTCAATTTTCTTGTGTCAGAGATTTGGACATTGAATAAACAGACAGAATCTCATTCTTTGATGAAACAAAGTTTGTGTGTCACCATGTTGCAAGCCTGGGCAATAATGTATGAATAAATAATATTGCTTTAAGGCTGTTTTTTGATGTACTTTCATCCCTTCATTGTTTTTAAACTTCAACTATTTTAGTAGTGCATGGTCAACTTATAATGAACTTTCTAACATATAAGTAGTATTGATAGTGTTTCAGACGATCACAACTGCAAGCAGCTTTATTTTAGTCATACAGTACGTGTATTCAGGATGCTATGAGTGTATGTAATTGCATGGTACTTCATCGTGCAATTGTATTAACACTGCTCTGATTACACACTCGTGTTTGTTTTCAAAAGCAATTCACAGCCTTCTGGACATGTTAACATCAGAATTTCTACTGATTCACACTTCAAGGAGACTTAAATGCTTGCTTACATTTGCCATCTAAAGAGTCTCCACTTCTATGAGAGCCAGTAATAGAGATAATGTTGAAGAATTTAGCCAAAAACTGTCAGTAATAGAACACAAACTCAAGAAAACTCTGAACTTTTCTTTGTTGGTCAAAGGTAAGGCCAACCATGTTTCACTTATTGCTATCTCAGCACCGTTCATGGAGATTCTTTCTGTACTCAAGATATGACAGAGAGAGTCCACTTCTGCTCACATACTCAGACTCAGATTTTTATAATTTAAGTTTCAAGTCTGCTTTGTTTTACACACTGGAATACGATTTCTCAGCTCTCGGTCATTGAGTTGAACTCAGCTGTTATTGACATAAGTTTGAAATTTCTGTCAATGCAACCATTTTAGTGTAAGCTCCATTTTTGAAAGTGTTACATAGGCTGAAATATATGATGAAAACGTTTGTATGAGGCTTCTCTTGCACTGAAAGCAGTATTAGGTCTGTTAATGTCTGGTCAGTACCTGGATGTTATGTTTAGGGTGTTAAACCACAATCCCTTTCCAGTGCACTTAAACATTCCTTTTTTTGTAATAATGAAAATGCAACAATGTGAATTATCAAATTTACCCATCTAAAATCAATACAGAACCTGGATGTATCTTCTTCCTGATATTCACTACTGGGGTCAATTAGAACTATATGATTGCATACTTCAGTATCCAATGTATTTCATCACTAGTTACATTGCTAGTACTCCAGAGTCATACATTGGAATATTTTATCAATAATGTATTGATTTGCTACTACTTGTTGAGTCTTGATTGTCTGCTTAATCTTGAAGTAGTGATTCTAAATATGATAGTAACTGTGGATTTGCTTTCAGATGTCTAATGATGGATATAACCACAACATTACTACTAGCATCAGTTCTTTTTACTTTGTTTACTGTGCTGGTAACCACTCCAGCATGTAGCTGGAATAAAAAACATCCACAATTCTAGAAAAATGCCAGAATTCATTTGCTCCTCAGACATGTAAGTGCTTGAAACAATGTTGTTTGTTACTTGGACAAGAAACAGTTTATTTTATTCAAGGAATCTATAACTGCATTACCTTGTAGTAATGCACTAGACTTCACCTGTTTTAAACTGTGGAATACTACTTGTGAATTCATCTATAACGGATACTCATGCTGTCCCATGTTCCTGAATGTCATTGAGTGTGCTCCCTAGTGGCACAGCAGCATATCTGTGGACAACATATCTGCAGAGCACAGATAGCCGATTGTGTAGCTTTGTGCTAAATTCCAAACAAATGAAACCGAAGACACTGAGTGTGATTGCATCACAACATAAAATGGAAGTATTTGGTTAACCCTTGAGTGAACTCAAACTTGGAGCGACATGAGTGCCTATATAGAACAGTCTGTTTGAGATTGACCCTGCAGTTGTCTTTAGAGGCTTATTTCTCTCTTCTGTCTGCTTAAAGTTATCTCATTACCATAGAAACTGCTTTTCACACTTATGTGATGCTGCATCATTTTGCCAGGTAGCCCTTCCACTTGTTTGAGAGGATATCATCATCATTTAGTGAGACCAATGTAAGCAAGTTCTACCATGCAACTGGTGCAGATCATCCATATAAGTAGTAAAGCTTTCTGTGGCACCACTCTTTTCGATGTTTGAGTTTGGCCAATTGGATTGTTGTTTTCCACTGGGTCGAACTTTTGGTGCAACTCAATAAAGACTAACTGGTAGTTGAACAGTTTCTAGTGGTTGTTCTTCAAGAACCATTTTAACACCTCATTTGCTATACCCTTGAATGTTACGGGAATGTCTGTTATGCATCACGCAAGAGAAATCGTGATCAGAACTTCTCTCTTATGATTTCTTCAGTTAACCTAGATATTCTTGATCTTGTGGACTTAGTATTGTAACTACACCAACTATTGTCCAATCCCTGGTCCAGAAAAATAGAGCACCAAAGATTTCTACTTTCTATCCACTCTGTCGTATGATCAAATCAAACTGAATTAATTTCAAAGTAATGGGATAAGTATGCTTAAAAGGTTTGACAATGTATTTATTATGAAATGTTACTTAATCTCTGAATAACTAAGTCTGAGAAAGAGACTGGAAACAGTGCAATGCACAAAATAACAAGAACAACCTTTAGTTAAACTATAAGTATTGTGTATGTGTATACTGTTATTAAAAAAGGGATAGTCACGTCTGCTAGTTTTTATACCTTTAAAGTTTTAGACCAAAATCATCTACTAGAATGTTAAAATTCAAAATATAAGTAATAACCGTTGTACCAAGACTGATTAGTGTTACTCACGTGTCTGGACATTCTAATAAAGCATAAGGAAGGCCGTAAATTCAACATACCACTTGAATTACCAATAAAGTAAACTGCTGACTACATTGTTGCATAACATACAGCTTTACAACCATGCAATCTCTGGCAGAACAGAGGTGACCTTAAGAAAATGACACGGAATAAAGGGGTTTAGAACAACACAGTGTAAGTACTATGTGAAAAGTGTGCATATGTATAGAATAAATGATATATTCAAAGCAGATGTTTAAGATTTGAATATTGTTTCAGTATGAGTTCGTATGAAAAGTGTTTTAAAATGTAATTGTATTCGCACTGATAACAGGTGCTATGTTTTATTTAATATAATTACAAAATAATGTATTAAAATACGTAGTAATTTAAAATGTAATAGCCCATTAAAAGTTTGAGTTGATAAAATACACAAGTTATTGTAATTTTTTATTTCTTAAACTATCGTTCCTTATATATTATTTGTGTACTGAAAGAATCGAAACTTTTACAAAACGTATCTTAAGAAACCGTTTAAAACCGGAAATACTACCTTCATATGTTCCTTTAATAAGCGTAAATGTGTCGTTTTATGAGACACTAAACTTTTAATAAATGCTAGTAGTTAGGCATTTTCAGATACAAAACTCTCTTTTTGTATTAAACAAATCTCCTGTGAAAACAAATTTTACGTTATTAATTTTAAATATTTCAACTGTAACTCCTCCTGTATAAACTTAGCGTAATCTAATGCAATTGCATTTTTTATTTAATGGATGATACACACACACACAATCTTATTTACGCAGATTATGAAAACTTTATGTAGAAAAATCAGAAATTGAAGTGAAATGACTACTAAAGCCTGAAATACATTTCTCAAAAAACTGAGGAAGAGACTAGCTTTTGTAAATACTTAATAACAAAATTTTTAACGTTATAATACTAGAGTTCCCATAATACTACAGACTAGTAATTAACTGAAATGGTTCAAGGTACCATTTCCATACACTCCTAAATGGGCCTTTATTAGAACCATTACTATACTTCCTCTTTTATAAAGGCCACTTGAATTAAAGGGAGTTTTCGACCATTAATTAAAATGCGTATATGATCACAGATGTCGAAAGTGATTCGACATTTTGAATTCAACTATTAAAATTCTTTACATCTCTAAACTTTAATAGAGTTACCTGTAATTTATAATGTACGTACATACAAGCATTTCATACAACATACGATACTTGGGAAACTGCTTTAAAAGCAACAAGTAGCCACTTGATTTTGTAATAAATGGATGTATATGTCAGATATAGTATGTCAATATAACCAAGTTTTCAAAATATTTTATGTTCTAAAGACGGGTGGTGCGGATATTAAAACTTTAATTAAAATAAAGTACATAACAATGTTTCAGCGTTCTTATGTCATCTTCAGGTTAACAAAGTTTGCAACTGACCGTTGATGGTCACATGTCTTAGGGACGTTACAGTTAGGTTATACAGGGATAAAGGTTTGTTTGCATTGCTTCAATTTTGGTTTGAGCTCTGGTAGAAGTAGGGCTTCTTTTATTTTGCGTTTGTTTATATTTGTTTCTCTTCTTAGTATGTTAATGTTTTCTATGGTTGTGCATATTTGATTGTATTTTTCAAAAATGTGTCAAGGTTTTTTGTTTTTTTTTATCTGGTTTCCATTTTTATGCTTCTTTCTCCGATGTTGAAGTCGTGGCAGTTGTTGCATTGAATTTTATAAATAATGTTGGTGTTATGTTTGTCAGTGTAGTTTTATCATTTGATCCTAAGTAATTAACTATGCATGCAATACATGGACAACAAAGATAATGTGGATAAATTTGACTTAAGATAGATTTAGCATTATATTTTGTTCGTTTCATCGCTTGGGCAATAATTGCCATAACTACAATTGTAGTATGAAAATTACTCTTCATGTTATAGTATATAATTCATATTTAAAATTTCACAAAGCTCAATTTCAAAACATGCTAGACATTCCAGAACATATTAAGAATACATAGTCAAGATCATTCGTCAATGAAATCCTTGGGTAGACAGGTCAAGTCACAAAAAGTATACTATTTCTTGGAATAGTTGTATTCAACATTACTACGTATATACACTGCTGGCCAAAATCTTAAGACCAATGAACATGAAAAAATATGCATTTTGCGTTGTTAGACTCAACCACTTATTTGAGTAGAGCTTCGAAAGATGAAAATCAGAAAAGGGAAAATAAAAATAACCTTTTTTAGCATTTAATATGGAAAATGTGAACACTACGAAATTAGCCTAACTACTAGCTAGTCAAAAGTTTAAGACCATACCGAAAAGAAGTACTAAACAGGGTAGGAAATGCCCAACAAGATGTCTCAGTAGTGAGTTGCACGGCCGTCATTGCGAATAACTTCAAACATTCGCTTTGATATGGTCGATATAAGCGTTTGCAGCAGGCTGGCTGAAATGTTGTTCCAAGTGATGAAGATGACTTCACGAAGGTCATGTACTGTTTGGAATTGACGTTTATTGGCATCCACCTCAAACACTTTCAATAAGATTCAGTTCAGGCGAACACGCTGGATGATTCAAAATAATCACATTATTCGCCATAAAAAGTGATTTGTTCTGCGGGCATTGAGGATTGCAGCGTTATCCTGCTGAAAGATCCAGTCATTTCCACACAAGCAGGGGCCTTCAGTCAATAAGGATGCTCTCTCCAACATGCCATTGTAGCTAGCTGCTGTTTGACGCCTCTGTATAACCTGAAGCTCCATTGTTCCATGGAAGGAGAAAGCGCCCCAGATCATGATAGAACCTCCTCCACTGTGTCGTGTAGCAAATGTCTCTGGTAGGATATCCTTATTATGCCAGTAACTTTGTAAGTTATCTGGACCATCCAGGTTTTTTTTTTTTTCTCATCAGAGAACAAAACCTTAAGCTGCATTTTACGTCCGTAAGGGCCTCAATCTTGTTCGACGATTGGCTGGTGTCTTGACGGACAACTAGTCGAATCCTCTTGCTCAACGCCGGGGAAATTTTCTTGGGTCGACTTCTTGAAATTCTCGTTCCGTATCCCTCAGGGTCTTTTTAAAAAATTGCAAAAGCAGTTTTACAACGTTCATTCTCACCAACGATGGCACATTGAGAGAGACCTTGCTTTGCAGCTCGACAATTCTGCCACGTTCAAACTCTGTCAACTTTTTAGCCTTTGCCATGTTTTTACCCAATGTAACACAGGAGATGTCGGTGAGAGATGTTGAGAACGCTAATGCTTGAACATAAATGACAAAATTTCGTTACGTTTTTACCGATTAACGCTTTGTTTCAGTATGGTCTTAAACTTTTGACCAGCTAGTATTTAGGCTAAATTCATAGTGTTCACATTTTCCCTATTAAATGCTAAAAATTTTTTTTTATTTTCATTTTCCCTTTTCTTATTTTCATCTTTCGAAGCTCTGCTCAAATACGTGGTTGAGTTTAACAACGCAAAACGTATATCTTTTCTTTATGTTCATTGGTTTTAAGATTTTGGTCAGCATTGTATATATCTATATATGGAACTGCTTTTGTACAATCATGGGCAGCAGAGACATTTGGAAATGTTCGAATCTGCCAGCTACAAAAAAATTTGAAGAGTGGGGAAAGATTTGGCCTTTCTGACTTAAATTTATTTTCATATTGAAGGAGTTAAAACTTAATATTGAAGTTTCAACTTCCTTTGGTTGTTTACTAGTTGCTGACCGTGCCTTTATGTTTTTTTTTAATTTGTTAAGATTTCAATGATTTTAGATCTTTAATACAATATATATGTATATTTATATATGTGCTAAAACTTTACGAATAAAATTTGCAAGTTGAATATATGTAATCAAATTATTATGATTCAAGATGTAGCTTTGTATATTTTATTCATGCAAAGACACCTTTTTTTAATACACGTATCTCTAATCGCATATCTTGCAAGTATAATATTTTACCTTCTAATTGCTGCTACGTAAGTAATTTTTATGTATAAAATGTGAACGCTTAGAAATACACGCTAGATGTCAGTCGTTGTGTTTAGCCATGTGTAAAAATGGCAGGAACGGATAGCAGCGATGATGAGGTAAGTTATTCTACTATTGAATTTACAAATATTGTTTATACTGAGACCTATTTCCAAACTTTATAGTAACGACTTTATGTTATGTTTTTGCCGGTAAACGTACTTTTGCCATGGTTTGCAGTATATTTTCGCCTGTTTCTGAATCATTAAATATTACAACTTACTAATTGTAAGTGTAAATAATGTAAATGTTTATTAGCAAAAAATAAAATACCAACTACTGAAAACAAATCCTGATAAATGTTATCTGCTGTGTCTACAACTTACGAGATGTTTGTGCAGTCAATGACAATAATTAAAAGTAATAGCATTGCGACAAATGAGTAGACTTAAGAATCAGAATTCAACCGCGGTATTTCTAAGCGTTTGTATGTGTAATATAATGATTAAAATTGAACATTACGTTTAGAAACTTCAAAGCAAAACATAAATGGCTGAAGTAAGTCAATACACTTTTCACTCTTAATTTATAATTGATATATTATTTGGTTTTAGGCATGAAGTATTCAGTGAAGTTTCTTGATTTTCGGAAAATAGTTGAGACTGCTGTTACAGGTCACGGTAAATAAAGGAACCAAATATTCAGATATATATCATCAGTATATAAACGTCTAAAATGCAGTTTTATAGTTTAAAGGAAAAAATAAAGTAAATACACCATTACTAATGGGATTAAAACAAATTGTAACTACTTAAGAAAAGTCGTACAATTTTTTTCTAATGATATTTATATCTGTATGAAGGATACTATTAATATGGGTGTATGGTTGTATATTTCTGGCTATTTATGTCTATAATTTAAGACAGGTTTAAGAACATAAGTGAAAAGCAAGTCGAAGTTATAATACTGCGTCTTATTTTATATCCAATCTTCATGGCCAGGTGGTTAAGGCATTCTACTCGTAAGCCGAGGGTCGCGGGTTCGAATCCCCATCACACCAAACCTGCTTGCTCTTTCAGCCGTGGAGGCATTATAATGTGATGGTCAATCCCACTATTCGTTGCTGAAAGAGTAGCCTTAGAATTTGCGGTGGATGGTGATGACTAGCTGTCTTCCCATCGGTCTTAAATTGCTAAATTAAGGAAAGGCTAGTGCAGATAGCCCTCGTGTAACTTTGCGCGAAATTCCAAGCAAACCAAAAAAAAATCCGATCTTCATATTAGTTTCCACTGCTGTTCATTGGGTAGTTAACTAATAGGTAAGCTTGAGAGGCTTATAACACTGAAATCCACGGCTCGATTCCACGCGGTGGACAGAACTCATATAGCCCATTATTAGTCATGGGTTTAAATGTTATTAACGATAAACGAACAAAGTGTTTACTGATAGATACAAGGTGATCTATCAAAAAGGTTGTTTAAGAACGTAAATTGTAGATCTAGAATGCTTTGATATATATTTGTTGGTTTCTGTTTGTGGTTTATAAGTTTGATAATTCATTTTTGGTGACACCTTTAACCTTTTTTTTGCACACTACACAAAAACAGCAACAATAACAAAAGTAACAGAAACAAACAACAAAACTAATGTTGGAATGAAAGTATGCAGTGTATGTGTACTATATATACGCTTTAAGTTATAAATGTACCTTTGTTAAAAGCGTGAAATAAATGTGTATGGAACATTTCAAAACTCCCTGAAAAACGTAGGATTAAGTTAAATAATCGAAAATTCCGTGCTACAAAATGAGTCAAAATAATTATTGGATAGAAAGTTGACTTCTATAATGGTATTCATGGTCATGTAAGAGATCACAAAATAATGTCATTATAACCAGTCTCACACAAGTATGCACACATTTTGTAGCAGGTATCTGTGTGTACCATCATTTAGTTACAGTGATGATGTAAAACAGGTGGACCTACTATTGTTAAGGGGAAAACAAAGACAGGTATGGACTGTTTTCTCGAACGTTACAAGCAAATTCCTTTAAGAAGATTTGTTTTTTGTTTTGAATTTCGCGCAAAGCTACACAAGGGTTATTTGCGCTAGCCGTTCCTAATTTAGCAATATAAAACTAGAGGGAAGGCAACTAGTCATCACCATCCACCAATTCTTGAGCAACTCTTTTTACCAATGAATAGTGGGATTGACCGTTATATTATAATGCCCTAACGGCTGAAAGGGCGAGCATATTTGGTGTGACGAGGATTCGAACCTGCGACCTTCAGATTACGAAACGAGTGCCTTAACCACCTGGCTATGCCGGGCCTTTTTAAAAAGATGAACTCGGAGCAAGACGATGCAACATTTGATGCTGAGCTTAGATATTCTATACTGTGTGTATGAGAGCATTTTGACAAGGAACAATTTGATGATGAAGTCGTGGTTGTCAATGTCTTGCGTTGTAGATTTGATTCTATGCTAAACTAAGCAAACTATAGGGCCGAGTCAAAGCCCAGAAGTGAGGCACCCATGACATTTTGGCCATCTATGCAAGTAATATGAAGATGATGCACGAGAAAAATGTTTTGAGCAAGTCTTCTGGTGTTTGCGACGAGAAACTCCTTGACGTGTGTATTGAGGGCCTGCTAAGTGAACCGATTTGGTATCAGATAAATTTCATGGACATCTCGTCTCAGATGAATGGAGTTTCTGTGGCGTTATGACTCCAAGTGGTCACAAAAATTGTTCTAGAAAAGAAGAAACTAGCATCGGTAGCTCCATCTCTGTGAGATTTGGTAATCAACTCATGCAGGTGCAATATTTTACTTGTATGCACTGTTACAGTTACTTGTTAAGGATATTAAAATGGAATATTACAACATATGGAGAGTGAGTGGTCACTTCCAGTGGTGATGATATGAAAGAAGAAGGGAATTTAAAGGTTTTGTTTGGAATTTAGCAAGGTCAACATGACACCATACTTGATGTTTTCTTTTGCTACGATGTTTGAACCAATATCTGCATGTATTAGAAAGCAACGTTTGGTTTAGATTTGTGGATATGGCTACCTTAACTTGACCACCACAGTTGACTAAGACTGCTTTTTAACTTGTGAGATGGACTTTATGAATTTCACGTCATGCCATTTGGACTGTGAAAAATGCACTCACCATTTTTAAGAGGCTGAAGAAGTTTACATGTAAGGGCTTATAAAGAAAAGGTTGCTCCATTTGTGAATGGCTTGTTAACTTTTTATCTCACAATTCATGTCACAGCTGAGAACATTAAAATTGTATTTCAGTGCATCAGTATAGCAAGGTTATAAGTAAAACTAGGAAATCGTGCATTTATGCTAATTGAATTTGAGGTTTTCATTCACGTTTTTAGTAAGATCAGAGTGTCCATGCTTTCTGTAAAGATTGCAATAGCTAAGACTAAATGATCTTTATACAGTTTTTATTATTGAAAGTTATTTGCCAGTTTTTCCAAGGTAGCTGCATACCATTTTTTCACGTTGAGTAAGGTTGATGTGCACTTTTTTATGGATGTAGGAATGGAACATATGCATTCCATTCCTTGATCATTGGTCATCTTGTTTTTGACCGGTACTGAAGTTTTTTTTAGGCGTACTGCTTTGATGCGCGTACATGCAGTATATCCGTTATAGGCATAGAATATTGAAAACGTGTTTGGGTTAAATCTTGAAGTTTCTCTGATTATCACTGCTATTATTTTACTGAGTTGATAGAGCGGGAGCTTCTTTTATACAGGTGAAAACATAGTTAATTAATTTATTTTTTTTAATTTGCCGTATACAGCCACGAAAGAGCAGTGAGTCAGATAAATCCCAGGATTTATCCCAACTTCTGTGAAAATTTGTTTTCCTACTAAAGAGATATGTAATGTACATTCTACGCATCATATATATAATGTAACCCTGATAAAAAAAATTTCAATTTCTCTGGGATGTCTTATCGATATATTTGTATGCATAACCTTAGTTATATATCTTGGGATGCGTTTCAAAGCAGAGGTACTTTCTATTTGATACGTTACTTCGAGATCTGAATGCCTCACACGTAGCAGAAAAAAATATGCTTAGTTTAAAGCGCACCCGATTCCGATTTTTCGGCTCTGATAGATATTCTGATTGTCATAAATGAAACGTAATTTATTGATAACAACAAAGCAAAAACGCTAACGAAACATACTTCCAACTGATCAACATTGTATTTAGTTTCTATAAGTATATCTAGTATTACAATATTCTAAAATGTAGTACTAAAATATCGCTAACAATGAGGATACTCAATTGAAGAAATGCATTATAATCATTATCAATTTTAAATGTATAATATTCACACTATTCTTTAGAATAGTATACGAAATTAATTCTACTGTTTACTGGGTTAGCTTTTAGTTTTTGATCTATGTGATAGGTTAGCAGTAAGATTCTATACTTATATATTGTTGAAAAATATCTCGGAACGCCTGTTATGCGTTTTAGCACTTTTACTAATAAAGCAGAGAATAACGTTTCGACCTTCCTAGGTCGTCTTCAGTTTAACCTGAAATAACAAAAGTATATATAAATTAATATTTCTTATTTACTTTGGAGAGCAATCACTTTCATACAGCTGTCTGCAGGCAGTGAAGGGTGATATAAATATGGGACGTTGTGGGCTTGAACCACCCACATCTCGCTGTCCTAATTTTTATTTCTATATCTGTTGCTACACTTTTATTTTTTATGTGAGACTGGCGAACGGAGGTTAAGACTGATAGACGGTGTATCCCCACCACAATGTGGATTCTACTTTCGCAGTTACCTCCAAAACCTATGGTATATTTTATAATCCAACATTTTAATGTGTACCTTGGGATCTTTTCAGTTAGTGTAGCATTTTTTGTTTTGGCTTATTTTTTAAGTTATAACAAACTAATATAATTAGTCAGAGGTTTGGATTTATTCTTTTTAACGCAGTCCTTCCTTGTGATTTTGTTTACGTAACTTTATCGAAATGTATTTATTTTCACTAAAATATATACACAGTAAAACCTGTCTAAGGCGGAATCGTACTGGACCGAGTAAAATTTCCGGCTTGAGCATGTTTTCCGGTTCAGACAGTGAACATGCATTTCCTTGATTATATATAATTTTTCAGCGGAAAGTTATTATATTGTTTATGCTGTATTTACTAGAATAAGAACAAAAATATACATTCAAAATATACATAAATACACAAAATATTGATCAAATTTATTTGAAGAAAGTGTCCAGTTTCAACTCTTTCGTTGTTTTAATGGGTTTTCTCATGCGGTTAAAAGAGAACGTCAGTTCTACTGCCTTTTCATGAAGTTCATTTCCCCCCTTCATTTTTGCATAGTGTTTGTTTGTAATTTCGCACAAAGCTACTCGAGGGCCATCTGTGCTAGCCGTCCCTAATTTAGCAGTGTAAGACTAGAGGGAAGGCAGCTAGTCATCACCACCCACCGCCAGCTCTTGGGCTACTCTTTTACCAACGAATAGTGGGATTGACCGTCACATTATAACGCCCCCACGGCTGAAAGGGCGAGCATGTTTGGCGCGATGGGGATGCGAACCCACAACCCTCAGATTACGAGGCGCACGCTTTAACACGCTTGGCCATGCCGGGCCATTTTTGCATACAATTTGATAGTGTTAATAACACTTCCGATTAAGTAGGAATTTCTATTTCCTCACTATCTTTTCCATTTTGTTCATCTTTTGAATCTCTTACAGTTACCATTTTGAGATTCTATTATAGATTTTAAATCAATTTCATCGGTTTCTGTTAAAGCATTCTTGTCAATGTTCACAAAACTTTCCGCGTTCAGAGTCATCTGCATCAGTCTTCTCAACCAGAGTTTGGATTTCACTAGGATCGTCATAAGAAACAACTTCACAATAAATTCAGTTTTGAAAGCACTTTATAAAGTATTCATCTTCTACGCATTTGATTGAATGACTTGAAATGCAATTGCATCTAACACGTCAATTTTCATGGTCATTTCAGATGCCCTCTTACGTCGTCCATATTTGCAATAATATGCTGAAGCATCAATTATTTCAATTTTATACACTGTATAATTCCGTTGTCTAGTGGCTGTAGAACTGATGTTGTACATGGAGGTGGAAATACTAAACGAATATTTGAAAGTTGAACTTTTGGGTGACAAGTTGCATTATCTGAGAAAAGTAGAATATTCCTGTTTTCTTGTTTCATTCTTTTGTTTAATTTGTTCAAAAATTTCTCGAATATAGCACTTGTCACTCACGCTTTATTATTCGCTTTCCATTCCACAGGAAGTTGATTCTTCCTTAAATTTTTGAAACAGCGCAGATTTTCACTTTTACCTATGACTAATGGTTTATCTAGTTTTCCATCAGCAAATGCGACCAAAAGTACAGTCAATCGATATGCAATCTCCAACTTCACGAAATTTTTATTCTTTGAGCATGTAGATTTGCAATTGGGGTCACGATTTTCCCGTTTTGGTTCCGTTCCCGTCACGGAGAACTTTTTTTTTTCCTTTTTCAGGGTGCAGATATGTCATGCGCGGATCTAATGCACTGGCACCACGGATAATCGGCTGGTATTGTTAAAGCAGTCAACTGTTGATTGAGGCGATGTACTTAATGCTGTTCTTATATCAGGCTTAATAGATTTGCTGGGCTCGCATATGAGATTATTTACTTAAAATGTTTGTGATGTAGATTTCTTTTGTTTTGCATTTCTTACAAAGCTACTAGAGGGCTATCATCGCCAGCTGTCGATAATTTAACGGTGATAGGCTTTATGGAAGGCAACAAGTCAACACAACCCATTAACAACTATTGGACTACTCTTTTTACCAACGATTAGTGGAATTGACCTTCATATTATCACTCTCACAGTAGAATGGGTGTGTCAATGTTTATCTGAAAACATAGATTTACACTTAGGCATTATTTTCACGAGTAACATGTCTCTCTGCAATATTTATAATACGTGTTTGTGAAATTTTGTTTAGAATACTACATACCTCACCTGTAGAAACTGCTTCATCCAAAACCAAAAGTTGCATTACCTGGTTTACGTATTCTTGCATGAACTCTTATTGCTCAACGTATAAGAAATAAAATATCAATGCGTTTTACTATTGTACTGCTTATTTATTTTGATTTTATCGCAAAGCTACATGAGTACTATTTACGCTAGCTGTATCTAATTTAATAAGGGCAACTAGCATCACTACCTACCGCTAACTCTCAGACTATTTTACTAGCGAATAGTGAGATTGGCCGAACATTATTACGCGCCCACGTTGGAAGGGCGAGCGTATTTAATGTGACGAGGATTCGAACCCGTGAACCTCAGATTACAAGTCGAACGTTCTAACCACCTGGTCATGCCGGACATGAGTTTTGTAATATTTTGTTTGACAACGTTTATCAACGTGGGACTTACTAATGTAAGTCTCTTGAATTAGTAGTATATTTTTGGCTGTAGTAACTCTGATTTTGTCAGCTAAACTTACTTAATTTGCTCCTTGTCATATTCAATTTTTAATTGAATTAATGTGTTTGATCCATATTAATCTAGCCCTTTTGCTCTGGTTTTGGTTATCCTTCACCCTTGGCAAAACAGCACAACTGAATTAAAAACATTATAGAAAGTAAACTTGTACGTTTTCTTGTGTACAGTACAAAATACTTCAAAGTTGAATATCATTCCATAAAACAGTTTTTATACATCTTTACAAAAATATTAAGCTTTGATTTTGTTTTGATTTCAGTGTGATCCGACGAATTAATTTGTATTTGTCAATTTTCTTTTTCATGTAATGACATGGCTCTGTCATAGCACCTCAGGAGGAAAGTCGAAATATAAATAAATGAGAAAGAATCTTTCGAAGTGTATTTTTTTTCAGCTTTAGTTCTTCACCGGAAATATAAAGTTTCAAATTAAGGCCGGTATTATCATTACGGAAAATTATACTCTTGAAGAAGGCGTAGCAACCTTGAAAAGTCCTTTGGAGTTCACTGTAGTTTTATTTATTTATAATTACAAGTGCTATCTCCCCCAGTGGCCCAGCTGTAAGTATGAAGACTTATAACGCTAAAACCGGAGTTTTGATATCCGTGGTGTGCACAGCACAGTTAATTCATTCTGTAGCTTTGTGGTTAAAAACAAACGAATGTGCACTATGCTCGACTCAGCATTACATATATGTAAAAAAAAATGTAAAAAGTCGAAATAGTTGTGAACTAAACATATTCTCGTACCTTTGAGCTTCAAACAAGTGTGGTTGTATAGATTTTAGCGAATCTGTTTCTCAGCCTCAGTGTCAATGGGTGATGTGAGTATTTCTGTAAATATCAGCTTTGAGAGATCGTGGCATCATGATCTTACAAAGTATTAAAAATCTCTCATTTTATTATTGAATCTGAAACTAAAAATTTCTCCCGGTAATTTGTTTGTTTTGAATTTCGCGCAAAGCTACACGAGGGCTATCTTCGATAGCCGTCCCTAATTTAACAGTGTAAGACTAGAGGTAAGGCAGCTATTCATCACCACCCACCGCCAATTCTTGGGCTACTCTTTTACCAACGAATAGTGGGATTGACTGGAACATTATATCGCTTCCACGACTGAAAGGGGTGTGCATGTGTGGTGTGACGGGGATTCAAACCATTGACCCTCAGATTACGAGTCCAGTGCCTTAACCACCCGGCCATGCCGGGCCGTCTTCCGGTAGAAGTTAGAACAAAGTGGCAAGCTTGTCATCGTGTATGTGACAGAATATCACACCTTAATAAAAGGCTCACGCATCGCCCATAGCCTCTTTAAGAGAATAGTTCGACAAAATAAAGGTATGATGATCAACACTCTAAACAAAATAATAATACATAAGAAAAACACATTAGTACTTAGATTTGTCGGTCTTTAACCGTCTGCATTAAACTAGCTGCAAAATAAGTTAGTTTGATTTAATTCGATTTAATCTGTTTACACACACGCTATGTATCAATAATTTCATTCGCTAACAATGTTTTCAACAATGATGATATATTTGAGGCCCGGCATGGCCAAGCGCGTAAGGCGTGCGACTCGTAATCCGAGGGTCGCGGGTTCGCGCCCGCGTCGCGCCAAACATGCTCGCCCTCCCAGCCGTGGGGACGTTATAATGTGACGGTCAATCCCACTATTCGTTGGTAAAAGAGTAGCCCAAGAGTTGGCAGTGGGTGGTGATGACTAGCTGCCTTCCCTCTAGTCTTACACTACTAAATTAGGGACGTCTCGGTGCAGCGGGCTAACAACCTACTCACTTAAATACCTGTTGAAGAATCCGCAAGCGATTGCGGCCCTATGTTCCTTGATGGAATCTAATGGTGAATGAATGAATGATGAATGATATATTTGAAGATGTTTGTGCGATGATTTGTTCTTGTTTTGTTCTGAGCTTGTTTAAAGTGTAATAGCCCAAGAGTTGGCGTTGGATGGCGATTCACTAGCTGCCTTCCTTCTAGTCTTATACTGCTAAATTAGGGAGGGCTAACACAGATAGCCTTAGTGTCGCTTTTCGCGAAAATTCAAAACAAATAGCACTTCACAATAATTTTTTTGAAAAGTTTTTGCTGATTGTGACAGGTACCTGGTGGGTTTGTACAAATATAGTTTTGGTTTTGCTTCATCACGTAGGAACTCTGAGAAATAGACAGTAAACAGTTTACCGGCAATAACGTACTTAATTGCGTTTATGTTTTTAATACGCTATTAAGTTCAACATATTGAAAAGTGTTTTGCTCCTGATTTTCGTTTGTATTCAATGTCCGGTGCATAACGTTGCAGTGTCCAACAGTAGTCAGCAAGCATTGACGGATTCCAGTTGCCCTGATATCGTTTTTCTATTGTAGCAATGTCCTGGTGAAACCTTTCATCGTATTCGTCACTGACAGCACCGAGATTTGCGACGAAGAAGTCCAAGTGTGAGTGGAGGAAATGAATATTGAGTGACATGTTGCACTTCATTGTTTTGTTTGCTTTGAGAAGTTTGTCTACCAGCTGAATGTAATATGGGGCTTTGTAATTGTCAAGAAAATTGTCAACAACGTCTTTGAAGGCTGTCCAGGCAATCTTTTTCGGCCCAACTAACAGATCTTCGAACCACTTGTCACTCATAACATGTCTGATCTGAGAGCCAACAAAAATGCCCTCTTTGATCTTGGCGTCAGTTATTCTTGGGAACGTCTGTCTTAAATAACGAAAACCTTCGCCTTCTTTGTTCATTGCTTTAACGAAATTCTTCATAAGTCCCAATTTTATGTGAAGAGGAGGCAAAAACATCTTTGCCGGGTCGACAAGCTGTTCATGCACCACATTTTATCTCCTGGAACTAACCTTTCACGGAGTGGTCAACTCTGTTTAGAATAATGTGACTCTTTGGCTCGACTGTCTCATTCACAGATGAAACAACAGTACTTTGTATAGCCGAGCCGCAGTCCCAGTAACAGAGCAACGATTTTCAGATCTCCACAGATATTCTAGTTGTACTTGTACTGGATGTGCTTCAGCAACATTTCCATGTTCTCGTAGGTTTCTTTCATGTGGGCTGCATAGCCAACAGGTATTGAAGGGTGAGAGTTGTCACTGCGTAACAGAACAGCTTTGAGGCTTAACATTGATGAATCAGTAAAGAGATGCCATTCTTGCGGGTCATGGTCACAACCCAAAGCAGAGAACAATCCTTCGATGTCAACACAGAAACAGAGACTCAACTTGTGCAAAGAATTTGGTTATATCATCTTGGCTTCGAAAAACAGAAATTTTCGTACCTGGTGACAGCAAACACCATTCCTACAGTCTCGAACCCAGCAATTCGGCTTTTACTTTTGACAGACCTAAATCTCTGACCAGATCGTTTAATTCTGACTGTGTTATGAGATGTGGATTGCCTGAGGAGTACGGTTGAAAATCCGGATTAGTGTCACTGCCAGTTCCCTGCATTGCAGTTTCTTCATCTGGTTCGTCTAAGGTCCGTTCCTCTCCTGGTTTCGGAATTGGAAGACTGTCGTCATGTGGCACGGGTCTCATTGCTGAAGGCAGATTAGGGTATTCAATTGACTTCTTGTTTTTGGTAGAGAAACCAGACACATTAGTTAAACAGAAGTAACAGTCCGTCACATGGTCTTTCTGTTTTCGCCATATCATCGGGACAGCAAACGGCATTGTCTTTCGAGTGCCTCTGAGCCAAGCTCTCAGACAGACAGCACATGTCATACAACGAATGTGAGGCGCCCATTCCTGGTCTTGATCACCAATTTTACAGCCGAAGTACAGATGATATGCTTTCTTCCCAGGAACAGTCATTGAGCGTCTCTGATGACCAAGCGTATACTCGCCGCAAATATAGCAGAATGTATCGCGGCTGTTACGACGTTGACGAGACATATTGACCGACACCAATCGTCCTGTAAAACGTCTATAACATCTAACTTGCTTGTTACAGTGCTACTGAGGCAATGCTATATTCTGAAACAATGCGTACACACTATAAGGTCTATATTAATCCAATGAGCAGCATCTGTTTATGCAAGCCACTTTTATAGCCTGCTGAAACAGTGTAAAGCTGACTCCGGGCTGCATACTTCCACAGAACAAATTCCAGCCTGGCCTGATTTCATGCCTGGACATTGTTGTTGTTGTTGTTTTTTGAATTAAGCACAAAGCTACACAATGGGCTATCTGTGCTCTGCCCACCACGGGTATCGAAACCCGATTTTAGCGTTGTAAGTCCGCAGACATTCCGCTGAGCCACTGGGGGGGCGCCTAGACATGCCCAGACTGCACAAACCATTGTTCATAGGTCTCTTGTAGAAACGAAAATTTTTGGACACAAATATCAGAAAAAACATGACAAAACTGAAGATTTCGATGAAACAGTACGTGATGGGCAAATTTGGATGTGATTTTCGTGATCAGCAGCCAAACATCTATAAGGAACACCCAACAGTGTTCAAGAAGCAAAAACTTTGTTATGCAGTGTAGTTATTTAAAATATATATATATACTTGGAAGATCACGCCTGTTCCATGTATATATCGTATATTCCAGGACGTCGATGTTTATCATATTAGGTGGTATAATGTTTGTATGTATGAGAAACCTAAGTTTAGTTGCACAGGTAAACTAAAAATAAGAGAGATAATAGTAATAAATACAATTGCAAAATGAACTTTTATTATCAGAAACTACGTATGTGGAGTTCTAACGAAATTGAACTACGAACAAATAAAATATTCGTGAAGCTTCGCGGTAAACAATTTTTTAGTGTAAACTACTACCTTGTCTTCCATCAGATGTTTCTCAAATACATAGTATTTGCAGGTAGTCTAGCGAACATTCTTGAAATAATATGATATGCAGTTGGCCTTGAAGAGAAACATGTACTGGTAAATGTTACCCAATTAGTTTTAGGCTTACCCTTTAGCCTTATTTGCCGTGAAATCAAAATCTGGCGTGACTGGAAATTTGAATTCAATTTACCAGTTTAACAAAAGTTATTTGATTTCTTAAAATGGAAACGCAAGTACTAATTTTATTTCTATTTGCAATTTCATAATCAAAAACATATTTTTAAAATTGAATTTTTTTCGTGTTCCATTGTTTAAAGTTTTAACCTGATCATTGTTTCGTGGTAAAATTACAAACTTTTTTATTCACAGGCGTAATTTACGTGGTTGTATTCCTGTAAAATTTAACATATTAAGTAATTTACATTGATACAGTTTTTCTTGGTCTAAATCTCTAACTCTGTTTCTAAGAACCCTTTTTTCTTCTTGACATTGCCAGTTACATCGTTATTTACTGCATCAACACCTTTCGAAGTTGAAATTGCTCCTTCGACCGCATATTCACCATTTCAAGAAGTAGTGTTGAAATGGTTATATTTATATATATATTGTTTCAATTTATATCTGTACATTATCATTTGAGCAGCACGTATTATCTAGAAGTCCAATGCAAGCATGTTCGTCAGAAGGCTTTTGTCCTTCGACAATGCTTAATAAGTATTCTGAAAACAGGCTTTGAATGCCTGCATTAGCATTACTTACATGTTGTAATCCTATGTTGGTTATTAGCTTTCTTGTTACAGAATATTGCCATAAGGGTAACCGTCTTATTGTATTGGTAATATCTAGAGCCATCTTTGGTACAGTCGGAAGGATTTGACGAAAATTACCACAAAGAGAACAATTTTTCCTCAAAGAAGGAAATCTACTTGCATTATGTCTAAGTGATCAATCTATAGTAGATATAGCATTCTCATGAGCCATTGCAACTTCATCCCAGACAATCAACTATGTTATTCTTACCAGTTCTGTACTATCACTCTTTGACTTTAAATTGCAAGTTGAGTTTTCATCAGTATTTATTGGAAATTTGAATGTGTTTTGTAATTTCTTGTCATGAGGATGGCAACTGTTCAAGCAATGTCATTCCTACTTTTTACTTTTACCAGAATAGCATTATACAGAAAATATTTCCCAGATTCCTCGTTGATCGTCAATAAAAATTGCACTTTGAACATTTTTAATTTACAGCTTGTATCATTTCATCGAGTACTGTTATGTTGGTTTTAACTTGTTAACTCGCTCCTCAACACTTATTTGATATGTAAATGTATTTAGTGCTAACTTTTTACGAATGATTCTTGTTGTTTTTACTCCATCTTCATTAACAAATGCTTCAGACAAATTATTGGCTGCTAGAGTTGTGCACATTCCAGAAACCTTTCAGTATACAAAAAGGGTATAATTCACCATGTCATCAATAAGTTGTAATGAATTATCACAGTTCTAATGGCAAACTTTGAATAAAGGATCTTTACTGAGGTTTTATTTGGGTTCATTTCAAAGTTATTCATTTATTTGACTCATTATGTACTAAATCTTTGTAAATAAGTTCCGCATCTAAGAAGGTATACTGAAATGGAAACTTCCGGTAATGCTTGTCGAAATCGAGTCATTTTGTAATGTTTCATGAGATGCAACTTTGAAGGTGGTAATACTGCAAGAAATTCTTTGTGCAACTTCATGTTAAAGTTAGCCAGCTTTACTCTGTTGTAGATATATATTTACAATTTCTTCCATTCATTGTTTACTGTTCGTCATTTTAATATTTATGTTTTTAAAGCAAATATATACTCTGCCATGCCATTTTTCAAAGTATTTGTTTGCTTATTTGACAGCGTACTTGAACATACTTAAATGTTTATATGTGCATAAAATTTCACACAAAAGTAGGGATACTAAAAAAAATAACGAACCCATCCATTATTCAATTCAAAATTTTCCTTTTTATCCACCCCACCACTGTTACGTCGTCGATACACCATATAACCATTTTTTTCAGTGCGTCATATATTGTGGAAACATATTATACACTTTCCTTTTTCCATGCATACAATATTGCGTTTCAGTTCTCCAAATGTGACATGAATCAAAATAACTGTTTTGATTGAACTCAGGTTTATTTTCTTTATTTGGAATTCTTGCACAAGTAATTTCATCGTAATCTTTGATCGTCCTTGGCTTGCCCTCTTGCGACAAAATGAATAAAAATGTGTTCATGTGGCAGTCCACATTTTTGAAATTCAACAAATTATACGTGTGTATATGCCCAAGTATAATTCGTTTTTTGAAGTGTTAACATTAACATTTTAGCTTTTAATTGAAAAACACATGCGACCAAATCAGGTCGATCATTAACATTTTGTCTTTTTTTACAGTTCAAATTCGATTTTTGACTATTCTGGACGGCATGTGAAAGTAATAAGCAAATCCGATTTTCTAAATTCTCTCACAATTGCTATTGCACTGTGGAAGAACTTGTAGAATGAAGCAAGAAGAACTATAATTTGTTTTTCTATATTACAAGCTTCGACATTGTTTGTGTTGAATGCGTCTTCAATTTTGTTCTGGTCGATGCTTTTATTGATTGGCACATATCTAATTCAAGTGAGTTTTCTCCATATTGGTATGCTGAACAACAATATATTGTTGAAACAGTACTTTTAAAGTGTAAATATGGCGAAGGTTGAACTTATAAATTACACGAATAGAGTTTTTCAGTGACATTCTCTGTTGTTTTAGCATTAAAAATATTAAGACACCATTCATCTGCTCTAAATGAAAACAATGAAACATAATGCAACGAAATGTATTCTTTCAGAAGCATAGATTGAAATGTTTCACGTAAAATTTGTGATGATGGTTGTTGCATTACTTGAAAATCTAAATATTTTCCATTTAGCGGAGATTATCATTTTCAAACATTCCTGAACTCTATCATGAAAATAGATTTATGTTTGTGCAAATAATGGAGAATGTTCTCTTGGTTGTTGTGGCTCAGCATGATGCAATACGAGAAGTATATATTTCTCACTTACCATTGGCCAAGCTTCTATCATAAATCATTGCAAGAGATGTAAATGCTAAAGTTGAATTGTACGTACACATAGTTCAGACAAAATGCCTTTGCCTCATTCAAATTAGATACCTGTAATACTTTCATATATGTTGGAGGTTCTGGAATAGGGGGGAGTTGTATTTTTACATTGTTACAGCACATACTTCTTAAGTTTTAGCCTCGTATGAAAAGTAAACTACATTCATTTGACTGAATTGATGTTTGTTTAGTAGAATGAACATACGCAAAATTACTTATGTATCTGATCTATCTGCTTATCTTCGTTTTACTACATGTTGATCTTTCTTTTGATTTATTTGGATATCTAAAGGACTATGACTAGCTTTTCTACCTTGTTGAACGTTGATGTTACTGTCATTCTTCACTTGGCGACAGGTAAAACATTAACTGGGCAACTCGTGAAACATATCGGCCTCTGTGGTACACTTGTTTATGATAGATATACAGTGTGCACACACAAACATCTAGTGTAGTACACATTGCTGTTGCCAACATATTGGCAAGTTATGTCGTAATGTTAAAGAAAATGTGTCACGTGAAAAAAAACAAATAAAACGTTGCACATATTTAACTAGATTATAACAAATTACAATGATATACGATGAATACATCATTCGCTGCCGCTAGTTTTATCAAATATAATGGTATACAACTATAATAACAAACACAAACATTGTTGTAAATTCATTGCAACTAGAAAGATTCGGTGATACATTTGGTAATCTATAATAGCACCATCGAAGGAGTCTCGAACTAAAAAACCGTGTGCGCACTTCATCGCCTGCCTTGTATCTGTATATCACAACTGTTTATAACAGGTATTTTTAGGTCACGCTTCAGAGTCGCGTTTGGATAGCATTTCAAGGAAAGAAACGACTTGCAAAATGAGAATGACATACTGACCTGATATTTTAACACAGTAATTCATTATATCCTTTACACCGTCATTCCACATTAAAACTAAAATCGAACTTTTTGCACTGAATAACATAACCAGTTAAAAATTTACAATGACCAAAATACAAAGTTACGAGGCCCGGCATGGTCAGGTGGTTAAGGTACTCGACTCGTAATCTGAGGGTCGCGGATTCGAATCCCCGTCAAACCAAACATGCTTGCCATTTCAGCCATGGGGGCGTTATAATGTAACGGTTAATCCCACTATTAGTTGGTAAAAGAATAGCTTAAGAGTTGAGAGTGGGTGGTGATGATTAGCTGCTTTCCCTCTAGTCTTACATTGCTAAATTAGGTACGGCTAGCGCAGATAGCCTTCGAGAAGATTTGCGCGAAATTCAAAATAAACAAACCAAAGAAAGTTATAATGCATTTAAAAACAAATTGCATTAGAAAAATCTTAGCAAGAAAAATTATAAGATATATTACGATACACTAACCTTAAAGCAATATGCTGGTAAACAATAAAACCAGTAACTTAAGTAGTATGTGATATTTCGAACTTCAGTGGCATATTTTGAGATCCTTGGGGTAAACTATTCGGGCTTCAGACATAGCTACCACTTATTTTGAACTGCTGAATATGTGATCAATTAGTAACATTAACCGAAAATGGGGCTTCTTTTAACAGAATACTCGGCCGTAAACCATCGTGTTGAAAGAAAGCTCATAGTAAGAAACATATTAGAAACTTCAACCATTAGACTATTGATTAGCAGTTCTGTATACTAACCGCTAGATGAAGTCCAACCCAACAAATTACATAAGACCCAGTTTGTATGTGTCTTGTAGAGACCAAAGCAAATTGCTGCAATAAAACAAATTAAATTGGGCACAGTTTTAAATCTGTTTTCTATAGCAACCTGTACAGGTTACTGTGGTAAAAACAGATTAAATAGGCCAGATTTCGTATCTTTTTTTTTTTTCTGTTCCTATAGAGGACTATGAAAGTTACTAAAGTAAAACAAAAACTAAATGGGCTCGATTTGTATCTGTTTTTGTATAAGGATCAATGCATATCACTACAGTAAAACAAACAAGTTAAATGTGTCCGCTTTTCTTTCTCCTCTTCTATAGAGATTGCCCCCCAGTGACTCAGCGGTATATTTGCGGACTTAAACCCTAAAAACCGGGTTTCGATACCCGTGGTGGGCAGAGCACAGATAGCCTATTGTGTAGTTTTGTGCTTAATTCAAAATAACAACAACAACCTATAGAGATCTACGCAGGCTACTACAATAGAATGAATTAAATGGGTTCACTTTTGTATCTGTTTACATATATATATGTAGAGAGAGAGATAGAGATCTACTCACTCAGTTACAGTAAGTGATAAAGAAATCCGATTTGTAGCTGTTTCTCTATGCAAATTAATGTGTCACTACAATAAAACAAATTAAACGAGTTACGTTTTGTATGTTTTACAATATAGATCTACACAGACTAGTACAATAAAACAAATTAAACGAGTTACGTTTTGTATGTTTTACAATATAGATCTACACAGACTAGTACAATAAAACAAAATTAAAGAGGACCAGTTTTAATTTTTTTTTTTCTTTTACTGATCAATGCAGGTCGCAACAATAAAACAAACAAATTAATTAGGCCTGCTTTTGTATCTGTTTTTCTATGGAGATCATTTAAAGTTACTACGATATGACAAAGAAATGAAAGGAGTACACGGTCTCAACAATAAAAACAATAAACAAATTGTGTCCGGTTTATATACCTGTTTTTCTTTAGAGATCTACGCAGGCCTTTATACTTAGACTAGCAAATCGAATACGTTGTTTGTAATTAAGAACATAGATACGCAAGGGCTATTTGTGTTCTCACCACGGGTATTGAAGCCTAGTTTCTAGCGTTGTAAGTCCGCAGACGTACAGCTATGTCAATTGGGGGCAAATTGAATAGGTCAGTTTTGTATTTATTTTTATATGCAAGTTACTACACTAAACAAATACCTTAAATAGGCCCGTTTTCTTATCTGTTGTTTCATAGAGATCTACGCAAGTTACTGCGTTAAAACAATCAAATTAAATTGGGCATAGTTTTGTATCTGTTTTATATATATATATATATATATATATATATATATATATACATGTGTGCAGGCTACTACGATAAAACAGACATGTTAAATAGACTCCTTTTTTGAATATATTTTTCAGTTGAGATAAATGATGCTTAATAGAGTAAAAAAACAAAGTAAACGGGCCTGACTTGGTATCTGTTTTTCTTTAGAGTACTGCGTAGGTTACTTCAATAAGACAAGTTAAATGGGTCCACGTTTGTATCCGTTTTTCTATAGAGATAACCGCAGGTTGCTACAATAAAATAAGCAAATCTGAGGATCACGGGTTCGAATCCCCGTGACACCAAACATGCTCGTCTTTTCAGCTGTGGGGGCGTTATAATGGTACGGTCAATCACTTTTTTTTTTTATAAAACAGTCATCAAAATGTTTGCCAGTATATAGTGAATTTTTCGCCATAACATACACATCCACGTCTCCCGATGGGCGAGTGGCAAGTCTCCAGGTATAATTATAATGCTAAAGGTCAATGTTTAACTCCTTTTTAGTATAATTTAATTAATATAAAGCACAATTATTTCATGACTGAAAATATATTTTAAAGAAAAACCTCTTACTTTAGGCTTATTCAGTTATATTTATAAATTTTGAGATTGTTGTATTCATCCAGTGATTTATTATTTTTAAAAATATCCTTCAAATTTTTTATCCACTAGTTGTTTTAATTGTGCATTAATAGATGAAATATAAATACCTATACTTAGACTACAAGTCACTGCTAAAACTATAACCTTTATGTTTCCTTATCTTCTTTTCCAAATACGTTTTATTAAAACATATTCTTTGCAATTTTAGAATCATATATATAGGACACTCAGTGTAATTTACTGGCTTTTATTTCTGTTTTGGAAACTAAAATTAATTAATTTTTAGGTTTACATCCAATCTTTACTGGGTAATTTAATGTTCTTGAAATGAGTTCCAAAATATTATTCATATCGATGTGAATTTGGAGGTGGGGGTTGTAAAAATTATTCGTCACAATTTCTTTTCCTGGTGAAACTAGTACATTTAAAAGGATAATGTATTTTTACTTATTACAGAGGCCAACTATATTCTTGTTTATTGGGATTATAAATTTGATAAATAAAATATATGAAAAAACGGTAGTCTATAATTTTTTTTTCCAAATTGTTTTGGAAAATACAAATTTCTGTACAAAATAATTAGGTAATATATTAAATAATAGTACTTCAGAAAATCTCATAGTTAAACAACAACAACAAAAAGACTAAATATAAATATTTTAAGATAAAAACCTTTATTAAATCTGTATTAAATTTATTCTTTGTTCTAACCCAGAAAAAATATCATAGCTTTAAGGCGTTATTAATGTTTGATAGTTGCATATAGAGTTATTATTTCCAAAGAAAAAAGTTCTGATTATCTTCGTTCTACCATGGAACAGTGGTTTGTAGACATACAACGCAAAGAGTCGGGGTTCTATTCTCAGCGGTAAACACAATGGATAGTTTAATGTGGCTTAGCTCTAAAATAAAGAATAAACTAAACTATTTTTTGGGTTAATTTTCCAACAAATTCAAAAACATTTCTATTATTATTTGGAATGTGATATTAAAGATGTTTTAGTAATTTTCCACAAAAGATCTCGTAAAGGTTCTGTAATCTTTCGATATATATGTATTCATTTTTTAAACAATACTGTAATAATATATTTTGATATGTGGAACTTCAGAAGCACATAAAAATAACCTGAATTTTGTGCACTTTATTTAGGTCGGAAACCCCAAGAAACTAGATGTAAGTAAAACAGCTAACTCTAAACATGTACTGCAGATGCCTTGAGATCGTTGCAGTGTTTTGCAATGTAACCTGAACTTGATTTAATTACTACTTTGCATATATGTGATTTTCAATGTTATTTCTTGTGCGAGGCTGGAGTAAGCGTTTCAATTAAAAAACAGTTGGACTTCAGTCGTTCAGAGCTTTTCTAAGATATTCTTATTCAGCATATATAAACAAAACTTATGAGAGTGGTTGTAAAAAATAGTTATGGACCACAGAGACATCACGAGGATAATTTTTTCTTACTGACTCTAAAAAAATACACAGGAATTAGTCTAGCTTATAAATAAAGTGTTCTTCTGTTCTCGGATGAACGCCCTAGAGTGTAATCAGACCGACTGGTGTGTGTTTGTGTGTAACGTAAATTACTATCGTTTGGCTATTTAATACAAGTCAGTGATAATTAATAGACCAGAGTGATACTAAACAGTAAAAGGTAGAAGAGACAGACTCCTCTGTAATAACGCTAAAGGACCGAAAAACTTATAAAACTGTGGTGTTACAACATAAGGACATAGATATCAGGTTTCTTTGGAACTATACGAAGAGAATCCATGTCTCGTGGGTTGTGTAACACAAGGATATTACTTGAACATTATTACAGAGGAGTAATATATATATTCGAAAGGGGTTTTTGTCTGCTTTTCTTTAACATTTTGTTTTTCAATTTCCTTATTTTGATCACCATGAATTTCATGAACTTTTCAGTCATTGTTGTATCACTTGAATTCACTGTGGAAATGGTCACTACGACAAGACACAGCGTTAACATAATTTTACATTATATGATATGAACCATAGAAACACAGGTAAACTAATACTAAACGTGAATTAATGTTATATTTTTATATCATGTGTGTTAATCTCAGTTTAGGATTTACATTTGAATCATTATTAAGTAACTACTTTGATGTCAAAGTTGATTATTAGCGCACATCTCACAGTGCTAAGATAACTATGTTATTTGACGTGAATAAAGAAAAGTAATTTGTTGCTATGAGTAAACATATTGATGTTACAGTACTCTGTCAAGAATAAGTCGGTGTCAATGTTGATTGTTCTATCACACGATAAAATGCAAATATTTTATTGTATGGCAGGAATGAATGGAGGGAAAGTTTTCTATATAAACTTAAATGAATGACTATGATATTATCACATATACTAAGTCAATTTTATGTCATTACAAGTTACAGCTTTTACGATAAGGATATTATTTTTTGAATAGGTACGACGTTTCGATTATTGGTAATGTTTTTTCTCGGGTACTTGCGAGTGATCGAAATGTCGCACTTGTTCTAGTCTGTAATATTCCCTATTGTAAAAGTTGTAAACTGTAATAATACGTAAATTCAATAATATTGCCTATATCTGTATCGGCCTAGGATACGAGTACCAGTTGTGTTGATATACTTCTCGACGCTTTTACCATTCAATGTTCTATGCTACTTTTACAGTACTTCACAGCTTCAATAAGTAAAGATTAGTAAAATATGTAAACAATTCATGAAAATAAAACAAATTAGGCGTAATGTGATACATAAAATGTAATTTTATGATCAATTTTGGATAAACAGGTTACTGACTATTCATATGAAATAAAAACTGGTTGTTGTTTTTTATATTATCGGGACGATTGTTTAATTTTGAATTTCGCGCAAAGCTACACGAAGGTTATCTGCGCTAGCCGTTCCTAATTTAGCAGTATAAAACTGGCGGGCAGGCAGCTAGTCATCACCACCCACTGTCAACTCTTGGGCTACTCTTTTACCAGCGAATAGTGGGATTTATCGTCACATTATAACGCCCCCACGGCTGAAAAGGCGAGTATGTTCGGGGATTCGAATCCACGACCCTTAGATTACGAGTCGAACTCTTTAACCCACCCGGCCATGCCAGGCTTATCGGGACGAATAAACCACGTCTATTTTAGTGGCAGAATGGATTGTTACAACACAATGCCAAAGTCATTTTATATTACGAGGTGAAAATTAATGTAAAGGTGAGTGCTATTAAACATTAAGTCATATTGTTACATAACGGAAGTCATTTTTAGCGAAGATTGATCATGCAGGTTTCAGTGTCAAAATAAGCTAATCTAGATCAATTTGTAGAGTTGATGCATAATAAAACACCTGAAGGTAAACTACGTAGTTCTTTGATGAAACTTTGTAGAATGACGGTAACTGCCCGTTGTGGAGACACAAGTGAAGAGGACGACGTTTCGAAGACGAAAGGCGGAAGACTTTCGAAACGTCGTCCTCTGCACTTGTGTCTCCACAACAGGCAGTTGCTGTCCATTCTACAAGTTTCATCATGAATACTCTGCCCAAACAATGTATCAAAGAATACATAGTTCGTTATTAATGTATATTGCTATAATATTAACAAAAACATTTTGTTAATGAAAAACGATGTAGGGATGTCAGTGCGAAAAATAATACAAATAAGGATATAGGAATGATACAACTGTGCATAAATCATCTGCGTATGACTTCCAGTATTAAAGTTTAATGTTACACTGTAAAATGCAGTTGTACAAAATGGTTGAGAAGTCTGCAAATGTGACCGATCTCTAATAGTTCTTTGTTTGTTTTGGAAACAAGCACAAAGCTACACAGTGGGCAATTTGTATTTTGTCCACTGCTGGTATCAAAACCCAATTGTTAATGGTGTGAGTCTGCAGACACACTGCAGGGCCTCTAATAGTCTGTAATATGACATGTTTTGTCTCAACTTGATTTTTCTTGTACATAAGTTGTAGGCTCTTAGTTACACTACTTTGATGCCTACCCTGACAAGACCATATAACGATATTACGATAAACAAATTACATATTAACATTGAGGAATATATACATTCGAAATGCAGTAGTATTAAAGTAAAGTATGTATTTCATAGTGAACATTAAATTTTGAAAGTAATGTCGGGATGGCCTTTGTGTAGCTGTATCATCCTTTATATTATTGTCAGCATGCATCTATTATTTTTGGAATCACGCCTACATCGTCTTACATTTACAAGATAGTTTTTGTTACTTGTTTTGTGACGTTTTTTCCCACACTGAAAATTGACGTATTCTGTGAATATATGTAATAAAATTTAATGTAATGTGTATTAATTATTTTTAAATCCTTTACTTCTTACGTAATATAAAGGTTAGCTCCCTAAAGACATCAATAGTGTAGTGTATAAAGTCATTTAATGTTAATCTCTTATTGACTGATAATTTATCTTTTACCACGTAATTGAGTCTTTTAAAGGGACACTATTTTTGTAAGGAAGCTAACTTCAAGAGGTAATGATCACATATTTTACACTAGAATTATGATTTTTAACTATTACTAGTTATTACGATTAAGTGATGGCATCGTGTACTGTCCAGAAATATAGAGTAGATTTAGGTTTAAACTGGTGACAGTGATAAAGTAGCTGTAGAGTTATTTTGATTGAAACAAGAAGAAAGATGAATGGTTTAGTGGGTTGATATCTTAGGGATGGTTACCTGTCATCTCTTTGGGCTTGTTGGTTATAGAAACAAATGGAACTGAGTGGCCATCATCTTTTAAAGTAAAACTTCCTGTCATTTTTTATTTTTAGCATGCATATTTGTACCTTGCCTATTGAGAACCTTGGCTGTTGTTACATATAGCATCCATTGACTCTATGATAAGTACATCTGTATCAAACTTTATTTTAGGCTAGAGTTTTAATTGTTTTATAAAGCCCTTGAGTCAATAAAAAATAACAAATAACTTGAATGTTTTGAGAAGGTGCACCTTTTTATTAGGAGTGAAAGGCAAATGTTTAGACATTGTGGATTGTTTCCAGAGGGAGTTTTAGTATTTGTGTTGAATCTATACTTTTCCATTGTGAATGTGAAGCTGAGTGGAATGAATTCATATTTTACAAAATTGAAAGTATTGTGCTGTAATTAAAATGCTTAACTTCACAAATTTACAGTGATATTCATTATTATTATTGGTTGTGATATTTAATTTTTAAGAATTTGTAAAAAAGAAACAGTAACCAACAATACATTCAGACAGTTCATTGTAGTTACTCGTAGAGACAATTTCATGCATATAAGTCTGTAACCCTTGATAATAAGGTGTCTGAATGTACCTTAGGCCCCTCAATTATAATCTTCATGCAGTTTTGAATAGTATCTTGCCCCATTTGATTTCCCAGCTTATTTAAAGTACTGTTCATGCCACTAAAAGAACACTGAAATCTTGTAGTTGAAACTAATGCGACCATTAGTCATTCAGTTATTATTTTAAGACTGTCATAATTGATGTTTGCTTTATGCAGGTAATGCATAGTATTTTTATCTTCATCTTTTTGCTTCTTTCCAATGTATTTGAAGAAGCTTAATTCAGCTCACACAGCATCAGTATATAGTCCATCAAAGAAGCTACTTCCTTTCTTCATATCATCACATGCAAAACTACACATTGACTTGAATGTTTGGAAGAAAGCATATTCATCAAGGAGGAAGTCCACTTGATCTTTGAATCAATGATCCATTTGTTCAGTGATAGTACCAACAAATGTTTTGATATTTTTACGAGACTTGCTGGCTCATTTTCAATAATCAGTAATGCATGAGAAGTCTTTGTTTAGAAGTATACAAGACCTAGAGCAATGAAGTTTTCTTTACTTAAGTTTATGCATTGAGTTCCTATGTTTCTGAAATGTACTACTGTTGAAGTAACAACCTGAAGAACTTTAGACAGGTTAAGGTTTTCTGTTTGGAAAATATTGCTGAGATTAGATACTGCACGTTCAAAAGTATAGGGTAACAAGAAAACTATATTTTTCCATTTCCAATCCAACAAAATACCTCCTGCTAATGATGTTAAATTTGCAACATATTTTTGTAGGTGCTTACAAACCATCATAATTGAGTAGTATCAAGTTAAGATGACAAGAACAGACTTGTTATTAATGAGCCAGCACACTTTGACTGATTTTGAAATTGTTAGTTCATGTTTTTTCAATTACCTCTGAACCTTATGCAATGTGCATTCATGGTTTGATGACTTGTGGAATAGTGAATATATATCTTTCATGGCATGAAAAACCTTCTTCAAAGACATTATTCTGTTTCTAGTGCTGGTTAAGGCTAAAGATAAAAGATGAGCCATATAGTGTACATGAGGAATTTTCCTTTCTGTATTCTGGGAAAGTCTCTTGTGCATATCTCTTTATTTGTTCTGAAAAATTGGTAGTAACATCAAAAGTATAAAAGATTATTTTCCTATAATTCAGGTTATCTTTTCATCTGCTCTCTGTTAAATTAAACTATAATAGTTGTGAAAGCAGTGCTTGCTAGATCAGTAATGCCTAGGAATTTTTGATTTACTTTACTGCATTTGGTCATATAGTGCATCAAAATTGACAAGTAGTTCACTTTGTTGGTATCTGATGATTCATCAGCCATTGTAGGGTAATATTTGTTATTGAGTTTTTAAGAGGTTACAAGTATCTGGAACTTCAGCAGTGCAGGTCAGCAGATCGCAAGCTGTAACTTTGGTTACATATATTAAACTATCACTCTGATTATCCACCCATTGTTTCAGAGAGTCATTTTGTAGCATAAGAAGATAAGAAATGTGATGTTTATACTTTATAGTGTGGGATTTCTTCTTTTGTTAAGTAGTAGACACCTCTCACAAATATAGCCATTGCTCCCCTGTTGTGACTATATTCCTGAATCAACTATTGAAGAAGGAAAGTAAGAACTGGCCTTTTAAGACTCTCCTTCTGAAGTCTGTGTATTGGATGGACATGAGCATTTTTCAGATTTAAAATGTTTGTCGAGCTTTCCAGTATTTACTGTTGTCTTTTAGAAATTTTGTAAACAGAGTTGTTATGGAAACACCACCTTTTCTATGTAGTGCATCTAAATCATTTTTCAAAAATTCTCAACAATACTTACAAAACGTCTTGTATGAAAAAAGCCATTCATATTTCTCTTCCTGTTTCTTCTGATATTTAATCAAAGTTGATGAAGAGGGTGAAAATTAATTGCAACAGCAGGGGTTGATGAATCAAATGTTATTAGTTCCAAGACTTCACTACTTAACTTCAATTTAAGCCAGAGACTCAGCATGAGTGTCATTACTTACTACCTGAAGTCTGGGTTTCTTTGTAACAAACTGTAGAATTGATTTCAGTGACATGCTTCAATGCAGAAAAGTTCAAATTACAAAGTTTAATCACAATGTTAAATAACAGACAGCCAAATAATATTTTTTTAACTTTTTTCACATGGTCTTATGAAGCATGAACCACTTTTCTAGAAATGTCCACATGTCTAATAGTGTCTACACACTTCCAAAAATTTTAAAATCTTTAATAAATCTGTGTTTAGCCGATATAGTCTAACTCTAATTCTAGATTACTTCTTTGCCTTCTGATACAAATTAGCTAGCTTTCAAATATACCTTTCTTCATGAAAGCACCAGAATTTTTTATTCCATTTATATAGTTGTTGGGTTTCAGGTGGTGAATGAAATAAAATTAAATTCTGACTCCTGGATCAGGGCTTTCATTCAAATTTAACATTTCTCTGTAAAAAAAAAAACCAAAAAACAAAAGATTTATATTTTTCAGGGGAATTTTCCTCAGTACACCCCATGAATTCAACATTGTTTTGGAATGTGATAATGATGAAGTCTAATGATTAGAAATTTCCTGTTTATTCAAATGTGATGTTGCATGGGGAATTTTCAACAGAGTACCTGCATTTTCTTTGATGTTACAAATCAGAGCACTGTTTGGTTAAATCAAGACTTAAGTCTTACATTTTGATATATCATTATTAAAATATCAGAAAAAATAAATCTTAATTAAAGAACAAAGAATTACAGTTGTATCTCAGATATAAATATAAGGCTTTATTTATTAATTAATTATATTTCAAAATTAGGTTTAAGAAACCAATATCAGAAAGCAGAGACAACAGTATTATTGATTTTTTTCTTAGGTCTATGAAGATGCTCTAGAGAATGACATAATCAGAGAAGAATCTGGTAATAAGTAAGTGATTAGACATATTAAACATTTTAATATATTGATTTTTTTGTGTTATTTTGTTTCTTTCATTTGTAAAATGCAGTTTTTTTATATTGTTTTTCACAATCAAAAATCTGTTTAGTAACAATAGTAAAACTCTTTTAAGCACAAAAGAGTATATTTATAAAGTGTTTGCACAAAAGCTAGACTATAAAAAATTGCTGAGTAACTTAATTTTTATTTTAATTAGAAAGTAAATGTGTTTAATGCTTGTTGAAGCTTTTAATAAGTGCCAAAAACTAGCCTTAAATATTTGGCCATATTTTCTCCATTATTATAAGCTAAAATAAGTGAAATAAATTATTTTAAAATGATTTCTTGGGAACACCTAGAGCTTTTAGCCAGAGAAAATTTTGAATTTCTACACGTCTTTGACTTTTTGTCGCATATTTTTTTAGATTTTTATTAAATTGTTAACTTCTGATATATGTGTGTTTTTAAATTATAAAACTGCTGTGTGAGGTGATTTGATACTTCTTTCAGTTTTTCTTGTATTTTTTCTATCTGTATTTTTTTATTATATTGATAACTAGTTGGTTATTATTATTGTTTTGTTTTGAAGCCTTCCCTTGACTCCAGATGAAGATTTAGAGAAGTTACTGAAAGAAACAACTGTTTTTATTGATTTGTTTTTTAGTAACAACTTTGGTAAAGCTTTAGAAGAAATCAACAAAAGGTAAATAAATAAGTTATTTCTTTTGTGCTTTTTCTCAATGAATTTCATTCTTGCTTTTAGTTTGTTACAATAAGAAGTCCAAGGTTTTATATTTATTTAACAACTATGAAATTTAATCTGTTATTATAAGGATAGTTCTGTTCTCATTTGTGACAGACTTTCCACATATGGTAATGTCTGTAGGTGTATTTTTTAACTAGATGGTTTTGCAATTTAAAAGTTTACATCTCAAAAATATTTCACTATACTGCAAAATCTGAAGTACTGCATTTCACTGAAATATATACAGTGCTATTATTTCTCAGTAATCTGTAGCATTTATTGAAGGTTACTTTATCATTATTCTTTTGAATGTAAAATATAATATAGAGTGAATTTAATATTGCCATTCATGTATTGAACATGAAACATTTGATTAATGTACTGCTCATATAGTAGTTAGTTAACAAGTCATTAAAGTATGAATCACAAGAAGTACTGCTATTTTTCTCTTTTTAATGTAACATGTAGCCAATATAAATGTTTCAGTTTGAAAATTTGTTTATACATTACAGTTTTCAAAAGTTCATGGTATAAAAATAATAATGCTTTACTTCTCTTGATACTTTAGTTTTCTTGTTTTTTTTTTTTTCAGGTCTAAAACAAGTATTTATCATGCTCTTTGTCATGGAGTATTTATGTTTATTCGAGCTTTCATGACTTTTGAAGCTGTAAGTAAAAACTTTTTCTTGTTTATCATAATTATTCTTGAAAATAAAACCATAAAATGTTCTTACCTACAACCTTTTGATGTTTACAAGGTATTATACTGAGAATTCAGAAATATTTTAAGTTTTTTACTATTCTCCAGATAATTCTAAAATATTTTCAGTAATATTAATTTGAATTTGGAGAAAGTGATTTTTCTTTACACTTTTACCATTTCTGTGTATTTAAAAAGAATATATATGTGTGTGTGTGTGTGTATATTGTTATAATTTTGCTGTATTATGTGGCAGGTTCTTCTGGATTATTTAGTAAAAATAATGCATGGTAAAGTCCATGTAACAAAAATGAGTTAATTTTTTTCCTTTTTAATGTTTGCTACAAGCACACTCACCTGTAGACCTAACTTTGCATACTAAACTTTACAACTCTAACTCTGAAAGTACTGTCAGTCTAATATATAATATATTTAAGTGCAACTTCCTGTATTCATAACAAACCTCACTTATTTACAGAAGCACTAACTGTCGGTGATCTGATTAAGTTTACCAAAAACTCGTTTTTTTTTTTACTATCCAATCTTGTGCTTATACTGAAGCTTCACTTCTACCAAGTCTATAAAATATCTAGATTCTGAGACAACTTTTGTAAATTTTCTAAATATAGTACCAAATTCATAATGACTATCAGCTCCCTCTAGCAAAAACTAAATTATTATGTTGAAAATATAGCTTACACCTATGTGTATATTTGTAATACCATGAAAGGATAATTTTATTTAGATATGTATTTAACTGCTTTGGTTTGTTTGGTTTTTCCACAAAGTTAGCTTACCATAATTTAACAATGTAAGACAAGAGGAAAGGCAGCTAATCATTACCATCTACTACCAATTTTTGGGTAACTCTTTTACCAATGAATAGTGATATTGACTATCATATTATAATGCTCCCACAGTTGAATGGGCAATCATGTTTGGTGTCACAAGGATTCAAACCTGTGACCCCAGATTATGAGTCAAGCACCCTAACTACCTGGCCATGCCAGCCCAACTGCTTTGAATGTTTACAAAAATAATAAAATGCTAGAATTATAAATATCTTTAAGAGAGATTTAAAAAAAATTTAAATTTTATATTAAGGAATAGAGCTGTCAAAATTGGTTAGCATCAGTTTCTAAAAATTTGATGTCTGATAGTTTCATTTGAACAGAAATGTTTTCTTATGATTTGGTAGTCAATAATTTTCAGTGAATTGGAACTTGTAAAATACACGTTAGTGGTTTTACGAAGCTGTAGTAGCAGAAAAATGAAAGTAATAATGGACTTTTTCATGTCCAAGCAAAAACATGTGGTTTATTTTTTCTGAATAATTTTCTTTTCATCAAATTCTTATAACAAGTTTGTCAACTAATTTTTTATACTATGGTTTATATCAACAAAGTGTTATTTTGTTCTTTATTTATAATGATTTATTTTGAAAGTTTTGTGTTTTGGCATGTATTATGGCTATATGTGTAGTTTGTGTTATTTGTTTTTTCAGAATGTTGTGTTTGGTAGTTGTTGCTTGCAGGTATATTTTTTACATGGTTGAAAGGTAATTTTTGTGTTTATTGATAAATTTCTTTGCCTTTTCACTTTTAGGGAGATATAAATGTTGCCATGGAAACCATCAAAGAAGCATTAGCAGTATGTCAGAGATACAGAAAAAAGTTCTCAGCTTTTTATCGTATCTTAGGTTGGTCTGGTGACAGTAGTTACACAGACTGTAAGTAGAAGGTTTTGCTGAATTTTAAATCATGAAAAGAGCAAAAAAATTACATAAAATTCAATTCCACAGTAAAAATTTAGCAGATTTACCTTTCATTCTCAATGATGAAGTTATTAATTAACAAAAAATAATTAATAATTGTACCTGTAAAATGACCTTTTATACCACTGGAATCTATAATATAAAAAATTCAAATAGAATTGTTTTACCTGATAATCTGAGACATTGCTTTAAACTTGTGATGAGGTGAGATAAAATGTAACCCTAATAATATACTTTAGTTTAAAATCTGTTCCAATTAATTTATATTGTATTGATAATTGAAATCAAAACTTTAAATAACCAAATATTAAAAATCAAGTGTGAACTTGTATATTTGCTTATTAAAGTAAAGGAAAGATTTTGTATCGATATTGGTTTCAAGACTGACAGATGCATACCTATTATGACACAAAGCAAAGGTTGTCAAGGCAATATATCATTTGTCAGTTTATCTTGTTTTCTGTTTAGACCTGGTTTTGGTTGGAATTGTGCATATACACCACTGGCCAAAATCTTAAGGCCAATGAACATAAAAAAAAAATATGCATTTTGCATTGTTAGACTCAACCACTTATTTGAGTAGAGCTTTGAAAGATGAAAATAAGAAAAGGGAAAATAAAAATAAAAAATTTTTTTAGCATTTAATAGGGAAAATGTGAATACAATGAAATTAGCCTAAATACTAGCTGATCAAAAGTTTAAGACCATACTGAAATGAAGCATTAATTGGTAAACATGTAACAAAATTTAGTCATTTGTGTTCAAGCATTAGCATTGTCAACATCTCCCACTGACATCTCCTGTGTTACATTGGGTAAAAACGTGGCAAATGCTAAAAAGTTGACAGAGTTTGAACGTGACAATTTGCTCACTGGTTGTTGATAAGTGGCAGACAGCAGATATGTTTAGTAATCATAGTGATCTTATTATAGCTGAGTTACAACTTATGGTGTATGGTTGCCTTGAAATAAACAGTGCAAATTCAATATGTAATAGTACTGTAGACATTTTCATATGTTGTTTGGTGTATAATAATTTAGTATTTTGAATATAGGAGATTTATATATTTGTAACTGCAGCTCTGCACTCCTACTTTTGTGACCAAAAACTATAATTGTGTGGGAACCCCACTGTAAGCTGTTGGTTGTCATGTTGTTTTTTTACAAGTACAATCTTCAGTGTTTTGCTTATGTTTATACTGAATTGTTTATTAATTTTTAAATTTTAGAAAATTGTTAAAATATTAAAACTGAATCTGTGTGGTTTTCTCAGTCATTTCTTTGTTTATTATCATGTTATCTGATCAGATTTCTCAAAAATGTTTATAGCAAAAGGGAATTAAACAAAAGAATTTAGAATCTAATATCTTAAACACATAGTTTTGTAATTGACAATCCTTAATTTTCTTGTAATTAACAAAGGTTTTTTTTCTGTGCCATCTTTTAATTCTCAAGTTTCTGATGAGAGAAATTTTTGCCTGTCACGTATTTGTGATAAACATATTTGAAGGAATACAACTTATTTATGTAGTTCTTGTGCCTGTCACATATTTGTGATAAACATATTTGAAGGAATACAACTTATTTATGTAGTTCTTGTGCCAACCAAACCAAGAAACTATTAAAAGTATATTTACAGCAAATATTATCTTTTTCCACAAATTTTATTTTGCTAAAGATATTTTCTCTGAAATTCTGGTGTAAAGAAGAACAGATAGTTTGGTTTAGAAAAACATTTTCATAAGTCCACCTTTGCTTATTTATCAATATAATGACTCTTCAGTTGTATCATATTTAAACATGTGCAATTTATGTCCATTAAATTTTTTTTGGATATCATTGTGACTTCTGTATAAAAGATCGTACATTTATGTTTTACCTCTTTGAGTTACTTTAGTCAGTCTGAAAAGGCATGTCACGAGATCTGTAGCTGTAGGGTGCTTCATCTAAATAGCTGTTTTAATATAGTTATAAACATGAATAATGTGCTGTTCTAGATAAAAGAAAGTCAAAACATTAAAATAGCTATTAAATTTTATGTTACAGCATAACACAAATGGTATTAAGGACTTTTAACATAAAGTTTTATTGATCAAAGACAACATTGTTGGTAGACAATGAACTTAAAATACAGTTTCACTGTATTAACAATACAAGTTAAATATGTATGTATGTAAAGATAATTCCTTGTTTACAGTTTTAGAAAATTATTAAAAAAAATGGATGATGCATATGTAGAATGAGAATGGTTACAGCCATGCTTAAAGGTGACATAAGTACACAAATTTGGAGTCTTTTTATGAGCATTAAAGAGCTTTTGGTGGAATCCAAATAACACCACAAAGTATAACAATATGGTGCTATATATAATCTATAAATACAAAAGGCAAATCCTGACCTTTGGTCTTTTGTGTTTTTTTTCTATGATATACAGATTCAAAGATATTTTGGGGACTCAGGGTTATGTCTGAAACAATATTGAACTGAAGTGAAATTAAAATGCACTCCTGTTCTGTAGTATATTTTAATCCCACATCATTATGTTATTACCCAAATAGCAAGTAGCATTTTTGGGCCAATGTGTACTGTTACATTTAGTTAACTTTTAGTTTTTTTGCTCATTTGCCAAATGTGAGGTATATACTCAAATAAATATTTGCAGCTGTAAATATGCTGAACAGTTTTCTTTTTCAAAGTGGAAAATGGGTTCTATAGTAGAATACCATTTCTTTTTTTTCACATTTATCTACAGAATAATAATTAACATTTCATTTTTCTTGCTGAACAGCTGCTGTTCTGCTTCTACTTGTGGAATATAGTTTTGTTTTTTTAAATAACCAAATACCCTTATCATTTGATATTAAACTGCCAGTATTTTATTAAACTAAATAAAAATTTAAATGAAACTCACTGTAAGTATAATGTTACTAGCCCATGTGATCATGATAATTGTTTTTCTGTTAATTGCTATGGCTGCTAGCCTGTTGATCTTTTCAGGAAGGTCATTAATCAAGTAACTTACATGAATGTTTTCTGGGTTTGATGACTTCTGTGCTACTTTGTCTGATTATGCTACCAGTGAGGTGGATGAAGAAAGCTTCATTTATCACTTTTTTTTTTTCTTGTGTGTAGTTCATATCCCTGTATTTTGGTGTTATTCCAATTTACTGGGTAGTCTTATTCTCTTCCATAACCGGCTGTAGCTGATAGATCAGTATTACAGAGACTTGTGTATGTATTAGTCCATTTAATTTTAACTTTTATTGGTCGTTTTGTTTTCTCCAAAGTATTAAGAGTTCATAAGAGATGTTGTAAATGGTATTTTTGCATTTTGTGTCTAGTGAGTATTAATTGTTGTTGCTTTATGTTGTGACTTCTGAAAAAACTGTTCTGACTTTGTGCTACTTAATCTCAGTGTGATTTAAAGAAAACATATACAGTCATGTGAAAAAGTTAGGACACCCTATGAGAGCCTTTGTATTTTTGTAACATTTTTGGATATATAGATATTAATCTCAATTTTAACAATACTGAGAGATTATAGGAATATAACTAAACAATTAAACCTGAAGAAAAGACTTTTCAAGATCTTCTGTTAATGTAATGCTACAAAAATGTATATTCTAACTGAGGAAAAAGTTAGGACACCCTACCCCCTAATAGCTAGTGTTGTCCCATTTGGCTGAAATAACTACAGTGAGACACTTTTTATAGCCATCTATCAGTCTCTGACATCGGTCTGAAGAAAGTTTGCCCCATTCCTCAATGCAGAATTCTTTCAACTGTGAGATGTTTGAGGGGTTTCTTGCATGTACAGCCTGTTTCAAGTCACCCCACAGCATCTCAATGAGATTAAGATCTGGGCTTTGACTTGGCCATTCCAGGACTCTCCAGTTCTTAGTTTTCAGCCAGTTCTTGGTGGATTTATTGGTATGTTTTGGGTCATTGTCGTGTTGCAGGGTCCAGTTCCATTTCAGCTTTAATTTTCTTACAGATGGACTAACATGTTCCTCAAGCACCCTCTGATACACAGTAGAATTCATGGTGGATTCTATGATTGTGAGCTGTCCAGGTCCTGCTGCAGCAAAGCAGCTCCAATCCATGACACTTCCACATCCATCCTTCAAGTTGGTATGAGGTTCTTTTCCTGGAATGCTGTATTTGGTTTACGCCAAACATGTCCTCTGTTCTTGTGTCCAGATAATTCAGTTTTGGACTCATCTGTCCAAACAACATTATTCCAGAAGTCCTGGTCTTTGTCTACATTCTCTCTGGCAAACTTCAGTCTGGCCTTGATGTTTCTCTTAGAGAGCAAAGGTTTCCTCCTTCCACATCTCCCATGCAAGTTAAACTTGTGCAGTCTCTTACTGATTGTAGAGGCATGCACTTTCACATCAACAGTAGCCAGAGCCTGCTGTAGGTACCGTAATGACATGTTAGGGTGTTTGGAGACCTCTTTTAGCATCTGGCGGTCTGCTCTCGGGATGAACTTGCTTGGACGACAAGACTTGGGCATGTTGGCAGTTGTTTTGAAAGCCCTCCACTTGTTGACTATTTTCCAGACAGTGGAAAGGCTGATTTCAAAATCTTTTGGGATCTTTTTTAAATCCCTTACCAGACTCATAAGCTGCTACAATTTTCTTTCTGAAGGCCTCAGACAGCTCTTTTGCTCTCACCCTAGTGCTCACTCTCACTTCAACAGTCAGGAGCACACCAAACTAAATGTCTGAGGTTTAAATATGGCAAGCCTCATTCAAAATGTTGAGTAACAATCTTCTAATCATGTGCACCTGGTATGATACATCTGTGTGTGAGTTGAGCCATTTTAAGTGGGAATAAATGTGGGGGTGTCCTAACTTTTTCCTCAGTTGGAATATGCATTTTTGTAGAATTACATTTACAGAAGATGTTAAAAAGTCTTTTCTTCAGTTATAATTGTTTAGTTATATTCCTATAATCTCTTAGTATTGTTAAAATTGAGATTAAATATCTATACACAGGCTTTCATAGGGTGTCCTAACTTTTTTCACATGACTGTAACTAACCAGCCACATACAAGATATCATGATGTTGTGGAACATTTATTTTATGGATTTATGGAATTGTGACTATGTTTTATTTTGATACACAGCATCATCAATAATTCTATGGATTTATGGAATTATCTTTACAGACAGTATTCCATGTTTAACCCACATCATCATAGATTAGTTTTGCAGTGTATTGAACTAATCGGAAATAAATATGGATGCATACTTTGTTCTGATGAGGAAACAATGAGTTGGCCCAGTGAACAATTGATCTGCAAATTGGTATTGAGTCAACACTGTTTTCCAACCTTGAGCTGACATAACTGGCAGTATTGAGCCAGTATTGGTCTAACCTTGGTCTAAAATTTGACCAGCATACCTTTACAAACTTCAATAATATATCGACAACCAATTATCAGCTAACATTAACTTTTATTTGACCTGTTATCTGGGAAGTTTGTGATTTATTGTTTGATATACTTATTAAGTGTTATGATTTTGTAATGTTGTTTGAGTAGTGAAGACATATTTTTGAAATTCCCTAAAAATTTTTCCTTCATTCATTTTCACTTAAAATAGTTGTTTTATTGTTTTTGTAATTTTACATAATTTTTTTTTTTTTTTTTTTGTAGTGGAAGCTCATGCAGAACTAACATATGCAGAATGTTTGTTGCTGAATGCTCTCTTAACCTTTATATCTGATCAAAGTCTCTTCACCTTTATTAGAGGAGGACTTAAGATCAGATCATGTTACCAGTCCTACAAGTAAGATTATTATTATTATTTTTGTAGCCAGAAAAATCTGTAGCAAATATAGAATATATAGCAAATAAATATAGAACAAAAACAAGTTTTCGCTGTATTCTAAACATTATTTGCAACTGTTTAAACTTACAGTAGTTGGTTGACAGGTGTCATCGGTAAGAAAGTTTGTCCATGATTGAAAGATGTAAAGTTCCAAATGAGTAAGGCAAACACTGTCTTAACTAACACATTCCCAGAGTAACCTTTTGTACAATTGCAAGTAGGTCTAAATTTAATGTAAAACTTATATCAGAGCTCTAGTTTTTCGAGGAAAAAGTTTTTGATGTTTATAGTTCTGTAAATCAGTTTTAATTATATACAGTAACAGCTTCAACTTGAGTAATATTTGAGTTACAGTGAGCTTGATATTAGATGTTTTTGTTTAAAGTGTTCAGTAATTTCTGATAGGCACAAAATAAGTCAGTTCTTAAGTTGTATCTGTGTTCATTCCTTAGTTTTCAGTAAAATATTAACAGACAGAAATTGAATTTCTTTTCATTCAACCATTTAACTGTTAGGCTATCATTGCTATCATCATGTTTTGTTCCAAAAATAAAACTTGTGGATGAAACTTCTTGAAATTTGAGAAGAATCTTTTTAAAAGTATGTAATTTCAAAAAAATAAAATATTTAATTTTGATTTCTTCAAGTATTTTATGAAAAATTTGTTATTTAATGTAGTTATTTGTACTCAGATTCTGAATAGTTCTCCTGCAAGGTCACTTTTGTTTTGGGTATAAAAATAGATTTTATTAACTTACAATAAATTTCATGTTTCATTTGCATAATCTCTAGAACTTCCTAAATGATTATCAAAAGTTTTTGAGGTGAATGTTAATATTTTATTTCCCATTTCTTCTTCTGTGTACAATGCAATAAAATGTTTAAAATTAAGAAATGAAATTATGTACTTTTCTTGGTAGAATTCTATTAAAGTTCTTTCTTTGAGTTGTATGTGTAATTTTACATTGTTAGCTTTTCACTGATAGTTTAGTTTTAATGTTTTAATTTATTTTCTTATTCTTTACCATTTATTCTTTATGTTGAAACACATCAATAGGTACCCAAAGAGGCTAATGTTTAAAAGTATTTATTTAGTAATTGTTCAGGAAAATTAAAAACTATTCTGTATGTATTATCTGCATATAATGCTAATAATTTTATATCTTTTGGAATAATTATTGATGCATATTTGTATAATAAATAGTAAAGCTTCCAATGCCTTTGTTATAAAATCCTTTTTCAACTTATTAATATTTTACATTTTATGTAATACTAAGTTTGAAACCTGTTGTTGTAATGAAACTTGTTTTTCCAATTATTACTTAGTCATTTTGCCAAAACTGTAATTGAGAGACAGAAAAACAGTGTTCTTCTGATGTCTTCATTAATCGTATGAATTATCCATTGAAGAAGGATTTAAAAATTCTGGTATAATAGTCTTTTTTTTCCTTTTTCTCCCAGAACTTGTTTACATATTTTAGATACTCATAAATTTCAAACTGAAACAGCATTAAGAGACTTTGAAAGTGGAGTTCATGTTGGTTTGGGAGCATTTAATCTGGTAAGTACTTTTTTTTTCTTTTCCTGTTTCTAAAGTGTGGTTTTATAGAAGAGTAAAGGTATCTGATTCAAGAACAAGCAATGCATAATTTTGTAGATATTGTATTATAATTTTGTGATCAAATTTATTAAAATCAAAAGTTTTTAAACCTTGGTTTTTAAACGTTTTTGAAACCAAGAGAATGTTTAAGAAAACAGATGCAACATTATTGGTGTCTGTTATTAATAAAATTCCCTTTAGGGCCTGGCTTTTTTAAGTGTCCAATTTGATGTCCCCAAAGTTCTGGGACAAATTTCTCTGAGTATGTACTTACACAAACATATAATAATTTCTAAATGATAGACAATGGACAGAGATTTCCAATCATACGTAATATGTTGAGTTTGTGTTAAGTTTTTCCAGCAAACCAAGGAAACAAAGACTAGTGGAATGTTAAAAGTAGCATATCACCAGCAGAAAAATTTCAAAGCAATAACACAAACACAAATTGTAAATATGACTCAAGCCTTTATTGTGATTAACTGGTAAATTTTTGTGTTTTGAAAATTTATTAGTGGATTGAACCATTACTTTTTCACATATAAAATATCCAAAATAATATGTTGCTATAACGATGTGTTCTTTCTTATGTTTGTTTATTTTCAAGATAATAATAAAAAAAATTATAATCTAAAGCCAATTGAGGAAGTATATAATTTGATTTGATCATATCCCAAACACAGGGTATCAAGAAATATTTTGGGTATGTCAGTTTGGAATTTGTAATAAATTAGTTTTTAAGCACATAATTTTCTTTGTATACAAGTCTAGTGTAGATCCTCAAATTTAGACATTTTGTTATATTGTTATACATAAGAGCCAAGATCTTTGTTGTTATCAATAATTGAAAGAGTTAAAGTAAATTGTATTCTTCAGTAAAAATCACTGAATGTGAAGTTGCATGAACTCTTTTATATGTTCTTCTTTACTTCAGGTTTTATTCAGAGGGGAATATTTAGAGTGCATAATGCTTTTTCCACTGCATGCAGATGATTAGGATAAGTTGGATTTGAAATGTATTAGTCACAAATCAACTCGTTTTCCTACAAGAACAGTCTTGAATTGTAGGATTACAGAACAAGTGTGTATATCTCTCCAAATGTATAACTAACATTCAAATAATAGTGGTAATTTTAGGTTTAAGTGACTGATAAATTACAAAGCCAAATCTGTGAGTAATAATTAGAGGACTATTTATAAAAAAACATGTAACTAGAGACACAGTGAAATGCACTTAAAGAGGTTCACCATTTTAATTCTACTTATATATATTTTGGACTTCTTAATATAATGCCACGTTATAATTAAAGCTTACATTTATGATATATGAAAGTAGTCAAACACAAAATAACTATTCTTATTAGCCTGTTATAGCTGGGTTTACTGTAGAGGTGTAAGTAAGATCACATTAATTTCTACACCTGTCTTTGTTAAAATACAGAGGTAGTATGCATTTCAATGAGAGGTTTCATATTTGTATTTTCAGAATGGATGGTTAAGAAAGTCAGCAGCTGAAATATTATTGCAGAAAAAGGCAGCAGAAGGGAAAACCTTCTCACAGTTTTTTTTTTTTCTGCCTTTTTATTCTAAGTAAAATATAATCTGGAAAAGGCAAACACATGTGAAAAACAGTAGTCATCTCCATCAAGGTGGAAAAATATAACAATGTAGTTCAAGTGCTAGATGTTTGGCACAAGGGTTTTCAGTAGTAATAATTTCAAGAAGTCTATAAATCATACTTATAAGAGAAGGTTTTGTTTTTTTAACATTTTCTAGTTGAAAAATGGATGCTTAAGAAAGCTTGACCTATAAATATATTGTAGAATATGAAAATGTTTCAATAGTTTACTAGTTTAATTATATTTTGACTTTCAAACTGCAGTGTGAAGAGAACTTGTAAAAAGATTTAACTTCTTACTTTTATTGGAGTTGTTGATGAATAAATATATTTTAGAAGTGACACTCAACTTTCTGCAACACAAAGAGCTATTGCCTTGCATACACTGCTGTGTAATTTTTCGTGTATGCTATAAGCCTTGAACAAAGTTATCATCCCTCAATGTGTAACCATATCTTGTGCCAGCTTTTGATATAATCACTATTAGACTATAGCCCTCCACAAACAGGAGTGAAGCACATCCTCTATATGAACATAGGGTCTATCTTTCATTAAAACTGAATTTCAGAATTGTCATTAAAACATTTATTTGTTATTTTCTTCAATTTTGGTACTTTTGTGGACATATTCCCTTACCTGTTCCCATTATTTAATCTAAAATATAGATTTCATCCATTACTCTTCCAGGTGATCATTAGGCTTATGCACCATTACCATTTCTGGCTCAGTTTCTTTCTAACTGATAACAAAACAAACAAAAAAGTAGAAAACTTCATCTATTTAATTTAGGAATAGGCCACCACAACATCAGCTTTTGTGGATTAACTGGATTATGCATTCATGTCTCGTGTTTCTTACATTCCTAAATTTGATAGCACTTTTTTACTGAAGTCATCCAGTACTGTAATGGCAGCTGCAGACCTTGTAAAGTCAGTGGTATTATTCCCATTGTGCATCACATAATTTGTTCAGTTCTGATCTATGATCCAAGATTTTTGACCTCTTATTTTTGTTATTTCAGCTAAGCCTCCTTCATGTAATGAGTGCCTTAGCACTGTTATTTGCATGCTTGTTTTTGCTTCTTATTCTCTCTTTCTAATATGGATTAAGGAGTCCAACTTTCATCCTTCTGTGATTGGATTCCATATCTATGTGCCTCTTGCTTTCACTTTCTCCTACACTTTTTCCTGAATCTCAGGCTCTTTTATTGCATGAGCCTTCTTTACCTGATTCTTTTTTTTTTCTTTCTGTTTTCTCTCTCTACAATTATTCATCTTCATTTCTACCTTCATGTTGTTTATTCTCATAATTCATTTTCATTTCAAGGCTTTTCATCATGACCCTATTAAGTTTTCTTTGGCAACTTATACATATCAATTTTCAATCCTGTCCTTGGTTGTCTTTCATTTTGTCTCAATGACCTTGGTTTCCTTGTTTCATAGGTGTTCTTTGCCTTACCTTCTGCATTTTACATCCCTCATTACTCCATGTTTTCTTTGTGATGCATTTTTTTTAAGGGGAATATTTCTTAGATATTGGCATCTTGTGTTGATGCAGCTCTTCAGCAGTTGTCTGTGATAACTTTGGTTTCTTGTCCTTGCTCTTATGGCTTCTACCAGTTTTCTCTTTGTATATGGCCACCTCTCTTTATTTTCTTGTTGCTATGAATGCTTCTCCCATCTCTGAGAGTTAGCTGTCACAGTTATTGGAGGTAATTAGTTTCTGTAGTCATCCTTCAACTCCATTCATGTAGGTGGACTCTCTTGCTTCCCTAGTCCCAAGTTTCTGGAAAGACATTTTGGAGAATTTCTCATTTGGCAGTGTGATTTCAATGGGTGAGATCAAGTGAATACACCCCTGGATTGGGAGGTGTTATTTGTTATTGTAGTACAAGACAGTTCACTGTGTTATAAACCAAATCATTCCTGGTAGCTAGGTAATGTGGAATGAGTCTTTGGCTCACCTCAGAACACAATTCTGAGATACTATCCTAAGCATTTGATTTTTGGAATTTTTTCATGTATTTTTCCAGTATGGAATGGTGTAACATATAACTCTAGCCACACTACATATCCATGTCCAGTTGTTTAACAAAGTGAATACACACCTTTTTTTGGATGTGGGGCTGAAGCGTGACTTTGTGTTGTAGTACAGAGCACTTCATCACATTATAAACCAAGCCATTCCTGGTGGTTAGATAATGTTGAATGGGTTTTAAACACTCCTTGAGACACACATCTTGGATGCAATTTCCCTCACTGTGTTATCAACCAAACCATTCCTGGAGATTAGATAATGTTGAATGGGTTTTTATCTTATCTTGGGATACACATCTGGGATGCTACTCCCTGTATCCAGTTTTTGTGATTTCTCACATATTTCTTCATATGGAATGGTCTGATGTATGACCCCAGGTACACTACACACCCAAACCCAACTGTTTGGTTGTGAAATACTGAATAGTTCAGCAGTATTCCAAAAATTGAGAGGTTTAATTCAATTTGCACCTTGATCATTGTGTGTTATTTAATTATACTAGTTTTAGAGGATTCCTCTCCTCATTAGTAATTCTTTCTGAAAGAAAGCCTTTGGTGCAATGCAGATTATACATTAATACAGTCTGAATTATCCAGTCTTCCACCTTTTATGTGGCATTATTGTGCATGTATCAAGAGAATATACATTGAATTTGTTTTCCTGCTTTAAGTCTTATTGAATTTAATTAAGTTAGAGTCATTCAAAAAAATGCTGCATCATGTTATGTACAAGAATTAAACATCTTGTGAAATATTTACAATATATTTTTTGAGTGTTATTACAATACTTTATTCTGTTTTATTAACACTAGGAGGTAAAAAAAACAACTGTAAATTGTTGAAAATCATCAAATGATTATTCTTTTCTGACAGTTGATTTCTCAGCTTCCAAAACGGGTGATGAGGGTTTTGGAATTTGTTGGTTTTTCTGGAGACAGAGTAAGTATGAACAAACTAGAGATAAATTAAATCAACAAAATAATAAATTAGTGCTTAGAACATGAGATTTTGGAGACGGTATTGTTAAAAAAGTTACAGTGACAATTGAAATCAATATTAACAGGTTGAGTCTCTCATGATTAAATTGATCATAATTATGATTTTTATTTTAATTCTGACTTTTAAAATATGTCTACTTACATCTTTGTAAAAAACCCATGAAAAGAAAAAGGGTATCATAGGCCAAGTAGTTCATTGATTGTTTTATTGCTGTGTTCTAGAATTAATGAATAATTAACATAATAAAATATATTATGCAGTTGCAGATTACATAACTACAAAACTTTCTTTTTTGTGATTTATTGCATAGATTTGTATTAAATTGAAAGGTTATAGTGAAAGAGACAGAAAATGTGCACTTCTTTAGTATTAGTTAACATGTGTTAACATTATTGTTTTTAATGATCTCTTATATCATCTTAACAACTGAAAAGTTTATGGTGAAAAAGGTTATTTTTTCTAGAATTCTTTATTTCGTTTCTGTTGCAGTAAGTGGCTTTAACTATTTCATCTTGTTAATGTTTGGATGGTTATTCAGGTTTTAAGAATACAGAGTGTGGTTTGTTGTATTCATATAAAAATTTTAATTTTCACTGTATAAAAAAAAATGGAGTGTGATAACCTGATTCAAATCTCTGTATTTCAGTTGTTTTAATGTAAACTAGAAATATAGATATGCTGTTTTTCTATGGGTCACAAAAATTGTTTAAATATATTAAAAAGGACTGTCAAATTGTACAAAATAATAGATGAACAGAGCTTTGTTAAACTCTTTATAAATTATGTGAAGCTAAGCTGACTGTTTGTTAAGATCATGAATACTTTATTTAAACTTGAGACATTAGATAGGTTTGTTTTTTGTGATTTTTAAGATGGTCTGTAAATAAACAATATAAAAGTTGTCTCTGAGTTGGTTATTTCATTTTATGATGATTTTTTAAAAAGATAGTCTGTAAATAAAGAGGATAAAGGTTGGCTTTGGATTGGTTGTTTTACCAATTATATGTAAATTAATTCTAAATCTCAGTACAAAATAAGTACAATTATCAAAGCATTGGGTAGAAGATGAGCTCACTGTGTTTTACTGCTGTCTGTTGCTGCTATCACATTATTGCAGATTTGAAGATTTGAATTTTTACAGTAACCAGAAAGGTTTTAGAAAGTATGATATTTTTAATCACTAAATACTTTTAATGAACTGTGTAAAATCATTGACATAAACTTTAAGTTGCAGTACTGATATTTTATGATAGAAATCTACAAATAAAGAAATATTTTCTTTAAAGGCCAAAATTGATACTTTGTTTATGAATGTTCTATATGAAATAACAGGTAAATAGTATATTAGATGTGGTTGGTATAATTACATTCATGAGATATTCTGTTGTTTCTTACAGTGGTATGCCAGATTTTCACCATTTTATAACTGATATAGAGCTCAATTAACATAAATTTCTTCATTTGTTTCCAAATTTTTCCAGACCCTTTTCTTTTAACTAGTTTTACCACAAATTAAAAGAAAACTTTGGGTATTATATACACATATTTTCTGTATTACATTATCTTAAGTAAATATTTTTTTTTCTTATCTTATGTTAGAAAATGCTCTTTATTAAACTTGGAAATTAGTTAAAGATATAATATTTCTGATTTTCAGTTACATTTATTGAATCACTGTATGATAGTATTTTACAGTGGCTTTTTATTAGAAAATTTCTAGGAGTTGAATTGTTCAAATTTTGCTTACACTTTTTTTTTTGGAAATTGTAGAATTAAAAAAGATAAAATATTGGAGGATTAATATAATTGAAACAGGAAATGAGAATTAATATTTTCAAGAAGTAGAACTGATTTTTCAAAATTTTATCTGCTTGTGTTCAATTCTGTAATTAAATAATTTATGATAAAATAAACATAAATTTAATTATATTTAATTGTGCTTGTTTACTAACAATAAAGGTTATGTATATTTAATTGTAGTTAATGCTGGTTGGAGGTGTGTTTAATGAAATTTATTACTGTTATTTTGTTGATTACATCCTAGTGGTTGTGCAGCTGTTAAGAAAAGAATTTTATAGGGTTTCTAGAAGTAGTGCATACAAGTTAAACATAAATATTAAGAAAAGGAGTTTTTAAAGCTCTTATAGATTTGTAAATAATTTTCTCCATATATATTTCCATTTTTGTGTAAAAATTTAACTAAAAGAACAATACAAATGTAGACTTGGCAACATGTGGCTGCAGTAAGGTAAAAACATCTCTTGTTACCTGTTACTGTAATTTCTTTTATTGTTTTACACTTTTATTGAGTGAGAGATCTTTTTTGTTTTAATGACCAGTGAATAAATGTTGTGTTTATGTGTGACAAAATGTTTTTACTATAACATCATTTTCTAATTTAATCTCATCTCAGAGGTTGCTGTACATATTATGCTGTACAGCTGCTATTCAAATTTTATGGCACAGTGAAATTTTCTAAACTCGGATAGAGTAGGATGATTTTAAGCTAATTATTAGAGCTTTAGGACTCAGATACTTAGAAAAAAATCATATTTGACCCTGCGTTTTACTTGTATATATGTAACTTCTTCAAAAGTTAGGAAAGACTGAACTGTAGATAATAAAAAATCTATCTAAATCTAATCTGTTTAAGTTTCTGTTAAGCCAGAGTATTGTATAAGATAGCATTCAAAATAAATAAGAATTTTAGATGGTGAACTTTTCTGGTAAAATAGAAAATTGTTAGAGCTCATAAGAAGAGATATATTAATTACTATCATTTTTATGCTTTCTAGGAATTTGGCCAGAAAGAATTAGAAAAAGGCTGTGATCTTATAGATGGATTACGATCACCATTAAGTGTTATCCTGTTGACTGGTTTTCACTCTTACGTTACTTACACCCTTGGTAAAAAAAACAGTTTAGTAACAGTAAGGTTCAAGACAAGTAATAAGTTTTAAATAATAAATAATATCATTCACAATAGTAAGACAATGTTTTAAATGAGTAGCTTTTAATATCATTAATGATCTTATTCAGTGTTAAGTTATTAGTTTGTAGTAATATTTTGTGTAAATACTAACTTTCACTATAATTACTGTTTTAATAAATAAATATTTAGAAATTATGAAAAATTTGGTTATTATTAATTGTAAGTTAACCCTTTCACTACAGGTATGGTATAATATACACGTGTTTGTCTATGCATTTGCACACGTAAAGTTTTTGTACTATAACTTTTCATACAGCATGTGTATCTTCACAAAATTTGATTGACTTTTAGTAAAGATTACAACTATTTTGTATACAAAAAAGTAAAATTTTTAATGGAATATTTTTACTGAAGATTTGTTTGTGAAAATAGACTGTTTTATTACTAGTCTGAGTGCAAAGTGACTTCATGTTATGATTAAGAAAACTATTCTTCATCCTAAAAATCTAAAATATTATTTGCATAAATTGAAAACCTTCTGAATACATTTCAAACATTTGTTTTCAGTAAGACTTTATATTTTATGTTATTTTCTGTCCTTTAACTATGTGGGGTCTGTCACTTGATCCACTTTGTAAACTTCAAAAAAAATCAGGAAACATAAATTATGCATTTTTCATGCTAGAATTACTACATATTACAATATAAAAATATAAATATTTAGTCTATGTAGCTTAAGTCTCATAACACTGTATATTTACATATGTGTTTAATAGCTTTTTATTATATTGTCCTTCCAGTTATACTTAGCTAACATTACGTATCTTGCATTGACACGGTGCATGTGCAATTATGTTATTTCTCTGTCTTGGCTGTGTTTTAGTAGACTAGTATTTTGTAATATATAGTCACATTTCAATTATTATACATTATTACAATTAAAAATAAGTTATTGAACCTATTTTACTTAAAATATAGAACACTAAATCAAGAAGTAAAGCAAACAATTATTTCTTCTTGCTACGACCTTTGTACTCTCTTGCTGCTGCACGTAAGTTGCTAAACCTTTTAAAATTTTACATGTGGAATATCAAACAATTTTTTTTTAAGTTTTTATATATAGAGTTGAATAACTAAAAAATCATAAATAACTATAATGATACCATAAAATTCCACTATCATTTATTAAGTTTAGTAACTAAGATTTATTTAGATGTGAAAAAAATATGAAACTTTGAGCAGACTAAAGACACAACCTATCTCCTTGAACTTTTGGATTGAAAGAACATGATAGCCTTTTCAAGATTAAAATGGCTGAGAAAACCACTCTGAGAACGTTCTCAGCTGTTGGTTGGTTAGTTATTCATATGTCATATATTGAAGCAAGTGTATATAAGGGAAAGAGGTGAGCAGGGCCACTGTGTTTGATTCAGTACATAAGCCATATCTTAGCAAAATAAAAAGATAGGGGGTTCTTATTTTATATTCTAGTTTCATAATTAGGGTTCCTAATTTGTACAAAACTACAGACTTAGCATTTTGACATCACAAACATCTAATTTTAAACAGAGCTGCATTCAGTGTACCACATGACTCACTAAAATCTATATTTAGATGTATTTTTTTAATATTTACTTTTCAAATCAAGAAATTAACTCATTTAAAGTTTGAATAATAATCTACAATTTTATTCAAAGCTTATTGACATAAATTATAAAATAGTAGTTCAATAAAATTTTGAATGCAAGTCAACAAACATGATGAAATGGCCTTTGACCAGTGACCTGTTGCAAAAGGGTTAATAAGTTTCTAGAATATAAGAATTACTTTAATTGTACAAATTATGAATATGCCATTAGTAAGTGTGTATGATTTTGAAAAGGAATTACAAAAAATATATTTTTAACAGTTTTAATGTTTTGAATTGGTACATTTATGTGTATTAAATATTTATGTTTGTTTAACCACTATGTACATCTTCAATGATGAAATTCATGCAAGTAAAAGTTTACTTGGTTTGAAAATCCAGTTGTAATTACAGCTAGGCAGTTATTAGAATTTGCTAATCAATTTACTCTTGGACTCATTAATTAATTACATTCAACTAATTAATTATTTTCTCACAGTACTTGGATAGTTGAAATATTTGAAAATAGTAATAATCAAAAATACTGATTTTGATTGGTTAATTATTTTCAGCCATAACCCTAATCAAGTTTAACAACCATGATATAATTTAAAATGATAATGAGAAATCATGGATCCAATATTTTGATTACTTGTATACTAGAATTATAAAAAATAGTAATGATTAGAAAAAATATCTTTGATTAGCTGGTTATTTTTTGACATTAATTAATTTAATCATAAGTTTTAATAAATACTTATCAACATAATACCGATTTGATGAACAGGATGCTCAGTTATATCAATTAATTGAGTTAATCCTTCAAATCTAGTCATAATATAGAATATGCAGTGTTCATTAGGTTTGTGTATACATGAGGTACATACAAAACTGTATTTTCTTAAAATGATTTTAGTAAACATTGAAGTTTAATAATTACCAGTTTTTAATAAAATGTCTTTAATTTCAGTGATACACATTGTATTATCATCTGATGAATTACTAATCTGCAATTGCGTAAACTTGGCCTAAGTTATCCACAGGTGGTAAAACAATAAGCATAGGTCCAAGGTTCATGCTTAGATTTAAAGTTGTTAATAAAATGGCAACCTAAATTTACAACACCTCCCCAAAAAAAAACAACAAGGTGATTCACACTTAACGTGGAATGCAGTATAAGCAAATGTAGTGGTTAGACAATTTTGGTTATTAAATAGAGATAATACTGTACCTTTTTACTGTTTTTTCTGCTGAGGTAACATTTTTAGGTATTTTATAACTTGGAAAGGCAGACAATATTTTTATAAAATTTTATTTTAGGTTTATGTGATGGAAAACTTGATTTATGCAGAAAGTATTTAGATAATATGCTGACCAAATATCCAAAGGTAAGGATGTTTGTCATTCATCAGTTCATCAAATATGCTAGGCTTACTTAACTGGAAAGTAGACATAAACTTTGGAAATTTAACACTTTTTTTGTAAGTTGTAAGTAAACAAGGTATTTCTCACATAGACACACATACACTCATATGTATGAATACTTTGTTTTTTAAATTACATTTTTAATATTTACATAAGTTAAAGAAGTAATTGACAAATGAAATATTAAAGTAATTCATGTCTTTTTTTTTCAATAAACAACTGGAATGTTATGAGTAGAACTTATTTCTGAGGAAAAAATGACACTGTTGTTTCTTACATATTAATGGAGAGCAATAGTAGTAGTAGTAAATTTAAATTTTTGATAAAATAAATAAATGATAGCATTTTTCTTTTATTAAAAAGTCTTTGAATGCAAGAAATAGAATTAAACATTATTATTTTTTAAATTTTCAATCATAAATTTTGTTCCTATAGTCAACTTTTAAACTTTCAAAATAGCTTGTGTATAATAGAGGAAAAATAACTTGGGTTTAAAGGCACATTATGTATATAAGTGACTTAAAAGACATGGTATTATAATTGTTAATATACACACTTTGTTAACAATAGGTTAGTGCAGGGGTTCCCAACCGGTGGGTTGTGACCCCCATGGGGTCACGAAGCCTTGGCAGGGGAGTCGCGTAGCCTTGTTAGAAGTAGCTTGGGATAACATTAATTTTATTTCATCAATTACATTTTCATGCTCTTACATGTTTTTTGTTTCGGTGCAAAGCAAAACGTGTGCTACATTAGTTCAATGTCATTAGGTGATATTATGGGTGTATGTATGCATGTCTGTGAGTGAATGTGCCTGTGTCTGCAACTGTATATATGTGTGTACTAGTTAGTAGCGAGTATGTGAGTGCACGCGCATGTACTCGTATGCTTGTGTGTCTGTTTAACTGTGATTAAGTGTGTGTGTGCTCGCTGTCGACACGTGAGTCACATGTCAGTTGCTGATTGGTGGATGACAAATCGCGCGACTGGCCACACTCCCTTCCCTCCCAATACTTACCCCATCATTACTCTACCTGCACCCCCCACAAGTAGTCAGCGTAAGATCTACAGTTGCCAAAGCATTCATTATTCAACATTTTTATTTTATTTTAACAAGGAGATAAGTAAGCAGTAGAGGTGAGTTGTGTCCATGGCTAAACGGCGCAGATACTCAGAATGCTACCTCAACATTGGCTTCACCACTGTGCTCGCCAACGACGGCATCGAGAAACCACAGTGTGTTTTGTGCCATGCTGTTCTGAGTGCAGAGTCAATGAAACCATCAAAACTCAAGCGTAATCTCGAGACGAAACATCCAGAACACGCAAAGAAGGGTTTGGATTTCTTCAAACGGCATGAACGGTGCCTTAAAAGCCAAAGAATCGATAGAAGTGGGTCGTTTCAGCAGCAGAGTGCAGCCGTAGTGGAAGCTTCATATGAGATTGCATTCGAAATTGCTAAACAAAAAAAGCCTCACACGATTGGAGAAACACTTCTTAAACCCTGCATGATGAAAGCAGTAAATCTTATTCTTGGAGAAGCCAGTGCAAAGAAGATGCAGCAAGTATCCCTGTCAAATAATACTATACAGAGGTGCATTTCTAAAATGTCTATGGATGTGAAGGAACAGGTTTTGACTGAAATCAAGGGTTCCCCTTTGTTCTCCTTTCAGCTCGACGAGTCAACAGATGTAAGTTCATGTTCTCTGTTGCTTGTCTTCGTGAGATACATTAATTCAGGTGACATCAAAGACGAATTCTTATTCTGCAGTGCACTTGAAACCACAACAAAAGCTGATGATGTCATGGAAAAAGTTTCAACTTTTTTTCAAGATGAAGATCTTCAATGGGAAAACGTGTGGGGTTTGTACAGACGGGGCACCGGCTATGCTGGGATCGAAATCAGAATTCAAGTCGAGAGTGAAGAAGCTAGCACCTCAAGTAAAGGGCATCCACTGCATGATTCACCGATATGCTCTCGCCAGTAAGACTCTCCCTGCCTCTCTGCAGGAAGTGCTTGAATCTGTAATCAAAATTGTAAATTATGTGAAGACTCAAGCACTCAACACTCGCCTATTCAAAGAACTATGCAAAGACATGAATGCTGACCACGAAGTCCTTCTCTTCTACACAGCAGTACGTTGGATGTCGAAAGGAAACGTTATTAATCGTGTCTTTGAAATGAAAGATGAAATAAAGCTATTCCTGGAGACTCAAGAAAGGAAAGATCTTGTAGCTCACTTCGAAGATGAAGCATGGGATAAAAGGGTTGCGCATCTAGCCGACATTTTTGACCAGCTGAACAAGCTCAATTTGAAGCTTCAAGGAAAAGAAACACATGTTCTCCTTTTTCAAGATAGTCTTCGGGCCTTTGTTTCCAAACTGCAGAACTGGCATCGGAAAACCAATCTTGGAAACATCACTATGTTCGAAAAACTTTGTGGAGTGACGGATGAGTCTCAGATCCAACTGGATCAGTTCCTCAAGGATGAGATTACCAAACATCTTCAGTCTCTAGAAAAGGAAGTCGAGCATTACTTCCCTGAGCTATCACAGGATCAGGAGGCCCTGGTAAGGAACCCATTTTGTATGAACTTGATGTATCATCCCAGATGATATCCAAGATGAATTTCTGGATCTAAGGAACGACTCTTCAGCTCGTGATCTCTTCAAGGTGAAATCCGTGACTCAGTTCTGGTGCACTATGTATTATTCATACTCCAAAATCAGCATGATAGCTTTACGTGTCCTTGTTCCATTTGCTTCTACCTACTTGTGTGAGGCAGGATTTTCCACTCTTGTCAATATAAAAAACAAAGAATAGGAACAGATTGGATGTTGGAGATGACATGAGACTGGCTCTAACAAACGCTCGGCCACGAATTTCAAAGCTTGCTGCTGAAATGCAACATCAGGCATCTCACTAGCTGGGTTGGATAGTTGTTCAAACCTATGTTAATATTATTTTAAGAAATATATCTTCTTTTTGTGAATTCAGGTTGGACCAACATGATTTAATTTGCTAATAAATAATTACAGAATTTTTAAATATTTTTTTTAGATGTTTCTTTCCCTCTCCTTCACAGAAAATAAAAGAAAAATTAAGCTGCTGATAGTAAGCCCTAAGTAGGGGGTCACATGGGTTTCAAACTTTTAGGTAAGGGGTCGCGAGTGCCAAAAGGTTGTGAACCCCTGGGTTAGTGTATTTCTTCTAAAAATGGCTGTTGGCTGAACTCTGTTTCAGTTTGGTTTTATTTATATTTATGTGTTCATATGTTATTTTATTCTAGGGAGCACTGTTTTTGTTTTTCGATGGCAGAGTTAAACAAGTAAATGGGAAAATTGATGAGGTGAGGTCTCATTTTTTTATTGCATATATTTCTGTAGGATAAAATACCTGTAGGCTATACATATATTTATGTATTCTTCTTTCAGAAATATATTGAAAGAGATGTATTTAATCCCTGTACAATTTGACATGAAAATATTTAGTACAGATTGTTTTAGAATTTTTTATTGTGTATACATTAGTTAATATTTACTAATATTTTAATTGATTATTTATATTTCTAGTACATTTATTGACATTGTGGAAAACTAATGTACAAATTTGGTTTGTGCTACAGGTTTGACTCTAAATATAAAATTGCAGTGACTCATGTATATTAATTCAGTCATGATTTAAATAACTGTTTTTATTTTGTGAATATGACATCTTATTTATAGGCCTTATTTATTGTCTTAGGTGTAAATTGTTAACACTCCTACGAAAAGACATTTCTAGTCCTGATTTCTCCAAGCCTGTTCCCCTGGCTGTGGTTTCGCTAGATAGTAGATAGGGACAGTGGGAATCTCGTTAATCCATTCATTAATGGATTTAAATGGCAATTTCATTTAAATACAAAATTATTAGCCTAATATTAATAACCTTTCAAGTTGCTCTGGGGCCTATTAGGCCCCACTTTTCGTAGGAGTGTTAATATATTTTTACCATTACGTACTTTTTTTTTCAACTATACAGTTTTTTACGTGATCTGATTATGAGGTTACAGTCAATAGAGTTTTCTCTAAACCTTCATACTGCTCATTTGTTGATTGTTTTTTTTCTATTAGAAACCAAACTAATTTCAGTTGTTTATATTTTATATAAAACTGTTTTATGGGTTTTAGTACTTTTGTGTTTTACAAGCAAGGAGCAAATTCCAGGTTTAATTTATTATTTCTTGTAAGTGGAAATATTTTGTAATTTATCAAAGCAAACGAAAAGAGTGGATATAGCTAAATAACGTTTATTAAATATGTAGGTTGTCAGTGAAAGTAATTGAATCTTCCTTAGTTAACCCAAATTCACTGAAGGTATGTAATTGAGTGTAAAGATTTCAATGCACATGCTTTCTCTTATGGTATTACAATACCTGTGTTTCAGATTAAAAATAATATGTAAACAAGAGTCTGTAATATTTAATAATCCAAATGATCATATGTGAATTTTTTTTATTTGATATTAAGTTTCTGAGGATTTTCTGTAGTACATCTTTATAAAGTTCTATAAATTTAACAGGCTATTAAGAGCTTTGATGACAGTATTTCAGTTCAGTCTGAATGGAAACAATTTCATTATATGTGTTTGTGGGAACAGCAGTGGTGTTATTGGTAAGTGAAAATGGTTTTTATTTTTATTTTTTAACTGGCTAGAAATTATTATTTTTAATATAAGAAAACTTTGGTGATAAGTAAGATAAAAATATTACTTTTGTTTTTAAAGAAATAACTATTTTCTGTATAAGTTGTTTGACTAGTTATGTGCAGTTCATTGTTTCAAATTTGTTCCTGACTCTGAAGAAAAATTGACAATGTTGTTTCTTAAATATTATTAATGGAGAGCAACAGTAGTAATATTAAATCTGTGACATTGTGTTTATGCATGATGAAAATATACTGTTTTAATTGAGTAATTGTTATTATACAGGATGTTACTTATACCCATTTATAACATTACTAAGTGCAGTTATTGGATGCATATTGTTTTTATTGGTTTCACTAGTCTTTCATGTCAGTTTTTATCACAACCTAGCTATAAATGTGATTGGAATAATGCAGCAAAGTGCGCTAACATCTTGAGGAAGGAATGCCGTTGGTCTCCTGCTACCTGCTGTTATCTGTATGCATCATTTCTCTACATGCAGGTGCTAGAAGGACAAAATGACATGATGGATAAAATAATTTCCTTTTACAGGTAGGACTGTACATGGGGTATTTTGCTCGTTATTGAGGTATAATGTTAATTAATGTGTATATTGTTTTTAGTGTGTAATATATATATATTTTATAGGCAGTGTTTGATTTTGTGTTTTAGTAGAACTAAATATATTGTATATATTATAGTGTATTTATTGCAAGGACATAATAACATTATATTTGGGTTATAGGCAGTTTAATTTTCTATCCAAAATGTGATAATATTTGATATAAAGGTAATGTTTGTTTTAGTGTTTAGAAGTCATTTGGCTTATTACATTATAGGTAGTATTAAATTATATGTAATGTTTAGGTAAGCCCTAGTGTCTAGATAGTATTTGGTGAAATATCTTGTTAACATTGTGTTTAGTGTTTAAGTAGAGTTGATTTTTATGTCTAGTTGGTATTATGCTTGATGTACAGATAAAGACAGATTTGTTTGTCATGTTAAAATTTGTTTAGTGACTAAATATAGTTATATTTCAGGTGGACAAGTATATAGTGTAAGATTGAGTGTCAAATATGTTCAAATCTTGATGGTGTTGATGTGATTTTGACTAACAAATCTAGATGGATCATGGACCTTTGTTTTGTGATTTTTAAAATAAAAATACAATCATCAGGTCAGAAGTAAGTGGCACCCTTGGAAAGTGAAGTGATTTATTTAAGCATGCTTTGTTTATTTTTTACTAATGTGTTATTGCTTATCTTTAATAATAACTGTTATTCTGTAATTTAAGAATAACAGTTTTGTTTCTTTTCAACCATTAAATATTTTGTATCAGATGAATTTCTTCTGTTTCAACTATTTAGAAAGTGGCTGAACCAGTAAGTGTTTTTTTTTTAATCTAGACAAGTCCCATACTTGAGGCAACGACTTGCTGGAAAATCCATTCCTATTGAAAAGTTCTGTGTGAAGAATGCAGAGAAGTTTCTTGCAAATAGAAATAAACTTGTACTTCCTATTTTAGTAAGGTTCCCAAAGGAATTACAAATTTTTTATGCATGCATTATATATGCTTAGTTTTATTAAACATAACAAAAATTTATTTAAAACCTCTTTGAAGTAACAACTGTGCTTCTGATAAAACAATATAGTGTTAGCTAATTTAACCTAAGTAAACTATTTTAGAAGTAAATCTATTAGCTTTAAAATTATCACTGGTTGGTTAATATGTACACATAAGAATAATTTACTTGTTAGTTGTGTAGGTATGAAAAATACAAGTTGTCAGTTCTTCAAGCTATAACTAAGAATGTTTTGGTTATCTATACTAAAAGTTTCATTGTTGTTAATGAAAATAAAAGTACTTGGAATAAGTTAACTTATTCACGTGTGCATATGCATACATTTTTATTTTTAGGAGTTTGTCTATATGTGGCATGGATTCCCTGTCATTTCTAAAGTCCCAGCTGTCCTTGAAATGTATCATAACATGATTGAAAAAAACTTAACAGAGCTTAAGGAAGCCAATGGTATATTATATTTCAAATATTAATTATAATTATTGTTGCTCTTGCTTTAAACATGATTATATTATGTAGGTTTTTTTAAGCCTTGTTCAGTTTTTTTAAGTAATTTGTTTTCTGATACAATCTCTTATCTCTTCTGACATAACAGCTTTTCTCGACTTTTACTGTCTTCTATATGCACACATTTTCACTTCTTTTAATGCTCACACTATAACTCATGTGGTCTCAATTGCAACAACTGCATTATTGCATGAAAATGAGCATGTGGTAACCCTCCCCTAATAGGAATGCAGCACAACTGACTCCTTCTGTTCAGCTTAACTCAAAGTCACTTCTTGATTGGTACTTATGTTGTTTAGGTGTATTTTTACGCAAGTTTTACTCATGGAATTTTGATCAATTACTTCTGTTTTGGAGAACTTTTTTTTTAGTTTGTTACACTTCAGATCTCAAACTTTTCTTTTTACATCTTAATTTACATGTGTTCAGTCATTTTGTTTTGCTTCCTGCATTTAATTTTATTATTAAAAAACACTCATGATTGTGACTTCTGAGTCTAATATTACTACTACATCTACTGCTGATTGTAGCTGTTGTATGAGAAGGGGTAAGATATCATTTTGTAAGTAAGTATTTCTCAATACTGTAAATGTATTTCCAATAGATTCTCACCTTATCTTACACTTCCCACCCTTCCTTCCCACTTTTGGTGTCTTTCTCTGTTTTTTGTCACTCCAAGTTTTTGCTCGCCACTAACCTTGTGCATCTATAAAGCACTACAAGTCGAGAATAGCTGTTATGTGAGAGGAAGTAAGAATTTATCAGAAATAGATTTTCAATTTAAGAAAATGTTAACTTTTGTCTAGTTGTTTTTTAAAATATTTTAATTAATTTTTTTGTTTAATGGATTATTATCAGAAATAACATTTATTACAGCAGTGAGTTATTTAGCAAGATATTCACTTTTGTATAATTAAAGTATTAAAATTTTCTGTTGTTTGACTACAGATCTAAGGATTTTTTTCCAATATTGTTAATTCAAGTGTTAAAGGTTGTGTATTCATAATTGTAACAATAAGTATTCTTGTAGGTGAAGTACAGGACATAGATGATTACTTGATGGTAACTCTTTTACAAGGAATGTGTTTAAAGTACCTAAACCATTTTGATCAAGCTGAACAGTGTTTTCGAGAAATTATCAACAGGTAAAAACTACTTTTCTTTTGTATTTTTTTGGTGGTTAATATAGAAAGTGGGAATTTCCAAAGTGTATCTTCCAAAGACACATAGTACATTAGCCAAGTGAAATAACCTAGTAGTTATTACATACTTAATTTTCATTTAGAGATTTTGATAGAAACATGAATACTGAAAAATATAAAGTCACTAACTCAGTATTTTATATTTTGCACCCAAATGTTTTGTACAACCACAAAATGTTACATAGGAAATTACAAATTTTGAAACACCTTGCACATACTGTTCTTGCATGTAAATAATAATACATATACCTTTTGATGATTCAATCATCAGAGAGCTATAAAGTGCATTTACATCAGTTGAGTAGTGTATGTTGCCAGATATATTTGATTTTTTTTTACTTAAAATTGCTGCTGATTCAAGTTAAAATTAGAAATAAATATTTCTTAATATCAGGATTCAAAATCAGTATTGGCTAGTTGTAAATAAATCAGTTAGTTTTAGTCTTCAGCTAGTAACCTCTTCCTGAATGTGAACAACTAACCTTGGTTGTAGATGGAGTGTTGACTATAATTTCACTACAAGAATCTTCACAATATATAGCAAAATTTGAGTAAGATGTACAATTCTGTTGTACACAAAAATATGCATTATAAAAGGATTTGCAATCAAGATATTCGTGTAAATTGCTGATATCAGTCTATCTCATATTCTAAGACATTTTAATGTAAACTGATTTTCATGTAAAAGATAAAAATACTTAGGTACATTATTTCCATTTGATAATCTCTGAAATGCAATTCTACTGTTTTTCTTCATTATCCTGTATATTGCATCTAGTAGTTATTCTCCTCTACCTTGAACTGTTGCTTAGTTAGCAGTATAAGTCATGGTATGTACACCTTGACTACACCCATGCACATAGGGTTAAGAGGCATGAACTATTTTGTCTAATTTGGCAGTAAAGGCATGATTATGAATATATCTACTATTTAACAAAGGCTAAAACTGTATCTTCAGACAGCATTAAATATTGGAATGGACAAAGTTGAATTTTGTTATGGCTGTGATGAGTATAGGATTTCCATGGAAGTCTGTCATAACATAACCTCATTTAATATCTTTTCAATACTACACCTTGAACTAAAAATTTAAAATGCTTTTATTTGCAGAACTTCATTTTTCTGCCATTATGTTTCTGCCTCACGAATTTATACAAGTGGCAAAATAGTTTTGAAATATTCGGTGATTTTGGAAATCATACTTTTAGAAGTTACTACTTTGTTGTCTCATTGGTACTTTGAATTTCAATGTTTTCTGTTTGTTTTTTTTAATTTAAATTAGTAAATTAAACAGTACAACTGATCAAGACCTTGGATTTTGTAGAATTTGGGATGGCTTTGAAGAGTGAATGAAGCATCTGTATTTACAAAGTTGTGCTAAGTCATTGTTATACTGAGAGCAAATCACAGTTTTGAACCATGTCATTGATCAACTATGGGAGCATTATATGATAATGGTAAATACCAATTTTTGTTGGTAAAGATTAGCCCAAGAGTTTTGCAATTGGTAGTATTAACCAACTGCCTTCTGTTTAGTCCATCCCTTCTAAATTAGGAACAGTCAGCACAGATAACCTTTGTGTTGCTTTACACAAGCTTTGACAAACCAAACCATTATTACCAAGTCCAAAATTGTTACAATTTATACAGAAACCATATTGCTACAGTTATAGAAAAAAACTTTTGGGTATATAAAAACAAATGATGCATTAAAGTAACTACTTTCATTTTGCAATATTCTGTGTTTAATAAATGCACCTAGACATTATAGCACAATCTTGCATTGTTTAAAAGACTGTCATGGTGATCCAAGCTGTGTTTATTTTTATAGGGTTTCAAGATGATTTAAGGTGTACCTATTTTCATTGGGTCTCAGATAATCTAATGTGTATTTGTTTTCATATAGTCTCAAGATGATCCAGATTGTGTTTGTCTTTACTGAATTGCAAAGTGGTTCAAGATGTGTATATATTCATAAGGTCTAAAGATGATCCAAGAATGTGTCTGTCTTCACTTGGTCTTGAGATGATCCAAAATGTGTCTGCTTTTATAGGTTTTTAAGATGATCCTAGGTATGTCTATTTTCATAGGATTTCAAGATAATCCAAGGTATGTTTGTCTTCATTGAATCTCAAACTGATCCAAGGTGTGTCTTGTCTTCACAGGGTCTCAAGGTAATTTAAGGTGGTTTCACTGGGTCTCAAGATGATTGGCAATGTGTCTGTTTTCAGAGGTTCTGAAGGTGGCCCAAAGGTGTGTCAATCTTCACTGGGTCTGAAGATGATTGAAAGTGTGCCTGCACTGCAGCCGACCTTTATAAACAGTGTGTTGCAGTGTATCTTGGAATTCATGCAAAAATTCAGTAGGAGACAGGCTTATTACAAGCTGGATGTAAACTGTTCTAGTTTTATAATGAATGTATATGGTATCATTGATTAATGGCATGCATTGCAATGATACTGGTACATTTATTTTTAGTTTAATACATTAATAAAGTTATGACACAGTAGTTTGACACCTAGAAAGATTTAGTATTTCTGAGGACAATATTGTTAGCATAGAGGGTCCAAATGGTGAATCAGTGCATTTTAGTGATTATAGGTTTTAATTTGCTTCTGTATTGAAATTTTACATTATATACTTCTAGTCAATTTCATTAGTTTAGTTTCATTAAATCATATATTATTTTTAGTAGTTATCTACATAGTTTATTTTTGGTCAAAAGTTATTAAATATTAGTTGGTTTCTTTCTGTCCTAAAATTAACTATTTGGGTCTGGAATGGAATTAATTAGACTTTTCATATTGTTTGGCTCTTATACAAAGATTTTATGTACATATGTGTATCAGAAACAAATAACACTTTCATAAAAAACAGAAAGCTTTTAATATATCTGTACTAATAAACTTGCAAATTAATAAAAAAATGTTGGTAGTCGTAAAGTAATAATCTTCAGAGTTAAACACTGTATTATTATATTATTGTGAGGTAAAAATTTTGTAATAATGACAATATGAATTGAACATGTTAAATGTGTTTAGAAGTAGAAAGATTAATAATAATGAGCATGTTTATTAAACTAATTTTCTTGTGTTTATATAGATACACATAGTAATGCTAATGTAAAGACTTGTGGTTCATGTGTTTTTTCACTAATTTTGCAAGTTTAAGTATTCTAACAAAATGTTTCAATGTGTTAAACTTTCTAAAGGTATGATTTCAAGAGTTTCATAATTTACACTAACATCTCTGAGTGCTAATAATTGTTTTGGATTAATGTTTTAGGGTTGAATATGTTTTGGATTTAGTATAGTAAAGTATAGCATTTTGCAGAACAAACCCTATGCTGAAAATGTTTGGTTGCAGTTAAATGTGTATGGGCAATATATATGTGTGGATATAAAAAAATATATATAGCTGTAGAATTTCTGGACTCCATTGACGTTTCAAACATATATTTCTTAATTATTTATTGCCTAAATTACTTGTGGGACTGGGACTTAACTGGTTACAAGGTCCCTAATAACATGTACAGAGTTAAGTTACAACTAATATTTAAATATAAGTACCATTAATATTGCAATTATTTCCACTGATTGCTAATGGGGCTATTATGTATTTTAAATTGAAAGTTGGTGGTTTCACATTTTCTTTATTTAAAATACAACATTCATAAATATAATGAAATATTTGGACTTCATTAGTCATGAACTGTATAAATAAAGTCAGTAATTTTAGGATTAAATATAAAATTGATATACCTGAGATAAACTAACTAATATTATTTTATAGAGAGAGAGAGATTAAAGACAAATCTCATCTTCCACCATATGCTGCAGCTGAGTTAGCCTTCATGATGATGGAGAAAGGGAAAAAAGATGATGCTCTGGAGTGGCTAAAAGCTGCTAAGTAAGTTTTGGTGCTAATAACTATGGTATAATTTAGAGTGAGCTAAGAACAGTATTTCAGATTTGTAACAGAATTCTCACTTATGATACTACGAGCATGTAAATATATATACAGGTAGGTAATTAGCTAGTTAATTAGATTGAAAATTACAATGAGTCTTTTGAGAAAGTATAGATGACACCAATATAGTTCACTAAGCAATTTTGAAGTTATAGTATATCACTTGTGATAATAATATTCTTTAATAAAGTGAACAACAAATAGTTTGAGGTGTTTAATAGTTATATTTGAATTTTACAATGGAATTTAAGATTTATTAATAAAAGTACCTGATTTTTTTATACAAAGGTGATTGTAAAGTTGTGCACAAATTGTGTTTTTTCTCAATAGGTACAATTATCATGATTACTTGACAGAAGTAGTTCTGCATTTTAGACTTTATGCAGCCTACAAGAAATTGAATGGAAGCCAAGAAAGAGAACCTGAATCTCCTATTATCTATAAACCACTGCCTGATGAGGCACCATATCCTACTGAATATGACACAAACAAAATTATAAATATTAATTTTGCTGGTATAGAGAATTCTAGCAAATATAATGTGGAAAATATAATCTCAAAATAACTAACCTTTTTATCTTTTTTTGCCTTTGCTTTGAGTTGTGATGAATGAAAAAAATACAAAATTTGCATATCTAAGAATGAACTTATAAAAACCTAACAATAGTAATTTTTATATTGAATACTGTTACATATATTGTAAATTAGTACAGTTTTATACTTCAGTTTAGTATTCATTGTTGTGAAAGGTATAATCAAAATCTGGACTATTTTTTCAGTTTAAATATGTCCACATAACAGTATTTGTGATGGTTAACTATAACTTAAGATATAAAAGCCACGTAACAGTGTAAAACTTATTGTAAATACTTTTATGCATTAAATTCATATTCCAATTACCATCTAAAACTCCATAACTAGTACCCTATATTATATCTAAAATTGTTTAGTCATTTCTAGTGTAATTTTAAAGGGCGGGAAAAGTTATAACAAATAGATTACAAATAGATTATAGCTATTGAACTTATTCAGTTCTATTAGTTCTGATTTAGAATTCATTTAATTAGATAATATATTATTTTATAATACAATAAAATATTAAAATATCACTATTGTGGTAAAATACTAGCAATTTGTAAAATGTACTTATATAATAGAACTCAGAAAATTAATATTTCTTTTACAAATTTTGGGGAATATTTCTAAATTCCAATAAGATTGTGACTTTTTAAATGCCAAGCATTAAGAAGTAATTGAAAAGTTTTTGTTGCTAATTATACTCAAATGAATTATGAATTTAATGATTAAACTTGAATTCTGATGAGGTACATGATCTCTAATCACATAAATAGCTATTCTCATTCAATGCTGTCCTCTATATGCAAAATTTTTTTTGCTTACCAGAAGTCTTGAACTCCCATGTACTCTACATTCAACTATGTCTCACACTTACATCATCATGCAATGCCCCTTGACGAATAAGAGTACGACACATCTTCCTGATGTATGTGACACTTTCTATTCAATTCTGCTGAACTGTCATTTCTTGTTTGACAGTGCTTGTGTTAAGATGCTTTTTATTGTGTTCTTCTGTCATATTTTTTTCTTTAAACTTAGTGCTGTGCTTCTTTTTTGCCATTTTTTCTAAAGTGGAAATGTCACTTTCAATTTTAAAACAGTTTGCAGACTTAAATAATAACTTATGCTTTCCCTGTTTCATTTCGTTATTTTAACACTGTCATCTTTGATCATTCATTATTAACAATGAACTCCAAAGCCCAAGTTATCACTGTGGAGGTAATATCATCTACCAACACTTTTTGGTTCTTTCCTAATTTATCATGGAGACTTTTCTCACTCACTTTTCTCCAGGTTTATGGATAACTAAGGTAGACATCATAAATGCTTATCTGCATATTCCAGTATCTTGTCTGTTGAGGCACTATGTTTGGTTTGTTCATCATGGTGTAGTTTATCAATTCAGCACTCTGTCTTTTGTGCTTGCTTTGGCCACATGTTTTTTGTCGAGTAGTAAAGGCTTTTGCTTAACATATACATGCTTGGTGGTTGTGCTTACACTATTACATGGACAAATAGCTTCTGTTAGTTCATTTTAAACAGAAGTCCACATATCACATTTATCTGCTGCTCTTAGAGTCAGTTCATTTTGGTAGGTTATTTAAGTAGAAGTCATTCCTTATATGTACCCAATATCTGGTCCAGTTGGGTATTTTTAAACACTCATCTTAGTCGAGCCCAACCTTCTTCTCTTCAATCACATTCAATGGAGCTTTCACTTCTCCATTCCTTTACTGCTCACAGGTTCTATTGCTTTTGTGGATGTGGTCTTCTGTGGAAGCCCTTATCCCATAGTGTTGGATACATGTGAGGTTTTTTCAGTGGATCTTGAGTGTCAGTGGAATCTTGCATGGGATCCATTAGAAGCTCCTATTTTCCTTCCTCCTTCTCTTGTCAGTGATCTGCATTCGTGGTTGGATAGAGCTTTTAATTTTATTGGCTTATACTTTCTTGTCTCCTTCTTCCCTTAATTTGTTCCAGGTGTTTTCTTACCAGATTAAGTATCTTACCTCTTCCCAGGCATCTCATCCCCATTGTTCCCTAGAGGAAAATTTCCAGTCAAGCATGTGAAATATAGAAAGTACATTGATCTCTCGCTATCTGCATCAGATCACTGTTTCTTTATTTTCAGGTTATCATCTTCTACCTGTGGCCATTCTTCAGACTTCTGGAGACTGTGACTGGGTAAGCTATCTTTTGTATATCTCTTACTTTTCAGGAAAATATCCCTCTTCTTTTTTTTGGTCTGTACAGATCCCACCCTGTGGTGAGTGGTGCTTGGCTAGGTATACTTCATATAGTCATATCTGCAATGTCAGGTTATGTTGACTTCATACTTATAATTTCCATGGCCACTGAATGCTCACTGGTGAGATAGGGTGTTTCACAAGATTACTTGTAGGATTTTTGCTAGCAATATATTTCTGCTTCATTAATGCACCCATTTCAGACCATGTTCATGCATGAACTTCATGGGTAAAGCAGAAGGGGATATGCTGCCCATCTTTGTCTTTTCTTTAATTGAATAAATCAGGTTTTATCTGCTTTTCAAAGTAAGGTTTTCATGGTCAGTCATTGTACTTTCTCTGGTGTTGGTGTTTCTATGGGTTTTCTATTGCATTTGGGAGTGATGCTGATCATTTGGGAATCTGATTTCCATCTCTGACTAGATATATCTTAGGGAATGTTGTAGCTTTAAAGTGAGTTGTTGAAATTGCAGTTCACCCCATTGACTAGGATCCCTCATTCTAACCCCACATTGGTGTCAATTCCTAGTGGCTGGGTTTTGGATTCAGAGATGAAATAAATCATTGCAAGTCCTCACACTTGTATTGCAGGTGTCTCTATCCCTATTTATAGTCTTTTTCACTCCATCTGTGCTGTGGGTCATGTTGGTGGTACTTGCAAATTAGCTTTTGCATTGGAGGTTATTCCTGTTAGATTGAGTGGGAGTGAACTTTACAGGGACATCTTTCTTATGCTGATCATTCTGATGTTGAGTTCCCTGATCAGTCAAACAATTTATCATATTGCTATCATGTGTCCTGTTCACAAATCAGTGGGTATAGATTTCCCTTCAGTCTGCTAAACCTGAAGTGAAGACAGTTTGATCCTCCTTTCTACCCCCACAAGGTGAATGGGTTTAAAATTGCAGTTGACTAGCCATTGGTATGATCCTCTTTTCTACACCCACATGGATGTTGGTTCTTGGTGGCTGGGTTATGGATTGTAGCTGATTTACCAACAGTATGATTCTCATTCTACTGCTATGTGGATGTTGGTTCCTGGCAGCTGGGTTTTGGATTCAGTTGACTTTCCATGTGCAGCCTGTCATGCCTTAGCCACTCAATACCTAGGGATATGTTCTTTTACCTTCACTCACATTCATGTAATCTATGTTATTGTAATTCGGATATTGGATATTTCAGATCCCTATCCAACCATTGTTCTCTTCATCTTGGATGTTCTCCCATTTCCTGCTCATATCTGCATCATCTCTTTCCACAATGGGCAAAGATTATGTCTGGAACAGAAGTGATGTGGTCTCTCTCATGTATGATCTGCTAATACAAAGGTCTTCTCTTTTAAGGTGTTTATTGGATGCTTTTTTTTCCCCATCACACTGGTTTTCCTACCTATTCAATGTTGGATTCTAGTTATTTATGTGACAGAAAGTAATGTACCTTATTGAAAGTTATACTTTTACTATACTGAAAATATAGTTTTGATAGGTACTTACCTCCTCTCATATTTCTCACCCTTCCTCCTCACTGAAAACCAGTGCTTCTACTTTCTGCCAGAGCTCAAAGTGATAGTTTGGTAAAATTGAATAGAGGGTGTTATATGTCTTAGAAGGGTGTGTCATTTTCCTATTGATGGAGTGTTGTCACTTGATTTACATGCAAGATGCAGTTGAACCACGTTGAACATAGGATATGTAAGAGGTCAAGCTTTTGGCATGCAAAAGAATTTTTGCACATAGCAGTCAACATTGAAGAGAACATCTGTTTATGTGTAAGGAGGTAAGTACCTATTGGCAATGCGTTTTTCTTATAGGTAAAATATAACCTTGAAGTTACCATTGAGTAGCATATATATGCTGAGGGAAAATAAATGTTTTATTTTAATCTCAGTAGGTCTACTGTATGCTTATAGTATGTGTGAACTTTTATCAGGTGAGTGTAAGTTCTCCAAAATTTTGTCATACCTCTATTTGAAACAGTGTAAAGTTTTGTGTAGGAGAGTAAAATGCTTGTATAAAACTACTGGTGACAGCATAAAGTGTCAGCATAACATTATCTCTTACAGAGTAAGGTGTCTCAGTAGTACTGCATATAACTGTATATAAAGTGCTTATGTAACATTACCTATAATAGTGTAAAGCAGATACACAGCTGGTGTTAATGCAGCTTAAAGCCTATGCATAGCACTATTTGTAACAATTTAAAATATCAGTATATATTTTTACATTTAACAGTACTATAGCACTTTGTATAAGTATAAAATACTGAGGTAGTAATAACTATAACAGTTAAGCATGCACAACAGTACTACTTGTAACAGTAAACTATCCACATAGCTCCACTTGTGACAGTTTAGAGTGTTTAAATAGCTTTACTCCTTCTAATAAATGGCTTGTTTAATAACATGAAACTTGCTTTTGAAATGGCCAACACTTTTAGTATATCAAGTTTTAATTCCTAAATAAACTTGACTCTCATTGTCATGATTAGCAGTGTATAGACCACCTAAGTCTAATTTTTAATTAGTAACATTTCAAGGTAGACACTAATGTAGGATAAAAACTAGTTATTAATTATTAACTTTTTAACTTAGATATAAATGTAGGATAAAGACCTGTTATTAATCAATATCTAATTAATAAAAAAACATAACATCAATTTTTATTCAATTGCCACAACCTTACAGTAAGTACTTTAGACTTACGTACTAATATATCATATTAAAGTACTTTAGACTTAAATATGATATATTTAAATAGCAGTCACTATTTGAAGTTATTTATTTAGTTAAGGATGTAGTTGGTTTATGTACAAAGGAAAGAAAAAGATCTCATCATTAAAGAATGTCACAGTAGATACTTCTATATTGAAATTGTACAATTTTAAGAAAGATCTCTGCTAGCTTCTTCACATGTACAAGAAAATTATGTCTTCATATTGCTTCTCGGGGGTGTCTCCAGAAATGTTTATCACGATACTCAAAAATGAAATAATAGCAATATGAATGCCACCTACCCCCCCCCCTCCACACACACACATACACATATTTCCAGCTAAAATACAACATTACATTTTTGACCAAACCAATGTTAATTACTTTACAATCAATAGGAGTAGAACACATTCTCTGTTTAAGTTCACTTTGCAATGCTTATTATGCACAATAAGAAATGTGAGATTGGTAAATAACAAAAGGAAGGTAAAATATGCATTTATTGGTTGCATTGGTCCTGGCAGATCAGCATAATTTTCTTGGTCCTAAATGTTTTGAAGTTCCATTATGATGCATGTTCAGCAGTGCAGGTCATGCTTCTGTCATGGTACTTTGCAGGTATGAATTCAAGTACCTTAAGCAACTGAATGAAAGCTCAGCAGAAGTAGAAGATATTGGTATTTTAGGCAGTACTTTTGAACTGATGCAAATGCCATAGTACATTGTAACAATGTCCTTAGTGTGTAACACAAATTACTATTTTTCTCCATAGTTCTGTAATGATACTACAGCTTAAGATCTGAATCAATACAATACAAAGCTGGGAATCATTACATTATACTCCATTTTGTATTACTCCACATAACTGGGGTGAGCTTACTGGGCAGCAGATGCTGGACTTTCAGGTTAAGAAGTTAATTACACACTTGATCATTGAGCAGTATGGCTGTGTGATTTATTAATGGAATGAACAGGTTTAAGTTCCTGTATTTTTCTGGTGTTAATGCAGGAATTCTGTAGTTTTGACTTCTAACTGTTCAATGCTTTGAGACATGTTCCATTTTTTATAGCAAAGACATAGGCCTTACCCCAGAAGTGTGTATAGGTGTATTATATTTAGTCACCAGCATTCAGAGTAAATTGCTTACTTAATGATAACATTTTCTTAGGTCACAAGTTGCTTTTTAAAGGAACAGCTGAAGTACAAGTGATATGGCAGTGATCCCTGGCAAAAAAAACATGACACAGTAAAAACTCCATGGCTTGGTTTAAAGAGGTAACTGGGTGATTAGTCTTTTGATCTCCATCATTTTTTACATGTTCTATTGGCAGTAGCAATAGAGAGGCATATCTCCTACTGACTGCATTCTATATAAGAAGGCTTTTTCAAACACTGCTTCAAAATCTTTGGGCAAACAATCACAGAAGACAAAATTTATTGAATAGACATAGATTGTTACAAACTAATGGTATTATTTTTGATATAAGTTTGAGTTATTGGTTTCTGAAATGCACATTTACTGTTTCTTGGTGCTGTTTTCTGATGCAGGCCAGCCCATCACAGATTTGACACAATATTGGATTCTTGCTGCTATTACAATTAATTTCTTCAGCCAGTTCAATTTCACTATTATTTCTCTAGCATTTTGCAAACAAATAGTGATTTGTGCTCTTTTGAAAGGCATTAAATATACTTAATTTCTTTAATATGTTCATAACAGACTGTAGCATGCATAGCCATAACCATAATTACTGTACCAAAACAAAAAAAAAATTCACTGCAATGTAACTGTTCTAGAAAAAAAATTTTTTTTAAGGAGCCAAATATCTTAGATAAATAGGGCATATGTGGCATTTAGTGGAATAATAACATAACTTCAACATACTGTTTTTATATTTATGTTTTACAGCAAGTATTTGATTATAATTTTTTAACATTGGTATATATGTCTATACATATATAACATGTTTATTTCAAACTTTGTAAAACCAATGTGATTCATACGGCACTATATGCTTACAGCTGTGGGCACTTTTATTGATGCTTTTGGAATGTGTCAACCTACAAGTAAATTCATATAGTAGATTAATTTTTAAAAAATACCATCTCTGTGATAACTTGCAGAGTATGTATAGGATTTTGATAATTCATTTTTTTTCTGGGGTAAATGTTTTATATGAAACTAAACAAGCTTATATACCCATTTGGTCTGGAGAATGTTTTACCAGATGTTAAGAGTGAAAACTTTTGTGCCTTAATAAAATATATTTGTATTAGGTGATGGCTAAGGATGTGTAAGTAGTGAGAAGAAGTTTGTATTAAAATGCATACAGGATGAGGTGAATTTATACAGAATATATAGATTAAATATATTTTTGTTTGTATGATTTATATAGAGTTATTGTTATCTACATAAGAAGTATTTTTTACCTTCAAAAGTTTTTTTTTTATAACCAGTTCTTATTGTAAGAAATATGGCTCATTTGTCTACAAATTGGACATATTATAAACATGATTCATTATATGTGTGTCTGTGTTAGTATCTATAATCCAGAGTTTGCTAGCTTGATTACCATAATTTTTTGTATTGTAACTGGAAATTATCCAACTGTGCACATTGACTGTTTTGTTTTAGGATTCTTTATCTGAGAAGAAGTGTAAAAGAGCATGAAATAGGTCATATTTCCACTTTTGTATACCTTTGGCTTCTGTTAGCCACATATGATTGGATTAGTTATTGTAACTGTTTATGTGGTAACTGGTGATTGTCTGAAGATGTAAATGAGCTACTTTGTTTTAGAATTTCTCAAGAACAGGAATGAAAATGCCCAGATGTAGGGCACATTTCCACTTTCTCACAGACTTTGGCTTTGAATGCAAAGATACAATTACTTAATTAGTAAAATGAATTGATTTTTACTTTTAACAAAGCATATGCAATTTAGTATGTAATGAGGTTATTAATGACTTCATAATAAAATAAAGAAGGATGTGGTACATTATCTAACATTGTCATTTATATAGATTTTGCTTCCTTGGTGAGTATTCTCAGCTAGTATTTATCGAATGGGAAAAGTATTGTATGTTAATTAGTAACCTAAATATTCAAGTAAAGTATCACTTTTAGGAGTTTTTAAATTATTCTCAATAGCTAATTTTATATGCTCTTAAAAATTGATAAAAAGTATTCAAAAAGTAATTTTAGTAAATCATTCACTCCAAGGAACATTATAATCTGAAATTAAAACATAATTTAACATTTATTTTGAATTTATCACTTTTATTCTTAAGATAAAGGATTTTTTGAGCAAATTTATTTAACTTCAGTGTTTGCCACTTTTTACCTAAATGATACAACCCTTATTATACATTGTATTGCTCAACTTTAGTGGCTTCCACTTAAAAAATGTTTTCTTTGCTTGTTTACTAGTTTAATTTTACCTCATTATTTTCAGTATTTTGTTTGAGACTGTCCTATCTCTGAAAAACTTACTGTTATATCATTAATTAAGAGAAATCCTTTTCCATTTGTCCTTTGATTTTATTGACTATTGACTTTTATTCTCAGTTTTACATAATTTCATAGGTTTTTTTTCTGCTGTACTTGTTAGTTTCATTTCACACTATTTTGTGGTAATTACTTATAAGTAGAATTTTTTTAAATGTATATGAACTTAGAAAGCTAATATAAAATGATGATAAAACTAATCTAGAATATTATCTCTTACTAAAATTGTTTGGAAATGATGCCTGTTTTTGATTTTAAGAATCAGAAAAGACAAGGATACTATTACACAAAATGAATTTGAACATTTTGCAAAGTCATTGTTTTACAGGAGGAGGAAATATTAAAAAAGAAACACTTTTTTTAATTCACTTAAAGAAGATGTTCAGTATACTGTATCAGTAGTGTTTGTCTGATTCAAGATTGAGGCCTCATTAAAGTTAATTATTAGTTTTAAGACAAGAGTAGTACTGTAGTTATTACTATTGACTTGTAACTTACTAATATAATTAAAGTACAACAGAAAGGTATTTCCTACAATAAAAGTGTACTTGGTAATAAAACTGTCAAAAATAAATTTCAAAATTAATCATTCCTCTAGTAGATATTCTTTAAATTGTGTTATCTCAATATTAAGGATGTATGCAACAATTACTCATGAGTAAATTTGAGTGGAACAGTTTGTTATTTGAATGATATAAAGAGACTGCTGTTCTTTTCATGTCATTATTTTATTTAAAGCCAAACTGCTTAACATTTGATATTGAAAACTTTTCTTTTTAATTTGTTAGAGTTATCTCATATAAAATCAAATGAGGCATAAAGGAACTTACTGCTTAACTGTAGAATTATTAAAAATAACTAAAGTTTGTAAATATTAAATTTATAATAAAAATAATGTCTCAACATGTCACAGGCCAGTATGTGTTTCATATTGAAAAAAAAAATTAAATATTTGGAAATTTGTTTACATATTTCTCTAATAATTTGTTATTTAAGCAGTGATATAGAATGTTAATATTTTTTAATTTCTAAAACTGTAAAGTTCAGTGAAAAAAGAATAATACAGGCTTGTCTGTTCTTTTATTCATCACATGTCAGTAGCCAAGGTTAAGTTCATTAGTAATTCTGAACAGGACAGGGTCTTTGATGATGGAAAATGAAATACTTGTGAGACCCACAGAATGGTATCATTTCAATTTACTTGTTCATTGTAGAAAACTGTTATATAAATTAAGTTGTACAGATTCAAAACAGCAAGCATTGGTCCAGTTAGGGGTATGTTTTGAACAACAATAACTAGTGAAATAACTAGCTAATTACACATTTTATAATTTCATACACTAGAAGCATGCAGTTATAATCATATTGTGTATCTGATAACAAAAATTAAATAGCCTAGTATTTTTCTTATTACAGCTGCCATTTCAGAAAATCAAATTATTTGAGAATTATCTTAACACCAAATATTTGGATGAAACATTAAACAAGTTTATATGCATTTTTCACATTCAATGCTAATAGTAAATTTTTTCTGTCTTAATCCTAGCAAAGCCTTATGGGTTTGATTTTTATGCAAAGTGTTGTACAGAGGTAGAAAAATTAAAACCAGAAGCCAATTAGATGTTTCATCTGCAACTTCCTCCTTCATGTTTAGCTGTATTTTAAAATCACTACTAGAATAGTATCAGAACTATCCCTACAGTGTGCATCAACATCAGTGTGGATGACTTACGAACATAGGGAGAGACTATTGCAATGGTAACACGAAAATAGTAAATGAGTGAAAAATATCTATTATGTTAGCAGTTGTCATTAATTTTTGCATTTGAGGTTTCTGACAAGTTGTACAAGTAATCTGGTGACAAATTTGTGAATTATAAAGTTCTTTTGTTTGTTTGTTTTTTAATATAGCATGATGTTTAAAGTATCATATGATTTGTGTAAAGAATATTCACACATGTTGTTTATACAAATATACTTTTTATTATCAGACAAGACTATTATTCATAAAGGTGTTAAATGTTTGAAATAAAATGCTGTTTGATTTTATTTTCCCACTTTACCTAAGTATATACTTTATCAAAAACTTAGAATATCAGTGAAAAGTTAAAGAATAACTAGAATTATTTACAGTTAAATATGCATATATATTTTAGATTTCAGAGGTACTATGATTTTTTTTATATTCCACAGTGGATTTAATACCTAGTGCCAGGAATCCCAAGTAACTAAATGGCAAATGAAAGTCAAAGAGTGCCTTAGAAAACTGATTTTTTTTATCAGCCACAATTTGAAGTAAATAGAAAATTGAGTTACTGTTTAAATGTAATTTCAAATCACTGAACCAGATTGTTTAGAGATAAATTTCATACTTTGGCTCTAGATTAAGTTAACATTAGAAAATTATCATAATAAATTTGGGAACTTAAAAGATATGAACTACTACCATTTGAATCTTGTCAACTGGAGACCCATGCACTTCAGCTTCTGTGTAGTCCAAGCTGGAAGATGATGTTGCACAGGTCACTCTTTGCTTCTTTTAAGGTTCTCCACCTTGTTGGGTTGAGCTTGAAAAAATGACGTTGATTAAGATGAGGTTGTCAGTTCGTATGAGATGTTGTACTGAAATTGGAGGTTAATCCCACCAATTTTGATTTGTACCTGTAGTCAATAATGCACACTGTAGAAGTGGAGTGTACTACAAGGTGTCTAACAAGTTTCCTCAGAATTTTTACTTCAACAAAATGTTCATTCTGGGTTGTACTAACTGATGGATTTTCATAGGTAAAACAGAAGGGTATTGCTGTCATCTCTCTCATTTCTTAGATTGAATATATCAGGAATGGTCTGCTTTTGAAAATATGAATTTTGTGGTTACCAGTTGCACTGTCTCTACTGTTAATATTCTTCTGGTCTCCCCATTACATTCTCTCCTTTATCTCTATTGGAGTATGGAAGTCCTTGCCACTTACCAGTTCCTGACTGCTGGAGTTATGGATCATGGTGGCAATTTCATGAATGTGCTAATTTCTATTCATTAGAGAGTAGGCTGGCAGTGTTCTGCTGGTGTTGATGGTTTAGATCTTCCAAATAAATTACAGTCATATAATAAAATAGAGCAGATCCATCACATTGCAGTTCACCCTTCCAACCATTGACTTGATGTTGGTTCCTAATGAGTGGTTTTGGGTTCGAACAGAACCAGTCAACATTATTCCTCATACATGTTTTTGTAATGATTCTTTATCATACCTCACTGATTGAATTTTGCCTCTTGTTTTTCCACTTCTGTGCAATTGGACCCAGCTCAATTAATCCCAGGTCAGTAATTGCTCAGAGAGTCAGCTGGCCATCAATGCACACCAGGCTCTGTATGGTCCTGTCTAGAGGACATGTTCCATGGGAGAAATATAGTACTTCCTGGCACTCCATGTTTGTAATGTTGTGCAGAGTGGAACTAGTACAATTGGTTTTGATATGAAGTGAACCATCACACTGACACATCTCTTCCTATTGTGAAGCTTCTGGATAATTAGTGTTGGTTGTGGACTTGCCCTGTTTAGTTGAGAGGTATGAAAGTTTCTTCTTCCATTCTACTCAGCTTGAGGTGAAGAGGGTATAGACCTTTCTCCTACTGTGGGTAAGGTGTATGCTCAGTGCTGTCTGGTTTTGGACTAGCGTTAATGTACTGAGTGCTGTCTGTCGTTCCATAACCATTCTTCACGAAGGAGCACATACATTTTAGGTTTCATCACCATCATATCTGGACTTTAATTCTAGAGATTTTAGTGTTATATAGGGACAGACCTCCATAATATTTTTTCACATTGGATGTACTCTTCACAATTTCCACCTGCTTATGTGACGCTTACTACAGGACTGAGTGAATAGTATATCTGGTACAGACGTGTTATAGTTTCCCACATGGGGATTCACACTCTATGGATATTTTTTGGACTATTTCAAATGACGCTTATCTATGCCCTTCATACCAGTCTCTTCATCTTTTCACTGTGGAATTCAAGCTATTCTGTGAGAGGGATAAGATAATATGTCAGATATTATTGTTTTTCTATACTGAAAATACATTTCTGATGGGTACTTCCTTCTGCTCACATTTCTCATCCTTCCTCACTAATTTCGAAGGGGAACTTAAGTGGGTTAAGAGGGAGTAATGTACATCAGGAGAATGTTTTGCACTCCTGTTGGTGGAGGGCTGTTTACATGGTTTACATTGAGCATGGGGTAGGTGAGAGTTTCAAGGCAGTTGGAATGTGAAAAAAATTGCATATAGAGGACAGTACTGAATGAGAAAGGCTATCATGAAAGAAAAGGGTAGTACCTATTAGAAATATATTTTCAGTGTAGGAGAATATTAACTTTGCTCATAGTTCTTGAAGGAACTACAAGTAAAAGAAGAATTAGTTCCATCACGTGTACAATTTATTTGAAACCACTAATATCAGACTCAAAGTTCTTCATTTCTAAACTTGAGTGGTGAAATATTATGTGTCAAGATCTCCATTTTATAATGAGTTGTGTACTAAAATATTAACACTTGTGTAAGAAGTCAATAAGAAGTTAATAGTTCACTTACAGGATTATATTATATATAGATTTGAAGATTAGAACAGATGATTTTTTGTGAGCTAGTTCATAAAAGTTTCATCCTAGAGCTATTCTAAACTCCACAACATACCAATTGAAGCAATTGTTTCATTTTATTTTCATGGAAAATGCCCTCAAGTCTATCACTGCTAAATTAGATTCTAGTAAAGGACTCTCTGTAAATTAGATTCTAGTAATGGACTCTCTGTACTAGAATCTAATTTAGCAGTGATAGACTTGAGGAAGGCAGCTAGTTGACACCATTCATCGTTAATTCTTCAGCTGCTTTTTCACCAAAGAATAGTAGTATTGACTGTAACATTATAACGCCCATATGGCTGAAAGGACAAGCATGTTTAGGTATTGGATTCATGATGATAAGGTGATTCCAAGCTTAACATAGCAACTTCTACAAAGTACTATAATTACTGTAAGCACGCTTTCTGTAACTGAAGGTGAAACGTCAGCTACAAACGAATCACGAGGTTTACAGAAATATTTTCAGTTTTTTTACAAGCTAATTTTTTTAGATTCCATTAGCTGGAAAAGTCATTGGAGCAAACATAGGAATCACAATGTTGGTAATTTGGGCTCAAATCAATGATAATATCCCGGATTTATGTAGCAATAAACAGGTTGATTTCTATTGGTTTTTAAAATCTGATCTAATTGGATGTGAGATTTCAACTGCCTGTACACAAGAAAATAAACTATAAGTCACTACACATATTTTTTCGTTTATTACTGCTCAGTATTTGACCTTTCTGCTTTATCAGGAATGGAGTACATACAAAACTATGACAGTGAAACTACAAAATTCAAGAGTTTAAAATTGTTGACAATAAAGAACGATTGAAAATTAACGCCAACAAACCTATTTGCTTGAACATGAAGTCTTGTTATTCGTTTTATACAAAAAAGAAGTAAAATATGTGAGGAATTAAACAATAATCATAGAGAACAGTTGCTTTGCAGCTGAGGACAAATGTTTAATCATTCAAAGTCTGAATCAAGATTGGATATAAAGGTTAGTACTGACTTTAGGTCTGCAAAACTCTTGTATATAAAGCATCATTTGTAATAACTATTAGTAGAAAATATCATAATAAATTGTATTGTTTTATCTGTATATTAAAATGTATTTGTGTTAAGAAAAAATTGTGTGCATCAATATTGTTGGCAAATATTATAAAGTTGATAGATATTTGCACTTAATCTAAATTCAAATTTCCTGTTATTTAAAATATCTAGCGTACGTAACATAATAAATTGGAGACTTATCTGGGATGAATTTGTCCGAAATAAATAGTAATAGGTAAATAATAAATTGGGGCATATGTCCAAGGTATGAATTAGAAAAGAAATTTGTTTTAAATTACAAATTTTAATTTGATTTATTATTAACATTGCCAACAAGATTTGGTCATGTCTGATTGTGAAAATTTTCTAGAATCACCATTCCTCGAACAACCAGAAAAATATAACAAAAATGAATTACTTGATATCCAAAATTTTAGAATTAGAGGTTAAAAATCAATGCAAAAAATGAACTAAAAAGTGTATAGTTGAAACATTAGTCGAATGATTTGTTGTCTGAGACAGCATTAGTGAGATACTCTGATGTCTTCACTAGCCAATTATAATTGAGTGAGAAAGATAAGTTAGAAATCCAATTAAAATTAAAACAAATCAAGCTCGAACAATCTTGTATCAAAACTCGGAAAGAGTAAGTCTGTATTGAGGCCAAAAGGGAGAAACAGCAAACCCCTATCAATGCAGAGAGAGAAAGTACGTCTGGAGGCCGAACAAGCCCCTTATCGAAGCCGAAAAGGAACAAGTCCGTATTGAAGTCCAGGAAGAGCAAACACGTATCGAAGCCGAGAAAGAAATCAGGCTGAAAGAAATGGAAATTAGATTTAAATCCGATCGTCCAAAGTAAAATGAAATTTTGAACTCAAGCGATATATTAATGTACCAACATTTGATGAAAATTAAGGTTATAATTATTTCCTACATATTTAGAAAGTTGCCCAAACCATGGAATGGCACACAAAAAAATTGTCATTATTATTACTGTACTTTGACTGGAAAACCAAAGGAACTTATTCTGCTCTCTCTCTCTCTAGAATATTTGCCCAATTGTGATGAAGCTAAAATAGCATACGATTTAGTACCAGATCTTATCAACAAAAATTTCGACATTATTGCAAATTTTATATGGAATTGGCACACAAAAGAGGTTTATTTAGATAAATGGTGTCATTCCATGCATATTGGTAATATTTTCGACAAATTATGACAATTATGTTTGAGGAATTTAAACGTTGTACAAGTAACGACATCAAAACTTATTAGAAAGAAAAGAAAGTTGAAACATTACAGGAAGTAGCTTCTCTTTTTGGTGATTACACTAATTCATAAAAACACTTTTCATAAAAAAAATTATTGTGATTTTAGCAAATACCTATACTTGTTCAATCCACTAAAGTTGAGGATTCTTCTAAAATATCCAGCTCCTCTAGTTTGAAATCTGACAGTCAAGATAAAACTTTATCAAAACCATCAAATCCTGTTTACTATTTTTGTTTTAAAAAAAAAACCCTGGTCACGTGATGTCCGATTGTTGGAATTTGATAAAGAAAAAGAGGCAAAACTCAATGTATTTGTAACTACATGTGGATGTAGTTTCACCAGATTACCTGAAGTTGTTGATTTGGCCACTGATGAAAAAAGTGATGAAGGTAAGGAAGAATGTAGACCTTGTGTCTTTGACAAATGACGTTACTAATCTCATACCCATACGTATTTAACGTGATACTGGTGCGACTCAATCATTGCTGTTAGAAGATATATTGCCCTTGGATTCGAGTTCTGCCACAGGTGAATCTGTTATTGCCCAGAAAATTAAGGGTAGCTTTGTTAATGTTCCTTTTCTTAACAATTGTTTAATATTAGACCTAGTTTCGGGACCAATTGTGCCAACTCAGGATATATCATTATTGTTGAGAAACGATTTTGCTGTGGAAAAAGTTGTTGCCAAACTCAAAATGAGTAGGGAGCAGATCATTGTTTCATCGGAAGATTAAGTTGTAACTCGAACTCGAGCTCAAACTAGCAAATTAAGCCCGAAACAAATGATAGACACGTGCTCAGGAGACAACATTATAGATTTGTCACAGACATTCTTTGGGTCTGACATGGATCTTGTGAACAATTGTCCTTTTAACAAGTCTTTAATGAGTGGCAGTGATGGACTTAAGGGATCTAACTCACCTGGTGAGTTAGGGATTTGCTAAAAGTAAACTGATTCACGAGTAAAAGATGATTCACATATCTCTTCACTATTTCAATATGTGCTCCAAAAGGATGATCTGGAGAGAGCTCCAAATGGTTACTTTTGCCAGAATGGTGTGCTCATGAAAAAATGAAGACCACCAAATATACCAGCTTCAGATGACGGAGCTTTGGTTTATCAAATCGTTTCAAAAGCATATCATTCACAAATATTGAAGGTTCTCCATGACCGTCCTATTACAGGTCATTTAAGTGTGAAAAGACATATGACAAAATTATGAGACATTTCTTTTGTCCCAAAATTAAGCAAGATGTTTTTCATTTTTGTAAAACTTGTGATATATGTTAATTTGCAAGATAATCTAATAAAAAAAATTCCCGTTGCTCCTTTAAAATCTATCCTAATGTTTGAAGAACATCTCAGGCATGTAATAATTGATTGCATTAAGTTAAAAAGATAACATCTGTGTTTATGCACTTTCAGGTGAGATGTAATTTTATTATCATAAAATTATTTGTATTGTTTTATATGTTGTTATGATTGTTGAAGTTGAATAATTCTTTGACAATGTATTGAATTTATTGTTAGCATTGTATATATGTGTGTGTTTTCTTGTAGCAAAGAGACACTGGACTATCTTCCGCATCTGTTGAGGGGAATCCAATCCCTGGTTTTAGCATTATAAATTAGTAGACTTAGTGTTGTCCCAGCTGGAGACGTATATATTTATATATGTGTGTGTGTAATATATTTGTTTAAATTTGCCTAACACCAATTTTTAATTCTCTAAGGAAGTTAGTGTAAGAGATTTACTGTTGTACATTTGTTTTAGTGCCTATGTTTGTTTCAGTGTAGTTTTCTTTTTTACCTTTGATGTATATTGTCGACTGTGTATTGTGCAAGCCCCAGTTGTTCTCGGAATTTGTAGAATATTCACTATTTTATTAAAACGCAATAAAACATTGTTGAAATTTCTAGACACTCGCGTGATTCCTATAAAACGTGACTAGCCAAGAGACAAAAAGTATTATTATTATTAGACAGCTACTGTAAGTGTGCTATAGGCCTTGGATGATATAAATGTGATTAACACCTATTCATCAGAAAACTACAGATTTGGACCAGAAAATTTTACAGGTTTCGAGCATTACAAACTGTTCAACTTTACTGAATTTTTTGACGTTATTCTTTCAATGAGGGCATTAAAAATCTTTATTGGTAAGAATTGCATAATACTTAACAATAGTGATTATAGTAGATTACGTTTTGTCTAAACAGTAATGTATAACAAATACTGAACTTTATAATTCATGTTAACAATAACTTTAATCATGCGATTTATAATTTCTGGTCCTTGGACTAGCTAGCCAGTTATTTCAAAATACACTTTGTCATTCTAATTTTATGGGTTTTTTTTTTAAATCTGCATTTTTCTTAACCAATACGGCCAGTGGCCTTGAATATCAAACACTTTTGACTATCACCCTTTATTTCATTGAACTTATGTGTTTCCTCAAACTTTGCTTTACTTATCCATTGCAACATGGTACTTTGCAAACCACATAGACTTAATCAACTCAGAACTGACCTTTGAATGAGTCAACCTTGATAAACAGAATGTTGTTCAGGTCAGTATCTTCAAGGTGTTGTAGAAGAAAGCTGCACACTTGATAACATACTGTCACGATTCTTTCTTATATGTGAAGTAATGTTAAACAGTTGTCAAATCTTCTAAAAGTATAATAGAAACAACAGTTAGAAATTTATACGTGTGTTTCATGATAGAAAATATGAAATTTCTGTTATTTTAAGTATTTTAATGAAGTAAACAGTTTGCCATTTATTTATTGTATTTAATTGGGGGCAATTATTGGTTTTGTATGACTTATGAAACATTAGGTGTCTTACAGAACATTGAAAGATGTTATGTATTCAACACTTTCACATGTTTTGTGGACTTTTACCAGTGATCATTGATTGTTTAGAAAGTGGATGAATAAGTAGTAAGTCACTCATTTATTATTCTTGGTTGCAGCAAATTGTATTAATACAGACCTTAAAATATAAAAAATAATAGTTTTAGCATAATTAAATCTAGACATTGATAACTTGTAGAAATACTGTCACAATATATTTGTTAAAATTCTATGGTAAAAATAGTAATTAAGGTCCGCCTTTTTAAGACACGTGCAAATTATTTTGTCATATAGTAATTGAGATTTTTAATTTTTAGGGCGATTTAAGTATATAGTCATGTATCATAGACATCGGATTTAGCAAGATATAGACCTTTTAGAACAGGAAATTTACTAATTTGGTAATGAAAATATTTAATTACTTGACTGAATAAGTTTTAATTATCGTATTTTCCTTACAGGGTTAATTAATGACAATGAAATGTGATGTCCCTTTTTATGACTCCACTTCTGCGAAACATGAGATAACGTAACACATTTAAATTATTTTACTGCATAAAGTCAAATCAGTAAACGTCATAATAAACGTTCTATTGATCATTTAAAATTGTTGAATAAAGTGCAATTAGTAAAAGTATAAGTTTTTATTATTGCATAATATCGATTTAAACCTACAGAAATGCTTTGTGTGTCTGGTAAAATGTATGTTGAGATCACGCAACAATAAATAATATGTCATGTCATTGGAAATACTCGATTGAGTGGTTTAAACACTTAATAAAGTAAAAATTTTATGCAGAGCTGACAAATCAAAACTTTATACTAAAATACCATTGGTAAAACTGTAGGACTAACCTGGTGATAACACGGACAACTTTTGATACCTCATGTAGAAATCTCATTGTAAAAATATCAAAGTCTCAATGCAGATAACTATTATAAATTGTTGTATCGTTCTTTTAAGGATAAATTAATTAGTGTTAAGTGTCCTCTTTATGGGATTACGATTATAAATGACTTAATTAGTTTGAGTTAAGCAACCTCTTTAGGACATAGTGGCCTGAAAACGTGTTCTTTACTTTTTGGTACTATTACTTGATGTTCCATCATGGTCGTCTGTCATGGCAGCTTAGTAACGCGGTCCTAACGACGCTTTTTCTGTTGGCAAATCTTGGAACTATGACCTTGTATACTCGTATAACGGCTTGTTATACGTTTGTTTCATATTTCAACTTAAATGACTAAGTCTAACCTTAAAACCTCAAATTCCCCAAACCCCCTTGATCCCCCACGATCCCATCGAAAATATTTTCTTCATTAACATTCTGTTGTGGTTATAAGCTTGGAGTGTATTATGACCACAATAAAATTAACAAGCATGTACAATGTATTACATTGAAAACCTGGCTTCACCAAAACTATCAGTTTAATACATGTTAATATATCTTGGTTACATTACTAGCCAACATGAATCGAAAACAGAAAATGACAAATTGTATATTATTGAGTGTCCATTTTTAGTCGCTACTAAGAATAGCGCCGAGTTTTTAAAGTACAATTTATTAGTTCATAGCTTGGTCTTATCTTTACCAATTTGAGATCTAATTACAGTTTTGGACACAGGAGGTCAAACCTTTTCGATTGATGTGTTCGATCACGCCCAAAGTTTCATAGCTTTTTTTTTTTCTAATCCTGCTTAAAATAACTTCAAAATGAAGATGGGCCAATAAAGATTCTAATGAGTAATAAAATCGAATCGTATACACGCGAACCCCACGCGTAATACTGTTGACACAAAAAAAATATAGCTAATAAAATGGGAAGGGGAATGTTTATACGTTAAGTTGTTCTAGTTCTGCCTAAAATAATTTCCAGTGCTGCAACTATTGCGAATTCACTCTTCTTTTGAAAATTTTGCGATAAATCTATATGAAAGAAGCTTTAAGTTTTAATGATTGCCGAATTTGTTTATAAAATTATATTGTACGGACTTAATTTAGAATATTCTGGTTTACGTGTGTTAGAATAAAATTTATTTATGCAAACTTATAAAATCTAAATATAACATATATGGCAAGTCTACAATTGATATGGCCCTAATTACATCCGCATCTAAGACTACACAATATAGTAACTGGTCAGAACCTGGATGAGAAATATAAACACAGCAGTTATATATTGGCATGGGCTGGTTGGTGGTCTCTGTTCGAGAGTCGTGCATTCAATTTCTTCTGATCGAACATACTTAATAGGTATATTTAACGAAACTTTAAGATATGTCAGTTAAATGAATATAGATCTCAGAAAAATGAGGCCCGATATGACCAGGCGTTTAAGGCAATTTACTCGTAACTGAGGGTCTCTGGTTCAAATTCCCGTCACACCAACCATACTTGCCCTTTCAGCCGTTGGGACGTTATTATGTTGCGGTCCATCCCACTATTCGTTGGTAAAATAGTAGTTCAAGAGTTGGTGGTGAGTGGTAATAACTAGCTGCCTTCTCTTTTGTCTTACACTGCTAAATTGGGGACGACTAACGCAGATAGTCCTAGTGTAGCTTTACGAAAAATTCAAACCAAAAGCAGAAAAATGAGATATCTTAAAACATTTTTTAAAACAAATCTGATGTTCTGTGAAAACACACTAAGCATAAATATTTTGTTAAGTTCCAGTATGTAGTTTTGTTACATAGTGTTTGTTTGTAGTTCAGCACAAAACTACATAAATAATTATTTGTTCTCTTCCTATTACAGGTACTGAGGCCCAATTTATCGCGTTATAAGTCTCCAGACATATCGCTTTGCCACAAGGTGGTTATTACATAACGACAAATGTGTTAAAATATATTTATTTATTTTCAAATCACTTAAAACTTTATTTCAACAAAAAATAACGTAGTGTGGGTAAAAAGTTTAAAACTGTATTTCGCAATTTTCTACATTTTATTTACAACTTGAACATTTTAAACAAACTTCTTGCACTTTCTTTAATTTACAAAATGCTTATGCTTATGAATAGCATCTCATCTGATTGCACTGAAATAGTTGGATTGATTTTTTTCATTGTTATTTCTCGCAATTTGTAAAATCCTGCATATGCTCAAGAGCGATTGTTCAGAAGAGTTCAAAATGCAGCCTTGTTCCCCTACGATTATGGTAATCGACATCACTACTTTAACAAAACTTACTGTACATAGATGGCATTACAACTTTTCCGTAGTGCGCAAGCGCATGAGAAAGAAAGAAAGCCAAGTGTATCGATGCCTTTTACGAAACGGATTTTGGGATCCGTTTTGACCAAGTCGTGAGCGTGTGTATAACTTTGTTATGCATGATATTGTATAAGGCTGTAATGTTTGTTAAAAAACTTCAATGTGAAGTCACGATAAATAGGATAATAATTTGAAAAACAAGATAAAAACAATGTACTGGAGTTATACCAGTATGCAATACTCGTGCATCTTGATTCAATAGTCAAGTTTGCAAAATAAAAAAAAAAATCTATAAAGTGAGATAGGTGTCAATACAAAGTAGAAACTAGATGTTTGCAAAAGAAGTACTCGTGTCGAAATTCAGTCATAGATGATCGCGGCACGGCGTTGTGGTAAAAATGACTTGACCCATGTAAGAGCAAGTCGCCGTATCGTACATTCTTCGTGGTCGAACACTATCTTATCTTTGGCTGTTGTGAGTGGGATCGTGATGGTCGTCACTGGAAACGGATCCCGTAAGTGTTTAAAACTTTTTATTAGTAGTATTATTGAAACTTGGAAAAAAATATTCTAGAAACATTTTCGTCGTTTTAGTAGCTAAAATTAATTTATGAAAGTGCTGATACTGTAATTCTCTAAAGTTGCATGCTAATTATTTTACTTTTCGGAAAAGATGTTTGTTAATTTCACGGTTTTCGTTTTACTTTCATCAGTATAGTAGCCCAAGAGTTGGCGATGGGTGGTGATGACTAGCTGCCTTTCCTCTAATCTTACATTGCAGAATAAGATACGGCTACCGCAGATAGCACTCGTGTAGCTTTGCGCGAAATTCAAAACAAACCAAACCTTAAGTACCTTAAATATTTTTAAAATGTGGAAAATTTTAATCTAAATAAACTAAAATATTTCATCATAAAATACATTACTGTAGATTTATTCCAAAGTACAGGTATACACAATTTACTCATTTTCAATATTTTCTGAAGTTATTTGTTTCAATGTAAATTTCTTATCTATGCATAGCTTGAAATTAGTGTTTTGAGCAATACCAGCCTACAAGTTACAAGTAGTCATAAGAATTTAATGTTTTTTATCATGTAAGTATTCTTTATCAGTAAGATACCAACTTTACGGACAGCTAGCGCAGATAGTCCTTGAGTAGCTTTGCGCGAAATTCAAAACAAACATACTAATTCAGTAAACCTTTAGTTTATATTCTCGTTTTGGCTGCTAATCTTTCTGTTTATGATACATAACATAATAATTCTATGCACATAAAAACTAAAACATATAGTTGTTGTTCTAATATTATCTCACGAGTTTCTAAAACCGAAGTTAGATCTCAATCTATATAATGCTCAAACAATTCGAAATAATCTCCATAAGGCAAAAATATAATAATAATTAAACTATTTTTCAGTATTATAAAAATGATATATTCATGAAACTAACCAACTAACTCGTAGCCACTTCCCCAATATACCGTTAAATGGATTGTATTATTGTTCTTTCCAATACACTTCAATAAAAGCATCGCGATAGAATAAAAAAGCTTTCCATTTTGTATATTTTAATTTTTGAAAATGAATCGTACCCAATCAGTTGCATATCACATAGACCAGTTGAACCTTACTTTCAGAATGGATTTGGAAATTGATTCATTTATTTTATGAGGTATAACGAGCACTCCATTGTCATTTCTGATTTTGTACACATAATACATTCAGTGTGAAGCGGTTGGAAAGACCTCTAAACTACACCTTCTCAGCAGCGAAATAAAAGTCCACCCAATCTATCTCATACCAAAATTCCTCTGCTGCTAGGCTTTCCACTTTGGATAAGTATGTGTAGATTTAAGTCAGACTCGTAATGCCTATAAATTTAATATAATGTAAATTTGTGGGATGAGGTTTATACTTTGAAAAGACAGTGTTTGATATTAACACCATCAATCCTGGTTTTTGTTCATTTTTCAAAAATAATCTCCGCAGAGATGCCAACCATTACGATTTGAGCATAATCATTACGATTTTGGTGTATACATTACGACTATACGCTCATACAGACAAACATTACGACTTGTTGCAACTCTCAAATTATTATATATTATATAGGTCTCTACAATAAAGTGATAAATTGTTCCCCCAGGGCTTGAAAGGGGTGAAAATAAAATTTCTAGTGAGATACAAATAAATTTTGATAATAAGTAAAAGACAATCCAAATGGCTACTTGCGATAATCATGTTTGTGCTTGAAATGATAAAAATATTTGTATCTTCGACGTCTACCAATAGCTTGAGTGCGGTGCTTCTCCATACTGGGTACGTGGGAGAATCCATAATTACGTCATCAGTGCTTGTCAGCCAATCAGGGCTCGCGTAGATGGCTATTTCTCGTTTTCTAAGCAGCATAGAAACACCAATGCGATCGTTCACAAGTTGGAAAAAAAGAGGCCTAGTTCACCAGATTGTCTTGTTTATGGCAAATCTAAAAGGACTAAAACTGTGAATCAAAAATTTAGGAAAGAGTATAGTGCAAAATATCTGGTCATTGCATCAAAAGCCAGTGACAGTCGTGCATTTTGTATAATTTGTCACATCGATTTTTCTGTGGCGCATGGCGGGATAAACGATTGTTCCAGACATACAAAATCGCCATCTCACCAATAAATAATAATAGTTATAATAATAATACAATAACAAATAGCTTAGAGACATTGGTCAACCCTAGTAGCCACAAATGATAAAGGGCTCTGTCTACAATCATTACGCTCAGTCATTTGAAATAGTTGGCATTTCTGTCTCCGATAGCCTTTTGATTGACAGGCTATACATAAACCTGATTGTTACTGTAACGAAATCCATTTTTAAAGTGAAATAAACAAACATTACTCTGAACAATTTAAACTACTGCACAGAAGTATGAGGTTAAAATTGTAAGACAAAACAAGTTAACGTTGGAATTACATAAATACCCCAAATTTCCACAAAATTCTGTTATGACAGACTTAATATTTTTTATTATTATTCCCATTAGATAAAAATGAAATTCAGTAATATAACTGAAATAAATCTAAGTACTACTGAATTTATATAAAACCAGTATTACTAAAATTTAACGCCCGTTTCTTATTTCGTATCAAATGTTTAGTTACATTAAGATTAACACACGTGCTTGGCTGGTGTTTACAAGAGACCCCTGATGAGGGAATTTGGACAAAACAAGTGTTCCAGTGCAAGCAGATATCAGCACCTTTGGGATGCTTTTGATAACTACACCAAACATTTTTTGACAACACTGTGTGATAACTCTGTCTATTGATATACATATTTATATAAACATTTATGTGTTTGCATGTGTATAAGACAAAAGTGAAATTGCGCAAGAACCTGAAAATGAAGTATTGACCAAGATCACTACTATTAGAAAATAAGAAGATCTAATATCAGAAAGCGGTTATCAGGCAGATGGTAGCACTGCCTATGTAGGGATAACTCATACTGTTCATCGAAATGATATTTCAAATATATATCTCATTATGTCATAAGAACTTTACAATACTATATAGCGTTTCCTTTTATAACAACATCTGTGTAATGATTAAGTTACGAGCTCTGGGAATGTTTGTGGATATCATAGCAAATAGTTTGCATTTCTTGTTCTTTTTTTCTGCTTCTTTTTTATTTCACGTAATTCAAAACAATGTAGTCAACATATTTCACTGAGGTGATATACTTTCAAACAGAATATCCACTTCTATAAATATTTAATAACTGGTAGTAATTTAAAAACAATAATAATTCTAGTATAAATAATGCTATCATTACCCCTTGACGTCAACTTTCTTACAGAAAGGTAGTGTTCTTTATCTATCTGTGGTTCATAGTTGATTATTTTATAAAGTTTTTAATGAACTACATTGCAGTTTTACTAACAATTAAATGTATAATTGATTAATTTTTTTTAACACTGAGATCGTTTTCAGGGAACCATGATATATATTTTTTGGAACAGTAGAAATATACTTACTCATTACATTAGGCACGAATTACTTTTATTTCTGTATAATTTAATAATTCTGAAAATAGTAATGAACATTTAATATGTTTATATCGTCATTTAAAAGTTTTTTCTATATGGTGATATAATAACTGTCTGTTGTAAATTATTACAAATTTAGAAATATAAAACTCAGAGTGTTAAGAATCATTGAATAGCTAGTGTACAGAAAGTTATTTAAAAGTATAGAAACTCATATTAATTACTTTATTAGTTATCGCTGTTTGTTTGTTTGTTTGGAATTAAGCAAGAAGCTACACAATGGGCTATCTGTGTTCTGCCCATCACAAGTATCTAAAGCTGAGTTTTAGCGGTGTAAGTCCGCAGACATACCGTTGTGACACTGGGGGCATTGTCAGGGATTTAATAATATGAGTTCAAATTTTTTTACAGTAGGTTTCCATGATTTGTTGGTGATGAATATGAACAATAAACTGACAGCACACATTCCACTTGTTTAGAAATAATATATATATATATATATATATATATATTCAAAAAAGGTGAAACGTATGTACAAAAATTCTTTACACTGTAGGAAATCAGTTTTATATAAAATTCTAAATAATTTTTTTCTTTAAAAAACAATAACAACGTTTCTCAAACGTCCAAACAGGTTGATTTAATTACTTTCGAATCCAATCGAGAAGACGAATTATTATCAGTGAATAATTTACCTACCTTTCCCTGTGTTTTTCCACAGTTGTATCCTGAACTTAAACAGTTGTTTCCTTTTCGTCAAACTCCACATAAGCAGGCTCAGTTACTTTAGAATAACCTTTGACAAGACAAATTATTCTTTTTATCTCTGTTAAATTATGAAACTAGTTTCAGATATTTCCCGTCACAATTACACTAATAATTACACAATCTAACTTCATTTTTACTGATTTTAGTTATTCTTTCACTTAACTTGTTGGTTATCATAATTGTATCCAGAGCTTTAAATAATTGTCTCAAGTGTGGAGAAAGATAACGTCAAATTATCACAACCATTGAACTACACAAATAGCATATAACTTACCGAGTTACGTAACGAAAGATAACTATCGCGTTTAAAATAATTAACTTTAACACTCTTGTTATAAAATCTAAATAATAAATAAATATTAGATCACTAAATGAACTCAGTAGTGACTTTTGCACTAAAAAATTTTGCATATCCATCACTGGTGTCTCTGCAAATGTGGAAAGAAAGGGCAGAACATTTTAAAGAAGAGAAGCTTTACTGATCATCAGGGAAGTGTAAAAATTCTCGCAGTAGGGCGTTTAGAACAGTAACAGGTTCAGAATTAAACCGCAATTTGATCTAAACCAACCCTTTCATTTACAAAGGAAGACTATAGTTATGAAAGAAGATATTTTAATTAGAAGGCCACCATGACGAAATTGAGCTGGTGCCGTTAAATATACCATAAACTTAAGAGTGTAAGCAAAGAATAATAGGTAATATGTCAACTACACTACATCTGCCGTATCCGCTCCAACAATGAACCATTTTCATCCACCAGCGCTCATTTAAGGTTAAATGAAGGTTCACAAATTAGGATCTTTCATCTTCTAGCCATATACCGAAATCAATAGCTGTTGTAACGAATTTTATATTTTTCTTTTGTTTTAATACCTACGTTTATTTCAGTTTGATGCATGTGATGTATATTTTTGGCTGTGTATTGTGCAAGTCCCGCCTGTCCTCTTAATTTTTAGAAGATTTTCGAGTGTAAGAATCAACAATATGTGTTTTACGAAAACACTACCATATCTTCGAATATTCTTGAACATTCGAGAATCTCCCCTTAAAATATATAAACCGACGTGCCAAGAGTCAGAATAAGATATTGTTCGGACGCTGCATTCATTACACTTTAAGCCTCAAAGGTTGCAATTGTGATCAACGCCTATTAATCTCAAAACTACAGAATTTTACCAGGAACATTTATAAACTTCCAACATTACAAACTTCAGTTAATTAACTTCTGACTTTTCTTTTTCTACAAGGACATTAGATATTGTCGGAGGAGGATAAAACTGACGTGTGAAGAATTGAACAAGCTAGCATACCCGTCAAATAAAGTTTAACGGTGCATCAACATAAAATTAATTTGCTTGTCATAGACCTGGACTGTTGATAAATTACTTAGTTCCATACCAGACAGAAGACTGAATATTGTTGTGAGTTTGTGAAACTTTTGTATATAAATTATTATTTGTAATGACTGTTTCTAATAATCGTTATTATAAATTGTATTGCTATTTGTATGTTAAAATATATTTGTTTTTTTGTGTATCAGTCTTATTGGCAAATATCATAAATCTGATAGATATTAACATTTAATTGACTTCTAAATTTAAATTAAAATTTTCGGCTATTTGAAATCGTATTACTTAACGTACATAACACAATAAATCGGAGACTCGTCCGAGATAAATTATAATACGTGACGCTGTTTTCACGAGGAAGATGACCAAAGAAACTGGATTCACTACACAATTCTCCACTACATGTTGTGAAGTGTCCTAACGCAGGTCCAACAGACTATTGTGCCTTTGGTCTTCTTAAGCTCACGCTCAAGTCGTAGATCTAAAACACTAGCCACTTCATATAATGTTGTACAAGACGATTGGGACAGTATTAACATGTTTTCTTCTTAATGAATTTTGATTTTATAGAAATATCTCTGCGAGCCATTGTTAAGAAACGGACGGGGTATGACTGCCGGCAAAATTGCGAATTATAATACTAGAATGTCGAATTTAATCTCTTTTGTAATGGCCCGGCATGGCCTAGCGCGTAAGGCGTGCGACTCGTAATCCGAGGGTCGCGGGTTCGCGCCCGCGTCACGCTAAGCATGCTCACCCTCCCAGCCGTGGGGGGTGTATAATGTGACGATCAATCCCACTATTCGTTGGTAAAGAGTAGCCCAAGAGTTGGCGGTGGGTGGTGATGACTAGCTGCCTTCCCTCTAGTCTTACACTGCTAAATTAGGGACGGCTAGCACAGATAGCCCTCGAGTAGCTTTGTGCGAAATTTCCAAACAAACTCTTTTGTAATAATAATACAAATAAACAAAAAATGACAGCTAGAGCGATTTGAACTTACTGCATTTTAAACACAAAACACCTGCTTTCGCTTTACATAAAATAGTAAATAACATCTACTTTATTTTCTAACAAATAAGTTGGTTGAGTTATATATTTCTAGCTTATTCTGCTTTTCATGCGTATATTATAAGCTTCATCAAATCCTGGCAGTGTTTCAGATTCTGTCACATCATCCCGATACATTTACAGTCTACAATAGGAGTTGAATTAAAATATCAAAATGCTGAAGTGAATACACTACAATAAGTCTGCATTTTCCAAGGTACTTTTCTGTTGTTAAGAAGAAGGAAGATAATTTTCATAAAACGTAATATTACACGTACATATCAAATACCGTAACAAGAAATCTGAGTTAAGAAAATGTCGTGATGCACTACCAACTGTTTGCAGGAAACACGTCTGTTCCCTGTCGAGTTTTGTTGCTAAAACCTTTATAGACGAAGTTTATATAATATTTTTTATAGCTTTAGAAACTCGTTGAGAAATAATAAGAATGTAAAAAGTCAAGAAACATTAAATTTACAAATATTAAATGTATCCAGACGTTGTCAACACAAATATTTTCATTTATACTTGTATACAGTAGCGAGATCAAAATATTCCAACAAAATAAGAAATATCTTCTTTTTTTTTTAGTCTTGCTGGATTGAGATAGTAAACTTCCCTAATCCATGTTTAACAGTAGTTCAATAAAGAGTTATTGGTCCAGTGATGATCTGGAACGGACACATATTAATATTAGGTCTTCAAGAATAAGAGTGAGGGGAATATCGCGAAAAACAGAAAAGGTCGAGCAGTTAAAAAAAAAAAAAAAAAAAATTTTGCCCCTAATAAATTCTAACGATTATTGTTAACACTACTTTTCGGCAGTAATTTATTCACTTTACATAGCTGTCAGAGATCAATGACAAAGACATCAACCACCTTTTTTGTAAGGAAATTGACCTGTATATGAATACGTTATTTAGCATTCAGGACTTACGTAGTTACGACGCTCTTCGTTTGTCGGTTTGTTTTTTTCAGTTGCATATTTTTAATATAGATATATATGTGGTTACGGTTGTGTTAACTGTTCCAGTATTAATATAAATTATGACAAGTAATGTACTATGGGATTTATCGCAACTTTTTTGTATATGTTTCGGAAACAAATTTTAAACCAACAATTCGCTGCAACTAATTACTTTATTTTCAGTTTTGTTTTTGTTAAATTGGGACTAGAAGTTATTATCGTATTTCGCCATTTTTTATGTTGTAATAATGTTCCTCATACACAGGGAAGAGCAGTTACATGAGATTAAATACTTAATTTGGACATCAGTATTCATAAGGAATAACAATGAACTATATTAGCCGTCCCTAGTTTAGTAGTGTAACACTAGGGGGAAGGCAACTAGTCAACACCATCCATTTCCAACTCTTGGGCTACTCTTTTACCAACGAATAATGGGATTGACCGTCATATTATAATGCTTTTTTTGGTGAAAGGGCGAGCATGTTTGGTGTGACGGGGATTCGAACCCGCGACCTTCAGATTACGAGTCGAATGCGTTAACCACCTGGTCATGCCAGGCCTACACGAAAAGGTTTCCTATAGTGTAACACTATCAATATCAACTTGTACTGTTAGAACAACACAAACAGGGCTAACTACCTCATACGGTTTTCTGCAGAAGTTTATTCTACTGTCAGTACAAAACGAATTTGAACAGAACTTAAGTGTTTTTTGCCATTAAAACCGTGCACGAATGTTTGAATCAGTAATGAGTGTGGGTGAAAACTACCAAATGACAGGTTTTGTTATCTCTTACGAATGATGAATATTGCACTTGAAAAAATATTGGCTTTGGCCAGTATTGGTTGGTGATAAGTTTCTCCCTTTCGGGGAGCTGTTCTTTTTTAATTGCTGTTAGTGATAGATTCTCAGGTCTTTAAGTACTGACGCTTGCTCTCGTGGGGTTTGGTTTGTTTGGAATTTCGCGCAAAGCTGTACGACGTCTACCTTAGCCGCCCTAATTACTCATTACCACCCACCGCCAACTCTTAAACTACTCTTTTAACAACGAATAGTGAGGCCATAACATTATAATGTGACGGGGATTCGAACCCTCGACCCTCAAATTACTAGTCGAGTGCCTTAACCGGTTTTCTGGCCATGGCGAACCTTGCTCATTGGGAATTTACTGTCATTACTATAGACTAGTATAGAGATCCAGACTGGTGTAAGGAAGTTTGATAATTGTTTACGGCGACAAAACGAAAATAATTTTACTAATTAATCCATTTTTTAAAGTCGCTGTACGTTGGTAATATTACCTCTTTTTGTTGTATTTTCCGTAGTTGATAACTTCTGATACAGGTAGCCGGTAGTTGATCTTAAGTTCATAATTTTGAAGTGATAGACTAGAGAGAGAGGGCAGTTAATCAACACTACCCGCCGTTAAATTTTGGACTACTCTTTCCCAACCGAAAAGAGGGATTTGACAATTATTATGCACCCACTATGAAAAAGTAGAGAGTGACTTTTTTTTTTTTTTCAGCAGTAACGAAACACGAAGTACAGAATCTTAGATTAATAGTCCGCAAACTAACCACTGAGCTGCGCTCGATTTGGTGGCGAATGGAAAGTTGAGTGGAACTTTGAGTTTCCTTTCCAATACATTGACTACTTTCTCTTTTTTGTATGTTTTTTCGATGGAGCGCAGAATAAAGTATATACCTTATTTTTACCTTTATGAGGAAGTATATGAAGTACAAAATAGCTGAAGAGTGTTACAATTGAGAACAGTGATAAGTTTATGTTTATGTATTCATACATTCTAAGACAAAATCTAGATATTACATAATAATAAAAAAGAAACAAATGCTGTTCTTATTAAGATTTCAGGATTCTACATCAGTTGTCCTCGCTGGTACAGCAGGAAGTCTACGGATTTACAATGCTAAAATCAGGGGTTCGATTTCCCTTGATGGACTTAGCAGATAGTCCAATGTGGCTTTGCTATAAAAACTCACACACACACGCACACTTTACATTAATATGGTATTTCCCTGCCCATACATAATAGATATCCATACATTTAGAATAATTTCTGTAAAAGTATTAAAGGCATTTATAGATGAAAATATTAGTGGGCATTAGTATTTTTAATAATTTGTTAATGGAAAATAAAGAACGCTAGAAAATCAGAATAACTGACGAAGAATCGTTTCAAATTTCAACTACAAAATGTCTGAACATTTTGAAATGGTACAAAACAAAGATTCTTTATATTTGTCTTCATCTTGAAGATAGATGAAGTAGATTAACTTTTATCAGTTGATTTTATTTTCATCTATGGCTTTTAAAATGTTGGTTCAATAATGTACTTTTTTATGTTCAGTACTCCTAGTGAGAATTTTGTGAACTATTCTAGTATAATTTTTGTTAGACCCTCCCGCTGGTTTGGAGTAAATTAGATATCTTATAACGTTAAAAATCGGGTTTCGATAACCGTGATACTCAGAGCACAGATAAGCTCACTGTGTAGTTTTGTGCTTAATAACAAGCAAGCAAACAATATATATATATAAACAATGTGTATATATAAATGTCAAACTATGAATAATAGTTACCATTTTTATTCTGTATTAATATTGGCCCGGCATGGCCAGGTGGTTAAGACTCGTAATCTGAGGGCCGCGAGTTTGACTCTCCGTCACACCATACATGCTCGTCCTTTCAGCCGTGGGGGCGTTATATGCTACGATCAATCCCACTATTCGTTGGTAAAAGAGTAGCACAAGAGTTGGCGGTGGGTGGTTATGACTAACTGCCTTCCTTTTAGTCTTACACTGCTAAATTAGGGACGGCTAGCGCAGATAGCCCACGAGTAGCTTTGCGCGAAATCCGAAAGAAATTAAATCTGTTTTAATAATACTTTAAATTTGCATACAGATGGTAATCTAATCAGAATCTTTTCAATGTCATTCATCATACAGGTACACATTATAAATCATGTCCTTTGAAATGAAAAAAAAATTCTTTTTTTCTCGAAAAAAATATAGTCATAACGTCGGTCAAAGTCCTTATAAGCTTCAGATTTTGGATGAGTATAGCCTGGCTGTTAGCGTGCCTGAACTTTGAATATGTGGATTTAAGTTCCAAAAGTTGTTCCACATTTTGAATCTGCAAGTGCACTATAAGCGTAATAACTAAACCTTACTATTCAGTCAAAAGGAGTAACTCCAGAGTTAGTGGTGGGTGCAGTTCATTAGTTGCTTTCTCTCTAGTTTGCCCCCCAGTGGCACAGTGGTATGTCTGCGGACTTACACACTAAAAACCGGGTTTCGATACCCGTGGTGGGCAGAGCACAGATAGGCCATTGAGTAGCTTTGTGCTTAATTCTAAACAAACAAACTCTCTAGTTTATCAGCACAAATTTAGCGATAGCTAAGTGTAATAGCCCTTTTGTATTCATTTTGTGATTGATTTTTTTAAAAAAGCTTTACTATGATTTTCTGACTGAACCATCAATTATTGTGAATGTACACTTAAAAGCTGTTATTATATAATGTGTGATAATATAGACATTTATTTTGATACAAAATCACTCTTAGAGGTAATGTACATTGGACCTACAGTTTGTTTTAGTTGCAATGTTGGTTCTGTAATGATAGACTGTAAACTATTCACATGTGATACTAACACCACATTTAAATTGCGCGGGAGTGGTTTAGGTTTTAAATATTTTATATAGTTTCTAAAATAAAGAAACCTTGGTCACTTGTCCCTTATGTTTCATTTATGGTAATCTAAGATATAAGATTTTTCTGGCTAGTCTTATGATATAACATAACAATAGCTAATCTCGATATTTTATAAGATTTTGGCAAAAATTATTTGGAGTTTGTTTGATTTATTCAGATTTTAATTTCTCCTGAATTCAAATACTAGAATATTTGTTACACAAATTGGGGTAGATTCCATTCTACCTTGAGAAATATGATTCGGACTTACTATATTTTATAAACTAATGAGTTTTCTTAAATAGCATAGTAGTAAATCTTGAAATTTTGTTCACAAATGTTTCAAGAAGTTTGTAAAATGTGATTTTTCTCATATGTAATAACTATTTTACATCAGGATATGATGAAACATGAGTTCTCTATATGAAATAGAGATTTGTTAGAAAGAATATTCATTTTGCGTAATTTAACCATAAAATACTGAGCTTGACCTTTATTTATAAATTAAGAAATGTTAGTAAATAATATCATATAGTATTTTAAAGTTTTGTTAACAAATGTTTCCATAAGTGTGTCCGAAATTTTATTAAAGATATTGTATTAATCTACGATGAGAAGCGAGTTTCATATAACAAATTAGAGAACTCTGGAGATTTTTATACATTCGATGAAGTTTAAATGAAAGATAAGTCATGTAAATATGGTCGAGCTATATGCTTCGGCTGTAGATTGCGAAACAGATTTTGTCAACCCAGAAGTAGCCTTTGTCATGCACGTCAATAACCCGTTCTATGTGTCATTATATCTGAATATATGTATATATTTATTGTTTCAAAAACAGTATATTTGCTATGACGATACTATATATCATTATATCTGAATATATATATATATTCACTGTTTCAAAAACATTATATTTGCTATGACGACTACCTAAGAATAGAGCAGTGTCAGAGTTTTTCTGAAATGCAACTAAACTCATATGATGGACCAGTTTTTCATTTTATTCTAAGTAGACTGCAACACTTTTGACAGTTTTTCGAGCACAACATGAGTTTTATATATAAGCATAAAATACTGTTTTTCAATTTATCTTTCAAGCGAAATAATAAAAAATTGTAACACTGGTGATGTTTTTTTCTGTATTTGACAAGCAACTAATTTCAAATGTACATAAAAATTTGAAAGATGTAGAAAGGAACATGTAATATATATTCAATGTGACTAATGAGCAAGGTGGTCAACTGGTTAAGTTGAAAATCTCACAGCCCCACACTGTATGTATGACCACGTGACACTGCAAACAGTCTTGTCTTAACGTCAGTGTTAACACCGTTTGTGTCTGAGTTTTGTAATTTTTATACTTGTGTTTCCAGATTGTACGCATGTGATGTGCTATCAGTGATTTTACTTTAGACAGTCCGAAAGTTCTGGTATTTTAAATAATAGTAATGAGTAACTTGCTCATTTATTATATTTAATAGTAGTACAAATATTGGTTATATTTTAATTTCTCTCACATAAATAATATATATGGTTTGTGAAACATTGAAATATACGTGTTCCATACTTTCAATGTCAGTTAAAAATTGTCTATATTGTAAGACAGATGTGTAATAGATTTACTGATGTATATTTATTTTCGTGCCTACGTTTGTTTCAGTGTAGTTTTCTTTTTTCACATGTGATGTCTATTTTTTGACTGCACGTTCTTGAAATATGTAGAAGTTTTTTTGAGTGCAAAAATCAACAGTGTATGTACTAGTGATTGACAATATTGTTGCCAAGCGAACTTTGGTGAGTGTTCTAGATTCTCGCGTGATTTATATATAAAAAACCATCGCGCTGAGAAACAAATGGTATTAGTATTTGACAGCTATAATTTTGATTATCGTCTGTTAATCGGACAACTACAAAATTTGACCAGGAACATTTATAGATTTCGAACATTACAAACCGTTCAATGAATTACTTTAGACGTCATTAAATATCTTCATTGGTTAGAAGTAAACTTGTATGCAATGTGAGGCCAATCAAGAAATGACAGCTAGCTAGCTTAAGCAAGGTGTGATAGTATTAACTCAAAATTAATTTGCTCGACGTGGATCGGGATTTCCAATAAAATATTCAGTTATAGACTGGATACAAGACTCGGTATTGTCCGTAAGATCGTAAAACTCGTGTATATAAACCAATATTTGTAATAACTGTTATTATAAATTGTATTGTTTTTAAGGTTGTATATTAAAATATATTTGTTTTAAATGTGTGTTTATGTTTACTTATTGCAAAGCCGTATGAGGCTATCTGTTGTATTTACCAGGGGAATTGAACCTCTGATTTTAGAGTTGTGAATCCATAGACTTATCGCTGTCCAGCAGGGGACATTTGTGTTATGAAATAAAATTTTGTGTAACGATCTTGTTCGCAAATATTATAAATGTAATGCATATTACCATTTAATTAAATTTTAAACTCAAATTTTCGGTTATGTATAGTAATAATATAAAATACTTAACTTACACAATATAACAAATTGGAGACTCATTTGAGATAAATTGTAATACGTAACATAATAAATTGGGAGCACGTTTCTGAATCGGAGAAAAAATTCAAAATAAATTCAAATTCAAATCTTAACTCAGTTTGTATTCATCGGTGCCAAGAAGATTCGATCGTGTCTTATTATCAAGGTTTTCTTGTATTACCCTCCTTCGAACAACAAAAAATATAAGAAAAGTCAATTGCTTGAAATTGCCAAAATTTTAGAATTAAAAATTTAAAAAATCAATGAGAAAAATGAACTAAAAAGTGTATTGTTGATGATGATTTGTTGTCTGAGGAATATTTTAGTGTCTTCACTAGCGAATCAGAGTTGAGTGATAAAGATAAATTAGAAATCTAGTTAAAAATTCAAAATAATGGAGCTCGAACAAACTTTTATCGAAGCAGTGAGAGAAAGTAAACGTCTCGAAGTTAAACAAGACCATATCGAAGCCCAGAACAAGTAAGCCTATGTCGAAGCGAAAAGAGAGAGTAAACGTCTTGAGGCTGACGAAGCCCATATCCAAGCCAAGAAAGAAATTAGGCTGAAAGAAATGGAAATTAGACTCAACTTCGATCGACAAAGGTAAAGTGACAACTTTGTACTCAATCGATATATAAAGGTAACATCCTTTGATGAAAATGAAATTGATAAATATTTCCAACATTTTGAGAAAATGGCCTAAACCATGGAATGGCCAACCAAAAATGGTTATTATTGTTACAAAGTGTTTTGACCGGTAAATTCCAAGAAGCTTGTGCTACTCTCTTTCTAGAAGATTGAATCAATTATGATAAGATTAAAGCAACTATCCTGAAAACATAAAAATTAGTACCGGAGGTTTATCACCAAAGTTTCGAGCTTATTGTAAGCAAGATAGCCAAACTTATATGGATTTCGCCATGAAAAAAGGTTTATTTTAATTGATGGTGTAATTCATTGCATACTGACAACAGTTTCGACAAAAGAACGCAATTGTGTCTAATTCAAGAATTTAAACGCTGTACAAGTGACGACCTCAAAATTTATTTGGATGAAAGTAAAGTTGAAATACTACAGGAAGCAGAGGCTGTTTCCGATGATTACGCTTTAACTCATAAAATCACTTTTCATAAAAAAGAAATTCCTACTACTCAACAAAAACCTGTACCTATTCATTCCATTAAAATTGAGGATTATTCTAAAAAATTCAGTTCTTCTAGTTCGAAATCTGTAGAGAATCAGAATAAAACTTTATTAAAATAATCGAAACTTGTCTGCCAATTTTGTAAAAACATGGTTATGTTATGTCCGATTCTTAGAGTTTGAAAAAGAAAAAACAACAATAGAAGCAACAGCCAGTGTGTTTATGTCCTCACATGCACGTAGTTTCACCACATCATCCAGTGTTGTTGGTTTGGCCACTGATTAAAAGGCTGCTGTTGTTAGGGAGGAATTTAGACCTCTGTCTATTGGTTCTGTGTCTTTGACAAATGACACTGACAATCCCGTGTTCATACGTATATTATGTGACACTGGGGCGACTCACTCATTGTTGTTAGAAACTGTACTACCTTTAGATTCGAGTTCTGCCACTGATGAGTTTGTAATTTATCAGGGTATTGAGGGTGATTTTGTTAATGTTCCTTTCCATATCATTTATTTAACATAAGGCCTAGTTTCGGAACCAGTTGTGGTTGGCGTAAGACCTACTCTGCTAATTAAGGATGTATCGTTATTGTTGGGAAAAGATTTGACTGAGTGAAAAGTTGTTGACAAATCCAATGTGGTTATGAGCTGATCACTGTTTCGTCTAAGAATGATATTGTTGTTGAGGAGAATACAGAATTGTTTCCCTTCTGTGCTGTGACTCGAGCTCTGGTTAAGAAATTAAGCCAGAAACAAATGATAGGGGTGTGTTAAGAGGAATATATTATGGATTTGTCTCAGAAATATTTTGGACATGAAGAGGATCTTGTGAATAATTGTCTTACCGACAATTAATGTATAACTCAATCACTTGCCTCTTGAGGAGAAAAATCAACTTGCTAGTTTATTGATTGAACATAAGAGTATATATATTTTCGGACGTTTTTAATCAAACCAACATTACTGTTCAACATGTAGGTGATGCTTTTCCTATAAAATATCCTTAGCATGTGAATCCAATCAAGCTGATAACGTGCATAAAGAAATGTCGTATATGCTTAAAAATGGCATTATATAATCCAGTAAAAATGACTGGTCTTCCCCTTGTGTACTCGTTTCTAAGTCTGATGGTTTAGCTATATTCTATACAGACTTTCACAAAGTGAATAGTTTGACAAAAACAGATTCTTATCCCATTCTACCAATGGAAGATTGTTTTTCTTCTAACTGACATAGTAAAATAAATTTCTGTGTTTGTTATCTATGATGGATTATACCACTACAATATAATACCATTTGAGATGAAAATTCTCAGGTAACATTTCAGCAAATGATGAATCAATGTATCAACAATCTGTCAAATGACGGTATGTTGATGATATTATAATTTACAATAACATCTGGAAAGAACACTTATATGTATTACGTAGTGTTTTTGAGAGGCTTGGAAAGCTAATATCACTGTATATTTATTTGGCTAAAAGTGACTTTTATAAGACCAAAATTGTTTACTTAGGTTATGAAGTAGGTCACAGTCAAGTTACTCCAATTCAAGCCACAGTTGTTCGCATTGTGAATTATCCAAAGTTTGATGAGATTTTTGGGAATGGCTGGTTATTACAGAAATATTTGTTAAAATTGTGCTATCATCACTATACCGTTAACCAACCTATTGAAGAAAATTTAAAAACTTTAAGTGATCTGAAACATGCCAACCTGCTTTTGAAAAGGTCAAATATTTATTGTGCACTTATCCTATATTGTTGGCACCTGAATTTAATAAGCCTTTCAAATTAACTGTTGATACCATAAATTGTGGTGCTAGTGCCATTCTACTAAAGTCAGACGACAGAGATATTGAACACCGTATGTTATTTTTTTTTTTAAATTTAACTGTCATGAAAAGAACTATCCAACTGAGGAAAGAGAAACATTGGTTTTAGTATTAGCTTCAGAACATTTCAACCTATATGTATGTATCTGCATCTCAACAACCTGTTGTCTTTACACTGATCACAATACATTGACGTTTTTGAACCAAACGAAGGTCAAGAACAGAAGGCTGTTAAATTGGAATTTAACATTACAAGAATATGATTTGAACACAATCTATGTCAAAGGGGTTGTTACAAATTGCCTAACGCCAATTTTTATTTCTTTAAGGAGGGAGTTGTAACAGATTCACTGTTGAACATTTATTTTAGAACCTATGTTTGTTTCAGTGTACTTTTCTTTTTTCGTATGTAACGTATATTCTTGAATGAATATGTAATGCGCAAGCTCCGCTTGTTCTCAAATATGAAGTAGTTTCTTGAGCACAAGAATCAACAGTGCACTAGATGTGCATGTAATACTAGTGATTAACGATACTGTTGCCAAGCGAACTTTGGTAAACGTTCTAGAGTCTTGTGTGATTGATATATGAAAACCGACGCGCCGAGAGACAAATAGTGTTATTATTGGACAACTACAGTCACTACACTATAAGACTGGGAAGTTATAATTGTGATTAACATCTCTTAATAAGAAAACTACAGAATTTGACCAGGAACGTTTTTAGATTTCAAACATTACAAACTGTTCAACTTCAGTGAATTACTTCGTACGTTAGAATTTCTACGAGAACATCTGTAAAAGTCAGCGGGTGTGAGGCCAATCGAGCTACTTAACTTAAGCGAGGTGTGACAATATCAAGATAGAATTACTTTGCTCGTTTTGGACCTGGAATTTCGATAACATATTCAATTATAGACCGGATATAAAACTTAGTATTGTCTGTAAATATGTAAAACTGTTGTATACAAAACATCATTCGAAATAAGTTATTATAAATTGTATTGCTTTTATGTTTGTATATTAAAACATATTTGTGTTAAAAAAGAAAATTGTGTGTATCAATCTTGTAGTCGAATATAATAATGTTAATACATACTAACATTTAGTTAATTTCTAAAATCAAATTCGAATTTCATGTTATTTGAAATAGTAATACGTTAACATATGTAACATAATAAATCGAAGGCTTATCCGAAATAAATTATAACACGTAAAGACGATACCAATATTTCTTAACACGCTTAAATGAATACATCTTCAAAAACGTAAGACTGTTTATCTAACTTTGTGTGCTATATTTAAACGACAAATAAGCGATTTGTAAGTCGAAAGTCAGTTTAATGGACGTAACAACTTATTTGTATTGTAACCATACTGGATTTATAAATTTTAAAGAAAAAGTATGTATTGTCTTTTATTATAAGCACTTTTAAAGATATTGAAATATAATTGCTAGGTTGTTTGATCGTTTTATATAAAGTGTTGTTTTTTTCATTTAAAAAAAGCAAATTGATGTGTGATGAGGTAAATTACGAATTCATGTTTAGAACTTTTAACCTCATCCTGGTGAAACCGAATCTGGGAGATTGAATTTGCTGCAGAGAATTTACAGTATTTAATTTCGAAACAAACAAAAATGTACTCCGATAAAGAGATCGATTTGTCAACCCCACCCCCAAAAAAACAACAACAGCAAAAAACAAAAGCTTTAATTAAATAATGTCAAAAAAAAAAGATAGAAGAAGAAGTAGAATTGTTTATGTTGGCATGCAGTTCAACAGATGTCAAATAAAGCCACCTTTTAACGGCAAATAAACTTTATTGAACACTTATCGACGCATCTTGCCACATACGCAAAAGAAATGACTTTATAGAACTGAGGAATAAAACGTTGTATTTTTCTTTTTCTCCTTTTCTACTGTTAGTCTTACAATATTCTGCGTATATAGAAGTACAGTGCACTAAAATTGAATAATATTGATGATATTTATCATGGTTAATAATTCGTTATCACAGTGTTGCACAATTAGCCAGGAATGTAACAGTAACCATAGTAGATATAACGATTTCCAAATATATTTAGGAATGTAAATTTGATCACCACCTTTTAAAAGTCTGAATGTTAACAATGGCAAAGCAAGGAGAGCCATATACATACATCACAAGTGAATTATTTTATAGAACATAAAGTAGCTAATTTAATATACCAGTGTAACTAGAAGTATGCAGTATCGTAAAAAACAATCATTATGACTAGAATGCGTTGAGTTGTCAGCTAGGTACCTTCACTAGTATCGATAATTTCAGCCATATTCTGAGTATCTTATAAGATTCAGACGGCTTAGGGGATTTAGATGAGTCCCAAATTCATACTTTATACTAATAATGCAAAAGAAAGTTGTCAAAATAAAAATATACATGATAACGAAAACAGATATTGTATGTACGTAAATACGTAGGTATATATCATTAAGCACGGTAGTGATGAAATAAAATTACCATAGAAATCGCTCGTTTAAGAAAAGATGTAAATGTCTGAATATTAGCAATAATTATCCCTCCACTGGCACAGCTGTACGTTTGCGGACTCACACTGCTGAAAACCGGGTTTCGACACCCGTGGTGGGCAGAACACAGATATCCTTTTGTGTAGCTTTGTGCTTAATTCCAAACAAACAAACAAAGAAAAAAACAGTGACTATTTCAGAGTATTAGCCGATGAAACTAAAGTTTATTGTAGTTTTAAAGCTGCCTAAATCACTACATACGTGTTGATGGAATGAATCAAAATTTCACTATTTCAACGAATTTTCATGTAAGTAAGTAAGTGACTTTATCGGGCAAGCGTACAGTAAAAATGACTAACGCTATGTTTTAATTCATTTATAGAACTGGGTTCTAAATATCCCTTTCTTGAACCAAAAAAAATTAAAAGTATCTGTATACAAAACGTAAGATACGCTACTTTGGGCAAATGATTAGATTTGAAGGTAGGTTGGAAGAGATCTTGATAAGTGATAAAATTGGATCAAGTATGGACACGCCTTACGCGTAGTGTTGCTGTTACACAAGAATATAACTAATAAAAAAGGAAACAAACAAGTATAACAGAACAACAATTGTAAAGACAAGTAGGGATCGATGTTTACGTTACCTGACTAGCTACAGTAATATAGAAAGTTGTAATGCTGCAAAAACTATTAACACAAGAAAGTTATAACTACAAAAATTGAGTTACTTAAAATTTAAAGAAAATTATTTGTACTCTGGTCCAGACTAACATAATTGCAGTCATTTGCCAAAATAGAGATAAAAACTGTTAAAAATGTAAGTAACTCAGTTCTTGTAGTTTTGATTTTATTGTTTCAATACATTTTGCAGCATTAAAACTTTCTATATTACTATAGCTAGGTAGGTTATGTATATATCGACCTCTACTCGTCTCTGCCCCTCAGTCTACGGAATTTTACCGCTAGAAACCGAGTTTCGATACTTTTAGCGTGTAGAGCACAGATAGACCTTTGCGTAGATTTGTGCTTACGTACGAACAACAACATCAAGATACTTGTCTTTATAACATTTATTTTTTATTATACTTGTAATTATATATATTTTGAATATGGCTAGGAATGTAACAGTGATATAATAACATTTATATAATAATATATATTATAAAGATATAAAGTAGATATAATAGTAGAACAAAGGCAGCCAAGAACGTAGGTATAACCACATTTTATATCATGATACAGCATTCTACTTAATATGTCGAAGTATCCTGTGAACAATAGCCTCAAAATTATTGTATACACCATCTAACCAAGTGGCCATTGTTATAAAATGGGTTAATCACAAGGGATTTAAAGTCAAACATAAATTAAAATAATGTTTCTGGAGAAATATTTTATTTCATAATGTTTTAAATGGTTTACTTAAAGTAGTAATTTAAAAGTCATTCGTGGTGTTTCAAGGTGAAATGTTTATTTTTAAAAGTCTTTCATTTTGAAGCAAAGAAGGGCTTGTAAACGCTTTATTTGGTAGAAGACCTTGTACAAGTTTTTCTACAGTGTTTCAACGATCACTTGCTGTGATATCTGAATCTCTACTGTAGTTTGACTAACTATCCCTTCTTCTCTTCCCCCATATCATATAAAAGCTCTGTGTTGTATAGCGAGTGTGTGGTTAGTATCGGGCTGTTTTCGGGTCTGAATTTTTTCGCATGGGTGTCTTTAAAACATACAAAGCTTCGTTTTTCTGAGGGTGTCTTTCCATGTGGTGAGTACGTCATCTTTACCTCCCTTCGACCGTTACAGGGTTACACTGTTAACTACATATATAATGTTATTTGTATGGTGTATAAACAACAGTTTAATCATAAAATGAATATTTTAACAAGATTAATAAACAGTTTAACTGCGAGTATGAAATGTTAGTATGAGTAGTTTGGTATTACGTTCTTGGACATATACTCAATATGACGTTTATATTCATACTGTGTAATCAAGTGAGAAACATGCTCATTGAACTTTCTAAAATATTCTCATTCTTCGTATTTCATTTCTGTATGGAATTCCCAGTCTATTTAACTTAACTGGCTGGATAACTATAGAGACAGTATCATATAACACGTGTGGATTAACGTTGTAATATAAGTGGTTTAAAGTTATTTTAAATATCGGATGTATTTGACAACGATTTTCCATTTTTTAATCGCTTTTATCAAATAGTACCATTTGTTGGCAGTTTTTAATTGGATAACATAAAACATTCTCTGTTGAACGCTTTAATTCATTAAACCCATGTTATTACAGTAGTATGTTCATTAGATGTTATTACTGCTTTAAGACTTCTTTAACGAATAAACCAGTCACTTTAATATGCCTCTAATTAATTAAAAACAAAATTACGACAGATTTGTCTTCATATTAAACATGTATGTGAAAATTGCAGTTATCTTGTAAGTTACGAACTCTCAGAAGTTATAATGAAGTTCCAATGTTTTTGTTTCAAGTTTACTGATCTGTCTCCGTTTCTGTTTGAAAAAATTACGAAATAATGATTAAATTATAATATACTCATAGTCTATGGCCCGCTCTCTTTAATCCAAACTTAATATCCTAATTACATTAGTTCTGGAAAGTTCAAGTTTTTTATTCGAAACAATCTAATTAGTCAGTGAAATTTTCACGTTAATGAAATTAACGTTTTTCTTGATTTTTAGAATCATGCACACAAATTATCTAGCTTAAAAATTTCATTAAATGTATAACTTAAGAGCTGAAACTGATATAAAACGCTGGGTTTCATCAGACGTATCGTATTAGTTGAACTTAGTTCACAATAATTATTTACAATTTTCGTATATAATCTTGTAACTAATGAATTTTGTTTCGTTTTCAATCGTCAATAATCAGCTTATACTGAATGAACATCAGGGTGGTTTATTATATTTATTTGTTTGTTTGTTTGTTTGGAAATTTCGCACAAAGCTACTCGAGGGCTATCTGTGCTAGCCGTCCCTAATTTAGCAGTGTAAGACTAGAGGGAAGGCAGCTAGTCATCACCACCCACCGCCAACTCTTGGGCTACTCTTTTACCAACGAATAGTGGGATTGACCGTCACATTATACACCTCCACGGCTGGGAGGGCGAGCATGTTTAGCGCGACGCGGGCGAGTTATATTTATAATGACGATAAAGTGGGAACTGTGTTCTTATACATGCATTTTTTGATAATATTTTATCCTGTAGGGAAGCATTATTTATTTTTGTGAACTGATTTACAGTCGGTTATTTTATAATTATATTCATGATGTTTTTTAAATTGAATGTTTAAATTGAAGTATTTAAATATGAACATGAATATATAAAATTAATCTCAATACCATAATCCAGCTATTATCAAACACAAGCTGAGAATAGAGAATAAGGGAAACAGCTGTAGTTTTTTCTCTTTACATAGTTTGATCATTATGCATAAAATATGCATACTTAGTACTCTTATCAATAATTAAAAATCACAAGTGATTTGCAAAACTTCTTTCACCAACTTTGCCTAATTTTGATTCTAAAGCCATTTGAAGTTCATCAGAAAATTTCAAAATATTCTGTACTCCCAATATTTGTCCAGCAATAGATACAAAATTTGCAACTAGTATTTTTCATAGTGGTATGAATGTGAAGTTCGGTGTGCACTACAATGAATAATTGTGAGTGCTTTAAAATAGCTTTCACAATAACTATTATTAGCCACTAAAGGAAGTTATTTCAAAATGTAACACGCTAAGTGTAGAAGCAATCTCTGGACTGAGAGTTTGCCTAGTTTCTAATTCACCACATCAGATTCTGTTCAATGCAACTTAGGTAAACTTCAAGGTAAATTACGAAATCATTTCGAGTTTTACAGCACATCAAAATGAGGCAACGTTAGTAATGTCAAGTTGCTTTATTTATATGAATTTTTATTTATCACTTATTATTTGAGTTAGAGCAAATCAAACTGCGACAATTTTACGCAACATTTACCTATATGTAGCCACTTTACCTAGAAAAAAAAAAAAAAAACGCGAGCACTATGTCGTTTCTTTTATAATAAAACAATCCTTTTCAGACACTTCAGTTAAAGCAGTAAAAGTGATTTATTGTCAAGCAATTCCTGCATATTATTAAGATTCAGCTTAAATAATACAGATAAAATGTCAGAGAAGTCAAAGAGAAAACGTTCTGTTCCAACAAGCGAGCACAAATTCTTGGTAGTTTCGCAACACAATTTCACAAACAAGTCGCTGTCGCCTCTAGACAGACGCTTATACGGAGGGCAACGTTTTGAAAACATAAGGCGTTTAGTATGCACTGTAAATCGATTTCACTGATGAACGTAACAGCCATGGTGCAAAGATAGCAGATTTCTTGGACTAAGGAAAAGGAATACAAGAAGAAGTTGTTCGAAACTGACATATCATAGGGGTGCTTCAAGCAGAGAAAGGTGTGACATATCATAGGGGTGCTTCAAGCAGAGAAAGGTGTGACATATCATAGGGGTGCTTCAAGCAGAGAAAGGTGTGACATATCATAGGGGTGCTTCAAGCAGAGAAAGGTGTGATATATCATAGGGTGCTTCAAGCAGAGAAAGGTGTGGTTTTTTATGACGATTTAAAATGTCTGTAATATCATTTTTCAACTCCATTTACTTGTCTTGAATTTTATTTGAGTACTCTCGCGTGAAACTGCACTAAGGACTATTTTGGCATACCTTTCTCTTATTTTGAACTGATGAATTTGAAAGCAATATCTAAAGCCAGCTCTTAAGGTACTCTTATTCGGCCCCTAGTGGTACAGCAGTATGTCTAAGTAAAGTATAGATAGCCCATTGTGTAGCTTTATGCTTAATTACAAACAAACAATGCTCTTATGCGACTGAATTTTCGTCATAATTTTTATAGCATGCACAAGTTGTTAAAAGTGCGAAGCGCAATTTACAGCAACGGCCCTGAACCATAAATAATCAGAATCACTGTTTAAGGCTTGGTCATTAAGATGTAATTATTGAGTTATAGAACACGCACAAAAATGGCATTTTTTGTTTTCTTTCCTAGATGAAGAGACAACTTAATGATTTATTACCACGTTTTATTAAACTTTGAAACATATTTTCTTAAACATTGGATTCAACATTCTGTTGAAACGTTTAAAACTTTCCTCTAATAAAATTTTAAACACATGTTCTGTTAAACTTTAAAGGATACATCACTGATCATTGAAACCCGATGGAACACGTGTTCTGTTGAACGTTCTGACATGCGTTTGTTTAGTCGTTGAAACATTATACAGCGAAACACTTGTTTTCTTAAATTTTGAAATATTTGTTCTATGTTCCACGTTGAAATCCGAGTGCTGTTAAACTTTAAAGACACATATTTAGTTAAAAGTGAGAGCACTTACGTTTTCTTTAGTTGAAATATAATTTTTGTTAATTGTTAAAACACACATTATTTAAACTATAGCACATTTTTTGCTGTACGTTGAAGTGTATTACGTTAAATGTATAACTCGCCATTGCTTTTGGACGTTGAAACGCATAGGGGCGGTGCCAAGGGGGGCTTGAGCCCCTCAAAATGAGCCAAGCCCCATAAGCCCCCCAATATTGTTACCTTCATATATTCATAAAATATGGAAAACACAATCGTCGTTGTTGCTTAACAATTAACATCAAAGAGACAGATCTGTAGAACTCAACGTCTTCATTAAGACGGAAGTATGTGTCATGCGTTCCATAGCAACGAACTGAATGCACTGAAACTCATGCGCTGTATTGCCGCTCCCTGTGTAATGCCATTCTATCTTGAGCTTTGACGAAGATTAGACAACCACGTTGATTTCAAGTTACAACAGATCATCAGGGATTTTACTTGATAAATCAAAGGTTCCACAGGTATTTACCTATTAATTTCATTTATCTTTTATTGAAAAGTAAAACATAGCATCCATGTATAAGTGTATTGTGTATAGGTCAAAACTATGAAGCATTTAGCCGGTGTTGTGTCCTCTGTGAGATCATTTTGCATTGTGTATCAGCCATCCAAAATTGTACTGATGATTGTGGCATACACTTAAAATTGTGACTTACAATCCAATTAATGTTATACTTATGATTAGATAATAACCTTACATGTTATCTGACCAAATAATATTTCTAAACAATTCTAGAATGAATTTTGAAATTGTCATTGGACTATTTAGAACTACCTAATTTAATGTAATGTAGTAGTTACATTATTGTAACAGGTGCTTGTCACACTTATGATAATAAGAACAATATCACAATCACAGTTTGGCCTATATGAATAATGTGAACTTATGAAGAAACCAGCCTTTCTGTGAAGGTCAACTGCAATTTAGACATTTTGTTTTGGTGCTACTATGACCATTCAATATCCAGACCGTGGGTTTGCTTTGTTCGAACGCGCGATTCCCGCCTCGAACGCCTTAAGCGTATGATCACCGAGCCGCTGACCATGGTGAACGCTCTGCTTACGGCTAACGATCAGGTCAGCCCGATCGAGATCCAGATACCAGCCGCACGCCACGCCCCTCCCCGTTCAGTCTCCCATTAGCTGCCAACAGCTTTACAGCATGTCCTATCAAAGCTGTCTTTGTGTTCCCTAATCAGCCCTGTAATTTTACATTATCACTACCCTCTAATTAAGTACTTGTATTATATGGTTAAAGATAAACACTTTCTCTAACAGTATTTCACGGATATGTTCTGGATTTTCATGTGTTATTAATATTATTTGGTGATTTCAATGCTGCAGAGCAGTTGTTCGTAATGTTGAGCTATGTTTAGTTGTTATTTGTTCCTTATTCATGAAATGACCCAATAGTATGTATGTTATATCTTTTTCCTTACTCTTCGATGTTTAAAATGAGTATCCTTTGTAAGCCCTAATGTCAATATAAGGAGAGAAATTTCCATTCGTTTCATATAAAGTAACACAACTTGGCAGTCAGCCGGCTAGGGGGTCGCTTTGACGTTCGCGCGCTCTGTATAAAAGAGAGTTATGTTTGTTTACGCGGCTCTCGCTCTCTCTGGTACTCGGCCTCACACTGGAACACACAGTTAGTTTGGATTAATAAAAGGAAATCAAAATCAGCGACTCGTTTTCAAACAAGGACATAAACACACAAGACAAGAGTCAAACATCACCCACCAAAACATAAACGGTCATGCAACACTACCTGCTACCCAAGAAGAGGCAGCAAGTAGATGGTCCTACAAACACATGTGGTGCAAGTGAGGAGGACAGTGGTGATCTGAGTTAATCTTGATTTTCTTTATTATTATGTATTACCTTGGGTGGAATTTAGGTGAACTTCCTCTTTTACATATACGCATATTTTCATAAACAGATTATTTATAATTTGTATTTATGAATTATTAATCAGAGTATGAGTTTCCAATGAAAACTGCATTGAAAACGCAGTTCAAAATAGCACACCTTTTGAAATGTATCTTGGTATTTATATTATTATAATTTACCATCTATACTTCATATTAATGGCACTTTGGGAAGCCCCTCCACAGTTTACCTCTAATATTGAAATGTAAATTATGTTAAGCGTTGAAATAAAAGTTCTATTGAAACTTAAACTTTGTCTTGAACAATGGAATCAGTTTTCTGTTAAATTTTCAAACACAGGATATGTTAAAAGTTAGGAAATTTCCTACAGATGTTTAAACATATGATCTCTAAGAAATAGATTCTATGTGTGTTTTGTTTTTTTCTTATAGCAAAGCCACATCGAGCTATCTGCTGAGCCCACGGAGGGGATTCGAACCCCTGATTTTAGCGTTGTAAATCCGGAGACTTACCGCTGTACTAGCGGGGGCGAGATTTTATGTTAAACGCTGAAACAAATAGTTTGGTATGGTTTGAATTTCGCCCAAAGCTACACGAGGGCTATCTGCGCTAACCGTTCCTGATTTAGCATTGTAAGAGTAGAGGGAAGGCAGCTAATCATCATCACCCACCGACAACTATTTTACCAACGAATAGTGGGATTGACCGTCACACTATAACGCCCCAACGGCTGAAAGAGCAAGTATGTTTGCTTTGACGGGGATTCGAACCCTCGACCCTCGGAGAAACGTATGATCTAATAAGCATTAGTTTTGTGTTAAACGCTTACAGACACAACTAGTCAACTAAACATTTGTTTTGTGTTAAGCGTTGGAAACAAGCAGGTTATTATATATGAATGTTGAAAAACAAACATTAGTCCATTAAACAATAATTTTTGTTTCATATGTTGAAGCACAGATTTGTTAAGCACTGAAACACATATTCTATTAAGCACTTGAAGAAGTGTTGTTGTTTTTTTGTTAAATATTGAAAACCATTTCATATCCATCACTGAAACTTGTGTTTTTCTTTGTTAAAACACGTGTATGTTCTGTTATATTAATACAAGACTTTGATTAAAATATGCAGATTTTTAACTGGAATGGCTTTATTAAAGAAACCTTTTGTACCTTATTTATCGTATGAAAGTTCACATAAAATGACAGTGAAAAAATCCACCTTCCCACACCTAATTAGTTTTTGAAGTAAGTTCAATGAATAATGTACAAACTTTTTTTCTGACCTCTGTTTAACAAAAGTATTAATTACGTCATATGGCATTAATTGTTTCTTTATAGTTATTAATTTATGTCATTTGCTATACGTTTCCCATCCACTGATAACATGATTTTGTTATTTTGTCATTACAGTGGGAGCTGTAACACAGTTCACTATTGGTGTAAATGACTATGTGGTCACGTCTTTTCGTTCCATTGAAAAACCTAATTGAAACTGAAAGATTTTCCATCTTGGAACTATTGTTTGGAAGCATATAAAATATTTAAAAACTCTTTATTATAGTTATATAAAACACGTAAATAAGCAAAATCGCACATGCATAAAAACATAAATAGCGGTTTCGTATTTTTAAGCATACTCTTCAGTTAATAAAATAAGACACTCTCTAGTAAGACTTATTTAACAATATAAAATATTACCGTATAGTCTTACCTTAAAATTCATGTATGCTTTAAACTCCGTCTGTATGTTAAACTAAGTAACATTTAATAAGGTTTTACATTTAGTAATAAAATTCTATTTTATAAAATATACTTCTCATAAGAATACCAAAATGAAATTATTTGGAAAAAAAGTTATTTTAAATTATGATTTTCCACAATGCACTTATTAACGTGTTTTTAACAGGTAATGGGTAATTATTTGCATTTTTGACATGAGATTTATGTAAATACATTATTACACAAGTTTTTTTTAGTTCTTCGACATTTATTTGTTTACAACAAATAAGTAATATATACATATATATATAGACTTACATATTTATACGAATTGCTATGTAATATTATGTATGTTAATTTGTTGCTAGAAGTACAATCCAATTGTTTTGTATACACGCCGCACCAGATATTTATTCCCAAAGATTCTGCCTTATATACAATGAAAATTTAAGAGCTATGGCCATTGTCATTAAAACTTTGTGCAAGAAAGACTACATGACCATCTCTTATGTATTTTTCAACTCACTGAAATCTTGATAATCACCTTCATTTTTATTTTTTGATAAAAAGTAGTATTTTCCATTCAGCTGAACTCTTAAATGCAGTTGTCTTAAGAATTTTCTTTTTCAGTTTTGGACGTAAAGATAGCTAGGCTAATTTGATTATACTTATAACCTATATAATCTCTTGTATAGTACATCTCCATGTTCTCTTAGACGCAATAGTTTACATGAACCATACAAGGTTATTCCCTCTGGCACAGTACCGTCCCTGTAATCTTGTAGTTCCTTTCTCGGATATACAAATATAATTTTAAGAGCGCAATTTATTTTTCTTGGATACACTACCATATGCGCAATGCATAAATTCCTTTTCTGTACACAATAGCATTTCAACAACACAACGCTTCTTCCATGATCAAGAGCAGTAATAAGCTTATATCACAAAACTGTTTTCCTGTAACAGGCCATTTCCTTTCGTTTTTCTTATGAGTACGCACACGTTTGTTTTGTTGGACTACAGAAAGGTTTTGTAATGCCAAAAAAAGAGAAATCCAGAAAAAAATACAAGAGCAAATCCTGGAAGGTAAAACATTTTTCTTTCAACAAATCATTCCTTTTTACGCAAAAAGGTCTTCTTCACGACAGTTTATAAGAAAAAAGTGTAATTATTTAAAAAAGAACATGTTGAAGATATCACACGAGTATGTTTAACGAAAGCGATGAACTAAAGTAGGAGTTTTATATATATTTTTTGCGCGTGCAGACTAGTCTTGCTTTTTCCAAACACAGAAATCAGGCAAGTGAAAAGTTCCCTTGTTGTGGCCAAGAGTGTAAGCAAATACTTGAAGTGGCGACAACTGCTTGTAGGATAGATGATATCAAAATAGAGATAGCTAAGCTTTCTTTCTAGGTTGACAGGCAGACGCAGGAAGTATGCTCTTTTGTAACTCGTTAATTTCGTTTTAATTCCAGGAAATGTTTAGAGTGTTTTAGAGAAAGTATTGAAGAGAAACGCCAATGTTTGATTAAAACAATCAAATTACTTTTAACTTTTTCTCTATTAACTCATTGAAAATTATAAAGATCTGCATAAAAATGGAATTAACTCATCTCTTTAATGTAGCTTCCTGTTCTACGTTTCTGGTGATTTTAAGAATAGAAATTTTATTATATTCATACACAACGCAAATTTCGTGTTATAGCCTTTAAGTCAATACCTCACTGCCGTTCACGTTTCAGCTGGTTTTAGATTGATTTCTTTCTTTTTTTTAATTAGGGGAGCTATTAAGAAATTTTACAATTTATCAAGAATAGGAAACTTTCACAGATTGTAAAATACTGTGAAATACTGAGAAGTTCATAATTTTTTTTGTTTACATTTTGTTTTTAGTGCCTATAATTATGAAAGGTCCAAGCAACAAGACAATTATGGACGGAGATAATGTCCTTTTGACGTGTCTAACCAGTGGTAATCCTAAACCAGAAGTCACATGGCGGCGGAGCGGGCGCCAACTACTTCATAGCGGACACACTAATTACGAGATACTCAATAGTGGCGACCTCTTGCTGAAAAGGGTGGGACTATTAGACGAAGGCGACTACACATGCTCAGCAAAAAATATTCACGGAAGTCAAAGATCAAAAACAGCTACTTTAACAGTGGATGGTAAGTATTATTGAAAATAGAATATTGATATAAAATTATTTCTCCAAGTTGTTATTTTTATAAACTAAATAAAAAAACAACATGGAATAAAATTTTTATCAGAGAATAAACTATTTTAATGATCCCACAGGTCTGCGAATTTAAACATCGTAAAATTTGGTTTGATTTTAATAACAGATTTTCCACAATTCAACTTCGCAGATTTCCAAAATTATATTTGTTTTTATTTCTATCATGTAAGGATATTTTTCACAAATAGGAAAGAAAACTTTTACTTAAATCAAGTTTGCAACAGATTTGCTACAAATATAACAAATTATGTTTGTGTCATTTACACAACCTCTTGTTGCCATAGCGACGAATAAATAATATTGAAAAGAAAAAAAAATGTCAAAAATGCACGCAAAAACAAATACTATTCACGTCATGCGGCCTATTAACATTCATATACTAGCAGTGTGTTTCTCGTGGATCCCAGAACAATCAATAAGACACTCATGTCGTGATTGTTATAGAGAAATCTATAACCAGTGGTTGTCAACATTTTAATTATAACAAAATGTGATCCGATTTCAATGAAAATTATTCACTTATGTAAAAGTACATAATACGTTTTGTAAAAAATCTGTACGTGATGGAGAAAAATTTGTATAATTTTTCGGATTCAACGTACAGGAATTACTGTAGAACGTGCAAATAGTTTAAGACAAATAAATCATCGCAGGTCTATGTTTTTGGAGTAACCGTACCTAAATGGTGATTCAACCTTGTTTATAAGTTTAACTTTTGATACAGATACAAACTATCTAATGATTACTTGAGTTATATTCTTATGATTATTATCATTTTGATTTATAGCATTATGTTATGGAAATTCACGTTATTTTTACCTTGAATTATGACTCAAGTAATTTGTAAACTAAACAAAGTATGATGAAAGTTTTGCATAATGACGAAAGCGTATCCATAAGAAACCGCTCTACCCCTTACAAGCGTATGAAAATTTCGCGTATAGATAGTTTTAAACATGCAAGTGCGATAAGAATGTTCATAATGTTACAAAAAAAATGAAACAAGTAAGGTGTATATACGATGCTGATTTGTTCTTCTTTTAGGTATTTGTATTCGATTTTTCTTATTGATTAAACTTTCTGATGATCTGTATTAGTTTCCTAATCAGTTGGAATAAAAGAAATGGGTCAAATTTCAGAGTGTGAACGTGTTTTAGCTGCCCTTCACTAAAAATAGTAAGCGTACATAAACAAAGAGTTGCTGTTGTCACTAAGAGAAAACTTCGATACTATACAAGTTTCTTCCAGACTGTCACTGGTATTAGTGTTGTTTCGTTTTGAGATTTGTCTTTGTCCAGGATTACTGATTTGGAGTGAATTTTTCCAAAATTGGTTTAACTAAGTGATAAGTGACGAATCGAGTGATAAACTGAGCTGTTTCTTTCTAAGAGAAATTTACAATTTTGCTAATAAAAAGTTATCTTAAAATTTAGAACATCAAGACTCAGTTAAGCCTCTTAGAATATTTTGCTTTTATAAGTATTATTTTAAGAAAAATGCTCAAATAATTTGTTGAACTTTAGTTATGCAACGAATGTACAAGGGCGATTCGTGGCTTAGTGACTAAACTCTAAATCAGAGGATTCATAGTTATCTTTCATTTCTGAGAAAACGTTCTCTGTACTTTGAGGCTGTGGATGTGCTATAAGAATGCCAGTCAAACCTTAATATTTGATCAGATGGAAACAAACAAACAAAAAGAAAATCCCGAAATTAGTAGTAGTGGGTACTGCCTTCTTTCTAATCTATCATTTTAAAATTAGGGATTGCTGTATGCAGATAACTTGTGTCTTTATAGCTTTGCAAATATATCTTGGCTGTGTTATTGATATTTATAATGTTTTTCGGTCCATAATTAGTATATATATATCTTTCATAAATATAATGTAATATTAAAAACATTCAATAAAGGACTTACGTCACTAGATGTGTTTTTAATTAACTGAATTACTTAAGTTACAAAAATAAATGTACAATAATGTCAACGTCAATTACTTTTATCACTAACCATATTCAAAGCAAAAACAGGTTGTTCAGGACAGCAGAGCAGAAATTTCCATTACAAGAAGATGTAAAGCGCCATTTATGTTTGTTGTATTAAATGGTAATCATATTTTTTAGGAGGAAACATCTCCCAAGAAAAGGATAAAACTAGGAGACGTGGAAATATTGAGGAATCGGCATTCAGAGAATTGTCAATTACGATCATATAACAGTACTGTATTTGATAATTCGTTGGTACAACGTTCGAACTCCATGAATATTTATATCAAAGATAAAAATAAAATAAAAATTTACTGGCGCTTAATTTGGTATTCTATATGGATTTTTTTCTATCATTAGAATTAGTAGTATTTTTGTTCATTACTTGCTTTTACTTTGTAGTTTTTAATTTGTGTCAGTGGTAAATCTCAAAATATATGACTCCACAAGTCATTAAAAAGTAAATCTCAGGGATGGAAATAACCGGAAAGTTTGTTTTGTAATTGCTTTGTGCTTGAATTTAGCATTCATAGTAATAAACTGACGCTTCCATGGAGATTCTGTCTTATTAAAAGATTGTATATCACTGTGTAAAGCGCTTAGAAATCGTGGTACTCTTCATTATAGATTAACGTAGGGAGTGTACTGTAGTTAGAAACAAACAAAGGAAAATTATATTAATATATAACTATTTATTACAGAAAAAAAACAAAACAACTTTTGTAACAGAAGTAGCATTTACAACAGAAACACAGATCATTAGTGGATGTACGAAATTATGTTGATTACCGATTACCTATGATTCTGTTCCTATACGTTTAACCATATCATTATTAAAGTATAAAGAACAGTTAACGCTTTAGCAAGGGAAGTAAAATATACTTTCTAAAATAAGAACTAATAGGATAAATCTTAGTAAAAATACGTTTATCAAAGGCACACTTGACTTAGATCTTCCTTGTTGCGTAGGAAGGAACAATATTTCGAGCCTGTTGTTAAAAATATTTATCTAGCTGACAAAGGTGTAACATATAAAGAAAAATATTTCAGCCTGTGCGTGACATTACCAAGATAGTGAAGCTTTTTGCTTACTTGAACAATCCAACGTTACTATTATACGATTAAACATGAAGTCCTTTGTTACATTGAACTGAGAGGTAAGCAGCGTTAACTGAATGTGGTTGAAAATTACTTTACCTTAACCTTAGAAAATTTAGATCGTCACATGCTTAAAAAGTATATATATGCATGTATGTTTTATCACACACACAAAAGTGTATTTGGAGAACGTCCAAGAAATGTATTTTAGTGAAGATGTTAAAGATATAAATGTTCTAAGGGTAAAACTAGCCAGGAAGTGTATATTTCAAACCGGATCTGTAGATGACGACTTTGGCAGCTCGACTCTTTCCTATATAAGACAAAGTTCGTATAGATTTCTTCATAAGCAGAGTGAGAGAGAGAGAGAGAAAATATAGTTTATGAAAGGACTTCCATCTTTCTTCAAGTTGACAAATAGCCACGCTCTTAGATATTGAGCATCGAACTATGAGTCTGAAATATTAATATTCAACATTTACTGTATTTAGACTAGCATAAAAACACTTGAAGTGAAACACGTGTTAAAACTGATTTAAACTGGAAACAAGTACCAGAGAAGTGCGTGACAGTTGACGGCTAACCGTTGATTAATGACAGACAATATACATCAGAAATGTTTCGTCGTTAATATATACGTCAGCCTCCGCTCTTGATTTTTCTATATTTATCCGGGTTCATATGTCACTTTGATAACAAAACGAAAAATTTGGTTCTCATGCAGTTATATACTAGAGAATACTCACTCACTTAGCCAAGTGTTAGATATTAATTCAACATCGTGGCACAGCATGTGGTCACTTGTTTTGTTTTGTTTTTACTATATGGGTTCTTTTACTTCTCGAGAAATCTAAGGTTTTTAATAAGAGTAAATCTATATGTTTATTTGCACCGTAACTCCTCCAAGCCTATTGGGTCAATCTTAACCATAATTAGTATTTGTATTTTTCTTATAGCAAAGCCACATTGGGCTATCTGCTAAGCCCACCGAGGGGAATCGAACTCCTAACTTTAGCGTTGTAAATCTGTAGACTTACCGCTGTACTAACGGGGGGCACCAAACTTTGTATGCAACCCATATAGGCTATCAGGAATGTCGTAAATGGTCAAAATTGAACTTAATTTATATTTATTAAATTTTTTGGCTAATTACTTCCAGCATATTGAGTGAATCTCAAACTGTCTTGGTAGATTGACACCTTAGACAATGTTGAATATCCTAAAGGGATTCAAGGTTAAAGTATGAAAGTTACTTGATTGTTTCTTAAACACCATGTAAGGTGTTCAAGAGTGGAATCACCTCAAAATATTTATTTACCAGTAGATGGAAAGCAATCCGCAAATGTTGTTTATGAAGAAACTTGATTATAGTTTTAAAATTTTGACATACGTGTTATGCTGGGCCCGGCATAGCCAAGTGTGTTAAGGCATTCGACTCGTAATCCGAGGGTCGCGTGTTTGAATCCCGGTCGCACCAAACATGCTCGCCCTTTCAGCCGTGGGGGTATTATAATGTGACGGTCAATCCCACTGTTTGTCGGTAAAAGAGTGGCCCAAGAGTTGGCGGTGGGTGGTGATGACTAGCAGCCTTCCTCTAGTCTTAAACTGCTAAATTAGGGACGGCTAGCGCAGATAGCCCTCGAGTGACTTTGCGCGAAATTCAAAACAAACAAACAAACATGTTATGCTCTGATTATTACTTTGAAATGTATGATTGCTGTTAATCGTACATTCTTTTAATTACGTTTAAACATTTCCCATCAGTTAACAGGTATTTTAGCTTCTGTATATATATATATACCCTTAGATTACGAGTCTATCACCCTAACCACCTGTCCACGCCGGGGCAGAAGTTGAAAATATTCGAACATCTTGATAGTAAACGAGTTCCTTAAAGTTAATTGGTGGATGATAATCGAAAACGATCAGTGTACAGAAAAGGCTTTAAATATTTCGACATCCACCTTATTGGAGTGTACTTTTTGCTCGTTTTTTTTAATTACATAGGATAAATATTTTTATTCAATGAATATTATTTAGAAAATTATTTAGATTACAAGAGCGCGGGACTAGGGATGCTGAGGATGGTGTAGCGCCCCTGGCTTGACGAAGGGAATGGTGTTCATACGTGATTCCTATCATTTACAGGAGTTTCAATTTTGTTAGGCTTACTGGATATGGCACTCAGTTAACAATATGTGGGTTATGGGCTCGACGCCAGTCCCCGAACATACATATCTTTTCATCCGTAAAGCGTTATAATATGGTGTTCAATTCCACTGTTCATTGGTAGAGAGTAACCCAAGAGTTGGTGTTCACTGGTTACCTTTCTGGTTTACCGTTTCAAAATTAGAGACGGCTAGTGTAGATAACCCTCGAGTAACTTTTCATGAAACCTAAGTTCAAAACAAACAAATAAATATATTTTATTAAATGTTTTTCAACACCCTACGACAAAATTTGTTGCAGAGTCAATATTAAATCAGACTTAAATTGGAAAGATTGCTTTCACCCACTTTGTTACTATCGTGCTATGCTCGGACATCGCTTCCCTTCTTATCTACCTACTTAGTTCAGGATATACGTACTTCAAACAGGAATTATCTCATACTCATCTGAACATAACAAGTTTCGGTTTATTACTATAATCTCTAACCCAGATTTATAAGTTGTATTTCTTACTAAAAACATATTACCTTTTTATATCTCTCTCACATCTCCCAATATTTTTATTTATTTCTTTGGGTCCCTGTCTTTTGTATTCCCACGTCAGGCCCATCATGAAGAATCCTGTGATCTCTAAACTAGCTGAAGAACAAAAAACCAATCACTCCAATAATGTTCTAACGATTAAGAAGGTCGTAACCAAATAATCTTTCAGAAACTAACCATCAGCCAGCGGCTTTCTTACGTTTCTCAAGTTCAACTAATGTTCCTCACACTTTAAGTTACAACAGGGAGAATAATGTATACGACAAAATTTAGGAAATTATTTTCAACTATTAAGAAAGTTTTGTGACAAGTAAAAAATGTCAAAACCCATGAGTTTTTTTATTTATTTTATCAAATATTTCATGATGTAAATCCATTGGAGGAATGATACCTATCGACGATGTGGAACTCTATTTTATTTCATTATTGCCAGATATCCTGAACTGTAATGGTTGGTGATAAAGTCAGTAGTGTTTTATGAAACTTTCAGCTCATTGCATAGAGCATGTGCCCTTTCTCACTATTTTCAATTAGTGGACATACTATGTTAAGACTGACCCAGTCTTTTCTCCATCCCTTACTTTGCAATAAGATAAGGTTCTTATGCTTGAAAGGGTGTATTGTGTTAATCCTCTATGAATAGGCTGGTTTATTGAACGCCTACTGCTTATAGATTTAGCTGACCTCTGACATTAGTTAGGTCGATCATCAAAATGAGTTTGGTCAAAGACACGGTTTTTTCTTCTTCTATTTATATGTAACTGAAACTTTATCTGACAGAGCCATATATAATGTAAGAGCTCATGCACAGAAAAATTAAAAGCTGGGAAGTTAAAGCTTGTTACTGTCTGTGGCTTTAACGGACATAACTTTTCTGCCTATGTTCAGTTGTAATAAATACGGGACGAGTGATGAAATAAATCACAGTTAAAGAAAAACAAAATTCCGTTTAAATTTCAAATAAACTGTTTTGTTACATAAACATATTCCGTCCTTATAAGGGTTCTGTTACAATACGCATATTATGTTACTGTTGTTTGTTTGTTTTTCTATATTTTGATACATACACGTAATCCGTCCTTTTAAGGGCTCTGTTACATTTTTATTAATGATGCACATATTCCGTTATTTTAAATTTTCTGATGAATACACATATTGTGATCTTTAAATGTAAATATCTGACAAGTATACATATTCTGTTGTTTTCAATGTTATTATAAATATCCATACCCGTGTCTTTTAAATGTCCAGATATATACACGTATTCCGTTCTTTTGAATGTTCTGTTTGTTTATGAATTTTGCGCAAAGCTACACGAGTGCTATCTATGCTAGCCGTCTCTAATTTAGCAGTGAAAGACTAGAGGGAAGGTAACTAGTCATTACCACTCACCGCCAACTCTTGGATTACTCTTCTACCACCCAATACTGTGATTGACCATCACTTATAATGCTCCCATGGCTGAAAGGACAAGCATGTTTTTTTGTGACGGGGATTTGAACCCGCGACCCGCAGAATGCGAGTCGAGTACCCTTACCAACTGTCTATATCTATAAATGTTTTATACATACACGTATTATTGTCGAAATGTTAGTCCTGCCTGAAGTTAAAACAAAGGAAATATGGTTTTATAAGTCGAGTATAACGTCCCGCTCTCAAATAATAGACTCATTACGATGGTTTTCAAATATGTATTTAGTATTATGTATTATCGTAGTTAAACATTCACTGACTAAAACTGCTAGAAGAAATAGAAGTTAAAAATTAAAACATTGTTAATATTTCACAGATGATAGATAACATTAGCATTGTCTTCACCATTTGATGTTTTAGATATATTGACTTTGTATATCGTCAGAAAAGATGATTTGTTATTACAGTGCTGCTATCTATTTTTTTTATCAGTATGTTTAACATAAAACAAAATTGGGAACTACTATACATTCAAACTGGTATAGTAGTAACAATTTTAATGTTAAAACGTAATGTTTCGTCCTCCTGTGGCACAGTGGTATGTCTGCGGACTTACAACGTTAAAAACCGGGTTTCGATACCCCTGGTGAGCAGAGCACAGATAGCTCACTGTATATCTTTGTGCATAATTCAAAACAACAACAATGTAACGCTTCTCTGTAGGCTCAGAACAATTAGTTGCATTTACCGTAAGCTCCTTGATGGTTTTACTCACCGTTATTATTACAGGATCTGTTGTCATGATGTTTTCTCTACGTGTGCATGTACTAACAAACTTGGCCTCGTAATCAGTTATCGAAGTGTGACAGCCGCGAAAATGTGATGCCATTTCCTTTAGCGGATTGCTTACCAAAACCTGGTACTTTTAAACCGTCTTTGAAGAATGTTTTACCAGGTGCAGATTTTGGATATGGATGCAAACTAACTTTTCTTATATTAGCGGCTTTATCAACACATGTTCTTTCTGACAAGTTGCAGTTAATGGAAGAAAGTACAAGCTAGAAAATCATATTTTTTTTACAATGTATCTATAAGTTCGCCATTTGTAATATTTTTTTTTTAGAAACTGCAGTCTGTTTTAAAATGAATCGTTAAATCTGTTCTAATACAGGTGATTTATTTTAAAGCTGTGATGAAGAATTAAGGCAGAACTTATAATTTGAAAAAAGTTGCAAGAAAGTTTAGAGACTAATTAAAGCAGTGTTCTAAGCATTTTTTGATTTGAAGAAGAATGACTGAAGATATGATGAGTTGTTTCAATCAAACAAAAACAAATAAATCTAGAAGGAATGTTGGTAAGATAAAAAATATACTTCTAATCAATACAAAATACCATAATTCTGAGATCTTTTTGTCACGCTTTTAGGATAAAACATTAAAATCAGTTGCATGTCACAAAGAGGGAACTAAGTCAGCAGGATAATGAACAAAATTGGTGAGACATCAAGGATTGGGTTTCTATTTGTTTTTGTGACAAAGCTATCAAGGTTAAGTGCCACTGTCTATAATTATGAACTACTGATCACAAGGAAGGCAACCGGATAACAGCACTCACTGCTAACGTTTGGGCTGCTGTTTACCATCGTATAGTGGGATTGACTTTATAATTTAAAAAAACAACAAAATAATTTTAAATGACTTAATTTAATAAATTTAATAAAGAAAATGCTTGAAAAATGATCAAATATCACCATGTAAGCTGAAAAAAATACAGAACAACATTAACCACTTATATGAGAATGCAGATAATATGAAAGATAACATAGACTCTGTCAGTATAGGCACAACTACGCAAAGATCATATCATCACAAGCTTCTAGTACCAAAAAAAACAAAACACAAAGAAATTAAAATCAATTATCAGTTTGCGAGGCAAGATACTATAGATACGCCTAAACGAGAAGTAATAAACTTGAGTATACGACTGCTAACGGAATCTAAAGAAAGCGTACTAAGTAAAGAACTAAACTCGCCCTGACAGTTAACACGATACATGACTTACAACGTCCTTTGTGAACGTGAACTCCAATACATTAGAAAATTTCAAAACAAAACAACAACAACGTTAGAATTCAGTAGTAAAATAGACACACAAGACTTCGTAATACCGGCCTATCTGTAACAGTCTACCATACCAGAATAAAATAACACACAATAAAATGAAACAAATTATTTTACCTAATTGATAACATGTTTAGTCAAACTAGCTCAAAAGACAGGAAATCCTGGTTATTCTTCATTAAAACTTTGTTTATTTTGGAGCAAAATCTGATGGGTTTATTTGCTGTGTCCACCGTTGGGACTTGAACACTGGATTGTAATTTTGTATACTTACCGCTGTCCCACTCGGGGACTTTAAAATTCCCCCTATGTCAATTTATTTTACTATTAATGGATTGCACGTCAGCCTTTCTATCAACGAAATCCAAATTCGAATCCTGCCCATCACCAACACAGAAATAATCTCTTCTGGGACTGCCCTGAAGAGGGCCGCAGATTAACAGCCGCAGCAAAAGATAAAGCGAATTAATAATTAGTGTATAATAAGAGAAATCAGTAACTAATTAATTAAAATTGGGTGATCGTATAGGTTACTAACAAAAATAACACTTGCTAATTCGATTTATTGTAAATACTGAATGCAATAATACAGTGTGTTCGTAATTAATTTAAATTTCTTTGTTCATACTACATGTATGTGTGTGTGAGCTCATATACTCATGTCTCTTTATACAGTGAGGCCTTTTATACAAACAAGAAGAACTATCTACAATGTGACGCATGGTTCACAAATAGAACTAGTCTGCTTAGCTCAAGGTTCTCCACCGCCTAAAATGTCTTGGTTTAAAGATGGTAAACAGGTAAGTTGGTATAAAGTAAGCATGTAAATGATCACTTCTAGTGGTTAATATATAATTTGAGTGTAATAGTGTATTGAGCTAACGTATTCTAATTTGTTCCATTTTAATTCTGTAGAATAAATTCAAAATTGATAAACTGTTTTTTTTAACCATTCTAAAAAGATCAAATTGATAAGCTAACATGCTGTATTTTAACTGTTGACTGAACATTGCCGAAGGCGGAAATAACTTTTTTGTACTTTAACGCTTAAGAGAAAGACTACAATTTTTAAAATGACTTGTTACTTTTTAACTTTATGAAGGAAAGATCAAAGTCTACACAGTACTTTGTAATTCACTTCTAACCGGTGGAAGTAACTTAGGTATCGATATGTTTTACAACTATTTTTAATAATTAAAGGGCAATATTTTAATGGAATGTTTTCATTTTAACCGTTGAAGAAGCAGCAAGCACAGCAGTCTTAACCTTGTGGTTCATCAGAGCATGTCGTGGATTTCTGAAAGGTAAATTTTTACAAAGTACTTCAAAAGATATGCAGAGATACTCTGCCTCATGGAACAAGAAAGTATCTCAAAAGTTTTCCCATGATGCTTTCAACGAATATTGCACCAACTTCTTGAAGGTTTTATTCATAACGAGCTTCTGAAGGCGTCGAAAGGTCGCAATGAATATTTTAATGTGGTGTAAAGTGGTAGCATATTATATATTTAAACATTGTAATTGCTACGCTTTAACCATTAAGAGAAAGATACAACAAAATTAATAGCAAAGCATAATCTAGCTATTTATTCAGTTATAGTTCCTAGTTTTGCGTGATTGCCTCGTAAATCTCGTAGTTCGCACTTGTTTCTTTCATCGATCTTTTATTGAAAGGTAAGTATCAATAGTTTGTCATTTTGATCACTGAAATTTACAGTTTTTAACTGTTTTATTTTATTATAACTATTTAGAAACAAAATTAAAATATTTATTTTATTTTAAAAATTTGAAAAAATAGGATAAATATTAATATATCCCGTTTTAATCACTAATTAAATCATAATGATTGAGGAGTTGCTTATATATTGAATTGTAACAGTTGATAGACAGGTTTGTTTCATATCACTTATTGATTGAAAGGTAACAAATGACGGTTTAATCACTCATTTATATAATGGGCTGTGCTCTGCCCACCACGGGTATCGAAATCCGGTTTCTAACGATGTGAGTCCGCAGACTGATAAAAAAGAAATTAGATGTATTTCAACAACTTAAAAATTACAATGTAGTAAGTTGAATTTTTGTGTCTTTGCTTATCAAGAATAGACCGTTGTTGAAAAAACAGTTTTTAAAGAGACTTAAATAAATTACAAAACGAACAGCCCAAATGATACGTAACGGGTAATATTAAAAACTAATCAATACTAAACCAACTTTTAACCAATAAGAGAAAGAGACAATTTTTAAATAAAGTAATTAAAAAGCTTTTAATTTGTTTAAACAGTAAAAAGAGTATTTATTAACATAGGAATATTGTATTATATTTTACCCATTAAATAAATATTTATTTCACTTAGCTTGAACAACAAAGGTTCTTATATATATAAAAAAATTATTTATAAGTCAAAAATGACGAAAAGTGCTGTTTTGGAAATTAAATTTCTTTATCTTTAACTCCGAAAGAAATGTTCCAATCAATTAACTGATGGGAAAACCTTATCAAAAGAAACTACTTTTAATTATTTTTTTTAGTAACATACATTACCTTCTTTGTTTAGCAGACAAGAAAATCGACATAATTGAATTTGCCTTTCATATTTTTTTTGTTCAGTAAGAAAATCTCTATAAGAATATTTATGTTTTTCACGAATTGGAAACTAACGTTTTAACATTAGACAAAAACAGAAATAAATAAACAATACACTGATTTTATCTTGCTAACTATCGAGATGAAGATAGCAACCAATGAAATAACCCTAGTGTTCCGAAATAAATGGGAGTTTGTTTGTTTTTGTTTGTTTTTGAATTTCGCACAAAGCTACTCGAGGGTTATCTGTGCTAGCCGTCTGTAATTTAGCAGTGTAAGACTAGATGGAAGGCAGCTAGTCATCACCATCCACCGCCAACTCTTGGGCTACTGTTTTACCGACAAACGAATAGTGGGATTGACCGTTACATTATAACGCCTCCACGGCTGAAAGGGCGAACATGTTTAGCGCGACGGGGATGTGAAGGAAGGGAGTAGCAACTAATAACTTGTGATTACGTCATCTAAATAGCAAAATATACCAATCGATATGTTTCATTGAAAAAAAAACACATACTGTAACAAAATTTCTGTTTACTCAGTAGAGGAGAAAACGTATATTTTAATAATTAATGTATAGTTTAATTAGTGTTAAAAAAGAAAACATAAATTATAAATTATGTCTTTTAAATAAAATGAAACACATTGAACGTTTAGCGAAATGGAAGATCGCGGTATATTTAATAGATTTTTAGAAAAAAAATGAAAAACTGTATATTCTGTGACTTGGACAGTTTCCATCATCGCAATTTGCTTTTCTGAAGAGAAAAAGCGGTGTTAACGAAAATATTAAACTTAAGTATTTCAATAACACATATCAATCGATGTATCATGATGGTGTTTTATGATATAAGAAGTACAAAGAGAAATATGGTGTATTATTTAATGAAAGAATAAAGGAAAATTTGTTCATTTACTGTTTAATCTATTGGTTTGGGGTACTCGTCAATTGTTTCCATGGAAACAGATGATGTTGCAATAAGATTGGCGCCATAAGGAAATCATTGATCACTAAATATTTTATGTCAAAGAGAAAATATCAAGAATTATTTTTCTTGGTAAGAATGATCGATCCGATATGGAATAGTTTATGTTTCTGTAGACCCTGGGGACAGTTTAATCAATAATTCAACCAAGATCAACCGTTACGTTTCTAATTTCCTTTCGACTGACGTTACCTATTCTCCCTTGTACAAAAGTTTTGAAATTCATAATTTAAAGTTCTAGTACTAAAATCTGTATTTGTTGATATTGTAAAGTCTCGAAGCGAGTACTATTTTGTCCTTTGCCAGTCTTCTCGGTTTTAATATAAGTTATTGGTTTTATTCCATAAAAGTTATGTTTTAACAATTAAATAATTTGTTCGTTATAGATCTTAATTTTTTAAACTATTTAATACTTGTCATTGTCGTAGTTAATTGCAGATAACATAAAATTACGTGTCTAACAACTTTACTGGTATATTTTTCATAGAATATCATGAATACCTGTTTAATTCTCTAGCTGTTTGCTTGAGGTATGTAGACATTGAATAGGATGTATGACTAGAAGTATTAACATGGTTAAATCATACCTTATTGGCCTCGTTTACAGACGTTCATTCTTAATTGTGGTGCGCACTGTGATATAGGACATATGTACAACATTTGCCACTGACTTTTGCATGTGTTGATTCTCACCTCTTAAAGACAACTTATCTTGATTACCATGGCTGGGATATGACTTTTTCCTAGTCTCTTACTGCATGGTCTTGTTAACTGAAATTTATCCATATTATTTTGTTTACTTGTTCTATTAAATATAATCGATATCTATACCTATTTTAAAAGGCATAAATCAGTGAACTGAACAGTTTTTTGTTATATGGACGTGTGATTACTTTGCGTCGATATTGGCTGTGGTATTCATTTCCCAAAAGTGATGCATTTCACTGGTATCACACTACCTAAAAACATTAAGCACTGTCATTTCACTGGTATCACACTACCTAAAAACATTAAGCACTGTCATTTCACTGGTATCACACTACCTAAAAACATTAAGCACTGTCAAAATGTAATTCTGATACATGTCGTACTGCTTTGACTCAATATCTTTTGGCATAAGATTTATTAACTCGCATGTTCGAAATAGTTCTAATGTAACATAATCAACGATATATGTATTTATGTATTCGTGTTTATATGGTAGTGGTAACAAAGCGATAGATATATGTAGGAGTAAAAAACAACGAGCAAGGTCACCAGATAGATAACTTATTAATAGTACAAAACATCAAACATAATTGTATGTTATTTTTTCAGATTAAAACTACATTGAATTATATGCTGTGTTTACTGTGGAGAAAGTCTACTGTAGTAAGCATGTGCCCTTATACTGCTGTCCCAACGATGGGCCAAAATATCTTAGAAAATAGAAAGAGAGAGTGATTAAGTTATTTAATACACTGATATGCGTGTTCCCGTTGTTTTACACATAGTATTAGATGCTTTTATACAGTTTATCAATGCACAATTGTAATATGTTGTTCAAATGTCACGTACTACTCTCCACGATTCAGCAAAATTCTTAGGTTGCTTTTTAACATTCTCAGTCTCTACATAACCTCAAGAATATATATCGAGACAATGTACAAGCCAAGTCATTGATGTGAGCGTTTTATGAGTGTGTAAACTATCAGTTTCACTAAATTTACTGAGAGTGTGTCTGGAGACTATCTTGTATGCTACAAGATAAATCTCCAACCGAGGAGCCGCTTTCATGAGAGAATGTCCTGATGGATGAAAATATACCTGAACATTCAGATATAGGAGAGGCGGTACAAGGCCTCTATGGGATTGAAACTACTAAAAAATGCACCTTAGCGTCCTCTGTAGTACCTGCATCCAGTGAAAAGTGTTTACTCTTCCTAAGTACTGCAGTATGTTTGCCACAAAATGTAGAGTGGCTGCCCATCAACTGTTTTTCAAGCCCACCTCAGTTCACTCGTTGAAAAGAGGATGGCTCTGTTCTTCATCCGTAAGCAAGGTATAATCCAGGGTTTGCAATAGTATCAGGTTTTCGGTTCCGGCATTAGAGCATCTCTAGTCATGTGAATTGAGCGGTTAGAAATTGAACTATTCAACAATTAGTTGGAATTTAGGCTTTTTATTTGTTATAAACTTCCTAAAAATCTGTCTATTAGAAAATTGTAAATTAAAGCATGTGCGAGGAAAGTGTGGAGAGTGGTTTACCAATATTCATTTATTGCTCTTTATCCCCATAATATTGAAAAAAATATGAAAATATAGTTTCAGAATATCGATGACAAAATTATAAAGAATAGTTTGTTACATTTTGTAATTTACTAAGGAGTTGTTTGTTGTTGTTGTTTTTTAATTTCGCACAAAGCTACACGAGGGCTATATGCGCTAGCCGTCCCTAATTTAGCAGTTTAAGACTAGAGGGAAAGCAGCTAGTCATCACCACCCACCGCCAATTCTTGGGCTACTCTTTTACCAACGAATAGTGGGATTGACTGTTACTTTATAACGCTCCCACAGCTGAAAAGTTAAAGATGTTTGATGCGAGGAGGATTCGAACCCGCGACCCTAGTATTACGAATCCAGTGCCTTAACCACCTGGCATTGCCTGGATAGTAGGAAATGGACAAAAAAAATCTAGAAGACGAGATGATTTGATAACAGATATAGAAGTTATCACACTAGGAGCATTTGAGGCTGTTTTAAAATATTGCCTTATATAATTAAAACTTGAAACCTATATAATATGAAAATTTGTTTTTTTATCCATAGTTTATGTCAGGTGTTTTCGTATACAATCATAATTATGTAGTTTAATTAACTTTTGAATGTAACTCATCAAAGTGTCGTGACATGCGTAGTTTGACATACTTGCATGCTGGGGATTAATTACCCACGCACCTACCTAATACGAAATCAGTTGCACAGATACATTCATGTTCTCTTCCAGAGTGTGAAAAGCAATAGTTTCCTATAGTTCACGCTATTGTCTATTTTCACTGTGAAATTCACTTATCAAGTTAAGCATTAACTCAACATTACCACTAAAACTTTTATAATTTTGTGAAAAGTAAAGGAGAAATGATGTGAAGATAGGAAATGCGACAACACATATTATTCTCAACATATACTAGAAACCAGCACTAGCACTTGTAGCGACTGAAAACCCTGGTTCCATCCATTTTGTGTAAATCACTTACACCTTTAGTCCAGTTGCATAATCAAACTCCTACCGATTCCCCGACCATGCTTCATCGTAGATGTTATTAAGTTGATATGATTCCAAACTCTAATTTATCTGTAAAAAGCATACGCCTCCAGATTTACTTATTCCAGTCTGTGGTCAGGTGCAAGTTTCAAACTTTTAATTAGTGTAACTTTTCCTAGCAACTGTTTTCGAGTAGCTACACGTCCATTTACACCACACCGTGCCGTGTTTTTTAAAAGTTATCGAAGTAACGCTTTCTACAAAGCTGTTAGCAAGATCTGTACTCAACGGTGTCTATCCATTTTAAGAACATACTGTTGAAGAATTTCAGTTTTCTATCATGCTCCCTTCTCTCATTAACAGTGATTTCACATACTGTTTTCAGATCCTTACATACAGTTTATACTAAAACATGAAACTGTCGAAATGTTTCACGCGAAATATTTTTGGCCAGGCCCCCCGCTGGTACAGCGGTAAGTCTACAGAATTATAACGCTAAAATCAGGGGTTCGACACTCCTCGGTGGACTCAGCAAATAGCCCATGTAGCTTTGCTGTAAGAAAACACACACCCATTTCTTTTACCAGTCTAAACCAATTTAAACTCGTTTGTCATGCGGTATTTCACAGCGTAAACTATCAACACTAGATGCACACTGGTATAGTGAATTTTTTATACAATTAAGGGATGACATTAATATAATATTTACCTTTAATACCCCTTTTCACGGCCATTTCCACAATTTTTCGCAGTACATTATATATAGATTCATAATATTGATATAAACCAGTTTTTTTCTAGCATATAGCTAATTTGTCGAAACAACCTCACTTGTAGTTGATTAATTATACGCTTGAAGTTTACTTCATCCGAATTTTGGAAAATAAAAGCATTTACACATATAACAGTATCCATTATGATTGACAACTCAAATGTGGTACAATGTTCAAAAGTGCTATGTAGTTAATTAGGAAGTAAATTGAAAACATCAGTGTTCCATATGTTCGATTAACTACTGAAAGAAGAGCTTTCCTAACACTCCACAGATCCTGCTCATTCACTAGTCTGAATGCTGTATTTTAGCTTTTCTTCTTTTTTTTGCTGTAAGCATCTTCATAAAATCATTTCTGTTTCACAAAACACAAGGCTTATTATGTGTGTACCATGTTTCGTTTCAGACGTATTACTGTCATGTAAGAGCAGTCCTTCTGTTGAAATGTATGAAAGTACCGGAAGACGAATCCATTCTAACAAGTACTCTACGATAACTCCTGTAGAAAAATTGAGTCGTCTTTTCAATGGTTGCAGTGTCGACATCGATGTCATCGTCTCTTTTTCTGTTTTTTGTTTTTTTACTTACTTCCTCTCGTGTGTCAACTGGAGGGAACGTAGCCTATTATCCTAGAAGCCTTCCGGCCTTGAGCTGTCCTACTGGAGTTTTTTACGATTCTTCGTAAACTCTGCCATTATATCCGTTTGCTTTTATTGGTACACTTTTATTTACAAACAGGCTTCATACACAAACACATCTACATAAATTTGAGATCGCTAAATAAGCACCTTGATTTAGACAATGTGTGAGTTGGAGTATGCAAATAGAAGTTTATCCTTTTTATTATAAGGGGAAAGGTATCTTGTTTTTAACGAAAGGGTCTTTGTTTCTTTGTATAGTGATTTATATAAAATATGTAAAGAAATGCATGTTAATATAGATTACATTTCACACACTAAATGTAATATAAATTAGTGTACATTGTCGAGAAAACAAAAGCAACTGGCTCGCTTTATTTATCAAATTAAAACTAAAGAGAAATTACAAAATGTCCGGAAATATTTTTCGCCTTAACAAAGGCTTCCTTTTTTTTCTATACATTTGACAAAAACAACTAAAAAGAGGTGAAACGTAATATCTTCCGAATAAGCCATTTAACAAAAGCTGTGATCATTAGTTTTAAAACCATCCGTTTTTCTTTCTATTTCTCTGACTTTGCTCACTGACACATCTCTGTAATACATTGCTGGCCAAAATCTTAAGGCCAATGAATAAAAAAATATGTATTTTGCATTGTTAGACTCAACCACTTATTTGAGTAGAGCTTCGAAAGAAGAAAATTAGAAAAGGGAAAATAAAATTAAAAACCGTTTTTTAGCATTTAATAGGGAATATGTGAACACTATGAAATTAGCCTAAATACTAGCTGGTTTAAAAGTTTAAGACCATACTGAAACGAAGCGTTAATCTGTAAACACGTAACGAAATTTAATCATTTGTGTTCAAGCATGTGACGTCAATTCCAAACATTGCATGATCTTCGTGAAGCCATCTTCACCACTTAGAATAACATTCCAGCCAGCCTTCTGCAAACGCTTATATCGACAATGCCAAAGCGAATGTTTGCAGTTATTCGCAATGACGGCCGTGCAACTCACTACTGAGACCTCTTGTTGGGTATTTCCTACCCTGTTTAGGACTTCTTTTGGGTATGGTCTTAAACTTTTGACCAGCTAGTATTTAGGCTAATTTCATAATTTTTACATTTTTCCTATTAAATGCTAAAAAAAGTTTTTTTTTATTTTTATTTTCCCTTTTCTTATGTCCATCTTTCGAAGCTCTACTGAAATAAGTGGTCGAGTCTAGCAACGCAAAATGCATATTTTTTGTTTATGTTCATTGGCCTTAAGATTTTGACCAGTAGTGTGTGTCCTGTTCCTACTTTTTCATTTCTCTCTTCAGCTTTGTTTTAATATTTTTATCTAAAAGCTTCCTGTCCATCAATCTGATTAGATATGTCAACATTTACTTAATATTTACATTTTTTCTTGGCTAAGACCATTTCGGACATTTATTTTGTGTGTAATGTGACGTTTTATAAACGTTTTAATTATTCTATTATTTTTTTTTACCTGACAGTTTACTGTCCGTCACTTTGTCTATCGAAGCATCAGTATTAAAATATACTTTTTTTGTGGCTAAGATTGTTTTAGATATTTTTATATGATGTAAATTTTTGCGGTGTTTTAATTCAAATCTTCATATACTAATGCTTCTTTTGCACCTCCACGCTGGATATTCTAGAAAGAGTACTTAAAGCTTTGCACGCACCCAATTTTTGTTTCCCAGATTTTGTAGTGCATACTTGAGGGATTTAGACATTTTGACAATAAATTAGAAGAAAAAAACGACGTTTACCTTACAGATAATAATAACATACACTTTTTATTTCAGCCAACGTTTCGCCCAGATGAAACTGATAGATCGAAACGTTTATTCTTACCTTATAACCAAATCAACCCTGGAGGCTCGGCATGGCCAGATGGTTAAGGCACTCGACTTGTAATCTGAGGGTCACAGTTGGGAATCACCGACACACCAAACATGCTCACCCTTTCAGTTGAGGGGGCGTTATAATGTGACGGTCAATCCCAGTATTCGTTGGTAAAAGAGTAGCCCAAGAGTGGGCAGTGGGTGGTGATAACTAGTTGTCTTCCCTCTAGTCTTACACTGTTATATTAAGGACGGCTAGCGCAGATAGCCCTCTTGTAGCTTTGCGCGAAATTCAAAACAAACCAAACCTTTTGATGTTGTTTTTTGCTTAACTGTTTCCTATACATATCTTTCAATCAATGTGATTTTTTTTGCTGACTGTGTTGTGTATTTTCATTACATTGTTCAATCTCTATGTTTAATGTAAGTTAATTGTTATTGCCTTAACTAATATACAAACTGTCAGTTGTAATTTAGCCTAGCGAACTGATTATAGTAACTATATTGCTGTTAATGTTATAAGATGTAGTAGCAAACGACGTCTCACATATCCTTCTCTAAATTCTTGATTTATAACTAAAGATTTTTTAAGATTGTGATTTTCGACAAAATTTTCGGTATTGTGGTAATTTTTCAGTGTGATAGACAAGTATGTACAACAGTTATTAGACTCAAGGGCAACCTTACCTTAAACTGTTGTGAACACCTAAGAATAGAGAAGTGTTAAAGTTTGACTTAATGTTACTGATCGAACAGAACCTTGTATTTTATTCCAGCTTAAAGGTTTTCAATGACAAAGAATAATAGCTGCAAAGTTTTATTTGATTGATTTGTATGGTATGGTTTAAAATGAATAATCAATAGAAAATGGTAAGTTATGCTACTTTAAGTTGTAGTAAAACAATTGTTTAAAGACTAATATGTGGTGTTTCTCTAAGTACTATTCTTTCTAACCATTAATGATGTTTTAAGATAATGATGCTATCATCGTTCGCTCATAACATGAGTGACCACGTGATCATCATTAAGTCATTCATTTGCTATTTCTAGTTGTTGCAAATATGGATTACTAGAGAAATGAAATAAAATTGAAAGAGTATGTTTTCTATAATTAATATGACAATTGGTGTTCCCCAAGATGTTTTAAACAATTAGTATGTTATTTGCATAATTGTATTAAATCCTAATGGAAATGTTTATGCAAATTTCCCCTTTGTCCTATCTCTGATGTAACAAGTGTCCTAAAATAAACTTATCGCTGCTGTTAGATAGATCAAAACTGGTTATTGTCAATAACACTGCACAACAATTTTTTTTTTAAAGTTTTGCTTCCTGAAAAGTTTTTGCTGATTGTGACATGTACCTGGTGGGTATGCACAAATATAGTTTTGGTTTTGCTTCATCACGTAGGAACTCTGAGAAATAGACAGTTAACAGTTTACCGGCAATAACGTACTTAATTGCGTTTATGTTTTTAATACGCTATTAAGTTCAACATATTTAAAAGTGTTTTGCTCCTGATTTTCGTTTGTATTCAATGTCCGGTGCATCACGTTGCAGTGTCCAACATTAGTCCGTAAGCATTGACAGATTCCAGTTGCCCTGATATTATTTTTCCATTGTAGCAAAACTGAAGATTTTGATGAAACGGTACGTGATGGGCAAATTTGGGTGTGATTTTCGTGATCAGCAGCCAAAAACTTATAAGGAACACCCACCAGTGTTCAAGAAGCAAAAACTTTGTTGTACAGTGTAATTTGCGATCTTCGTGTAACGTATAGCAACAATGTTTCTAAGTGTTAGATAATTAAAATAATAACGAGGTGTCACATATTTAAGTAGAATCGATACAGTCTGACTATTTGGTATATGTCGGGTACAATATTCCATAATTGTACGTTAACCTATCAGATATTGAGAATGCACAGTTAGTGCTTTGTATGACTATATAATTAATTTATATAGGTAACAACAATGTTTACTCATTAATAAGAGCATTTAAAAAACACGCAGTTTAAGTACAACAAACTGAAAAGCGATTATTGGTTAAGTATGATTTTTGAAACATTAAACGTCCTATAGAACATTATCTGAAAGAAGTTATGAACAGATTAGAAGTGAATTCCATATTTTCACAATTTTTGTGTGTTTGGAGGTGATAATTGGCTATATATGAAGGAATACAGTAAGTGAATCATTTATTATTTATATTACAGATAATGAATTTTAATGTAATTAAATCGAAACGTTGATGACTTGGGAAAACAATGTGACAGAATATTTGTTAAACTCTTACGGTAATAATGGTAATTAAGTATATGTGAAACATATAAAAAAAACAAGGGTAAACTATTTTGTCATAAATTAGTAAAAGTGTTACTGCATAATAAATGTTTTATTGATTGCTGCGTAATAGCAAAGTATAAGTTTTAATTACTGTATGATATTGTTCTCTTTAAAGCGATTTAAACGTATGGTGATGTATTGTATGTGTCAGACTGAGTAAGGTATAGCCGTCTTAGAACATGAAATTCACTGATTTTGTACCGAAAATATGTAATAACTTGACTGAGAAAGTTTTAATTATCGTATTGTCCTTATAGGACTGAATAATGATAAGGAAACGTAATGTCATGTTTATGACTGCCTTTGAAAAATATGAGATAAAGTAATATGTGTAAATTATTTTGTTGGAGAAAGTCGAATTAATGAAAGTGCTATTACATAATAAATGTTTTATCGACAATGTAAATTATTGTATAAAGTCAAATTAGTAAAAGTATAATTTTTTAAATATTGTAGGATATTGCCCTTTTTAGGATGATTAGAACCTATATTCATTCATTGTATGTGTGGTAAAAATGTGTATGTTTGTGATAATGTTAGATTAAATATTTTATCATGTCATTGAAACAGCCTTGATTTATAATTAAAAGAGTAAGTTTCAAATAAGATATTGTCCTTTTAGAACATATAAATGGTAATGAAATTTAAGTAATTGATGAAATAGTGTTAAGCATCCTTTTCAGGATTAATTATAAAGGTTTAATGAATTAATTATGATTAATTATCTATTTGATGAGAAATATATTGTATGAGCCATGACCACCTAGAAACGTGTTCACCACTTTGTGGTAGGATGATTTAATTATTAATTAAATAACTAATGAATTTAGCATTCACTGCCCTTTTTAGGGTTTACTAATTAATTAATGTTAAGTATCCTTTTTAGGGTGATTGAATTATAAATGGTTTAATGAATTAGTGTTAAGCGTTCTTTTAATGACAATTTAATTACTCATAATATTATTGTTGATAAATGTATTAGTCATGGCGGCCTAAAATCACGTTCACTACTTTGTGGTACTGTTAGGTATTCTTCCATCATGGCCACCTGCTGGTATTGAACTCTAATATCAGCCGTCCCGAAATTTACTTGCGTTCTCTGCTGACATTCTGTTGAACTATACATAATGGCCGCTTGTCATGGCTGCTTGAAAACGTTTGAAACTACCACCTCATCATCCTTAATGACATCACCCCTCTTTCCCACCCCCTTTGTGAGGTAGCCAATCAGCATGCTGCAGCATTCTTTGGCCTCAATGCTCTCTCTCTTACTGCTAACAAACAATGTGTTCTGCAGGTTGTTTCTTTGGCTGCAAGACATATAACCTACCATTAGTTGGTCACAACCTTTCGATAAAAAGAAGCTTTGTTTGGAGGAGATACACAGTTTATGCGTATCTATATAGTATTTCAATTTTAATGTTAGAAATTCCAGACCTCATGTTGAAAGTGATAAATTTATGACGTCAAATAAATAGGATTTGTTAGAGAAAGTGTTATCATTCTGAAGCAATGGTGACATCTCAAATTAAAAGCAACATAGCGTTAACAAATTATCTTTATAAATCATCATAATGGAAAGATTTAACGTGTGTTGTAAAACAGCGCTAGAAAAAGGCGAAGGAATTATTAATTTTCCAAGTCTGAAACGAGTAATTAGTGTATCATTAAATATCATGAGTTTTTGTTTTAGCTCTGAACTAAAGAGTCATTTCGCAAGAATAGTTCCAGTTTAGTAGTTATTGTAGTTGATATCCAGAAAAGGGGAAGTAAAAAGAAAAAAGAAAAAAATGTGATGAAAGATGAGATGATAAACACATCAGAAATAGCTTATAACCGTAAAAAAGAGTAACAGTACTTCATAATAGTATGTTAATGATGTTATAACGACTTTGGTATTTTAATACAGTCATTGGAAAACGAAAGAAAATATAATTAAAATGTCCTTGACTTTGAACGAACAGATGAGCAAGGTTCTTATTTAATGGGAACAAATAATGCAAAATTTTAAACTATACTTGTCTTGATTATTGAAAACTTCGCCCATAAAACGTACATAATTATTTGGTGAATTATCATATTAAGTAGTTTTCTTAATAATGATGTTAGATTTTTTGAATGTCAAATATCTTTGGTTGTACTTGTGATATCAAAATTAGTATAAAACGTAAAAATACAACTTTTATAGTTTTATTTCTATTATGTAGAATGGCATAGAGTAATAACCACCTATTAAAGCAGTTTTTCTATTTTTTAGTTTTGCTACATGGTTTCTTATATAATGTAGTGTGTGTATTGTTTACCTCACATATTACAAAAAGTATTAAGAGTGCATGCTTATTGCTTATTCAGGTATTCAGGTACTTCTAATAATCTGAATAGTAAATAATTGAACATAATTCTAGAGATTTAGAAAAAAAAGCAAAAGGGGTTATTGCAAATAAGAATAATCTTAGTTACAATTTAAAATATATAGCATAATTGTAATTGTACATTTTTGCAAATTCAGTTTGTTCAAAAGACGCGTTTTTTGATGAATATTAGATATAATGATTCATAATTTTCGAGGAAGTAGCATCAATTTAGACTAATAAAGTAAAATACATTATCAGATAAAGACATCTTTACATTTCTCTCTATAGAGCCAGTCTCGTCTCATTACGCTTCTAAAATGGCAGTTCAAGTAAACTTTAGCTTCATTAGTGAAACTTTAATTCTAATCTATCCGTTATCGTCTTTCAGGATATGCTTATGCAAATTTGTCTCGAGAAACTTTCGTTGGCTAATTGAAGTAATACACTGATTAAAAGTATACAAATTGAGAATGTAATTACTACCCAATCTTTTGTGTATAAGGTTGTGATTCTTCTGTAATTGTTTTGGACCTTTTTAACAAAGGAGACCCGATCGATACAAGCTGTGAACCTGACGATGACCGAAGAAGGTCGAAACGTTGTTCGCTCTTCTATGTAAAATATTTTCTCAACCCAAACGAGCCGTGTTTGCATATAAAGATACAAGCTGTTGCCAAAGAAACGTTTGATTGATCATGTCTTCTTACGTTCGATTATCTGCGAATTAGGTCCGATGGCGTTGAATTGGAAAGTAAACGTATCAGCTAGACATGCTTTAAAGTTATTTGGTTTAAGTCTCCACCAAACATGACAACATAAGTTCATTTGTCAATGAAGCATACTTTCTTGGTTCCTAGCTATCCATGAGCATTTAGTTCAATACTAGAAGCATAAATATGACAAAAACAATTTTATTTCAAAAAAGGGAATTTTATTATCGTGAAGTGTGAAGTGATCGTTCATAGTTACTTCATAGTAACTTCGTATTCACAATAGTAAATACGTTTTTTTTAATGCATACGCACATGAATCCCAAAGAACTATTTGAAGTTAATATAAATTGTAGTTGAGAAAATTATCTTGGTATGGTTTTTTAGATGAATATAGTGTAGCTGAAATAGTGTCATTATAATAAACATCTTATAATACTTAAATCTCTTAGGGACTAGATAAACTGGTAAAGAATATAGTATTAAAAATATAATCGACCTGCTTCGAAATTCTTACTACAAGTATAATTAGACATAATCACGTTTCACCGACTTGCAAAAGGCGTCACCTTAGCAATTGTTCTTTTAGAAAGGTATTGGAATTGTAGAGGAAAATGTCTGCAACAGTGAAAGTACTCAATAACTGATTCAATGCAGATTAATTATTGTAATTTACGTTTGTCTAAGGGGTTTATATTTTAGGTCATACTAATTACACTATTAATAGAAACATGAGGGAAGCTCAGTAGCTGCGGCACTTTAAATTATTTTAGGAAATATTAGAGTAAATTGATGGATGAGACTTCCCCCCATTCTTATTAATTATATTTTTGTGCGCCAAAAATGTATACCTTATTCAATTGTATTCCTCATAAGGACCTCTGACTGAAAATTTTGAACGTTATCTTCCTGATTTGTAAAGAAACGTGTGGAATAGTTTTTCTTGCATAAATAAGTGAATCGTGAATAATATTATAATCAATAAATTTTTTGTGCTTAATTTTTCAAACTACATTTTTAGCCACGGCATATCGATTTGAGATCAAATTACAGTTTTGGACTCAAAAGGTCAAACCCTTTCGATTGTTGTATTTTACCACGTCTAAAGTCTTATAGATTAATTGACTCTAATCCTGCCTAAGAGAATGTCAAGTGCCGAGACTATTGAGGATTTCTTCTTGTTGTAAATAATTTAATGTTATCTGGTTAATTGTTGACATTTTTAAATTTAAATATAGAAATAAATTTACAGGCTAAACCATAATGTTCAAATATAATATTTGATTAATTCACAGGCTATTCAGCTTTTTGAATAGCAATTCGTCAAGTAGAAATGCAACGCTATCTGAAAAAAGCAATAACAAAAAATATCAAAACAGTATTTGTTGTAAGTTAGTTTTATCTTATACGTTAACTCGCTTTATGTGTAGAGCTTAAGAATCGGTGAAACAGAAATACTGAAAACAATTCCTGCAAACGTAACTTCATATGAAATGTGTTACAGAATATTACGATTTTTTTCGAGGTTATAACATTTGTAACTTTCAAATAGTTGTAGTTATGTGGCATAGTGTTTAATGAATCGTACCACGCGTAGAGTGAGGTTGGTCCTGTGGTAGAGCTTAGGATGTCGGAGCTGATAAGCTGTGTTCGAAGCCGTACGACACCACACAATATTCTTACACTTTAAGCAGTGGATGTGTTATAAGAGTGACACTCAGCCACTTATCATTGATGGTTACTGCTGAATCGCTGCCTTTAATCTGGTTAGTAGTTGAACAGTAGGAACGGCGGCAAATAACTTCTGTAGCTCTTCCATAAATACAAATCCATACTACACCGTCATAGTTATTAACATAGCAAATTATATATCTACCTAGCACCTATTCTTGATAGCAGAGGGCAGCAGCATCTATAGGTGTCTTTGAATGTTGATATTAGACGGTTAGAACTGTTTCTTTGTTTCTTGTGAATTTCGCGGAAACTTACACGAGGGATAACTGCACTAGCCATCCCTAATTTAGCATTGTAAAATGAGATGGAAGACTGCTAGTCTTCATCAACCACTAATAATTCTTGGGCTACTCCTTTATCAACGAATAGTAGGATCGACTATCATCTTATAACGCCTCTACGGCAAACATTTGATATGACGGGGATTGGAACCCACTACCCACAGATTGCGAATGGAGCACCCTAACCGCTTGAAAATGCAAATATCCTCACTAAACATTAACAGACATGTTTTAGTAATACACATAGAGTCTTAACATGCGTCTTCTTAGTGTTTGTGTTGGAATTTCAAATACGTCAATGCAAAGTTAGTTCTTATCTATTTTATTTTACTAGCATGACGCGTTTAAGTTAGTTGTTAACTCGTTTACCTAACTAGCATAATCCGGTTAACACCTAAATTAGCCTTTAACTCATTTGAATAAAGTATTTCGTTTAATTTGGTCTTTAAATCTTTCATATAATTAACATGACTTGCTTGTATTGGTCACTAGCTAATTTACTTATCAAGCATAGGTCGCATAAGTTGATTGTTAACGTATTTATCTGTTTATATTGGATCGCTTAAGCTGATTGTTATTTGGCTAATTAATTAATATGATTTACTTAAATTAGTTTTAACTCATATAATGAATGTGTTTTGTTTAAGTTTGGTCATTAAGTCATCTAATTAACATGATTCGCTATAAGTTGATTGGTAACTCATATGATTAACAAGACTTGTTTAAGTTGACCTTTAACTCATATCTAACGAGGATGACTGTTTAAGTTATTAAATCTGTTAACTATTTTATTTAATTAGCGTTAGAGTTTAATATGGTATTCATTTTTTTTTATCTAAATATAATTACTCGCCTAAGCTAGTCATTAACTCACATATCTATCTTGTATTTTGTGTGACTCTCTTAAGTTAGTAGCTCACCTAAGTGGTATGACTCACTTAAATTGATTGTTAATTCGTTTATATAATTAGCATGGTTCCCTAAAGTTACTCATTAATTCCTTTACTGAAATTAAAAAATAATAGCACATCCGTATAAATCCTATAAGTTATTAACAATTAAATACAAGCTATGTTTTGTCTTAATTACTTATCGGTAATAATCTAAATTATAACATTATTTCACCAGTAGTATATGTAAATAATTATTAAAATGATCTCTGAACTCGTCTGGTATTGTAGTTTCCGTTCCATCATCTAGTCTTTAAGTGACACTTTAGCATGTACGAACACGAGTGCCACAAATTACAGTTTATATTTCATGTAACTATTACAACGGTGTTATATTATGCAAATTAGCTAACATTAGACTGAACAGTAATTTCAATAGAAATGATTTTATCATAATATTTTTTCTAATTTGCAAACAACTTATATTTAGCAATAATCTCGTCACAACGTTCTTGAGATTAACAATTTACAGTTATTGTGTGTTTACATTTTCACTTCTATACATTAATCAACATGATTAGGTTTGTAGGTACTTGCTTTTCGCATTTTATTGATAAACTGAGTTATTTCTCAAATACCTCTTTTTACTTATCAAAACTTATGTTAAAATCGTATCTTGCATTGAATCTACTCGTTTGGTAACTTACATTTAAAGGACATATCTGCAAGTGTTTTATTAAGACTTCTACAATGGGTATATGGTAGTTAAATTGTTATTTTTTCCTTAAGTGACACCAATCTTGTTTAATAGTTTCGGAGCCAAACAGAAATTTTAGGATCACGTTTGTATTTTGTTAAAAATCCACTAGTAACAAAATAATTTATGTGTCTACTTTTTCGATTCCCCAAAATGTTTTCGAACATTGATTTAACTGTTTAATTTGTAGTCAATTGTCTGACGACAGAATTTTTTAAATGTTGTTATTCTTTGTTTGCTATATTTTTGTATTTCTACACCCACCCAACCTCCCTCTCCAGCGAGTCGGTTTTAACTCTCAATGTTAAAAATAAGTTTTCATTTAATACACGTGATTGGCCCAGCACACATAGACCATTGCATAGTTTTGTACTTAAGAATAAATGAACCAAACTTGTATTTGCTTGAAAATTTGGAATTTACATGCATATAATTGCGTGGCTAATATATTTGTCTGAATGTATATTATTTTGCATGATGTTTCTTTCAAGCAGCGCCACTTGCTTCTATTTTCCTATTTTAGTTGCCCTCTAAGAGAACAGAGTTTTTTCATTCCGTGTTATCTTTCACTGTTGTCGAGACTGCTACTTACACTTGTCAGGCTCTTACCCAGCTCCGAAGTTCTGCTGACATCGTAACAGACACGAGGGATTTCTATGTCTACGTTCATCAACCAATAGGTGAGTGTAAGTCTAATTAGTAAAACAAAATGTTGTTTCATTCTCTCGAAACAAGCACGAAGAAAGTTATTCTGAGAAAAGCCTTGTAAGTTGTTTTGAAAGACAGATTTGCTTTCATGTTCCCGTTTTATCTGAATATTTCATATTTAAGGAAAACAATTACGTTTCTTTTGATGTATTACGAATAAGGTAATATTTAGCTAGAAAGTTAAGCATTTCATTATGAAACGAAATCAGATTTACTTGATTCAATAATATTAGTATTAGACTGTTATTTTAAATTTTATTGAAAATACTTCCTTATTACAAAGAGCTTTCGCTATGTGACTCTTCAATCTAAAGCTACCGTAATAGGTGGCTTCAATAGTCCTAACTGAAAGTATAGTTAATAGTCTAAAAACCAAATATCACGAGCAGCATTACATTAATAACTTTAAAACAGTTTTAGATTTTTGACTTAATCAAGTCACTTATAAGTAACTTGTAACTGATTGGTATGTGCACCAACCAATGGCACGTGGATGATGTTAAAATCGATCAGATCCACGGGTTAATCATAGGATATGAATGAAGGTTTCTTAAGGACGGACGTAACTGGTGAAAGTTAAAAGGTAAACTATTTAATGTTTCAGAACAAAATACAATAATATAACTTACCAAATAACTATTACAATGAAATGGCTATATCCTGAGAAGTCAGTCAGTACCTCAGTAGTATTCAGAAAACAGTGCTCAGTATGTACGGATGTTCAGATATGTCCAACTTTACTACTGTTTAGTAGGTTTATAAAACGTTGCACCAGCTTTTCGTTTGCTACTAAATTTTAATTGTTCAGCAAGTGTAAAATAGCACACAAATTTGTTTCGTTTTGTATTCAAATAATTGTTTTCCTGTCTCTAAAGAATCCGAAGAGAAAACTAGTGATCATCAGCCTTTAGAAAAAGATGAACATGAAGTAGAGACGGAGCAAGAAGTAATGCTTGAAGACGGAGAACTTCAGAAAGAACCTGTAAAACCACAAATCCCACAAGGTTATTGTTCTCCTTACAATGGAGCGGTGTGTGCTGACCATCTGAACGATTCTGGTTTAATTTTCTACAATTTTAGTGGTTTCTCCGTCCACATAAACGAACAGATCTCTCAAGGCCTTTGGAAGGAACTTATTTCTTCTTTGATGGAGCCTTGCCGTAGTGCTGCTGAAAGATTATTGTGTTACTACGCCTTCCCACAATGTGAAATGAAGAATAACTTTGCAGCAGGCAAGCCACTGTGCAAGTAAAGAAAACTTTGTTGTTTTTTTTTATTTCGCGCAAAGCTACATAAGGGCTAGCCGTCCCTAATTTAGCAGTGTAAGACTAGAGGGAAGGCAGCTAGTTATCACCACCCATCGACATCTATTGGGCTACTCTTTTACCAAAGAATAGTAGATTGACCGTGCCATTATAACGCCCCCACGGCTGAAAGAGGCTAACATGTTTCGTGCTATGGGGATTCGAACCTATGACCCTCAGATTACGAGTCGAACGCCTTAACCCACCTGTCCATGCCGGACCTGTAAAGAAAAACTAAAAAGTTACAATCCTACTTATTAAACATGTTTAATCTATTATACGCTGAAATAAATAGTAGATTTTATTACACATGTCAATGAAAGAAGTGACTGTAGGAATAGCTAATAACTTCTCATTGTTTCGTCTTTGATATGGTTTTAATCCCCGGTCTTTATGTTTTTAATTTTCTAAAGCTTTTACTAATAGGTATTAACCAGTACAGAAATCGAGGTTGAATCTGTCTTACATCAGGTATTGTGTAGAGACTGAAAGTTGAGCTGAAGTGTTTCTCTTCAGAAACTGTACATAAGTTAAGATTGTATGTGTCTTACTTCAGGTATTGTGTAGAGACTGAAAGTTGAGCTGAAGTGTTTCTCTTCAGAAACTGTACATAAGTTAAGATTGTATGTGTCTTACTTCAAATACTATACATAAGTTAAGATTGTATGTGTCTTACTTCAAATACTATACATAAGTTAAGATTGTATGTGTCTTACTTCAAATACTATACATAAGTTAAGATTGTATGTGTCTTACTTCAAATACTATACATAAGTTAAGATTGAATGTGTCTTACTTCAAATACTATACATAAGTTAAGATTGTATGTGTCTTACTTCAAATACTATACATAAGTTAAGATTGAATGTGTCTTACTTCAAATACTATACAATAACTTGTGGTTGAAACTTTCCTATTTCAGGAGTTGTATACAGTGGCTCAAGGTTGTATCAATCTTTCTTAAAGAGTTAAATCGTGCGTCGAGGTGCAAGTGGATATGCAAGAGTTCTAATGTAAAAAAAAAAAAAAACATTGGTGCGTTATAATATGACGATCAATCCTACTTATCTCTGCTAGAAGCTTAGTCAAACCGTTGACGGATGGTGATATTGACAGGTTGCCTTCCCTCTAGCTAATCTATCACTGCTGAATTAGGGGCTACTTGTTTAGAAAGCACTCGAATAGCTTTGCGTAAAATTTAACATACAAATTAGCTTGATTGTTTTAAAGCTCATAAAATGAAACTTTAAACACGTATATATATATATATATATATATGTGTGTGTGTGTGTGTGTGTGTGTGTATATACATTAATATCAACCAGTCTTTAATTACATCAAGCTTTATTTATTTGTTTATACTTCTAGATGTATAAATATTACTCTTATAAATCAAATAATTAACTTACAAATATATCACGTTCACCCATCTTCACCATGAAGTACTTACATTTCTCTTCATTTATCTGTATTTTACTGTTATTTTAATTATTAATGTTATCACATGCAACTTGTTCGGTTAAGTGAATAAATAATGTTTTCTTTTTAAAATTAGTCTTGGCCACAAAGCTAAGCATTTTTTCTTGTTAACACAAAAGAACGTGTTTTTCGTGTGAGAAACATTTTTACTTATTGGAAGTTAATAAGTGTTATTGTTATTATTTTCCATATAGTAGTTTTACTTACCCCAATATTAGATAAGCGAGATGGATGTGGCGGTGATACGTTCCAACAATTATCGTAACTAGCGGTACACATCGTAACACCTTAAGCAATACGTTTCATTCTGTTCCTAGTTGAATACAAGCAGTTACGTTCTCTATTGCTGCTAACAGCTTTGGGATCATTAATCTCTTTGTCTTTAAATCTAGCAATAAAGAAAACGTTCCCAGAAATATGTCCCATTCACATATTTCAATAGCGTTATAATTAAATAGTCGTTTTCTAAAGTTTGAGGTAACTTATTCTCATTAAATTATTTTTCTTTTTAGGGAAGATTGCATTGCCCTTCGTGAATTATTCTGCTATAACCAGTGGGCACAAATTGAAGACAATAAGCTGAAAGGGATTTACTTTAAGTCCCGAGGACACTTCCGTCTCCCTAGCTGTGCTGATCTTCCAAGTTGGAACAGTTCCTCAAGCCACAGTTGTTCGTATGCCCGATTGACTGAACTAAAAGAAGACGAGATAACCAGTATGAATTTTTTACAATTTTGTTTTACATTCTTATTTATATACGTTATAAAATTGGCATGTCACGTTTCATTGTGTTCTTTGTTAGAGCCTACAGTTTGTTTGTTTGTTCTTAGGCACAATTCTACATATCCACACAAATCTAACCCATTGTTAAATGGCCTTAGTTGTTAGAACAACAGCAACGACAACAACAAAAACAAACACAAGATCCATTAACTGTACATTCATTAAAAATCATTTTCCTGATGTTATGGAACTTAATGCTAATTTTTGATTGGCGTACAGATGATTATTTATGAAAATAAAATGGCGTTATTCACAAGTAAATTTAAGACTTTTCATCTAAAATATTATGCAAGCATATGCCAATTCTGAAAATTAATTAGCTTCGGCTAAAGCTGCAGGTGCAAAAGAACTAAAAGCTGTTTCATAGTTAAAGTTGTTTGTATTTGTTCTTCTTAGACATTGATTGGACGAAGCTGTAATATCATACATTAACGTTTGTTGAAACGTAAATACCTTGAGTGGGATCTCATTGTGTTTTCTTGGTACATGTTAAAAGTAGCTCCAAAGTAACATATACAAAACTACACAGTGAGCTACCTCCGAGTATTGAACCTCATTTTTTATGGTCATAAATCCTCAAACTTATCGTTGAGATATTGGGAGAGAGAACAAAACGAAACTATCCTGTTGAAAAAACCTAAATTTATTTAAAAAGCTCATTTCAAGACGGGCCTGGCATAGCCTAGCGCGTTAAGGCGTGCACTTCGTAATCTGAGGGTCGCGGGTTCGCGCTCGAGTCGCGCCAAACATGCTCGCCCTCCCAGCCGTGGGGGCGTTATAATGTTTCGATCAATCCCACTTTTCGGTAGTAAAAGAGTAGCCCAAGAGTTGGCGGTGGGTGGTGATGACTAGCTGCCTTCCCTCTAGTCTTACACTGCTAAATTAGGGACGTCTAGCACAGATAGCCCTCGAGTAGCTTTGTGCGAAATTCCAAAAAACAAACAAACAATCATTTGAAGAACGTAATGCTATTAATGATTTGGAGGTTAAAACAAATTGACGGCTGTGATATTCTCCGTCAAGGAAACGTCTATTTTAACAAGTTTCAAGAACCAAAAAAACAATTGCATAATCGTGTAACTGTCATAACATAATTCGTAGGAAAAATCTAAATTCAAATGAACAATATTGTAAAGAAATTATTGTTACTCATATAAAGACTCATGTTTGCTGAATTAGAAAATAATATGTGGTTACTCCAAAATAGTAAGTAGTTTTGAAACAAGTAATGGACAATATGTTTGATAAAGCGTTAAAACAGCTACAAAAACTAAACGTTACGTGGACTTTTAAACTATATGGAAATATCGTGAGTGAATATTTTATAATTTAAGCAACACATAAACATAATTTATCTGAATTAATTTAAAGATAGTTTTCAGCCATATGCTATAAAACACGGCATTCTAAGTAATTTTATCTATAATTATAGATAAATTATATATGTTATAATCTATAACATAAAACGTGTTTTATGGTGTTAATATTTCTATAGCTAGAGTTAATATTTATACAGCTCATGACCTGTGCTTTAATCTAGTGTGAATTAAATACCTTGAAACATAAATTAATGAGGAAGAAGTGTTCGAAGATATTATTTGTGTACGAATACGTTAAAAATTATCTTTAACTTTGTGTATGTTAAAAAACTTAGGCAGTTTGTTGGTATATGTTGTGTTAACATATTATGCCATAATTATTTAAATTTATTACTATTAGTGTGCAGATTAAAGCACAGCTGGCGCTACATCGGTTAAGAAACGCGCCATTATATTGAAATTTTAGATTGGAAAACGAGATGATAAGCATTTTGTAAACTTATTAAGAAATGATCAGAAGTATTTATTAAATAAAGCTTTACAAACCCTTGTTTCAGCGGACTGTGTACTAGGACGTGGAAGGTTTTACCAAGGCACTGTTAATGTTACAAAGTCTGGAATCCCTTGTCAGAGTTGGGACTCTCAGGTAGGTGGCGGGACTGTGAATTGTTTTATTTCATAAATTATGTTGTTCTGGCTAAACAGCTTGTTAAACACAAATTGAAAACATGAGATGAAGCTCGTTTTCCTTTCAATACATTTTAGATTAGAAGTTTTCTATTGATGTTGTGGTAATTTTAGGGCTGAACGCCTTGCTTGTGAGTTACAATTCGTGATACGTCGCATAAAGTAAAAGGTTCTAAAATTAATCGTGTTTTTTTACCTCTTTTAGAATAAAAAAACAACCGATAAAACTGACCTACAAAGCACTTTGATTAAAAAAGTTTTTATGCTCTTTATATCGATATGATTGCTGCATTACTGTGTGAGGTTAAGAGGAGTGAGATAGCATAGTGTTTCGCGTGTTCTTTAGTACCATTATATATACTGAATTTTAAAGTCGTTGCTTGCTTTTAGTTATAAACATCCGTTAAAGCTTTCAGAAATTTAAGCGATTGTTTAGTTTTTGTAAAGAAATGATCAAATTCGCTGTAAAGTATTGATGAAGATTCATTGACGAAAGGTAGTCTGTGTTTCTTTTCCTTGCAGTCGTTTTAGACATTTCTTTAATTGTTAAGATTTTTATCTCACATGTATAATTGGTTTCATTTGTTGATGGTGTCGTTTTAAAGCTCGGCAGGCTAAATTACTTCTCAAAATTAATAACAAATCAAATAAGCTGTAGTAAACTTCAGAAAAATGAAATATAGCGTGTGGAATTTATGAATCATAAATTGAGTTGTGAGGTGGAGGTGCTTGGTTAGACATGCAGATTTTACAACGAGAAATTGAAAGCATAAGGACAAGCTCTATCTACGGGGTCTGGAGACATGCCTTCCAAAAAAGTAATATAATAATGTAATTTATAGTTGCTATATAAGTCATATGTAAAAGTGGGAGTGAAGTAGCTCCCCCAGAATTCTTGGTTCCGACGCCTCTGACATATGAAATGTATTATGAATGTTATCAACTTTAACTGGATAATAAAATGACTAATATTTAATGTACTTAAAGAGTTATTGATCATAATCCATTTAATTTTTTTCATTGTGATTTTTAAATTCTGATCTAAGAAATAAAACTTGTTGGGAATCTTATCGTTGTAGTTTTTGTTCAAGGAAACATGCCAGCTTTATCTGGCTGTGCTGCTTTATAGTGAAATAAGTAATACTATTGTTTAGTTTTCCTCTTCCAGGAACTCAGCCAATTATACTAACATCCGATGATGCTGATTGAAATGATTAATTTACTTGTTTGATTTTCCTTCATAAAGAAATAATTAAGACCTTACTTGCATGGTGGAAGTTGTCAAATTGCCACTACACTTAACGAATAGAATTTGTTGTGCCGCCATGTGATTTGGCGACAGAAATCGTTTGCTACCATAGAAGGGCGTTGCTAGAACATAAAAATTCGAGTGTTACTAAGCAGAGATCGTGAAGCAAAGATTCATAGTTTCACGAAGTGATACTAGAGGACGTGTTGCTAGAAGAGAGGGACCAGCAGGGCTCCCCGAAGTGAAACCAAAGAGTCGGTTGCTAGGGTCATGATATTGGTTTGCGTATTGTTGTACTAAGTCGTCATCAACATCTATATTTTATAAGTAAAACTATTATATTTATCGATTATATTTTTATGTATTGTGTGTAGCAATAAATGCGTTCTTGACAAAATATTTTTTTTTACACAAGTTAAAAGGTACTTTATAGTTTTCGTCATATAGGCTGACAGTATTACCTAACTTTCGTAGGACCGCATGAATATTAACATATTTTGATAGTTTACATGTATATACTTAACTGTATTACATGTGTTTTACAAAGATAGTTAGGGTAACTAGGCAAATGACATTAATAAATTTCTATAGATAAATAGTCATACTAAAGACAGCATTTTTTATCGGTTGATGGTATAACTAGTGTTACGTATTATGATTTATATCAGATGAGTCTCCGATTTATTATGTTATGTTTTATGAATTCAAATAACCGGAAATTTGAATTTGAAAGTTAACTAAATGTTTATGTATAAAAATGTATAATATCTGCGAAAAGACTGATACATACAATTTTCTTTCTTAACACAAATATATTTTAATATATAAATAACAATACAATTTATAACGACGGTTTTTACAAATAGTGATTTATATACAAGAGTTTAACAAATTTACAAGCTATACTGAGTCTTCTATTTGATCTGGAGCTTAATATTTTATCGATGGTCTGTGTCCAGATGAGCGAATTAGTTTTATGTTGATACACAGATACACTTCACTTGACGGGAATGCTAGTTAGCTCTATTCTTCAAACAAGTTTTTGTTTTTTTTCCGGACGACAATATCTTAGGTCCTCACAGAAATACTAACGTCAGAAGCTAATTCACTGAAGTTTGTAATGCTCAAAATCTATAAACATTTCTGGTTAAATATCTGTAGCTTTCCGATTAATGAGTGTTTATCACAATTATAGCTTCCGAGTCTTATAGTATATTGACTGCATCTAACCAACAATGTTCTATTACTGTCTCTTGGCGCGACAATTTATAATCTTTACGCAGATTCTCGAAAATTCACTTGGCAATAACCTAAAACATATATTGTTGATTCTTATATTTGAAAATCTACAAACTTAGAGAACGCAACACAAATGTAACAACATACGTTACATGTATTAAACTGAAACAAATGTATATATTAAAATAAATGTATAACAGTAAATCCGTTACACTGGATAGATAGTCCAATATGGTGATGAGCTCATCATAAGGTGTCTCAACATGTAATTATAGAATCAATGTCTAAATTTAATTATATGAACTAAAAAGTTACAAATATTTTAACAAGACAAGTATTATAACATTTTTACATATGTCAGTTTATATTAAACATATTATCTTAATTTACACATTATTTGAACAATTTGTTATATTTTAGAGCAAAGCCACATTGAGAAATATGTTGTGACCAATGCGGAGAATTGAACCTCGAATTTTAGCGTTGTAAGTTTATAGACATTGTACTGTCCCACTAAGGAACTATATGAACTAGACAAAATTATAGATTTGCTTTACGTACTTTTAGAAATATCTGCTCTGAAGGTATTTTATCATACCTAATGTTACATTTTTATAAATATTGAACAAGACAGTTAGTACAGCCGATTTTGATTTTTAAGTATCGATTTAGTACACATTTAACATACCGATTATAGTTTTTGCTTATATAAATAAATATAACAAATGAATGACTTATTGCTTAACCAATCACTTTACTATTATGGATACCAGTTAAAATAGCAACACATATAATCGTTACTGTAACATGGACAATAGTATTATCTTGTTACGTGTCTAAACAATTACACTTTGAAGAAGTTATACTATGTATTGATCTTGGTAAGTTATATTTGTAAACTACAGGGTGGCCCGTAAGTCCCTACCCATCCATATATCTCATGTATCCAATGTATCTGTGTGCTGTCCCTCATTCTCGCTGCATAATATTATGCACAATACGCTCTTTAAGTGTAAATGGGCTTACATCGGCCATATTTTTCTGAAAAAGAAACAAATTTATAATACATGCGTAATTGAATATAATATAATAACATATGGATGGGTAGGGACTTATGGGCCACACTGTACAGTAGTTTTGAATTATAGATATGTGAGTTCCAGACGGAAAACAGAAAGTTGGCTAGAATCATTTTGGGTATGTCCCTTATGTTTTGTTTTGTACTTTATTCTATTTGATTAATAACATTCAAATAAGGTAACTATGGTAACAGTGTACTTTAATAGCATTATCTGCGTAAAGTAACACTATCCTATAGAATATTTATGTGAAGAGCTCATTAATTATTATACACGATACATAAAAATATAATCAATAACAATAACAGTTTTACTTTTAAACACGTTGGTGACATCGTAGCACAGTAATACCCAATCCATCGACGTGACGACCATAGTAACACATCGTCTTGTGCCATTTAATGGAACTGTTAATCGTAGTAACACTAGAAGTATATCATCACGTGACACATCCTTACAACGCGCTCTCTGGTACTTGGCGACTTTCATCGTGAAGTGTCATAAAAACTTCCGTCTTGTAAACAATGCCCTAACTACTCAAGCAACTCCATCAGTTCTACAGCTATTGATTGTGTTATGTGGAGTTATTAGTACTCTAGCTTGATTTTTCCTTTACCAGGAACTCAACCAACTACAAAAACCTTCGATGGTGTTGAGTAGAATGATTAATATAATTGTTTGATCTTCTTTTACCAGCTCGATTGAAGTTTGGTGGTGTTAATATGAAATTATTAACAACATATTTTGGTTTTGCTCTACAAGGAACCTCACCAGCACCATCGGCCTCCAATGGTGTTTCCAGAAGTACTGAATTCTGAAAACTTCTGTCGCAATGCAGGTGGAGAAGAGCCAACGCCTTGGTGCTATACTTCAGACCCGATGGTGCGTTGGCAACATTGTGATATCCCCTTGTGCAGTAAGTATGTTTTTAGTATTTTGTTTGAAATAATTTTGCGAATTCATTCCTTGCCCTTATATAACATTTCGTTGTCATATATTTTTAACATTTGATTTTAAAATTACTGTTGTCTTTATGTTGACTATATATCTCAAAACATGTATTCTTTACATTACAAATATCAATAATCGTATTATTATATATTTTCGTGCTTTTATTGTATATTTATTTGTATTGCTGTACGTACTTTTTACGGGAATTATCAGCATATCTCCATAATATTGCTTAACGTATATCTTCATATTAGTGTATATCCTTACATTTTCTCTTTTTTGTTATTAGTAGACATAAACAGTATGTTGTAGAAGTTGCCCAACCAAATGATTTTTTTCTCAGTCCTGCTTTTCCAGCTGTTCAAAATATGCTCTGTTGATACCTTGATATAAATGCAAGAGTATCATTTCCTCATCTTATTCGACAATTAATGGCATTTTGAATAATAATTGTAACAAAAAAACAAAAAAGAAGGAAGTGAAATCCATAGTGGCTTAAGAACATTGTGGTATTGCGTGACATTTATATCATCCTGTATCTCCTCGTTATCGTTTATTTGTCTTTAAATCAGTGTAATATAACATCAAGTAAGTACTGACAGTACATCTTTATGTTTATCTTTATTTGTTTACATAAGAGAACTCAAGCATTTCTACTACATTTTCACATTATCGTTTCTTGTCTTTACTCTTAGTATATGTATTCAAGTAAGTACTGTTAGTACACCTTAACAGTTGTGTTTATTGTTTATGTTGAAGTATGTTATTTCTGTCTAGATTTAAAGATCCTTTTATAATAAGATGACAATTTTTTTTTTTGCGGATGGTTTGTGTATAAAAGCAAATATATATTAGTATTGTAGTAGTTATTTAATAAATCTTAAAGGAAATTATGAGTAAAATAATTTTGTAAGCGTATTTACAAACGTATTATAACACTATCTATTTGGAGTAGACTAACTACTTAATTATTCAGTGGTGGTCAGGTAAATCCTTTAATGGAGAAATCTGGAGAATTTCAACGGTCACTGATAACCTTGTCAATCGGATAAATGCTACACTTGATCTTGCATGGAAATTTGAGTTAAATAAACATGTTTGCATTTCTTTTAACAATCATCATAATTATATATGGCAGAGCTAAAAGGGACGAAGCATTTGTAACATTGTACTGCTTCTTGCATGTACTGTAAACAACTTTTAAGTGTTTTAAATTTAGTATAACTCAAGGACAAGAAATGATATGTCTATCCATTTAGACCCTCCCATATAGTAAAACTAAATTGAAAATGAAAATAGAACACTCAGAATCGGCCCTTGTAATTAAAATATTTATCAAGGTTTCCTTAAATCTTCAATAAATAAATTACAGGTACCACATTTGAAGGCAAACAACCTCAAAGCACAACCACTCTGTCGGTTGAAGATGCCTCCTCTCCTGCCAAAATTTATATTTGTGCCCCGTAATCGTCACCATTAAATATGAAAAAGATGATATATTAAGAATATCAATTCCTTTAACGTTTTCAAATACTTCAATCAGATCCCCTCTAACTCATTTTTAGAGAAAAGTTTCAGAGATCTTAACCTATCCTCGTATAACAACCTTTATATCCCAAGTATCATCCTAGCAACTCTTCTCGTATGACAATCTTTATATCCCAAGTATCATCCTAGCAACTCTTCTCGTATGACAACATTTATATCCCAAGTATCGTCCTAGCAATCCTCCTCTGAATCCTTTCCAGTAACTAAATGTCTTTCCTAAGATAAAGAGTCAAGATTGAACACAGTACTTCAAATATGATGTAACCAATGACCTATATATTGAAATTATAACCTGTTTAGATTTGTATTCAATATTTCTATAGAAAGAAACTAAAATTATTTTTGCACTACCACTACCAACAGGAAATTAGTTGGATGGCTTAAAAGAATGATAAACCTAGATCATGAAATCATTTTCTTTCATAACACTGTTCAGGTTATAACCATCAAAATTGTTCTCATAATTCGAATTATGATATTCCGTATGCATTATCTTGCATTTTTTATAATTATTTATTTGCTCAACTCACCAAATAATCCAGATCCTTCTGTTAAAGCACTAGCATCCTCCACATAGCCAGCAACACCCAAAAAGTAATATAATCAGTAAATTATGAAACAAATTGACAATTTATTCACAGATGTTAGTAATGTAAATCAAAAATATAAAGGTTCCAACACCGAGCTCTGAAGTACCCCACTTCCAACACTATTCAAGTTTGAATGAATTCCATAAAAAATAACAAAAAACTCTGTTTCTTTCCATACAGTAACTTTGCTATCCAGTTAATCAGCCTTTTCTTTACATACACAAGTCTTTTATGTGGCATATTGTTAAACGCTTTTTGAAATTCCAGATACACTAAATTCAACCTTTCAAACTGTCAAAAGATTAATAAGGCAAAACTTTTATCTCGTATTTGTTTGTTTGAGGTTAAGCAGAAGGCTACACAATGGGCTGTGCTCTGCCCACCACGGGTATCCAAACCCGGTTTATAGCGTTACAAGTTCGCAAACATACCGGGTCTTCCAGTAAAACTATGCTAACTATCTAACAAAAATTTAAGCTTTATAAAATAACTTTGAAAATAATTTTGTATTTTACCAGACTTTCAAAAACTTTATTTACAACTGATATAATATTGATAGGCCTATGATTAAATTAGCTTATGAATTTGTTTGTTGAATTTCACGCAAAGCTACACGAGGTCTATCTGTGCTAGCCATCTATGATTTAGCAGTGAAAAATGAGAAGAAACGCAACTACTCATCTCCATTCACCGCCAAATTTTGGACTACATTTGTACCAAGAATAGTGGAAGTGACAGTCATACCATAACGAAAGATGGCTGTAGGGCAAATATGTGTGCGAGTTCAGCGCCTTACCCATCTGGCCATGAGGAAGCAAAACTATTGTCCCAAAATATATTTTAAACAAGATGAACATAAAATATTTTTATTGTGTATGACATGTTTTCTAATGTGTTGATTTAAAAAATCTAAGTTTTTTTTTACATTTCTCCAGAATTCTCAAAATAAAATAACTTAAAGAGTTGCCGCAAACTTAGATATATTTTATGTTTTGATAGCAATTTAGTTGCAACACCAAAACTTGTTGATTTTATATCGTTCAGGCCGACTTTGACTTAATGCGAATTCGTGAGATCAATGGTTCATGTTCTGTTGTTCCAAAATTGCGCTGTATACTTTGGGCCTGTGCGTACGGTATTAAAACAACGGTTAAATTCAACTACTCCAAGAATTGGCGGTGGATGCTATTGACTGCATGCCTTTCCTGTAGTCTATCAGTTATAAATTAGAAGCTGCTGTTAACCCTTGTTTAGCTTTGCGCAAACATCTAAAACATCTAACAAACTTTTGTTAGTCTCTGTACTAGTATACTAATTTTAGATAGAATTAGTACATTGATTTGAGGTAACTAACTGTTAGACCAACTTGTATGCTGGAGATGAAAGATCTAGTTTCAAAAGTTCCAATTCCAATGCAATTTTTTTCTGATTTATTCATTGTAAGTGAACTTAAAACGTGTTTGAGATATCCACGAAAACACACGAAAGGTATGTGTTGAAAATTAAAGGTCCTGTATCAAAACCTTTTTCTTACCTTGTGATCATCAAATATTCTTGTATATGAAAAGAGGTGTGAGGGATTTAAGATTACCATGATCGAGTAAAGTAATGAATGGCACTTAAAGAAATGACCCATCCTTCATATATACATGGAGATTTAATCACATCTTATAGCAACATTTTGATAAAGGTTAAAAAACGACCTTTACACTTCAGATAAATATAAAATAATATATTTTTATTTAAACCAACGTTTCGCCTTTGCGGTTTCTTCAGGGTTAACATACATAAGTGACATTATACTATATCTGGTGCAAGTACACCCCATTACACTTCATATCTATATTACTCATCGTAGGGTGAGCTAAAGCAGTGCGACACGAAGTACCTTCTTTGTTATTATAACCCTCTGTAACCATAAGATCATATAGTATTAAAACTATGTGTTTTACATTACGAGTGTTTTGATTCCTGTCTATACTTGTACAACTTACGGCTCATTTATACCTCATATTGTTTTAAAAATGTGCAGGAAAATAATATTAACTTCCAATCGGAGCAAGTCACATATTTACAGGTAAAATTACAAAAAAATCAACCTCCATATGGGTATACGTAATTAAATACACTTTTTCATGTTATTGATTATAAGGATTAGGATACAGTGATTGTTTCATCAGCTGAGTAACCTCGTTGGTAACAATATTTTCAGCCGCAAACCTAACAAATAATGAAGTTCAGACCATCATCATTAGGATACTTAAGTCAGTTTTAAATCCGTATATAGAACTAATAATATAAAAAACAAAAATTCTATACTTAAAATATAATAACTAAATTCATAAAATCAGATATATTAAACATTCTAACAAATACTGTTATTGAAAGTACTAATAGAGAAATAATATACCTTACTGCTGAAAGCCCCCTAGTGGCATAGCGGTATGTCAGCGGACTCACACCGTTAGCAACCGGGTTTCGATACCCGTGGTGGGCAGAGCACAGATAGTCCTTAGGGTAGCACTGCGCTTAATTCCAAAACAATCTCTAATACTAATGGAATACACAAACGCTAGCTAGTGGCTCGAATTGGTGTACGTTATAATGTTCGTTGAACAACGAAACATCAGTATAACAGTGTATGAGCAAAGCTTTCCCTACCTTTCATATAGATGTTTTGTGCTCAAAATGACTATTAAAAAGTTCCGACAGTGTTATTTTAGAGGATAATGTATCTGAGATGATTTCCTATGGCACGTGTTACTGTTTATCCGTTGGGAAATTACCAAGAGCTCAACCAAAAATGAATGTTTATAATGATACAAAATAATAAATAAAATTAATATTTCAATTGCACGATAACTATCTAGAATATTGGTTCAGCAATTAAAATATAACAATGTTAAATATAACTAGCTAAGGGTGCCCGTTGAGGAAACAAATTTTCTATGAATGACGATGTTAGATAATATTTCCTTTCCTTCTTTCTTTTGATATTAATTCTCTAATAATTATATTAGATGCTAATTTTATACTCTGTTTTATGGACGGTAATAATTAACTCATCTAACTGATTGAGTAGTTGTGTCTTTAAATTCAAAGTCAAAAGTCTATAGAAAATTAGAAATGTGTCCTATTTCTATGTTTTTTTATCACACTTTTTTAGCAAAATCTTTAAAACAAATACTGTTATTCATTTCGGGCAGTTTTTAATTTCATAAAAAAAATATTATAGTAAAGCCGGTTAACTGTGGGTAATGAGTGATGACCCATACGTATATACTGGATCATCTTTATAATAATATACTGAGAACACAAAGTTACAGAGCTATGCTTAAACAACAACAACAGACAACCTAGAAACTGTTTGAAAGGCCATATAAAGCCAATGAGCAACCTCAGTTGTCTTCATTCGTAACGTTGATTCTATCATGTTCCAAGGTAAGCCAGAATACAAGTATGTCACAACACTAATCCATTATCCAAAGATTGTAAGAAAGAATATTGCTAGCATAGAAAAAAATAGGAATAGGAGAATAGAAGCCCAAAATAGTGTTTATTCAAGCAGGATTCCAATTAACGAGAAGATGGTCAAGTTGCTGTTGATAAAGTTTCAATTCCGCCACTTCTGTAGTAAAATGTTGCCAAGAAATTCATGTTTCGGATATTAAAAGCTTTTTGATTTCAGTTACTAAAATACACAGCTGGTTAAATAGGATACCATTTATTTTAATTTGGAATTCAAATACATTTCAGATGTATAAGTAAGGTGGAAATTGATGTAGTACGAAGTATACCGAGATTTAAAAATAAATTTCAAGAGCGTTCATTATTATTTTTAGATAATTGATCATTATATTAACACTAGAGTTTTGTTATTTTTATTTTATTTTGAGAAGTATAAACCGTACATACAACTTGTATCTAAATATTTGATATACATGATATTTTACCTAATACAATGTTATTTCATTTGGGGTATTTCACTAAAAATCGTTGTTTCTTATTTTATTTATTTTTATTAACTTTTTTTACAGGTTTGACCTCTTTAGTTTCAAGGGTTTGTCTTATAAAATTTATAATCTATTTTATATTTTCTAGCCAACAGTACAATGGAAAGCTCTCCAGAAGCAGATCCTCAAGATAACTTTGAAGTACCCAAACATCCAGTTTTTAGTCCAACTTTTATTCTTGTCATTACAGCTGTCTGTCTGACAGCACTTGTGTTGGTAATAATGCTTATTTTGGCCTTCCGAAGGATTCGGAAGTATCAGCGCGGCTACAATGCCACTCCAACGGTAGATGTAGATATCGACTTGGATAAACTTCCTTCGAACATTTCCTACCACAAGACTGGAGCAAGGCTAAATCCGAAATTAGAGGGTCTAGAATTCCCTCGGAATAACATTTTGTATATCCGGGATATTGGACAAGGTGCTTTTGGGAGGGTATTTCAGGCTAAGGCTCCAGGAGTGATCAAGGACGAAGAGTTCACCATGGTAGCAGTCAAGATGCTGAAAGAAGAGGCTAGTGAAGACCTCCAGAGTGATTTTGAGAGGGAAGCTTGTCTCCTGGCTGAGTTTGATCATCCTAACATCGTGAAACTCCTGGGAGTATGTGCGGTTGGTAAACCAATGTGTTTTTTATTTGAGTATATGGGGAGAGGTGATCTGAATGGGTTCCTCCGATCTTGCTCCCCGAGTAACTACATTGTTCGAGCCGCAAAGAATAACATTTTCAGCGACGTTCGCTTAAGCCACTGGGATTTGGTACATATAACGAGGCAGATAGCCGCAGGTATGAGCTATCTTTCAGAGAGAAAATTTGTCCACCGTGATCTTGCTACCAGAAACTGTTTGATTAATGATGACATGGTTGTGAAAATCTCAGACTTTGGTCTTTCTCAAAAAATCTATACAGCTAACTACTATAAAGGCAGCGAACACGATGCCATTCCAATCCGTTGGATGCCATTAGAGTCCATTCTATACAACAAATTTACCGTGGAGTCTGATATCTGGGCTTTCGGGATTGTGGTTTGGGAAATATTTTCTTTCGCTCTTCAACCATACTATGGAATGACTCACGAGGAAGTAGTCAAGTTCATTCAAGAAGCCAACGTACTTTCATGTCCTGAAAATACTCCTCCTTCTATCTACAATCTGATGAAGAAGTGTTGGAACAAGAAACCAAGCAATAGACCTCCCTTCAAGATCATATATAAAATACTTTGTGCTGTTCATGAACAAATGGTCAAAAATCAATACAGTGGGCCAACAGCTCATTTCTAATCGTACATAATTTTACTATTCTTGAACTCTGATAAAAAATCATTTACATTAATTTCTTAACTCGTATTTAATTGTACCTAGATGAAATGTTTTTTCCATGTACATCGTTATGAAGGGTTAGCAATCTACCTCTAATTCTACCTAGTCCACTGGTTAAATACCATAGCAATGGGATAACAATCCATCTTAAATCGCATCTATTCAAAAGTATACTTTTAAGTGATTATAAATATGACAACTTAAACCCATATATAACTGCTCCTGTCAAACTCAGTATGTATAATACCAAGGACGTGCATTCAACCTTCCATTGTATCTAATTCGAATTTTAATTTACACTGCTTATGAACCATTACAATGCATGGTCATAACTGTGGAATTTGAAGGGTGTACAAGACAAAGTAGAAAGCCTACCACCTTTTGTTTATTTCACAAGTTTATTTTCTGAAAAAAAAAGTGTAGAATACCCTCATTATTGTATTCTGAAAAACATACAATCGAATTTAAAATCAAATTAATGAAATTAACTGGACGTATATAGCCACAGACAGTGTAGAGAAAGGGAAAACTTTATTGATTGTTCACAAATTTACATATACATCTATAACATACTGTATGAGGAGTCCATCGTTGTGTCTTTACACACATAAAAACATTTACCATCAAAATCTGACAAACTATTAACCACCGGACATTACTTACAACATCGACTTTAACTTCTGTCATTGTAAGGTTATCAAAATTAACATCACAGGATAACTGAAAGACAGCTAATAACTGCCCAAAGCCTATTTCTCAACTAACAACAAGATCCAGTTATTTCACTATAATTATTATTACATTTTATTGTTCCTTCTTGTCATGCAATGGATCCACATAGGCAGGTAATAGTTCTCTATAGCATTCAGCTTTGATATCATTTGTACAGTTATTTAAAATCAACATAGTGAACTAGCATTCTACCTGCAATTGTACCTAGTTTGACTTTGATTCTATACACTGGTTAACAATTAATATTAATAAAAAGATTAGGAATCAGGATAGAAGGACCCTAGTCCATCTTTTTCCTACGATGATTAGAAGTTAATTCAAAGTGTTAAACCACACGTATTCATACCTAAGTCAATGTTTATACAAATTAAAATGCTTAAAAGTTGGAAAGTTTGGCTAGGGCGTTAGAAGGTAGTGTAAATTTTGTTTTGTGTGTGTTTTGTTGAAAATTCAGATATTTCAATATGTTTTCATGGCACATTTTTTATGCCGTAAATCCGTCTCCATATCTGAAGTATGGAGCCATGGCGTTAAACATTATGGCTTCAAGCTGCACGAGGGCTATTTGTACTAGCTGTTCTTAATTTAGCAGTATAAGACTAGAGGGAAAGCAGCTAGTCATCACCACCCACCGCCAACTCTCGAACTACTCTTTTACTAACGAATAGTGGAATTTACAGTAACATTATAAAGCCCCCACATCTGAAAGGTCAAACATGTTTAGTGTGACAAGGATTCGAACCCGCAACTCTCACATTACGAGTCGAGCGCCCTAACCACCTGGCAACAAGCTTCAAGTTAATACAGGTTAACATGTATATATAATGTAGTCAACCATATATTTGTAGTTTACAAAAAGGACCTCCAAGAGCTTTAAACATCTTAGAAGAAAAGTGTCTGTTTGACGTCTACTGAACACAGTAATAATAGTTCTCACTGATTACTTTATCTTATAATTATTCGCCACCTATTTAGAATAAAATATAATTAAATGTGAAAATCCTTCCTTAATTTTTTCTTAGAATTAAAAAATTTTTGAATAAATTCGTAAATAAAATCGAGATTGGAATGCTAGACTATTGGGATTGATTTTATTATATTTAAAAGTATAGCTGATTTACTTAGTACGTATATATATTGTATTACCGTTTACCGTTATCTGTCCAGGGTATCAATTTATTGGCATATATATAACATATCTATCTTTTATTTACATGTAGTGATGACTAAAAACTTACTTTTAGCGTAATGTCGTTCAATAATTCTTAAGGACAATTCCACATGCCTATGACAACATATCTTTACGTATTACATGTATTTCTGAACCTGCCAGGAGTTATTTCAACAACAGCTTTCTCATAAATTAAAACTATGAACGAGTTTGATGTTAATGAATAATTAAATTACTATATTGTCAAACACGTTACAGGCGTTGCATGTTTCTATCGCTTACCGTGAACTTCCTGCATGATTAAACACAGTACCCATCATTGAGGGATATATTAGGTTTTCTAGATATATTCAATTATGTGAAGATCATTCCTATCAGAATGTGCTTCTATTTGCTTTGGTAAGCACAGTGTATTTTGGATGTTATGTTTCATATGTAAATCTATGTAACTTCAAATTTATAAACATTACCTTTACACAGATTATGTTATTGTGATTTACCATACTTTTTGTTGTTTCATCTGTTTGGATACTGATCTGACCAGAAATTATTCTTTCATTTTTAACGTAGTTTTCTAATTACATAAATCACACTTATTTTTAAATGCAAGTGAGAAGAAAACAAGACTAATAAGTTCAAAAACATCCTCTTGCGACCCAATGACAATTTTTTGTTATTCAGATTATGTTGCGTATTAACACGTTCGTATCCAACATGTTAGAAACTTTCATTAAGCCAGTTAATAGGTTGATAAACATTTATTCACATATACTTGACTCCTTTTCAATCTTAAGTACAAGATTCAGAGTAAGTTAGAATATACATGGGAAATCTGAGTTACATAAGTATAAATGTTGTAAAAACAGGTTTTATCGTGTTATCAATTCTTCTTATTTCCATTCATATGTTAACAATAAGACCTATCTTGTACATTCTTTAATGTGACTCTCCCATTTTCTCAATTAGAACGACAGTTCTCACTACAGTTTATTCGAGAAAAAAAATGTAATGTTGATCTAGTTCGTTAGGAAGGAAAGTTTACAAAATTGTTGCCTGTTTAAGTTGCATATAATTTTTGGAGGTTTATTAAAATGCACACATATCTGTACAAATCATGAAATATCAGATAATGATAACCAAACTGTCATGTTTGATCATCAAGCTAATTAATAATACAATTACAGATATAAATATACGTGCAGTTTGTGCATAAGAGGTTACAATGGGCAGGAATTAAAAAGTACTAAAGTATTATCTAAAGAAAAATTACTGTCATGAAAAGTATAAGTTTTACATTAGAAAAGCACGACAGGTAGAAATTCCCAATGATTTAAAGTAGAGACAAATTTTAATGTAGCTAGAATAAGTAGGTATGTTTGACACTCAATAGAAATGTTCTAACGGAGCAAATAGAATACAGCATTAAATATGAGACGACAGGAAAAAGGTATGTATGGCATTACTGGAAACAATATTGTACAATCAGTTTTATTCAGTGGTCATTGTTCTCACTAAAGTCAAATATTGTGTATCTAATGCTCTATTAAATGTCATTAGATGTTGTAAGCGTATACACTTATTGTTTAATAAATGTATAAAGTTAAGAGTTCAATTTTCGTAGATTATTGAGTAGATACAATAGTAAACGATGAACATTTTCCAGTATATTACTTGATGCAAAGAAAAAAATTAATGTATTCATTGATACCCTTAATATATGTCAAGCAACAGAGTATTTTCAATAATTATAATAATACAATGTATTGATTATCCAAGTCGAACTTTTCAGCTATTCCCATCACTATTCATATTGCATGAACATAGTCAAACATCCAACTATACCAATGACATTTTACAGTACACACGCATTGCAAATAACCCAACTATTCCCATCATTGTTCATAGTGCACGCACATAATTAATCACTCATTTAATCCAATCATTGTTTGTAGTGCATATGCATAATGAAGTATCAAAGTATTTCAATCGCGGATTGTACCACAAACTCATAGTCAGACACCCAGTTATTCTTACCCCTGTTCATTGTGTATAGGCTCTTGCGATTTGGTACAAACATATAATTACATGGTCATGTATTATAAATCATTGCTTGCATTACAAACAAAAAATTAAACATTGTGTATTTGTATTTGCATCATTTTTTGTGGTACAAACACAAAGGCTCATTGTAACTAAAACAAACTTAAAATATTCAACGGTACCTGTTGTGGAATAATAATGCAAAAAAAATTGCTTTGGAAAAAATGTAGAAAACTTAAACTTACAGAATAAGAGAGCGTTTATAACGGTTGATTTTGACACTAATAACTGCGGCCTGTTCTGTCAAATATATTACCTGAGTTCAGACAACTATCTGTTGCAGTTTGTAACCCTTGTTCTTTCAAAAACTTACATAGTTGATGATGACTCTAAGGCTGTGATGTAAATGAGCGAATCTGGCTGTTTTCTTTTCCAGATATTTGTTAATTATGCAGTATTTTTTAACATTAACTTTATATCACAGTTATAGAGTGCATAGGTTTTCAGCTGGAGCTGGATGCTTTACTTAACTTAATCAGTTAGCTATAACATCCTTTCATAATTGAACTGGGAGTTGACCAGAAAATTGCGAGTTTAACGTTCTAAACATCGACCATGCCAGGTCAAGACCATCAGTGTCAGAGTTCCCAGAAGAAGTAACAATAATATTATACATTTTGACATAAATACAGGAAAATTTTTCATATACATATAAATAAACATTACACACTTGTAATACATGTTCTTCGTCCATATTCTTCTTTATGGTAATCCTGAAGAATTAATAAATTTTATATAACGTCTTAGCTATACCATTAAAGACCAGCAGTGTCAAAGTTCCCAAGGAGCTTAATACTACTATCACACATTTTGACCAACTATATAGTCATGGTATAACAGGATATTTTGAGGATGGAAAAATGTGTTAAATGCATAAATTACTAAAAATTCACTATTACCTTACATGAGAAACAGAAAACTTTAGAAAATGTATCCATTTTTCGCACCTGCCTTCCATTTATTCCCTTCAGAATGCCGCTGATAGGTTGTATAGGGTAAAATATGAACTAATAGTGAAACATCTGAATACTGCTACTTTAAAATCAAAGATGAATAGTATATGGTTTGTAAAAGGAGCATTACCCTACTATATAAAGCAATTGGTTGATTTGCCGCCAAAAAAACTATTCACCATTCCCCGTGTAAAGTGGTGCTTTAAAATACATCGATATATATAGGTATTTATATTTGTAAACAGTTCGCAGATATGTCTTACGTCTGTCGTGTAGATTCAGTCCATACACCCTACCCCCAGTGGCACAGTGGAATGTCTGCGGACAAACAAAACTAGAAACTAGGTTTCGATACTCGTGGTGGTCATAGCAAAGATAGCCCATTGTGAAGCTTTGCGCTTAATTTCAAACAAACAAACATTCCATACTATAGCTTCACACGCGAATACACACCACCACCTTAACATAATCACATTTCGAACTCTTAATGTCATTTTCCAAACACACATTAAAACAGGAGGAAACAGCTTTCGTAAATATTCTAGTTCTGACGGGGTCTTTACAAAACAAATTTGTTCCTAACCTACTTGGTAGTAGTACACAATTTCATATCCCAGCTTTTTCAAAGCATTTTTTATGCTCACAAACAATTTAACTTTGTAGAAAATGACCTTAAATCTACTGAAACTACAGCCATTTTTGTAAGATTACTTCTGACACTTGATAACGCCCTGAGAGAAGTTTGACTTACCTGTACGCTATATAGATGCTGTATCATCACATTTCAGACATCAGTTTACATATATACACTGCTGGCCAAAATCTTAAGGCCAATGAACATAAACAAAAAATAAGCATTTTGCATTGTTAGACTCAACCACTTATTTGAGTAGAGCTTCGAAAGATGAAAATAACAAAAGGGAAAATAAAATTAAAAAACTTTTTAGCATTTAATAGGAAAAATGTAAACACTATGAAATTAGCCTAACTACTAGCTGGTCAAAAGTTTAAGACCATACTGAAACGAAGCGTTAATCGGTAAACACGTAACGAAATTTAGTCATTTGTGCTCAAGCATTAGTGTTGTCAACATCTCCCACCGACATCTCCTGTGTTACACTGGGTAAAACATGGCAAAGGCTAAAAAGTTGACAGAGTTTGAACGTGGCAGAATTATCGAGCTACAAAAGTAAGGTCTCTCTCAACGTGCCATCGCTGGAGAGATTTGGCGTAGTAAAACTGCTGTTGCAAATTTCTTAAAAGACTCTGACGGATACGGAACGACAATTTCAAGTGGTCGGCCCAAAAAACATTTCGCCGGCGTTGAGCAGGAGGATTCGACGGGTTATCCGGCAAGACACCAGCCGATCGTCGAACCAGATTAAGGCCCTTACGGACGCAGAATGCAGCTCAAGAACAATAAGACGGTATTTACGAGAAAAAGGCTTTAAAAACCGTAAACGTCTTCAAAGGCCACACCTCCTTCCACACCACGAAACAGCTCGGTTAAACTTTGTTGAGAAGCACCAAACATGTGACGTAGAAAAGTGAGCGAAGGTTTTGTTCTGTGACAAGAAAAAAATTAACCTGGATGGTCCAACTTTGATGGCACGATAAGGATATCCCACCGGAGACATTTGCTACACGACACAGTGGAGGAGGTTCCATCATGATATGGGGTGCTTTCTCCTTTCATGGAACAATGGAGTTTCAGGTTATACAGTGGCGTCATACAGCACTTGGCTACATTGGCATGTTATAGAGTGCATTATTATTGACTGAAGGCCCTCGCTTGTATCAAAATGACTGGATTTTCCAGCAGGACAACGCTATAATTCAAAATGCCCGCAGGACAAAGGACTTTTTCATGGCGAATAACGTGATTCTTTTGGACCATCCAGCGTGTTCGCCCGAACTGAACCCCATTGAATATGTTTGGGAGTGGATGGCAAGGGAAGTCTATAGAAATGGACGTCAATTCCAAAAGTGCATGATCTTCGTGAAGCCATCTTCACCACTTGGAATAACATTCCAGCCAGCCTTCTGCAAACACTTATATCGACAATGCCATAGCGAATGTTTGCAGTTATTCGCAATGACGACCGTTCAACTCATCACTGAGCCCTCTTATTGGGCATTTCTTAGACTGTTTAGGACTTCTTTTCGGTATGGTCTTAAACTTTTGACCAGCTAGTATTTAGGTTAATTTCAGTGTTCACATTTTCCCTATTAAATGCTAAAAAAGTTTTTTCATTTTTATTTACCCATTTCTTATTTTCATCTTTCGAAGCTCTACTCAAATATGTGGTTGAGTCTAACAACGCAAAATGCATATTTTTTCTTTGTGTGTTCATTGGCATTAAGATTTTGGCCAGCAGTGTATATATATATAGTCTCCTGTACGTTGGATCAGACTGATTTTGATACTAATAACTGAGGTTTCTCTATCAAATATACTACCTGTGCATGACTAAACTCTCAGCCTTAGAGTGTTTCTAATAATTCTTAACTATAAATTGTTACAGTCTGTAATTAATCCCTCCTTGTTCAAGCGGAGTAATTTATGACATGTTGTCATATTTAAAATTTTTTGACGTTATTAATCTACTTATTTTGTACGAATGAAATTTTACAAGCACTGGATGTCTTTGCAGGGGAACATATTGGGTCGATCATGTCATGCATGTGGTCAAGGTATATGAGAGAGAGAGTTTGATCTTTTTCAGTACAATTTCATTTTGAAAGAGAGATATTTTAATATTTACTATTAAGTATAATTGTTACAAATATATCAGAAAACGACTTAAAACTGCAAGTCCTTCGTTTTTCAGTAGTAAGTTTAAGTACTTACATAGTTGTAAGTACAGAGTTTAATTCCTCACGTTGAACAGTGTAGATAGCTCATTGTGTAGACTTTGCACTGAGATAACACCTATCAAAACTGTAATATTCAGTTTTATTCGATGGTTTGTGAAAAGAAATCAGTGAAAAAAAAAAACTGGTCTGTGCAATTTAACACCATATAACTAAATTTTCATAACGATAATGTAGAGAATTTCAGATATAACAAAAGTATTTGGTATTTTGTTCTAGTTTAAATAGTATTGGTATTGGATGCGTTTTCATTTCTTTCTTTATTACGTTTTAAATGTTTTTATGAAAAAGTACTGACTTACTAGTTAAACAGCAAATTATTTTAGGGACCACGCAATAATCTTTATTTGTAATATTTACATAAGCTATTTTGTAATAATTTAGAATGAAAAGTATTGGTAAGTGTTTTTAGTATTATAAATCTGTGCAATTAATTATATAAAAAAGTGTGATTGTCGAATCATATGATTACTTTTAATAACTTGATTCAACAGAGATACATACAACCAGCTTGATCCAGTTGATAAAAAAACGATCAGTTTGACATCGATGGAACACAGAAGAAATTGCATGTTCTATTAGGCTGATACATAAGAAACAAAGAAAACTGGTTAGTTTGATCTAGGAAAGATATTTTATGTACGATCGACTTGAATAGAAATAGAAAAACGTCACGGACTATCCAAGAAATGCATATAAAGAAACGATTACTAAACGAGCAATTGTCCTTAAACTAGCTGGAGAGTTGTAAAAACAGTTTTTCTTGCAACTTCATGTTATATTCATATTTGTCCATTTTCGTAGTAGAACTGTGAGAAAATGTATTAGTGGGTGTAAAGATGACTGTGGAAAAGAGAAAAGGTAGCTCCATTTGTGTTCTTAAAGTCAACATAGAGTATATATATGTTGCTCATGAATTCTATCATAGTTTTTTTCAACTTAATATTATTGTAATTTGTACTTACGTGTACCAAGCTAACTATGTATTTTAGTTTTTGCTTAAATAAATTTCATTTCATCTCCTATCTTCGGGTGTTCTATTCATTGAAGTCGAAATATAAATAAAAGAATGAAAAATTCGAAACTAAAACCGCAAAAGTAAGTCACAAAAACTGGGCCCCCAGTATGTCTGCGAACTCAAACCGCTAAAAACTGGATTTCGATACCAGTGGTGAGCAGATCAAAGATAGGCCATTGTATAGCTTTCTACTTAATTCCAAACAAACAAATAAAAAAGAAACTGGCGAAAAACCACATGGAACAACGCCAAATTCTTTTAACGATGATCCAGCAAGTGCTCAAGCAGGATATATGAAATTAAATTTGAACTCAAAGGACAATAATTTATAAAAAAACGAAATTTAAGTATATGTAAGATAGAAAGAGTTTAGGACAAAACTAAAGTAAGAGATTGTTTAGAATGAAAATTAAATGTAAGTGTATATAAAGTAATTTAGCGCATGCATTAAAATTCAAAACGTATGAAACTAATGCACTTCTAAAAATACGGAATAAGCTTGCTGTTAAAGGCGTTAAATATAGTCAAAGGACTCTCCAATAAAGCACAAGAACGTAAATTAACAAGATCAGAAAATATAAGGAGTATGGCTCACTATGTGATAGATTAAAGCAGTGTTGAAATTGAAACTAACAACTTTACTGGAATTAGTATAGCTGAAGATGAAATGCATATATGAATGAGGGAGTCTCCTTATTACCAAGTGGAAGTTAGCCTTCAACCAACAAATCTTGTATTACATTATTTTGCCCAAACGTAAGCATAACCATTTCTTATTTCATTTAGCTAAAATGTAACGTTTCTCGTATTTAGATTGTTTAAGTTTATTTAAATAAATGTTTTAGAATTTACGAATGTAATTATTCAAATATATACCTAAATAGGACAAAGTTTATACAATTAGAACATTAAGATAGTATAGTTCAAACCAACCATACTAAACTAGAACATAAGGATGCTTCATAGAAATAATACGTATAATGTAGAAGTGAAATTTTATATATTTTTGAAAATATGCGACTAGAAAATAATGGTGCCAGTAACACCTAAAGTTATGTTTATATATATATATATATCAGCCTCCTTCAACTAAAGCGTAAGGATTGGTTTCTGATATATAAAGCTTCTTGGAATCAATGATATAAACTATACAGTAACAATATGATTATTATTATGCCAATTTAGCATATAGCTGGAAATACAAGGAACCTCAAACAAAGCTTAACTTTATGTTTATAACAGTATTCTGCTTAAAACGACTTATCAGAAAAAAGATAATGTTCGGATTAAGTGTGTGTGTGTTTTTCATATAGCAAAGTCGCAAAGGGCTATCTGCTCAGCCCACCGAGGGTAATCGAACCCCTGGTTTTAGCGTTGTAAATCCGGAGACATACCGCTGTACTAGAATGGGGACATTCGGATCAAATAATACTTGTAATATTGTAGAATTATTATATGTTTATCCTACACACTTTGCTATATAAGTAATTTATTAAATAGCATGCTAAGTATGCTTATTTATAAGTTAAAGGTATGTATAATCAGATCAAAATACCTTTCATAAACACAAGAAAATAAAAAGTTTGAAGTCCTGTCCAAATATAGTTAATTAGAAAAAACATAAATATGTAAAACAAGGAGACAGAGAAGTTTTAAATGAATCAAACTAATGTAACGAGAATATTTGGTTGTCTTAAGACCATCCATAAGTTGTACACATGGATATTTTATATTCATTCAAAGGAGTTTTAAATTCATCTCAACTCCCTTTAACCAAAGTATGAGGGTGTTCGAAATTTATGTTACCTTCTTTTAACCAAATTATAGAGGATCTGAAAATACATCTCCAATCCATTTACACAAACGTGTTTATAATTCATTTTACCTCTTTTATTAACCAAGGTACAAGGCTGTTGGAAATATCATCTAAACTCCATTTAATCGACGCACAAAAATGCAAGTGCTTGTAATCCATCTCAATGTCATTTAATAAAAATAAAAGCGAAGGTATCTGAAAACCATCAACTCCATTCAACCAAATGTAAAGTACGCTGAAGTATAGTTGATTTGTTTGTTTGTTGGGGAATTTCGCACAAAGCTACTCGAGGGCTATCTGTGCTAGCCGTCCCTAATTTAGCAGTGTAAGACTAGAGGAAAGGCAGCTAGTCATCACCACCCACCGCAAACTCTTGGGCTACTCTTTTACCAGCGAATAGTGGGATTGACCGTCACATTATACACCCCCACGGCTGGGAGGGCGAGCATGTTTAGCGCGACGGGGGCGCGAACCCGCGACCCTCGGATTACGAGTCGCACGCCTTACGCGCTTGGCCATGCCAGGCCTAAGTATAGTTGAACCGTGTAGTATTTGACAATAGTACATGTTAGTATTGTGCATTCACCTCATTTACACAAACCTACAACATGCAACTAAAACACATTGGTGTTTCATTTTTAACTCAACTACAGGTAATTAGAAAACTTTAGTATTTAAAGTTTGATTGAAACATACGTAAAAAGAAAAAAATGTGTTCCAAAAAATAACAACAAAAACTCCTACATATACACATTTCACAACTACCTTCAAAATAAAATAGTCAAGAAATGTAAGATGTTTAGGACTATTTTTAATCTAATCAAGTAACAGGTAACAAGATTGGTAGAATATTGTTTTGTTCTTTAAAACTACGTAAAAAATAAAAGATGGGATGTTTGAATCAAACCTAAGTATATATAAATATAACACAGAAATATTTCAAATCCAAGTAACAATATATCTCTGAAGCATGTGCAAACAGAACGTAAGAGTAATCGAAATCAAGCCTGAGTTTATTAAAATAAAATATTAAGTTCAATGTCATATCCAGCCACATTTCCTTTTTTACACTTATATTTTTATGGATACTTGTTGAAAGAAAGGTTTATTAGTTTTAAATGCTTGATTTTTGTCTGTTCTATACAGAGATAAGGAGTACATATAACCCTTCACTGTTTTCTATGAAAGTTGAATATATCGCATTGCAGATAGAATGAACCTAAAGCGTCTTTCTTATAAAGTACAATAAATAAATATGTAAAAATAAGGTCTTTCAGTTCTGTCTATCTATATATATGTAATAATAAAATGAATATAGTTCAAAGCTACTTTCTACATAAGCTAAAGTGCCAACACAAAATGTATACGATTTATCAAGTTATGTACCATTAATAAATCTGATGTTTTATTATATTACGTTTGAGCGATAGCTTTGACAACAGCAGAATAAAACGCGTAAAAAAGGAGGAAAGATATCTTCATATACAAATTATCTTAAAATATAAGTTGAAATCTTTGTTTCTTTCTATCTGTTTATATATTTTCTTGTTAGCGTAAGAAAATTTTCCACTCAAATAAATTAGATATATTTTTTTAAATTAATAAAAGGTATTTAGTTTCTTTTAGTTAGTCGGGTTTAGCATGGGCTGGTTGTTAGGATACTCTACTTGTAATTTGAGGGTTGGGAGCTAAAATCCTGTCCCTGAAAACGTTCGCTCTTTCAGTCATTCGGTATTATAATGTGATGATCAATCACGTTATTCGTTGGTAAAGAGTAGCTTAAGAGCTGGCAGAAGATGGTGGTAAGTAGCTGCTTTACCTCTCGTCTATCACTTCTACACTAGGGATGGCTAATGCGGATAGCTCTATAGCAGCTTTGCACAAAAGTAAAACAACAATAAACAAACATGCGTTTCTCTTAATCACATGCTGATATATGAGTGCCTGTATATTTCAGTATTTCATCCTTACACTGTCATCTCTATTCTGACTTTACTGTCATTGAAACTGAAATTTTCTTATTTAAATCCAGTTTAGCTCTTTATTGAAGATCAATTTGTTTAAGAGCATTCAAGTCTCATGAACTAGCGTTCTCAGCCATAACTAGTAAAAGTCTTGATTTATTCAAAACTCTTATCTTGTTTTATTTTAATAATGAAATGTGTTATACGTATGCGTAATTGAGGTGTTACACTATGTTCAATGCATCCATTGCCGACTACGCAGTTCGCACGATCAAGAGCTCATCAGGCCAGTTAGGACACGACAAATGCAATGGAATGTAGAATTATAAACGGACTATTTCTATGTAAAATTATTATTTTTTTATTTGCAAACTTTTGACTCTGTTCTCGATGTCTTTACAGGGCAACAATATACTAAATAACAAAAATTCGCTTATTTGTGGAATACTGCAATACAATAGGTAATTAGATAAAACTCACAACAATAAGTGACATCTGGCATTAAAGTTATTAACTATGTAGAAATTATGACGCATATCAAAAAAAATATCAGATTTAAGCTTTCACATACACCGAATAATCAACATTCTCGGTCTTCGCGCAACAGTATAAAAATCATATATATACTGTTGTTTAACAATTTCCAAGACAAATAAATGTCATAAATATTTAGTACTTTTTGGCTGTTATTTTGATTAATAACCGATTCATTTACCTACGTTTTGAGTCTTAAAAAAAGGAAATACAAACGCAAACGAACTTGGTAGGGGTGTAGTTTAGAGAGAGAGAAATCTGAAGAATCTCTCCCCAACAGGGTGATCAGGAATGTTGTGTTCCTCTTCCTTCCCTCACGTGAAAAAATTATTTAATTTTGCTTGGGAATTTACCTGTATTTTACTTTGACTTGTTTAAGGTGATGAAGTGCGGTGGGGCATTATAAAAATGACGGGTGAGAAAATGGGGATGGGCGAGACAAAGGCAACACAAAAGAAGTAAACCCAGTCGGAAAAGCTGATGAGATATCAACTTAAAACTGCCCGATATAGGGCTGAAAATACAATAGTGATCGGAACGCTTTATATAAGTCATTTGTTACAACAATAATTGTTATGGTGTGAACGTCTTTTTTACAAGCTTGTGAAACATGATTATAATTAATTATACTTGTATAAGATATTAATATTAGATCTAAAATATTTTAATACAACGTTTTTTATAAAGCCTTTTAGAGATTTTTAAGAATTTGGAGAGTGTACAATAACAGTATTTCACTACACATTGTTTGCCATATTCATTATCGACGACACATCAAAACGACTTTTTAGTGTACTTTGTTTCTGTGCAGTTTTGGCATGAAAACAGTTGCTTCAAAAATTTGCTATTTCTGCGTTTGAGCGTGATATATATATATATATATATATATATAGAGAGACTTCTTTTCGTTCACCGAGAGACGAATGCTATGAAACAATGACCAGTCACGAGATTACGTATTGGCAAGATGAAAAAATCGAGGTTTCCTTCATCAGTATGGAGTCTTGATTTGGGGCAATTCTAGGTTTCATCGTGACTGGTTCTGTAAGGATTTATCTAAAGAGAAGAAAAACTGATGATCTAGATACTGGCCCAGTAAAAGCGATCGTTCTTGTCTAACCAGGTACGCACACTATCTTTTTGAATGTTTGTAATAAATATTATTTCCACAGCTCTTATAACCCTGCCCAACATGCTTATTTGTCAACCAAGTTAAACACTTTTTAGAGTTTTAAATCTAGATAACTTAGCGAATTTTTTTTACGATCCTGTTATTATCCTACACTAGTAGTGAAATCAGTTTATTTGTGAATAACACAGTTTCACTTGTTTCAACAAGTTATTCAACATGAAATTCGAGAGCTTTCCACGTATTTTCTTTATTTCCTGAACTAGTTATTCTGACCCGGTTCCTTGACGTTAATGTAATTTAAATGTTTAAGTTTAAGAAAAATAAATAAATTAGTGAAAGAAAACTACATATAGTTAATTTGAGTCTATTATCATAACACATTTTTGAGCCATCGATTAGTAAATTAGAAATATATTAAAAAAACATATGTTATCCTAATGATTTTAAAAGTTATCATACTTACTGAGAGACAATCATTCATACAGAAAATCAGGAAAAAGAAATAAAAGGTATTAAACGAAAAATTCTATAGCACTATATATGTTAGAATAAATGACAAAGCATAATTAGAGTATCAGAATTAAACTTAATTAAACAGAAGTTCAACTGCAACTTAAGAGTTAGCTCGGCATGGCAAGGTAGTTAAGGCATTCGACTCGTAATCGAAAGGCCGCGGGGTCGAATCCCCGTCACACCAAACATGCTCGTCCTTTCAGCCTTGGGGGCATTATATTGTGATGGTCAATCCCACTATTTGTTGGTAAAAGAGTAGCCCAAGAGTTGGCGGTGGGTGGTGATATCTAGCTGCCTTTCCTCTAGTATTACACTGCTAAATTAGGGATGGCTAGAGCAGATAGCCCTCGTGTAGCTTTGCGCGAAATTCAAAACAAACCAAACAAAACTTAAAAGTTATAAACTTGACATATAACTTCACCTAAATTAAGTAAAGATTTTTATTTTGCTAACGTTTTGATAGAGTGTGTGTGTGTTTTCTTATAGCAAAGCCACATCGGGTTATCTGCTGAGCCGACCGTGGGGAATAGAACCCCTGATTTTAGGGTTGTAAATCCATAGACATACTGCTGTACTAGCGGGAGGCGTTTTAACAGAAGTAAGAGTTCACCACAATCAGGGTTAATGATAGCGATCATTCCAGTGTATGATGAGACTAGAATAAACTATGAAGAAAAGTTTTAAAACCTATGATAATGATAACCTGTAAAATGAGGTTATGAAATTTTGAAATTACCTCTACCGTATAAGACTGTAGAATGTCATAGGTCAAGTGTATGGTAGTATTATAAAGCGTTAGAATCAACAGTAAAATAAGTTACAGACTGCTATTGATCGAGTGTTTAGTAAAGCAATTACGTTAAGGTCACTTGCTCGATAAGTGTAAAACACTGTGTACCCATTGAGTTATTTAGATCGCCACAATCGTGTGACTAGTAAAGCCAAAACAAAAAAGATAAGTAACTCAGTACAACTCAGGAATATAAATTTTATCCGACTCTTTACATCAATAGACAATAATCAACAAAGACATAATTCTCATATTGCAAAGTTAACTACAACTTAATAAAGGCCGCCCGATAGTACAGCGGCATGTCTCCGGATTTACAACGCTAAAGTCAGGGGTTCGATTCCCCTCGGTGGGCTAAGCAGATAACCCTTTGTGGCTTTGCTATAAGAAAAAACAAAAGAAACTTAATAAAGATAACTGCTATTTCTATATTATTAAAAATATTAGTGCAATATTGTGAAAGCATTTGAAATTTTGTTAATATTAGCTGCGAAAGAAGGCTTAGATGGTACATTAGATATATTCCGTGTTTTTTAAAACGGATTTTGATTTATAAGATGTGGATCATTTATGTTTCTTTTCCATAAACCAATATAACACATCCTTAGTTACTGTACTGCAAAAAACACTAACTGGTTATGGTTATCCTAAAAAGTGGGTATTCGCCAAGGCTAAGAAGTCTTTTACCTCACAAATATTGTTTTCTCTTTCAATATGTCAAACTTTGTAAAGCAACTGTTATCACTTCTAAACGACTATGACAGACTACTGGATTTTGCATCTTGTTATATGTTTTATAAACAGGTCAGCGTAAAAGTTCGGAAACCACACTTGCCCTGAACTTGTGATGTAGATATATGCTTGTTGAGGCAAATTTTTATCTTTTTTATTGTCGGTGATAATCTTAGTTTTGTACCGTATCGAATTTGTTAATAAGCGCTTTTTATTTGTCCCATTTTTATATCATTTATACTCACCACTTCCATCAGAAAAATTCAAAACTTATCTGTACTGGTACTGGTTTGAAGTATACTCGTATCATGTGTTGAGAATAATATCTGTAATCACATTTCCCATCTTTAAAGTTTTGACCGAACACCTCCACCTCTGGTATTTTAGCTTCGCTTTTACCAAAATTATAAATGTTTCGTATGGTAGTTTTTAATTTATACTTCAGTCAATAAACGAATCTCACCATAAAAATCGGCAATAGCATGAAATACGGGAAACTGTTAATTCCCATGCTATGGAAAAGTTTGTTTGTTTTAGAATTTCGCGTAAAGTTACTCGAGAGCTATCTGCGTTAGCCGACCCTAATTTAGCAGTGTAAGACTAGACGGAAGGCAGCTAGTCATCGCTACCCACTGATAACTCTTGGGTTACTCTTCAGAATAGTAGGATTGACCGTTACATTATAACGCCCTCACGGCTGAAAGGGCGAGCATGTTTGGTGTGACCGGGGCTATGGAAGAGAGCATGAAGGATGCATGACTGATTGTGCATTAGATAAGTACGTGATTAACTCTTAGCATAAGGACAGTTCAAACTGTGCATGTCACAACGTTTTAATGAGTTACATTCAAAATTGGATTATGCTACTTATCTAGTATGGTATATGAAAAACTTGACATCAAACCATAAATAATCATTCAAATTTTAATATTGTATGAGCTTTATGTTCTTATTTGTGTAATGAAATATTTATAAGAGACCTAGTGTGAGTATTTGAATATTTGTTATTGAGCTGTCTCCTCTCCTGGAATTTTTGTCCACCCCCTAGTAAACTACAAAATGCAACATAAAATATTCTCTATAATTTCGTTATTGATATTCTGAAGTTATATTTTTATATTCTTCAATGTTATGTGGTAAAAGTTTAATCAATAAAAATTCAGAAACCACTTTCACACCTATCTCTGACATGCTCTAATTTACAATTTGCTAATAAATTTAATAGGTGTGAGCTTCAGAAAAACTTCTTAGCAATAGAAAGCCTAGATTTCAACTGATTCATTGCCATAGTCGTCATACTACGTGATTTTACATATAATTGACAATTTGGTTTGATATTAAAAAAAGTGTTCCCACGAGAATACACTAGGGAGAATAATTGAATTTCTAACTACTCAAGTCACATTAGTGGAGATATTCGAGTACCAGTATCCGTACTACTGCAAACCACGATGACAGATAAATTAAAAGCATCCTTTGTGTTATTGTAAGATTGATTTCAGCTCTGATTAAAACATCAGAAGTACCACTTATAGTAATATATTTCTTCCTAGATAGTTCTACTGATAAACAGATTGAAAAAAAATTATTGCAAGCTGTTTATCCAGAAAATAATTGTTATGCTCTTTCACGGTTTTCTTATAAAGATAGGTGAAGTCAATCATGAAAACACTAGGAGAGAAACTAATTGACTCCACATTATGTGAAACTAGGAACGTTACCACCAGTAAACAAATCTTACCTCTTTCTCTTACGGACCACCTCACTTGGACCATGAACAAGAATAGGCGGTTTTAATCACGCTAAATAAAGCCAATGTGAATCGGAGCATTTGCAGGTATTTGTAAGGCTAGAACTGAGATATCAAAGAAGTTGACTTCTGTTTTATACACCGTAACGCCTTCTCATTGTATGAAATTCACTTCTCTCAGCTGACGGTTATTCTCTACAGAACCTTTGTGCACACATGAGCATCAAGCCTGATTTCACATCTCCAATCATTCATTGATTGGCAAATAGAGGGATCAATAGCACTTTTGTTTTTTCACGTGAAATCATTATCTTCAGACAGCTTTCATCAAGTTTTAAGAAACTTGTTGTCTTTGTAGCTTAATTAAACAGTAAAACATTTGAACACAATGTATTTTGTGTTATTCGTGTTAACAGAAACTTAGCAGTAAAAAAACAACATAAAATCCGAATAATTTGTTGCTGTCATGATTAGTAGCCTAAATGAACAATAAGTCTGATTATTAACTATTTTGTTTGTTACCAGATACAAATTGCTAACTACTGTATGTCTTACTTTTTGGTTGTTAATCCGCAATACAGTTAATCACTATACCAGAATTTACAATGAAAGTTGAAGCAGGAGATTTCGCATTCCTAGACCTGATTACTACCAAGAAATATAACTCATATACCAAACGAGTATATTGCAAGCCCACAGATATGGGTAAATACTTCGACTATAAATCAAACCACTCAAACAATGTAAAGACTGCCTAGTTTATACAGCGTACAAGATTCGTAACACTAAAGAGACTGAGAAGATGGAAAAACACATCAGTACAACCGTCTTTAACAATGAACACTTGATGAAAAAGATGAATAAGGAGAAAAAAAGTTACAGCTGCGTTCCTCTATGTAAAATAAAATATGTTAACAATATATAAAAAAACAAAATATTCAAAAGTCACTACATAACATAGTCGCAATTAATACACATCCAACCACCTAAAGGCCCAATAGAGAGCAAAAATACAACTTAAAATAAATCTTGCAAATATGGACTTCAATGTATTGGCAAAAAATTACAAGAATCACAATAAAAGTTAGAACTTATTAGTATAATATTTGCTTTTAAAATTAGTATACTAGACACACAAGATCCTGTAATTCAATCTATCTGCAATAGCCCATCGTGCCTGGCTAAAATGACTATACAGGCCAATCCAAAGAATCAATAGAAAATTAATAGGATATAAACCACCCACGAGAAAAAGAAGGACGTATTTCACGTATTTTCTTATAGCAAAGCCACATTAGGCTATCTGCTGAGCCCACCGAGGGGAATCGAACCGCTGATTTTGCGTTGTAAATCCGAAGACATACCGGTGTACTAGCGGGGGGCAAAAAAAAAAGGACAGAAAAAATGTTGTACATCTATCTAACTGAAAACACACTCAATCAGCCAAACTAGCATAGAAGTCAGCAAAATCTGGATATTTCTTTCCTTGAAGACATATAAATAGTTACTTGATTCAGATCCTAATGGGAAAGACCCCGGAAGAGTGGATAACATAATAATATCTCTCTCAAGAAAATTCAGCAGCGAATCTTAATAACTGTCACGAAAATAGTTTTTCTCAAAAAGTCCTAAAGACGGCAGAAAAAAAAATTCCTAAGAGAATTGTATAGAACAGAACTATGGAATGAGTGACAATAATTTTGTAGTACACTCAATGTCACTAGCACTGTGTATTGTAGAACATTAGAGAACAGCATCGAATAGAGATGTATACAAAAGAACAAAAAACTCGATGTGATAAATACTAGATAGAACTGCATACTGACGAACAATAAGATCAAAGAAAATTAGAAGGACATAAATATTATCCTCTACCCAGTACAAATAATTGGGAAGAGATGCTGTGAAATGTTAGAGTATAAATGAAATACTAGCCAATATACTTATATGCCGTAGATCATAAGTTGTCCTTTGTTGATCACGTGATCTTCAAGTTCAACGTTTATCCTAAAAGTTATGGTAAACCCTTCAGAATCAAGAAGTGTTTTTGCACACACGTGTTTGATATCTACTCAGTGCTAATGTATCACTTTACGTTTTACTTAATGGTGGGTCCAACTGGTGAGAATGGAGTTGTATTCACAGATCAATATTTTGCTCTCAGATAATTCTTAACATTTTTGTAATGAGTGTATATATTTATTTATAAGAAATGTTTGAAATTTTGATTTAAAATAAAAAAGCTCAGCGTTATAAAAATTTGTACTAGGCGTTAGGCTAAGGATAAATATATAATGTTTAATTGTATGGCAAAACGAAACACAAATGTTGCTGTGTTAAAAACCTAAACTAATGGCGCATTAAAAAAGAAGCATTATATTATTAAAACTAAGCATTGATATTATGATATTGAAATTGGCTTTAAATGTTTTTGGCTTTATCTTTTCTATCATTATTTGGAAACTACACTAAAAATAATTGTTAGAAAGTGTATTTTTACTTGTACAAATCACAAAAGCTGTTTTGAAAAAACTTAATGGGCATATTTACCAATTTATATTCCGAAGTAAATAATAAAAATATAATAATAAAGCTGAGAATGTATCTTTAATATTTTTTCTAGATCTCAAGTTACAAATACAAGTTATACATATTTATATATGTAGCTACATAGAAACTAGAATTAAGCGGTTTAACATAAAAAAACTCAAATCACGTGAATTTGAAAAATTCACTAAATAAAATTAAAATTGTTTACTGTAAGATATGAATATAAATACCTGATATATTGAAGAAAAAATGTTGTGGTGAAAATATATGTTTTATTTACCATTGCGGAATCAGTCTGTAATTGGTCTGGGCAGTCATATGTAGTGGATGATAAAAGGATTTAAATAGTAAAGTGGCTTTTAAAATTTCACCAATACCAATCGTAACCACAGACTTCTTTGTTATTATTTTTGAGTTTAACAACATCCAAAGGCGCAAAATCCTTTTCTTTAAAGATATGGACCACAAACAGTAAAAATTCTCATTTGTTTCTAGCGAATTAGGCAGTGACGTTTAAGATGGTTGATATTCAATGATGATAAATGTTTTTTTGCATTTTTTACACTTTATTACTCTTAATAAATTGTGTAAAAAGTTCCAAAGACAGTATTTTAAACCCGGATTTGTCGTATGACTCTGTGTCTGGGCCTTGGTCGTTGTGATATGCGCATCTCTCAGACTCTTCGAAAACTAAAAAAAAAAAAATGTTGAATTGTTGAGCGCCGACCACTCATGACCCTCACCATTTGAGATACACTGTCCTAAGATAAAGTGAATGAAGCTCTGTGATTATTAGCCCTGCATATCAGCATAAAACATCTTCTGATCTCCATTAACATTCTGACGATGACCGAAGAAGGTCGAAACGTTGTTCGCTCCTCTACGTAAAATATTTTCTCAACCCAAACAAGCCGTTTTTACATATATTTTTAAAATCAAAAGTATATTTGTCAGTATGTCTACGCTGATCAGTACGTATTTTAAAAACTACAACAGCGGCAGTTTTGAGGGCTTGTAACACAAAAATCTGGTTCTCTTATCTGCAAAAAAACAGATAAACTATTGTTTAGCTTTGTGCTTAACACCAAAATTCATTATGTTTTTTTAATTAATCTGTATTTTGGTTAATCGTTTTTGTAGTTATTTTTAGCGTAAAGCTACACCATAAGCTACTTATGCTCTATCCACCATTGAGGATCGAACCCTATATTTTAGTATTGTAAGTCCGTAAACCAACCACTGATCTACTGGAGGCAATATTAACTTTCTACGCACTTTATGCATACTGTTGCAAAAATCAAAATATATTGATAACAAGAGGTGCATTTGCTGGTTCGAATCCTCGAATATACGCGCCCTTTCATGTGCAAAGGCGTTATAATGTGCGGTCAATAACATTTTTTCGTCGGTAGAAAGAGTAGCCCAAACGTTGGAAGTAGATAGTGCTGACTAATTATATACGACATAATTTATTATGAAGAATTTGCGTTTGCACTTTCAAAACAAAAATTAAACCAAAATTATAAATATATAACAATGACTGTTTAAATGCAAGTTGAAAACCAATAAATCTTAATCACATAAGTCACTTCCGAATAAGCGCGCATATCCAGCGAAACGTCTTTTATGGTGGTATAATAAAATCAATACGGTGCATCAGAAAATACCAAAAACATATGGAAAGTAGCTATTGATTTATTTTATACAGTTTCAATTTGTAACTGTGATGTCTTTGGAAAAGACATGAACTTTATTCAACTCTTTCTTTTAGCATCACAAGTAAATATGAAAGAATATATAATATATTTTTACGTCCCTTGAGGAATTGGTAGTTTTACGTCAGCTACCTTCTTAATATCATTTTTGTGTGTGTGTATTTCTTCTCATGAGCAATATACATTACCTACACGATATTTTTCTTAGTAAAATTATTTGTGTTACAGAGAATATTATAAAGCAAACTAGCTAAAACTCATTGAAGTATTAATGTATCTCAGAACGGCTGTTATGGGCATTAACACTTTTATTGAAGTATTATTTTGAGTTGTAGATTTTAAAACTTGAAGCATATTTTTACATCAAAAAAACCATAACACGTGAAATTCTGAAATAGTTGTTATTGTGAACAATGCTGAAAATATATTGAGAGACATTTTTTCTTGTTCAAATGATGTTATAAAGGTAATACCTAAGACATATACGAAACAAAGATCTACTTGCTGTTTAAAAATAAAGTCCACCGTATCAGGCTACATACGATATATATATATATGAATGTTGGTTTCTTTTTATGATAAACTGTATACAATGTGATATTACCATATCAAAAATTTGTCTATGCTTTTTTTAATCAATTCGCCATTTTCGATGCTGTCAGTTAATCTTGAAAAATAATGAGGTTAAAGTGATGGTACATTGTAATAGTTATGATCATTATTTGTTACAATTATTTTTATAAGAGATAAACGATTTATTGATTAAGTAAATGTTGTGAATATTGTAAGCGGCTGTTAATAGAACATAATTTGTTTGTTTGTTTGTTTGTTTTTGAATTTCGCACAAAGCTACTCGAGGGCTATCTGTGCTAGCCGTCCCTAATTTAGTAGTGTAAGACTAGAGGGAAGGCAGCTAGTCATCACCACCCACCGCCAACTCTTGGACTACTCTTTTACTAACGAATAGTGGGATTGACCGTCACATTATAACGCCCCCACGGCTGAAAGGGCGAGCATGTTTGGCGCGACGGGGATGCGAACCCGTAACCCTCAGATTATGAATCGCACGCCTTAACACGCTTGGCTATGCCGGGCCAATAGAACATAAAACCACGTTATAAATTTTGATGTAGCGCAGTCATTGTTATATTGTATTATCAAAAGTAAAGTAACATGTTTGTAGGAAGGGAAGGATTTTATATTTCTTTACCATAATTAAACCAGAATATTTCTAATAAAGCAGAATTTTTATTTCAATAAAAGCAACATTGCCTTATGAAAAGAATCAATGAAAGGAACCAAAAAAATTCAAACAACTTACTATTTCAGAACTCGTACAATGTATGTGATGTGATACAGCACTATATCGTTGGGTACCTTAGTCTATGCAGGTATAGTACAATACGAGATAAGGAATCTCTAGTAATTAGAAATGTTTACATTATATACTGAACCATCTTTAGCCAGTATAACTTTGTACAATGTATGATACATATAATATTTATAGCTATACACATATCGTTATTTCTTCGTTAATTGTAATTATTCATTATGTGATGTCTACTAATTATAATTATGCACATTATTTTGATATACTTCTACTGAGTATAATTATGTATACTATCGTGATATATCGCGTAATCACAACTATGTATATTATTTGGTTATTTATTTTAAGTAATTATATATAACTTTTCATCATATGATGTCTAATAATTATAACTATGTGCTTAATGTAATCTTGTTAATTTTAAGCGAGTTATTTCCAGACTTTAATATTTCTTTGAAATTTTGTATGAAACAATACATTTACTTGCTCAACTAAATATCCACAATTGACTTGATCACTTAGACATGTGGAAAATTTATAAATAGGTCCCACGACTAAAGTATATAGTTTATCTCACACCGCAGCTCCTATTCCAACTGACTGACGCTGATACATTCAGTTGCTTTCCAAATTCATAATGAACTGTATATTTTTGAAACCGAATGAAAGGTATGTGCATTTTTCATAGAAAAGACACATCAAATTATCTGCTGTATACACCGACTGGAACTGAGCCCCTGATTTTAGCGTTGTAAAATCGTAGACAAAACCAATGTCACAGACTGTCCAAGCGGGGTACGAATGAAAAGTGTTACTTTAATACACAAAATGTACGAATAATTCAAACTCCCAGTAGTAATGGAATGCACATTTATCCTGACACCAGCATATTTATAGAGCATTCCATTTATTAGCAACTGCAAAACAGAATGATTGTGTGATGGGCCAGGTGACTACTTGAGGTTTAATCTGCAAAGCTTTAGGTAAACGTAATTATATCTTTGGTTTTGAATGAAGTATGATAGTAGACTCCCGTTTAGCAAGAGTGTAGTATAATTGTTTTTGGTAAGCTACTCAGAAAATCTGTCATCCATATTTATTAAAGCTGGTAAATGAAAAGGAAAAGTCTTGTTACTTGTACAATCTGTGAATACCAACCACAAAGACAGGAAATATTCCTTCAAGTTTATAAAATGCAATACAAGTTTAGCAATTTCTGTAACAGTGTTAGGGTTCAATTGTTTCCAACTGCTACTGGTTAAAGAGATCGCAAAACCACTTATTCTTTAGCTAAGGGTCAATTTAAACTCCGATCACTTACTTATAAACGTAAATCACAAACTGTGGGAAATTAAAGATTGGAGACTTGTGATTCGGCCCGATTACCTGCATTCCATTTTATTGTATACTAATATAAGAGTAAAGTGTGGGTTACACGATGTGAGACATTTGATCTTGTTTATGTTGTACCAGTAGTACAACCTGTCGGAGGTGGAATAATGATGTGGGAAACATTATCTTGATAAGGTTTAGATTATTCCATTCCTTGAGAAAAGAGAACAGCATTTAACAGATTCTTTGATGTTGTTAATAGTTACTACTTTACAGTTCTATGTTTCCACCTTAACTGACAAATATTTTTCAAAGCTCCTTATATAATAGGCTACTTTTTTACATATGTTATCTGAGATTTGTTTGAAAAGCATAGTAGAGCAAGACAGTGGTAGAGATTTTTCGGAATTTAAGTCATTGCAAATTCTGACTATTATTTTGGTAAATGGTAGTCCAATCCAACTTTAAATAAAATTGTAACAGTGAACATTCAATGTAGCTAAACGACACCAAACGATCTTGATTTGTTTTTTCAGCAATTCCGAAACTAACAAAGCTACACAAAGAACTATCTGTGTTGTTTTTCATTGCGGATATAGAAAGCCTATTTCTAATGTCATAAGTCCCCAGACGTACTGAAGAGTCTCAGGAGACGAAATATTTGTTATTCTTTGCACGACGAAAAGCTGCGATTTTTCATACTTACATCAATTATTTCTCTTAAGTTAACGTAATTCAAATCATCTAGCATTATAATAATATACAAACACTTCTGACTTACTCTTGCAGTATATCTATCAATCTATCAATATGTATGTATATATATACACACACACAATTATTGAGTTTTGTTTAAACAATGTGGTTGCGTGCCCAGATTTTGCATCCGAGGATTTTTTTTTTCGTGCCGTCGCGCTGCTTCAAACAAACAAAGTCGCAGATTGTGGTAATTAAGCTATTTTACAAGTTCAAGAGGAGCTTGAATGTTTTATTCGTGTGTCGTTTTCAATTCTTCTTTAAGAGTAACATACTCACCGCTAGGATCGAACTAGGAATTTTATTTTACTGTCAAGTTTTAAAAAGTAGTTCAACTGTGTATAAAATCTTACTTAGTGATGTATGTTTATATTTTTGAGAGTACCTGCAGAAGATAAAACCATTTGAAAAACCAAGTAAAGAAATGGATGAACTCTGCTGCCTTACAACTGTTTCCAACAGCTTGGAAACTTAGCCAAGTATAGCTGACAGCGTAGAATGGTTAGAATAGTAAATCATGAGTTTAATTTAACAGGTCGTTCTAGTTCACCATTTATTAGAGATTTGTCACAACATTTAAACTAGACTGTGAGTATTCATTTAGCTAAAAGTATTTGGTAAAGAAAACTAAAAAAATGTAAAGTCTTAGAAATAATTATAAACACTTTAGTGAATACAGTGTTGTAAAAACGTTCTGGAATATTTTAATTTGACTAAGAAAAAAATTAAAAATTCTATTTACCTTCAACCAAACTTGCAATTTATCGTTCTTTTAGCAAGTATTTTGACAAGGAAATTCAACTTTTATTTTGAAAATACTTAACGTAAAGATCTGTGTTGCTTTTGACGATTTTCGTCTTTCGATGGACCTGGATATAAATTTTTTCACAATGTGATGTAACAAAAATTATTTCTAAATTATTTGCCAGGAAATAAGAGCATTCGTATACATGTATGATTTTCTTTCAGTTCAATCAGTAATTCGTAATATATTCATGTGTATTTAACAATATCAGTCAGGTCTAAAAAATCTAGAGAATGAGTAATGATTTTTATTAAAATAAATAAGAAATTGAATTCGTATATAACATGTACGTAATAGAACTAAACAGATAACTAACTATTAGTAAGTATAATTTTTTTATGAACATATCACGTGAGTGTATTGGTGTCTGCTTGTATTATGCAAAGAAACTTATGAGGATGAAGAAACATACTTTATCAAAAAACTGATAGATGAAGTGTACTGCTGCTATCTGTCGGAGAAATGTTACATTAGCACAAATTAAAAAAACAACAAATAACTCGATAATTTTGTGAATAGATTTTTTTTCATATGTGTTTAAGCTACTTGTCTTATCTTTCGAGCATTCCAACTATACTGACATTACGTTTTATTATGTTGACATTTCAAACAAACTATTGAAAGAATACATAAGTCAATTATCTATTAATACATACCCTCCAGAAGTCATTACTATAACAACAAAATATTGAAACCCACAATGTTTGCTTTCTTTGAGTATAATGTATTTATTTAGAATAGATTTTATTGGTTTTGTGGGCCTTCCATCCTGTAAGGTTATTAAACAATTCCTTTAAACATTACTCTGAGAAAATATAAAATTAATTAATTATATCGGCTAGTTACTCTTACAGCGTATAATATTTAAACCAATGATAAATATGTTATTCAATATCATTCAAGTTATATTTTTAATCTCAGTCCGAACTTACTGTCTGCTAATCTTAAATAACAACTCTGACCAAATCAGCAATTCATATTTTTTGAAAGAATAGTCTTTAATCTGTGCTGTGCATTAGACATCTTATAGAAATACAATCAATTTATTTTATTTCTACGTTGCACTTGTTTGTTAGTATCGTTATATCAAAGCCACATTGGGCTATCTGCTGAATTCTTCTACGTTGCATCCTTACCTCAAACTCTTTTCCATATTTAAATCTAAAATAAAATCGAGGTACAGTTTTAAAGTTTCTATATCAATTAATTTTAATGTAAAAATATCAGTTCCCTCTCATTCCATAAATTAATCATGAATTGTTCATAAACAAGACAAAGCACTATTCATACATGAGATCAATTCTACTAGCAACTGCCTTAAAGAAACCATAACAATAAATTCGAAAATGGTGTTAGTATTTGTTTGAACAATGGAAAATTAATCAAAAAATTACATTGGTTAAAATGATATAATCATATATGTAGAATGCATACTGACTTTGCGTTTACAGATGCAATCTGTTTACAGATTTTCTGTAGTTAGTACACAGAAACCATTGTTTTAACCATCAAAAGGAACACTGAATCTGCAGGACTCTAATTATAAAAGGAAAAATGAGTCTACATTACTCTAATGACGATAGTTTTTATTTATTTATAGAAATGAACAACCTGAATTTAGAATTCTAATATATAAATTAGTGTTTGAAATCGAAGTTTACCAATTGGTGTGTATTTGTTTGTTTTTAAATGCAATACTACACATTTGGCTACATGGGCTGTGTTCATTGCAGATATAGAACCATAATTTTTACAGTCACATATAAACCTTTACGTGTAACATTGAGTCATCAAAGGACGGTTTACCAATCGAAAATAACACTATTAAGGTATCTAAGGTCTAGTAGTGTTTAAAAACGATAGTTTGATCACAAAAAAATAGCACTATTAAGTAACTAAGATCAATAGCGCTTGGCGATTAGAAACAATGTTTAATTACAAAAATAACTATTTTGAATTGACTACAGTCTCTACTATTCAGACCTGTAGGTGTTTAATTATTGTTTTGAAATAAACATGGTTTCACCTTCATTCTATAAACGGTAATTTGAATTAGTTTAGCTACATTATTACCATTTATATACTTTATTATAAGACTATTAAGACTGATCTTTTCAAATATTCAGAATATAATTGATTGTGTAATACGCTATATCAAAGTTATCATTTTGCAAAAGAAAGGTAAATTTAATGTTTTTCACGAAACGAAAAGACCATCTTAAATTGAGTGAGATAATAGATTATTTCATGCATGAAAATTCTAAAGATGGTCAAAAGATTTGTTTTTTGCAGTAAACATCAGAGATTATTTTTGTCACTGAACTAATCGACTGTTTATTTTGTTGGTTAGTTTTACAAAAAAGAGACTAATTTGAAACTGGTGAAAATATTTGCAAATATAGTACAAAGTTTGATGTTTTCCATTATTTAAAGATTTGTTGATACGCTATTGCCAATCTGTAATTCAGCCAGTTTTTGCTAAACTGTCATTCCTTAACTCTTTTTTTTCCTCATATAAATATATGCGTCTTTATAAACAGTAATTAATTTAAGCATTCCAGTAGAAGAAATCAACTTTTTCCTTGAACAAATAAGGAGCATAAGCGATAAAATATAAATTTTCTGGACGCCATTACTGAATTAATGAACAAGCAAAAGAGAGGCAAATTTGAAAATAGCCAACATTTTGGTTCAAACAGCAAAACTTAATCTTTTCTCTTAAATTTTCAGTAAGATTTAATGAATCCTTTCACAAGGAATGACAAGTATTTCTGATAAAATAATGAAAAACTTAGAGGCCAAAATGTTTTCTTTAAACTCATTTTTAATATTTAATGAAACAGCATATTTGCCATGCGAGAGTATCAAGAAGCTGTTTCAAAAAAATTATTAAAATTTCAAAATTTCAACACTCCACTAAGTTAACCATTGTTATTAAGGATACAAATATTCTTGAACATTTCCGAATGCTCTTAAACTACTATCGATTACTCTTATATTTGAAATATAATCGATTTTCTGGTCTATATGTTTCTATCTATTAAGTATTTTCCCTAATTTTAAAAATATTCTTACATTTTTGCTCTTTTTATTAAGTAAAGACAAAAAAGACTTGATTAAGCTATTAATAGTAGATATTTAGTATGATTCGTAAATGGTCTAGCAGAGTTTTTGGTGAATATTATTATCATTTTAATCAACTTTTTTTTCATAACTGCCCAAAAATTCTCTTATATATGATACTAGCAGTGAGATTATTTAACTGAAATGCTTATTAAGAGCAAAAACCGATTTGAAAATAGTCATACTGTTAAAAGCTTCATTATAAATCACGTTGGTCCTGGGTTGTACGGTCTTTTCCAGCAGCATATTTGTATACAGTTATTCACTGTATATATTAGCACATTTTAGCAGTTGTAGTTCTTTAGAAAATTTAAACTGCCTTTTAAAATATATTATTTGCTGGTAAAACAATCCAGAAATTAAACTGAAAAACAACTAAAGCATGGTTTTAGGTTTTAATATTAGAAACGATAGGACGTAGGGATTTGTTGATTTTTCACACAAAACTAGGGTCGTAATGGAACTCATTCTTTGTGAATTCTAGAACAACCATAAAAAATCTTGGGCGACTGTCTGATAGTCTAATGTTCAAATACAGTATTTTATTAAGTCGTAAATATATTTGCAATTTAGCTTCTCTCTCTTATCAGTATGATCACTATGCAGATTTATAAATTTTATAGTCTTTTAAGGCATTTTCAGTTTACTTCAAGTAATCATTTTTATATAGCATTTAAAATGTTTCCGTTATGAGATTTAGTTTTCAAACTATATTAAGTTAACTTAGATTTTTATATTCACAGTTAGATTATAAAATCAAGCTATACCCCTAATTTTGAGTTCTAATATTACCGAAACATTTACCAGAGGTATACCAGACTGATTGTTGTAACAGTAATTGCAAAAACTGTGTAAAATGATCTTCAAACTTAATCTTATTAGGAATACTAATTTTCAAACCATGAGCTAACACTTTATTTTTAATATCATTTAAAACTTACTTTGAGTAATTAAAAATAACAGTGTCAAATAATTCTATAAATGAATTTTTATTGTCGCCTCAAATTATCTGCCTTAAGTAATTGCTTATTCCTAACCTTTCTAAGAATTTTATTATTTTGTAATTCAACAAAAGTGCATGAAGTCCAAACGTCCTTCTTGGTTTTCTAGTAACTTAAATACCTCAATAGATAATCTTGACAAAGATTAACAATGGGGAAAATTCTACTGAATTGCTTCTACCTTCATCAGATTTTGTGGTTTGTTAGAAATCATCATCTTATGCACGAGGGTGACGGTTTCCCAGCTCCAGTTTTAACAGTCCGGTTGTACAAAAACTCCTGGATGACTTGATCAATGTATCTTCGTAGGGAAAAGCACGAATACCAATTTCATTATCCCTCTGCTTGAGGTATGCAACGGTTGAATTGGTATGTCATGAAACGAAGTAATGTCATGTGCTCTATGTCGCATACCCGTGTAGAATATGTTGTGTACTGTGTCCTGAGGAACATGGACGGCTTTTGCATATGACCTTTATATTTGTGTGTTCTCATATCGTACTTTACTTACCATGACTGGGATACGACTAATGATAATAAAAAAATACAGTTTTCAGGTTCGCTCCATCTTTTACCTTATGCAAGTGCTATACCAAATATACTAACATGACTTTAATCTCATTGTACACAGTAAGTATTAGAATTAAAGCCTTATTCTTTTCATGTAGTTTATTTTATAGCACACATAATAATTTTATTCTATAGACTAAAGTAGTAAAGGTCATATTTTACTATCCAAAGGATGATGCCTCACGCTAATTGGTTCCTTCATGAAAGGAAAAGAGGAGTGACGTCATCAAAGATGATGAGACCATAGTTCCAAAACCAGAACTTTCTGACTGACTAAAGTTAAGAGAATAATAGCAAATCGCACACATACAATCTGGAAACAGAAGTTTCAGAACTACAAAGGTCAAACACAAGCAGTGTGGACTCTAATATTAAGAAAAGATTGTTTAGAGGGTGTCAGGTGGTCACACATACAATTTAGGGCTGTGAAATATTTCAACCTAACCATTTGATGGTATCTTCTCTATCTTCTTTAGATACTACTGTGATGTACACCTATTTAAGTATACGACAATTGCTGCTCTCTTCATATCTGTTTACAGAAGTAAGTTTATACTACCATTATGATAGCTCTAATATCTAACCATAGATATTTTATGAAGAACAATTGCAGTTAAATAAATATTTAATGGTTCGAGTATATGAAAAAATCCTAGAGGATGAAAATTCAACATGCACTTAATGGAGGTGAGAAACAAATCCTGAACTATAAAGTAAATGGTTTCTGTTTGTTTGTTTGGAAATTTCGCACAAAGCTACTCGAGGGCTATCTGTGCTAGCCGTCCCTAATTTAGCAGTGTAAGACTAGAGGGAAGGCAGCTAGTCATCACCACCCACCGCCAACTCTTGGGCTACTCTTTACCAACGAATAGTGGGATTGATCGTAACATTATACACCCCCACGGCTGGGAGGGCGAGCATGTTTAGCGCGACGCTGGCGCGAACCCGCGACCCTCGGATTACGAGTCGCACGCCTTACGCGCTAGGCCATGCAGGGCCTAAATGGTTTCTGTATAGAAGAAAACACCGTCGATGAGTTTCTCGGATAGTGTTTTCATGGTAGTGTTAAATATTATGACTTTGATACAAAAAAATGCGGTTTTAAACAGACTCATGTGGTTTATAAGAAATCTTACTATTAAAAGACAAAAACAACGCGAAGGTCAAGGATTGTTTGTTTGTTTTTTAATTTTGCGCAAAGCTACACGAGGGCTATCTGCGTTTTGCAGTTAAGGCTAGAGGGAAAGCAGCTAGTCATCACCACCCACCGACAACTCTTGGGCTACTCTTTTACCAACGAATAGTAGGATTAACCGTCACATTATAACGCCCCCACGGCTGAGAGGGCGAGCATGTTTTGGTGTGACGGGGATTAGAACCCGCGACCCTTAGATTACGAGTCGCACGCCTTAACACGCTTGGCCATGCCGGCCTCAGTAAGGAAATTACATCTTTGTTGTCTTTGAATAACTGTGGATTTGAAGACGAGATGCTTACCCTGCAAAGTGTATAATCCATAAAAGACAAACAAAAATGTTCTATTAGAGAGATGTGGCTAACTATTCTGATAAATAAGAATCATCCAAATTCAAAGATAGCAATTTTGAAATTATTTTTCACATTTGGATCCACTTGGGTGCGTGAGTTAACATTTTCTACGCTAGATTTTCTCAAGTTTAACTACAGATTTCGGCTCACTGACAGAATGAAAAATACGTTGCCCACCCCTGGACTAGAGGGAAGACGACTAATCAACAACAACCACCGTCTACTCTTGGACTATTCTTACCAACGAATAGTGGAGTTAGCCGTCACATTGTAACTCATCCATGGCCAAATAGGTAAGCATGTTGAAAATGACGGGAATTCGAATTCTAGACCAACAGATTGTTGTTCGAGCATTCTAGCCTCTAAACCATGCCAGGCTTAAAAATTTATTTTCCTTAAAATCAATGGCGGATTTGAGATTGTGTAAGCCCAAGGACCAATAATTTTTTGTGGGCCCTACATCCCATGTAATTTTACACAGAATAAAATTATTAATGGGTTCCTATTAAGACCAGGCTTTAGTGCTAAGCCCTCCCTCGCCCCAACCTAAATACGCCACTGCTGAAGATACAAATGTTTAAAACACTGTTTACAAGAATATTGTGCAAACAACTTTTTCAATGTGAATTCAACAGTATTAGTTTTAGTCCAGGTGTAAAATGTCATAACGTTCAGAATATCATCTTTTTTTTTTTTTGGAAAATGGATGCCTGTGTCAATTGTTTATGAACATAAAGAGGATTTGTTTGTTTGTTTGGGAATTTCGCACAAAGCTACTCGAGGGCTATCTGTGCTAGCCGTCCCTAATTTAGCAGTGTAAGACTAGAGGGAAGGCAGCTAGTCACCACCACCCACCGCCAACTCTTGGGCTACTCTTTTACCAACGAATAGTGACATAAAGAGGAAGAGAAAAAGAAATACGTAAAATACAATTACATGTATACAGGTGTAAGTTTTTCGTCAAACGATTCTTATGGATACCGTAATACTTTTCCTTTGCATATACTGTTAAAATTTTACAAAAAAAAATTTTACTGCAACACTTACATTATAATTTGGATGCAACACTGTAGCATCAAAATTACTTTTAAAAGCTAGTTTTCACAGTGTAGTTTATGCAGTTTTATACTAATAAAAATATATTAACTTTTTATATTGTAGCGAAATATACATCCTACGCTGGAACAGCAATAAGTTTTTCGGATTTGCAACGCTAAAATCAGAGGTTCGATTCTCCTGGGTGAACACAGAAGGTAACCTATTGTGGCTTTGCTATGAGAAAAGCACAGCCACTCGAAATGTTGATGTAATAAGTGTGTTTGAAGATGTTTCGCTTTTATTTAAATTTCGAATATATTTTGTTACAAATTTAAATTAAAAAGTTGGAACGAAGGTTTAAAAATTAGTCCTGCTGTTAACATTTGTTTAAACACAGATGACTAATTAAAACCTCTGGGGTGAAATAAGTACTTACAATAACAATACTGCAGAAGAAGTCTTTAGCTTTAAAACATTTATAAAAAGCATATCTTAGTGGCCAGGTATTTGATTTTGTGCAGTTTGATATAAAAATTCTAATGACCTTCATCTGGATACACAATATAATATTGTAAATTGAAGAGAACGAAGTCATTTCTTTATGTTTTTCTCAATGTCGTGTTGTAAAATGACGGTAAAACTGTCACTTCTTTTTGTTTTTCGTAACTCCTTATTTCAAAATGAAGAAAGTAATATCATTTTGTTTTTCTCAATAAATTATTTGATTATTTATTACGTTTTACGATATTACACGTTGATTTATCCAAAATTGTAAACATCAATGGTGTCCTAGGAATTTCGAATATTATATTAGACTTCTTAAGCACCCAGTTGTGAAAAGAACTAGTATACTTAGAAAATTCTATTTAAATGTAAAGAAAAATATGTGATCAGTATTCGTATATGGTTTCATTGTACTTTACATAATCCTCTTGACTGAATATTGCAAGCGAGTAATTCGTCCGCTATATAAAATCTATTGCATTGTTCAAGTTGCTTCTATACCTATTTTATCCTCGATTTTTTATATCATTTTTCACAAAATATATATCACAGTAGTCTTAAATGCTTTTGCCAAAACTATTCAGATATACTATAACTTCTATAAAAGAATTACACCGAATTTCAGAAAACAGAAAAACTAATAAAATTGTGAGGTATTTTAAATGAGATTTAAGCTGTGGTATTCACCGAGAAAAAAAATACTGACAAATATGAAATTATTTATGATATATTTTGATAGTAACTTCTCAGACGATAATTTGGAAAAGAAGTGTCTTTTACCAAATGGCCAGACGTTTAAATGTAAATGACAATTTGAGTAATAATTGAGGAATGTCATCAGCTATGTACGTTACTTTTAATAATGAGTTTTATTATTGTAATTAACTTAATGAATGAAGTGTTCTGTCAAATAGGTACATTCCTCTTGTTAAAGTGTTTTTTTTTCCTTTATTTCAAGTGTTAATACCTATACCAGCCGTCCTGCGATACATTTTATACTTCAAGTGGTTTTCTCGTCATCACAAATTATGCTTAATATATTTAAACTGTTCTAGACTATGTAATATGTCTTTGTACTTAATTAAATTTCCTTCAATAAATTTTCCTTTTCTTGAGAATATTATAATATTTAGAAAGAATGATATATATATATATTTTTAAAAAGAAAGTACTCACTCTTTAGAGGAATTAAATCACATATAACTACTAAAAACCTTGTGCCAAACATCTGGCGCTCGGGCTACATTTTGTGACATATCACCAAAGTAAATAGTCAATCATAGGCATCATTCAGACCAATGAAACAACTGAAACAGTTAGTATTTTAAAATAACTGTGTACGATTGCATCATTGTTAAGAAAAAAACTAAAGAAAATTTAGGTTTCTGGGTGTGGTACGTCCCCATGATTAAATAGTATATTACAAAATTAGGTAGTGCGATAGGCGAAGCATGAACAGTTAGTTAGTACTGAGAATCACGAACGAGTTAAAGAGTTATAAAAAATAGAACCAACACCTAACTCCTCCGTAGAGACACTAGGAGAAAAACACTAATTACAAGTGCAAAACTGCTATGTTACTGACGCTGATCTAGTAGTACAGAAAAGACTACTAAATAGTTTATGATAGCATCTAAAAATCGGAGGTTTGAAGTAAGACCCATTGCTAGAGAGTGGAGTAGAGGTATAAATAAGAAGGCAACCGACTCACCTACCCTCACAATAACCAATTGCACGAGAGTTTTAATTTTTGTTTTGGGGAAGTCCGATAATTTGCAGAAATTAAACAATGAAGTGTTATAACTACTTATGCGTAGTTGGCACACTACTTGGAAACTCTTAAGAATACAAGGAAATAATCATATAAAACTTTTGTCCGGAGCTAGAAAGTTAGTTAGTAGCGACTCTTTAGAAGAAGAAAGCTGAAAATTCTCGAGAGCAAGCGAACAGCTCAAAAATGAGGAAGGATAGCTTACAATGGAACACCTTCTCATCTTGGAGGTAAGTAAGATTGCTATTCCTCTCTTTCAACCGATGTAGTTAATGATAAAATAGCTCAGTGAGGTATATACCGAAGATGTTCTATATGCAGATTAGGAAAATGGTGGTAATAACAATCAACTCGAAAATGCGATTATTAAAGAACTAACTGATTGTTAGTGAAAAAGAGTGTATGACTTAGATAAAATTGTGTAACTTCAGTCTAGAATAGTTTTCTTTAGTCTAACCATACGTCACCTCGTGTTAGTGATCTGTGAGTTCTACTCGTCACTGCATTTCTCCATTAACTAAATTTGGTGTAATTGGTAGTGAAGTAGAAGCTCCAACAACTAGCCTAAGGGCCTGCCCATTACAGAAGAGATGAGAAAGGCCTATATGGAACAATTCGAGCCGAAGGTTTCGAAATTAATCTGACCATTATCATGGGCAAGCAAAACATTCACCTTACATACAATGTTTTGATGACTTCTTTAGAGAAACAATGAATAAAAGTTGCACAGTATGCCAATAATGAAGCTTTAATGGGTACTGAAGCAGCCAGAACCTTACTCAATCCGGCCGTTTATCAGGCACTATATGGAACACCACCATATTAGCCATTTAGCATAAACTTCATTGTCGCAAAGGTGACAGTATAGACTTGTATTGTAAGGTTGACTCCCTGACCGGACACAACGTCGCAAACTGAGATAAGTTAGATTTCTGTTATCTGTATTCAGACATTGGTAGCTTAGTGATAGGTCTAATGTTTACATTTTCAATACGTTTTTACGTGTGCAATACGTGAAATGTGTTTCTTCAAGAAAGCCATAAAGATATCAGCATACTGGGCCAGGAAACAGTGCATTGCATATGTGAATATTGAAAAGGATCTGGTAATTTGACCGGATATACAAGTGGCATTCCATAGTGTACTAGTAATGCAGTCTAGTGCATTGCTGCCATTAACTGTGGAGATGTAAATGATACATGTAACACCATTTTATGCTATTTATGTGACCATCAAGGTTCTCCCAGTGTTAATCTGTAACTATAAATGTTTCATTATTCAGCGTCCAGTTGGAATGGTTATTGAGATGGCATGTAAGTTCTAAAACCATTTGACGTAAACTGTCTTTCATTGTCTGTCAACGCTATGTCTGGTAAATTACATAGAACTTTCTCTGTTTTGATACATTCATGAGCGCTAGCTCTCAGTTACAGCTATAATGGTCTACAACCACGAAAATACTCTCTCCAGTTGAAAACAGTCGTAACAAATCTGTTTCGATATGTTGCCAAGGGCAATCTGGCGAAAAGTAATCTATAACAGTTTGATTTTGATAACGGGCTGACAACCTGATACTGATGACAAGTTTCACATGTATTTAACTTGTTTATTTATATGAAGCCACGATATTTTTACTCGTAATCTACTTTTCGTCTCAACAATTCTCTGACAATCTACAAGTGCTAAAGTTAACTTTCTGCGGTAACGCTTGAAGTATAACTAATTTACTACCACATAACACTAGTTTTCCCATACATGTTAGTTCAGGAAATATCTTGCGTAACAATCTTCTATCTGTTACACGCTTGAGTGTACCTACTTGGATATAAGTCCGCAAATTAGATAAATCTTGATGGTCATGAGAAATATGTTCAACTTGGCTCTTTGTGAGCACTTTAGGTGCTGTAGATATTGCAACAAAACACACTCTTCTGTGACATTCAGTGAATTATTTATCATGGTGTTTTGCGACAATTGAAACAGCGAATCTGCAACATTCTAGCGACTTGATTTGTACCATACAATGACAGAATGATGTTGCAAACGCAAAAACCACCATTCTACACGTGCTGAGAGTTTTCATTGCGGAGATGAACTCAAGTGGCATATGATCTTTTATCATCTCAAACAAAATCCCGTACAAATACAAATGAAATCATTCACACACCCATACAAGTGATAACTTCTCTTTTTCAGTTTGGGAATAGTGCTTCTGAACATCTGATAAACTACGACTATAATATGACTTTGAATTGACCATTTTGTTCCTGAGTTAAATGTTCTTTATACCCTCAGGGTTCGCATAACAACTTACTTACGTTTTAGAATTTAGATCACAATACGCCAAATATTCTATAGTTGCCATTTTATATTTGAATGCATCAAACATCTTCTGTTGTTAGCTACTCCAAACAAATCTAATGTTTTTGTGATTTAATCTAAGTAACGGTTCCACAAGTGTAACTAAACCTGAAATATAACAAGTAAAGAAATTATCTCATCCTAGAAAACTAAAGATGTGTGATGGTGTTTCCGGAACTTGTCTTTTTATCAGTTTAAACACTGGTAGTAGTTGGAGCAGTACCTTTTGAAATCACAAGTGTCCAACAAACACAAGCTGTAAAAGTCCAAACTATGACTTGTTTAGGTTCAAACTTCTATCTTTGAGATGACATAAAGCCTATTCTCACTGCGAGTATACGGTAATATTTTCCGAGATATTCTTAGCGCTTTTACATCCCTGCCTTTTGGACGCCTGTACGTGGTGAGTGGACCTCCCAGATATAGTTTTCTTTTCAGTCTACTATTTCTGGGATCTAAAAGCCCACCTACGTGTCTGCCGTGCGTGGCGAAGAGGAGGAGAGGATTCTGGTGGTTGAAAAGTCCAACACCAACATTCTACTTTGACTTTCAGTTCCTGTAGATGGGTGGCTTTGGGATTGCTTTTCCAGAACCAATCAATTGGTCCTGTTGGTGTTTGGGTATAGTTCTCCTGAAACTCTGGCAATGCTGCAGTGTTTTTGATTGACATTTTACTGTATCCCATAGTAGAACTTCATGGTGGGTGGAGCCAGTGGGGACTAAAAGTTTCTCATTATATTATGGATACTCCATATTCAAATAAAAATAAAATAAAAACAGCTCATTGGAAAGTAACCACGCTTAGAAGACCCCGAACAGAAGTTTTCACCACATTTTGCACCTATACATCATTTTCTTACAATACATTCTTTATCTGACAATTCTTTAGGGCAAATGTCCCCATTTTTATTCAAAAGCGATCATAGGAGCTTGCTGGCTCTCCAGAGTTAGTCAAGAAGCTATGTTCTGTGGATATTTTAGTGAAAACATCTACCCCAAAACACAATAAACTCCTTTTAAATTTGAAGGCCAATGGAGGAATAATCATTGAGGCTAATCCCTATGCTACTTTGAATTTCTCACGAGGAGTTATTATTGAGAGGGATTCAAAGAACATGTTCAAGTCAGAGATTCTCGCTGGTTTTTCCAACCAATGTGTTTCTGCAGTGTAATGCATCTCCACTCATAAGAAAGAAATAATGCTGCTTACCAATGTTATTATTTTGACGTTTACATTGCTACGTCCACCTGTCACTGTCAAGACAAGTTATTTAAACTGTAAGGTATGACCACATATTCTCAACCTTCTCAGATATTTTCAGTGTCAGCAGTTCAGTCATTCAAAGGCATTTTGTTATAGTTCACTGCTCATTCCTGTCGCTGTCCCTACCATTCCTTCCAGTGACTGCCCAGATACACTTCCTTTGTCCCTCTTTTCTGTTATCTGCTCAAGACAACACTCTTTGACCCTAAGATCTAAAACAATTATCCAATCCCGTTCTAAGTCACTGTAATCTACGTCTACTGACGGAGACCTGCCCACTTGACCCAAGACAGAAAAATGGCATGGTCGTAAGCCATTTTGATACAGTGGAATTGACGAGGTTTCCCTTCCAATCTGGATGACATTAAGGCCATGATTGATTCTTATTATCCTGTGTATGTTTATTACAGAGAACATTACTGAAACCTTTTTGGTACTTTTAATTATACTGGAATAACAGGTTGTGTAATGGACAAGTACATGGAGGGATGACACTACTGTTCGACCAGCATGTGCACACCCTATCTTTACCATTCGACACACCACTGCAGAAGCCATCTCTGTTTCCTTGGGTTGTTCTTTCATTGTTTGTTCTCGATACCTGTCTACTGTAGAAATTTATGATAAATCAGACCAAGATATTCTCATTGGACAGTTGCCATCTAACCTTTTAATTCTGGGAGACTTTAATGGTCACAATCCTTTCTAGGTTAATGCTGATACTGATGCTAGTGATCGTCCTGTAGATCGTATGCTCTCGGAATACAATCTTTCTCTCTTTACTACTGGTTCTTATGCTTATTTTCATGCGCCTTATCAGTTTCTTACTGTCATTGAACTTTGTATCTGCTCTATTTTACTTTTGTATCGCTTTTCTTGGAGGGTTGACACTCACACACGGGGTAGTGATCATTTTCCTACCATTTTGTGGGAGATTAGCCATGATTTAGTTCACGTCATCTGTGTGCCTCAGTAGAAGTTGGATCAGGCCAACTGGACTTCTTTCACAACTTGATCCCGCCGTCATCTTTCTGTTATCGATAAATGAGTGCATGGTTGCAGGAACTGACTGTATCATGCAGTCAAGTGCTCATTCTATACCTAAGACGCCAGCATGTTTTCAATGGTAGAGTTCTGCCTTCCAGGAGGTATGGAAGCCTTAGAAACAGGCCTGGAATATCTTCTGATGGTATCTTTCTCTTTCTAACAGTATCATTTATCAGTAGGTGTGTACCCACGCTCAGTAGGTCAGGTGTCAAAGCCAAGAGAATCTTGGATTAAGTTCACAACAAACATCTTCTTACCACCAGTTCCAAAATCATATAGGACAAAAATCGAAAGGTCAATGGGGGGTATGCCTCCCATTCCCTTTCTATTTTGCTCTTCAATGAAGAAGTTGCTGATGTGCAGAACATTACTGATATTCTTGGTGAGAGATTTCCTCATGGATCCAGCACGTCTTTTTGTTACCCCACCTTCTCTCCCATGAAGTCTCAGGCAGAGTGATCACTTCTTTCTTTTCAGGCTCGTCGTCTCTATGAATGTAATCATCCTGTTACGTTGGTAGAACTCAAATTTGGTCATTTTTAGTATGACAATATATCTGTTGGACCAAATTGTGTTCATTAAGAGATGCTTCGCTATCTCTCTCCTGCCTTTTTATCTCCTTTTAGCCAGATATGCTACAAGAATATTTTTCTTGATGTTTGGTAACGGGTTTATGTCCTCCCTTCCTCTAAACATCGGAATAATCCTAAGATTCCTTCTAATTATCATCAAATTGCTTTAACTAGCTGTCTGTGTAAAGTCTTAAAAAGGATGGTTAATGCTCGTCTTCTTTGGTTTCTCAAATAAAAAAAAACCTCCTACCGCCCACCCAGTTAGGTCAACAGCTTTCTAACATGGAACAGCTGATTAGACTTGAAACGTTGACCAGAAAAGACTTCCTCAAGAGGAAACTTTTTTCCGTGTTCTTTGACTTTGTGAAGGCACTACATGGAGGTAGATTATTTTGCGGCCTGGCATGGCCTAGCGCGTTAAGGCGTGCGCTTCGTAATCTGAGAGTCGCGGGTTCGCGCCCGAGTCGCGCCAAACATGCTCGCCCTCCCAGCCGTGGGGGCGTTATAATGTGACGGTCAATCCCACTATTCGTTGGTAAAAGAGTAGCCCAAGAATTGGCGGTGGGTGGTGATGACTAGCTGCCTTCCCTCTAGTCTTACACTGCTAAATTAGGGACGGCTAGCACATATAGCCCTCGAGTAGCTTTGTGCGAAATTCCAAAACAAACAGATTATTTTGCTGAAACTTTATTTATTTGGATTATATGGTCTTTTCCCATTTTTATTGAGAATGTTTTTACTGAACAGACGATTTCATGTCCGTATAAGTCTGACATTTTTCTATTTTCGGGGCTGTGTCTTAAGCGTCACAATTTTCAGTATCAAGGTAAATGCTATCAATACACAACTTTCTCCTATTGTTGCAAACAGGCTTTATGTCAATGAATTTTACAGAATCAAACATTAAGTTTATTGAGTGGCAGCTTCAGACTACCCTCAATCGCTTGTTGAAGCAGAACACATTAAATTGATTTACCTTTTATTTCTTCAGAACCATTTCTATGCACTTGTAATACCATTGGGGTGTACACTCCAATCTTGAAACCTATCTCAATGACATTGTTCTTCCTTTTGTCGCTGAGGCAAAGTTCTTGGGGGCTATTCTTTGACCATAACTTTACTTTCTTTCCTCATATCACGCAGCTACATATCAAATGTACGAGGGAACTAAGCATTCTCTATGTCTTCTCTTTCATCTCTTGGGAATAGATTAATGTACTATGATCATGATCTATTGTGCTCTCATTCGATCCAAACTGGACTATGGGGCTCATAGGTATGGTTATGTTAGGACCTCGACCTTAAAGATGCTGCACCCCAGCATAATAGCCCACATTTTACTGTTGTATCATCGTTACGATTGTTTTTCATAGGTTTACTCCTGATATTGGACAGTGTTATTGACAATAATGACAATTTCCAACTTACTCGTATTTCTAAATTACTACGGCCATTTATACCTATCTAATTCTATTTCAGTTTTAACCTGCTTTTGGAACTATATTTGGTTTTTAATATGATTTATTTTTACATTGTATAATATTTTACTTCTTATTTTTACAATTTGTTTGACGCAGATAGTCTTGTTGCTGTGCGTTATAAACCACCAATCAACTATCCAACCAACCATATCCCTACACGTTTGCCTAAAAATGTGTTTATAAGTCTTTGGATTTGAATAAATACCGAACAGAAGTTGTTTATAACGATGAATACCTTTATGAGTTACAAATATTGAGATTGCTTTGGATTTCTCACTGATCTCGATCTGATGATAGCCCAACAGAGATCTCATTTACTGAATACCATCGCGCCAGTCATGTTGTGCAATACCTTACCTGTTGTAGGTATCAGATGTCTTTCGCACTGTATAGCCTTATTAGCTTTCCTCATATCTATACAGATCATCATCTCGTGTCAAGTTTTATGCAAGACAGTCATTTGGATTAATCCACGGAGTAGGGCTAACACTTTCGTTTATTTTTCTTCTACATTCTGTCGCAAATGATACAGAAATCTACTGAATGACTTTACTATTTCATGAATTTATAGTTCGAATTAATAATCACTTGGTCTACTTATGCCACAGAAACAGAAAATTTTCTCAGAGCGACGTGAATATCGGTTTTCATGCCAATGAACAGATGATGTTGATAACTCATGCTCAACACACTTATTTGTAGCACAGTAGCCTAACAAAGATTTACTGACATGCTTTTAGCTTTCTACATTCTGTCAAACTATGATATTACATATTACACAACTAACAACTTAACATTTGTTTCGTTTCTTTATTGTGAAGTGCAAAGTTACATAATGGAATATTTGTGTTGTGCTCACTACTGGTATTATAATTTGGTTTATAGCGTTATAAGCCTTCAAATTCGCCACTGAGAAACAGCATTTATATTACATTTTATGCACGAACTTATTATATCATTCCTAGAGCTCCTGGGTTTTAACTATAGTTCATTAAAATGATGAATTTTCAGCCATTAAAGTAGTAGCAGTAATGTTTTGCAAATACTCTAACTATAAGTCCTATTTATGTTGTACATACAAAAGCCATCAACATACGACTAACATATGCAATTACACATTATACTAGCTTCTGAACCTCTCATAATTCCAATCAAATTCCACTATTTTAGATATTTCTATTTAAGAAGAATAAACAATCTTTTTTGTGATAACGCCAACACTGGAGCAGAAAAGAATGAATTTCTTTTTTTATATCTCTGCAACATACCATGGAACATGAGATATATATTACGAGATATGGAGACAATCTCATAAACCCGTCCAGTCCTCTATCCTTTGGTCTGATCTGGCTGGTACTAAACAGTCCATAATTCACACGCATACAAAACTGGCCAAAATTTTTCACAGAATATTCATTCTTAAAAAATATTCCAATACCAGAACCAAGAATGGACAGAACTAATGCTATATAGGCAATGTTTCCAACATGCTAGAGCTGCGATTTTCAATCTTGTCAAATCAGTTGCTATAAAAGGCAAGGAGCGGCCTGTATCATCCAGGAAGCTCACCTCTTAACCTGATCTACGAACGACAAGTACCACCCTGTACTATGAGTACTTAATTTGATTGACACCAAACTTTTTGACGAAAGCTGAGTGTAGTGTTCAACAAATCTGTGGTCAGACACAACTTGGATTAAATTAATTTTTCACAACTACAGCAGCAATCGTCACTTAAAAATGTTTCTCGAGATGGCTGGCATGGATGTTAAAACTTTCATTAAAATAAAGTAGAAAACAAAATTTCGACCTTTTTAGATCATCTTCAGGTTAACAATAAGATGACCTAAGAATGTTAAAACGTTGTTCTCTATTTTATTTTAATAAAAGTTTTAATGCCCATACCAGCCGTCTTGAGATACATTTTTTCTTCAAGAGGGTTTCTCGTCGTTACGAATCTTCACTTAAGCACTTCACAGTTGCGCGGAATGATGGCTTCTGCTAAATATAGATAGTTACTTTTGAAATGGCTTCTCAAACCACAAATGAAATGTATTCTTTACTCATTCCTTCCAGATAAATTGCTGGTAAAAACAATACCAGTTTAAGCATCATAGGAGAGCCAGAGAAGCTCTGCCGTTTCATAGGAATTCCATTGGGCTGAATCTCAGCACCAGAAGGTGATGACAGCTTATTCGCGCTTAGTCAACCATAAAATTCATAAAATACAAGACTCTTCAGAAAAAATGCTGTGAATGAGAAACAGTCACTGCGGTTACTACTAAAGGCTTGGTCCTGTTTTGATTGTTCAAAGTTACAACCTCGAAACTAGTTTCCATAAATACTGTTTCTACTAGGGTCATACCATTCACACAACTCAACCACGTTACTGTATCCAAATCACAATGTTACTCCTCATTTAAATATTGAGTCAAATCAAATTCAATAGTGTACTTCTAAACTCAAACTTCAGTATTATACTACGTACACTGAGTTTACATATTTGAAAGAGATATCTGCTCGAAATATCTCAGTAAATGGTCCAAGTCGTCTTTCGCTGAAATAGTCATTACTCTAACTTCGTGCAAAGGAGCTTATGTTGGCAGCAACAACCTTTCTCTTCCATGTATTCTGTGCCATCAGTAGACTGAGAGATCCTAAACATCATGGGTATGGTATGTTGAGCGTTTTCGTAGGTCTGTATACTCGGACTAATGTTAGACCCTTGATTAGTTGCAGAGACCAATTCATTCACAAGCTATGCATTTCTTCAGGCTTTTGTGTGGTTCATGGTCGAATTGACAGCACACCTTCCAATACAGAGAAGCTCATGAATGAAAAATGGATTATTTTTCTCGCCAGTTGGCATCCCTTTTGCCGCTAACCATAGATTAGTGTCATGTGGCATCAACCAATCAAGCCCCCAGCGGACTTACACACTAAAAACCGGGTTTCGATACCCGTAGTGGGCAGTGCACAGATAGCCCATTATGTCGCTTTCGCTTTGTGCTTAGTTCAAAACAAACAATCAACCAATCAAAGTTAGAGTTGGGCTATACTGATTGGTAAATTCTTGAGAATCCTTTGGAAACTGCTTCATGCAGACTCGTACTTCTACCCATACATCAATATAACAACACATAGTTACCCATGGTTCTTATAAAATTATTAAGGTGAGGGTATTTTGCAGGCTGTTCTGGATGCACCAGATGCCAATAGTTTTTTTTCGAGTCTACAGTTCCAAAAAAAGCATGCAGTCATATATCTTTGTATTAATAAAAGTTCAATTTCCAAGGGTCCTTCTATTATGGTCGACCACTCTCTCTGATAGTCATCTAGCCTAAATAACTAAATCTAACTTTTCGTTGCAGACCTTTATACTTATATAAAATAACGTTTTTTCGTTTGAAGATACGTAGACCTAACTTATTCAAGAGAGAACAGAAAACACCACGAAAACAAGTTCATTTGTCAAGTCACTGAACATTTTTGCCATTAGCTTACTCTGCTTATTGTAAAATAAACCTTTCAAGTAGTTTCTGCAGATAAAAGAAAATGTATCATGGAGTAACTCTGAATTTCAACTTTTGCTGAACTTAACAAGAAAGTTACTGAATAAAGTTGGCAGAGTGAAAATTAGTCATTATTTTTAAAAACTTAATAAATTCAATAACTACACTAAACAGAAAATAGCACCTTTACTGAAAAGTGTAAACATAAGTCTGTATAAATCTGTTTAAATGTCTCAATCTCTTCCATACTAAGAGAATATAGCATTGCAAACAATGTTATATCATTCCATTTACCTTACTCATTTCACTAGAGACCCTTCCAATAAAATATAAGGTATTTATGTATATTCTTCAGATATCTCCTAACTTGCTAGTGAAAAATATCGCTGTCTACCTTTATGTAGTGTAGTTTATTTTACAAAAATATTCCACACGAGAAATCACAAAAATGACCCATAACAACAGGTAACTGTAATGGAAGGAACTTGCCCAAACTTTTCAACTAATATTATATTATTAAAACTATACGTTTAGCAAAGACAGGAACGTTTGAAAAGTTTTGGAAAATATTTGTGAACTAAAATATCCCCTTTACTAACTAATGAAGCTAAGCACAAAGCAGCAGAATTGGCTATCACCACGGATATCAAAATCCGAATTCTAGCATTGTAAGTCCAGAAACATACCCTTTTACTGGGGAGCAAGAACGCAAGAAATGCTGTATATGCATCTGCATAATATGTGTTTCAGATTAGAATGTCGCATGAAATTTGAAAGAGACCACTAGAAATGATATTGCGAAACTTAGCTAACACCATCTAGAGCAGGAAATCTTTGAAGTAGCTTTATTTAGGGATAAGCTTAATACCTTGCAATAGTTTTTAAAACGTCTATAGGAAATACATTAAAAAATGAAAAACAGAAACGCTAAAAAGATGTCAGACAAGAAGATGAAATTTGTTGTTTACATCTTATGTGAATAAGAGCAATTGTGAATATATATTGTTATAATGAAATACTAGGTTATGACATTTTTTGTGTGACTATTATTAATATAAGTAAAATTATTGAATTTAAAAAGTGATTTTTTAATCCAATAATATTATGAAATGTACTCGTGATGGGTCAGCAATAAGTTTACGGATTTACACACGAAAATCAGGGTTCAATTCTCCACAGTGGAAATAGCTGGGAGCCTAATGTGGCTTTGCTGTAAAATAAACAAATAGATATCTCTGAAATACGATGTGCTACATTCAGAATTTTTATAATATAAATCATCATTCTTGAAATTTAATTTTATCATATTAGAACAATTATTTTGAATATGAATTGTTGTTTCTTTAATAATTGCTAGGTACTTTAAATTTTATCGTGAATATGTGTTGGTCTATTTATAATTTACCAGAAAGTTTTGCATTTGAAATTTCTTAAACATTCTTTATATATTTTGTTTGTTTGTGTGTGTGTGTGTGATTTTCTTATAACAAAGCAATATATAACTATTTGCTGTGTTCACAGAGGAGAACTGAACCTCTGATTTTAGCGTCGTTGTAAATCAGGAGTTTTGCTTCTGTGTCAGTGTGTGACTAGTATATTTTAATATTTATCGTAGACGAATTATATATATATGTATATAATTGATCTACTAAGCGACATCTGTTGGATGAGGAAATACCAAAATGGAGGGAAATATACAGGAACAAGATGAACTCATCAAAAATTTTTGTTCTGTTACTGGTACAGATTGTGATCGAGCAAACATTTATCTAGAAGCAGCTGCTTGGAATTTAGATGTAAGGCTATAGTGTTTTATGTGTGTAAAATATTTAACACACTAAAGTTTCATCTAAATTAGTTTGTTAATGTACGTAAAAATACAGATAGTAGTATTAGTAATAATATTTTGCTATTACTCTTAAATTAATTCTTGGTATTGAAGGTACATATTTTCAACTCCACTTTGTCTTAACTCTTAATAATTATCTCAAAGACTATCCTTAGTATAGTATACTATTATAGTTTGTACCACTAACATTGTACATTGACGACAAGGTTGATTATGTACTAGTAATAGTGAAGTTTTAAATTTTAACGAGAAACATAAGTGGTATTAGGGCACATGATATAGAAATCTTGAAAATCTGCACTGCAGACAGATAATACTGTGTAAGTAGTGAAAGTGACTTGTGTAGAAATACTTACATTTTTCATTTAGAATGGATTGGCCAAAAATAATGAAACTACAAGGAAAAAGTTTAGTTCACTATCTAGATGAATTTTAACTGATGAAAAGACTATACTGAGTTGACTGATTGAGCATAAAATGTGTGAGATTTGCGCTCTGTGTCATGAAGCTGTTAGAAGTGAGCAGATTTTGAAACGCATACTTATTGTACATGTGAAATGCATTTTATAGTAACTATTATAAACTATTTACATTTATTGCTTAACGTTGTCAACCAAGATCAAATTATCAGTTCAGTGACTCCTGAAGTAATCCCTAAACTTCAATACTCTTTTTGCTAACAAAAAAAATCAAAAGACGTTAACATTTTTGAAAAATCATAAACTCCTCCCAAGGTTCTTTACTAGGTTGTATGATAGTTGCCATTTATTAGTTCTAGAAGCCATTCATTCTTAACTTTTGTAGAAATGGTGTTTTCCAATTCCTTAGTATAATTCAGAAATTAACTATGGGGTTAAAAAAAACTATGGACATAGGATCATTTGTTCCTTCAAGTCTGTCCTTGTTTATTCATTCCTAAGAAAGGTAAAGATTCTAACCTATCCTTTTCTTTATAGAAATCTTAAACTTTTTCTCTTGTTCTATTATCTTCAGAATATAGCACAAAGTCATAATAGGCTTTAATCCTGCTCATCCTCCATATAATCTTGTAAACATTACCTCTTAACCTCCTTTATTCAAAAAAATAATATCTTAACCTGTCCATAAAAGATAACATTTTCATCCATGGAATCATTCTGGTAACTGTTTTCTGAATCTTTTTCAGTAAGTTAATATCCTTTGTTAGGTTAAAAGACCAAAATTTATAGTATTCAAAGAGAAGCCTAAGTAGCATTTTCTGTTTAGAAATAATTAATTATTTTCCACTAATAATCTTTATATATAGAATTATATTCTAAAATGTTCTTAGCTTTAATACCAGCAACAAAGTATTGCTTCAGTGGTTTTTGTGACTTATCCATCACTGTTATTAATAAGAACTGAGTGAAAGTATGTTTAGTGTAAACTAACACTGTATTGCTTTTTTTTTCAGTCATGATGTTGAGTTGACTATCATCTATATACGTTATTTAAATTACAGTAATTTAAATGTATTACCTTACACATAGTATAGTTAAAGGTCATCTATCAAATGTTTGTCCTACTTATCAACTGAAGCTAGTCATTGTGTAATACCTCAACATTCTCAGTACAGGTAAAAATATCCAAGAGTTAACATCTGCAGTGAATTTTACTAATTTGCCAATTATTCTCTTGTTAGTATCATTAATATTAATAAGAAAGAGCAAAAGCCTAAGCACTTGCTCTTGAAATACTCCATTAGTGAATGAGAATCTAATTTGACTGGACTCCATTTGGTCTTGCTTATCCAACCACCTTACTATAAAATCAGTAGCAGTGTGTTAAGGTATACTTCTCTGTATGTTCTGCCTACTCTTCTACTTTTTTGTTTTTTTAACAGTGATTTAGAATTCTTGTTACCAACCATGTGTAAATTATCATTTTCACCCTAATTGCTGAATTTTAACTGATTTATCTATTTTTATGTACTTTTGCATGTGTGCTTGAGTGTTGTTTGCTAGTAATTCAACTCTAACAAAAGGAACTATTACAGCATGCATAAAACTAAACAAAAATACAGATTATTTCAGCACAGAAAAAAAGAAACTGAACCAAAATTACAAGAAAAATATGGAAATCAAATGGATTACATGTGGATTAGTGTAATATTAAGTAAGACTTTGTGTTTCCAATTTCTATCCACATAAATAATATCCTTATGATTGTATATAGTTTTTTTTATCAGATTGAATTTTTTTTTAACTACAGAAATAAGGCTAAGTGGCCTATAATTTTCAGAGTAACTACTATCATTCACTTTAGATATTGGAGTTACAGAAGCAATTATAGGCACTGGCCACTCTCTTAACCTTCTAAAAAGAAAAAAGATACTCATATATCTGATTGTTGACCACCTTTAAAATCTCAATTGTCTGGCCTTGGTGATTATCTACTTTTGATGTGATCTCAGTTTTTCTACATACATTTAAGTGACTTATATCTATATGATTTATGTTAACTGCAATATTTTTCATAGAATGCTAAGTCACAAATATTTATAACGTCTATAAAAACAGAAAATAAGGAAGCATTTAAAAGGTCAACCATTTAATAATCAATAAAATCTTTCCATAAGCATAACGAACTCAATTCCTATTCTAACATTTTAAATATATTAAAAGAATCTTAATGTTATAAGCCCTTTTGGAAAGTAACATTCTGTAGTTCTGTAAGTTCTATCTTTCTGGGCCCAGCATGGTCAGGCAATTAAGGCACTCCACCTGTAATCTGAGGGTTGTGGGTTCGAATCCCCATCACACCAAACATGCTTGCTTTTTCAGCCATAGGGGCAATATAATGTGATGGTCAATCCTACCTTGGTAAAAGAGTAGCCCAAGAGTTGGTGGTGAGTGGTGATGACTAGCTGCCTTCCCTCTAGTCTTACACTGCTAAATTAGGAATGGCTAGTGCAGATAGCCCTTGTGTAACTTTGTGCAAAATTCAAAACAAACCAAACCTACCTTTCTTCTATTACTTTAATTTTGCTTAAACTTATGGCATTTATTTATGATTTTCTTTCTTTTTATTTGCCCTTTGTAAGTCAATTAGGTTTGAGTTTTCCTTGTTTTTTATTTGCACATTTTATAGACATGTCTGTATTAAATTAAAAGCAAATTATTTTTGATAAAATTTCCACATCTGTCCTATATCATGTTTTAACTCATTGCTCTACTTCACTTATAACAATGTGTTTTGAACAAAAAGGAACTTCTTAATCTGTTCCTCCTTCCATTCTATAAATGAAATCAAAACTTGTAAATAAATAAATAAATTAAAACAATAAAAAATCTTAAAGCCAGACCTTGTCATTCATATAATTATCAAGCTTTCTCTTAAATTCACTCAAATTTACTGCTTCCACAGCACTTGAAGGCAACCAATTCCAGAGGCCAACCACCCTATTAGATAAATAACATTTTTAGTTGAAGATGACTCATGGCCTGCCAAAATTTATTTTTTACCCTTAGTCCTACTACTTTTGCTGTTATCTCTCTTTTTTTTTTTTTTAACAATTTAATAAGAGATCTCAGCCCCTCCATCACAGGCACAACCCTAGTAACCCTCTTCTGTACCCTTTCTAATAATTTATTTTCCTTCATGAGGTAAGGAATCCAAAATGGGATACAATATTCAAAATCAGTGGCCTTTACAATGAAATTATAACATATTTAAACTTATATTCAATATTTCTGTAGATATAATAAAAATTCTATTTGTCCTTCCACTAGCAACAGGACACTGCTTGGATGACTTAAGAGAAGGATAAGTCATTACACCAAGATATCTTTCCTTTCTCACACTGTTAAAGCTATTTCCATCCAATTTTTATTTGTAATTCAAATTATGACAACCTAGATGCATTATCTTGCATTTATTACACTTAAAACCAATTTGCTATTTACTTGCTCAACTCACAAAATGGTCTAAATCCTCTTCATAGCTAGTGACATCCAAGACCTTAATATTGGCTGCAAAGTTAAGTAATTTACTGGTCCTTTCATCATCTATGTCACTGATTTAAATTAATATTCTAGAATATTCCATTATAATAAATCAGAATAATTGGAAGGTTCTAAGATTATTTAGAATATTTTGGAACAATTTAGAATATTCATGATATGGAGATAATCTTGAGTAATCCATAAATTTTAATCAATGTGACTACAATTTGATGTGTATTATTGATATATTGCAACAAAATGAGATGGTTATAAATCATATCTTCAGAAATAAGGATAACTCTGAGCTATTGAGATAGTTTAAATACCACTTGATACTGAATAGATCACATTGTAAACTACTTACAACAATGTAGAGTGAACAAATTACACAAGAAGTAATTTATGGTTCTGATGGAAAGTGACAAGACCAATATATCTCCTGTAAGGAAGAAAAATAATCTAAGGTTAAGTTTAGAAGACTTAGGAACAAACCATATAATATAATTTTTATACAATACCTCTAGTTCTTATGTTATGAAAATGTTTTTGTCTAAATGTATGTTTCTTTGGAAGATACAGAAATACTCATCTATGACAAGACATCGAGCGAGCTCAGTTAGGGCTTGTGAGTACAGTATGCAACAGCAAAATATTCTGATGATTGAGATCCTTTTCAAAGAATGTTATTAAGTTTATTATATAAAAAAATAATGCACATAACTATAACTTATTTATTGAAAAGAAGCTATATTTTTGTCTGTAAAAAATTGATCTCAAACTAGAATATTTTTAATACAAATGGTAGCTAACTTGTGTTTTGCCAATTATAAAAACTCAAACTTAGGTCACCAATGAAGTCTTCGCCTAAAGCAGTTAGTAAAATAAAGTATTGAATGAAATACAGAGTGTTAGGAAAGTCACTGTGCAGTTATATATTTATTAACAGACAAAATTGCACAGTGACTTTCTGAACGCCCTGTATATTAATGAAAATTATTCAGGTTAAAATTTACTAGATTTATGGAATATATCTTTTCTAATCAACCATAAAAAATGGCATTCTAATATGAAGTGTTTAATGTCCTCTCAAAAAACCAACACAAGAAAATCTGAAAAATTCTAGTACTTAAATAAAATAATAGAAAAAGAAATCTAAGTATAAAAATTTGGTTTTCAGCTAAAACTGGATAATATTTAGTAAGGTTTTTATCAAATTTTCATGAAATCTTGTGAAATTTATTTTCTCTCTTACTTGCATGAACAAATTTTATGATGAACTTATCCAAAGAACATATCTTTGATGAGAACATAAAATTATGTCAGGCAAAAAGTTGACATCATAATCAATTTTGAATTGAAAAACTTTTGCAATACATATTATGAACCACTATATTGTGGACTTGTTTGTGTAAGGAAATTGTTGTAATTATTATTTATAATAATTATTAATTTAATTGGTCTACTTCAGTTGCAAAAAGTTGACTGTATAATAAATTTTGAATTGAAAAGCTTTTGCAATGCATATTATGAACCACTATATTGTTATAATTATTATTTGTAATTATTAATTTAATAGGTCTACTTCAGTTGCTCATTGTTGTAACACATATTCTCATGCAGCAAAATTCTCTTTAAAGTTCCATTTGTTTGTAGTGAGAAGCCTAGGTTTACTTAGGTCTGAATGTAGAGACAGTTAAGGCAATGCTTATCATTGTAACATACTTTACACAGTCATGTACTGAATATTATGAGTGCTTAAGGAATAAAAGAGAACTTGTACATTCTATTCATTTCTTACAAAAATATGTCTTAAAAATGCAAAGTAATGCAGTGACAAAGAAATGTGTAATAGAGATGTGTGGAACAGACATTTTGCTGATTCAAATTTAAAATTTGTTTGCATACTTCACTAGAATATTGTTGTGTAGAAAACAGTGACTTATTTTATTCCCATAATGATCTTATTCTTCTCTACCTCTGACAAGTGAAGTAGCATATACAGGTAAGTTTATTATCCATTTGTACAGTAATGATGCAACTAAGTATTCATGTAGTTGACTGTCTAAATTTTAGATCCCTACCATGTGACTGATCACCTAGAAAGTGTAATAGTTTAGTGTATATATAAAATGATAAAATTAATCCAAGTAATTAAGTATATGTAATTTATGTTAATGTGTACATACTAGTAACTTACTAGTTGCTACTGTATTCAGTAGTTTTCTGACTTGTAATCAGTGTCATGAAATAATGTTTATTTTCTCTGGAAAAATTCATTAGTTTTAGTAGTATTGTGGAAATTTGTAGGGAGAAACCCACAGAATGCTATTACTTGTATTTCAAGTTATAGGTTTTGTAATACATTGTAAGAATAATGTTTTCAAGAACAACAGTGTATGACTTTAAAAAATATTCAAAACAAGTCACACTATGGATATCACAGTTTTACCTCAAACTCTAAAATAATTCTTTCCATGTTAAAAGTCTACTTAGGATGATTCAATTACTTTAAAAATCCAATTGACAAGATGAACTGTCTTTCTCTACTCTTGTCACAATAGCATCTGTAAATAATTTACTTATGCTATTCCGTGCATTACCCTGTGAGTTACCATAGTTGTATTCTGAACTCCAGATAATTGTCTCCATTTCTTTAAAGTTTACAGAGATGGGTTTAATTACTTTGGAACACTCTTTGACAAGACAAATTATTCTCCTTATCTTTATTAAACTGTAAAACTCGCTTTTAAATCTCACCTGTTGTGGTTGATTACTTACGCACTGCCTAATTTTTTTTTATATTTGCTTTTTTTATATATATATATATATATATATACTAAATTGCACTTACTTCACTTGACTTGTGCTTGCTTGGTTGCCTATATTTATACATTTCCAAAATGAGGCCTTAAACTTTCTCTGAAGTACATGAGCAATGGTGTAAGGTAACAATACTTACTATATTTTATGCCTTGTAAGATGCTACATCGTGGAAGACGCACCCTAATTTTGGAAAGACAATTCTAAGAAACAAATATTTTGACTCGGCAAGCAACACTTTGATGTAGCCTTGACGTTTTTCAACCTACTGAGTAAATACTGTCAAATACATCATATTCCTCACAATATATCAACCACATTATTAAAATTGAATGTTTTATGCTGTTGAAAATACTTTTAATTGGTAAGTAGTGATATTTTGACTTGTATGAGAGGCTGTTTTGAGTAGACCCTAAGCTAACCTCTTGCCTTAACCCATCACTTTTGTCTTGGAAAAAGCATGGTGATTTTTCAAGGTATTTATAAAGAAGAAAATTGCATCTTACAAGGTGTAAAATACAGTACTTAACCTGATTAGAAAAATTCTGAAGATTTGAGTAACTGGACCAACAATATTAGTGATGCCTGGACATCACAATGTATGATTTATACAGAGTGATATAATGAAAGTTGTCACAACTGATGCTATCAAAACAATCCATCTTCAACACTTCTGTCTTAAAAACTGAACAGTAATTAAATATTAAGTCAAAATATAAGCTAAATATTAACACTTACATACAGTAGAAAGTCTTGTATATCCAACAGCATGCACATTGATATTTCCACTATTATGCTTCTCTTTTCTTCTTTATCTTCTCTATGCTTTCCTGTCATAAAACTGATTCTACGATTCAAGGGTGCATTCTGCTTCATAAAGAGGTAGTGTTTCTTTGACTTCCCCCACCATCTGAGTCAATTTTATAACATACTTTTGTGTCCATTTCTAAATTACCAGAGGATTAACTGGATGTTTCACACCAAGATTTCAAGATATTTTAACTGCAGGAAATAATCTGTCATATGAACAACAAAAATGGCTCTATTTGAAGCATACTCCACAATGATGATGCTTGCATTTGCATGTTAAATGCTCTGAGAGTTTCCTTCCACATTTTTCTTGACCTGGTCATGAATAGAAACATTGATTTAATGAAAAAACTATCAAATGCCTGCATTTAAACCAATAAGAATTATCACAGAGGTATAAGTAAAAACAAACAAAATGCATTGGGTTAGCATTTCTTTATCAACAACAAAAACCCCATATTTTTTGGGCTCATATCACAGTTGTTAAATATTTATCTACTTATTATGAAGATTACTTTTATTTGTGCTAAGGAACCATCATTACTTGATAATATGTTCTTGGTTTTCAAGTGTTTCCCTTGACTTTTTCCAATTTGTTTTTGAACAGGTTTTGGTGCCACCCTTTTATGATAATTTACTGATGAAACACAGGTGGGGAAATAGCTATAAAGAAAGCTTAAATGTTCTTGGACAGAAAGATAATTAGACTTTTCACATCTTGATGGAGTAAATAAAATGGCCTCAGCAATAATTTATGGTTAATGAAATTTTTTTCTTGTTAAGAGCTCAAAAGGCAATCAATGGGAAATTCGAAACACTTGGTAACAAATGACAAGAAATTTGTGATGACGAGAAACCCACTTGAAGAAAGAATGTATTCTCAAGATGGCTGCTATGAGTATTAAAACTTTTCAAATTAAAGTTTAATATCCATAGCAGTTGTCTTTAGAATACAAATGACAAGAGACTGATAATTTTTTGAAGTTTCTTTAAATGTTCTTTTAGTTTTTAAAAAATTTTGTATAATAAATTATATTTGTGTGTGTGAGAGTTTGCAAAATTTTATTTCATGAGAAGACATCAAAGAAGTTCAGTGAATGCAATAGGTGACAGTAAAATATTTTAATTCAAGGTTTTAATTAAATATTATTTTCATATTTCTCCTATTGAAACAACATGTAAAAATTGGTATCATGATCTCTTTTGTCAAGTTTTATATATGGGACAAGTTCTTTACAATAGGTGTCTTTGAAATTGTTTTCAATAAATTTTAATAACAAGCAAACCGCACACAATACACTTGTTTTAAAATAATATATAAAACAAATCGGACATTCATACAAATGTTGGTTACCACAGTTGAATCCAGAGCTATAAATTTTTTTTTTTTTTTTGTCAAAATCTACACAGGTTAGTTCAGTTACTTTAAAACACAACTGACAAGGCTAATTATTTTCTACTCTTGCTATTACAATACAACCTGTGATAATTTCACTTGAAAAATATACACTATAGATTCTTTATGGGTAAACAGTTTGAGCTGTACCTTTCCTTCATGATTATGACTGGTGAGAGCAGGCTGAATTAAATGACTCAGTGTTTCTAGCTTCTAACATTACCATGATTTCATGTTTGATCAGTTCTCTCATCACATAGGGTATCTGCTAGGGATTCACCTTGGCTGGATCTATGGTTGTGATCTTGCTCTTGTGTTGCATGAGGTCTGTTTTACCTGGTGTAATTACAAAGGTATTGCATACTGGTACAATAGATCTTGTAACTTTATCTTCTGTTTATTGGTCAGTTCTTCACTGATATTGACAGTTTTGTATGTTTCATCTTCACCCAGTGGTCTTAGATCTAGTAGGTCTTCATTTTCTATGACAGTCGCAATATTCTGGTTCTGCATCTATAACAGCTCTACCTGCAGTGTACATTTGTACCTCAGTAGCTGCACCCATTAGGTCTTTTTTTTCTCTTGAAATACTCTCTTCAACTAATGGATGTGGTAGATCTTGGTCTTTCTTCCACTTGTACCTTATATTTCATTCAGCTGACAACGTCCTGCACTTCAAAAGGCTGTTTTCACTGCAAGGTGAGTTTACTGTTGTTTGTGGTTAACAAAACTCAAGAGATTCCATCTGGCCTTGAAATTTCAAATCTTGACCTTGTCATTGAAGTGTTTCTGACTGTTTTGAGCCGTATACAGAATTTTCCAAATGAGTTGATAGGTCTCATTGAGTTGGTTTCTGAGGTCTTAATACATACTGAGATGTGTTTCTAACTTTTAACTCTTCTTCTCCTGAATACAGGTCTTTCAATATCTAAATTGGATCTTGTACTGTTCTTTATTACAGTAACTCAAAATGTGAAAATTATTTGTTTGTGATAGTTTTTGATAAACAAATAATAATGCCTGTAGGTACCTACCCTAGTCACATGGTCTATGTTGACACATCATCAACATACTCTCTAAGATTCTATTGACTCTCTCATAAAGTCCCTTACATCTGGGATTGTATAGGGTGCTAAAAATTTGCTTAGTGTTGATTAATTTGCACATTTCATGCATAATTTCTTAGATAAAGTGGTTTTTCTGTCACTCAGGACTTCATTTGGAAAGCCTACTCTCCAGAACACATAAAGGATGGCTTTTACTACTCACTTTCATCTCATACTGATTGCCTTTGTCAGATAAAGGTGCTACTGGTTTAGTCAAGTCTGTAGTTATTTTGCTGAGTGGCTCTTCTATGAGAAGCATCTCATCCAGTCGCACCTTACCCAACTTTCATCTAGTTACTGTTTTTTAGCAGATGCCATATGAGCTGCAGAATGCAGTAACATAATCAATGACTCCTGGCTAATAGAAGTTGCTTGTGATTCTGCCTGCCATTTTCTTTACTCCTAAGTGTCCTCTTACAATCATTTCACAAATCAGCTTCTTCACTTAAGTATGCTTTTGGTAGTATGATTTGTTTAACTAACCATCAGAACTGTTTTGATAGATCTGGTACAATGCTCTTTTGGTCCTGCATTCTATATATTTCTTTCTTAATGTCTTGTGCTCAACATTGCTAGGCATTGCTGCAGAGTTTCTATAGTTAAGGGTCTTTCTTCTACACTTCCTTCAGTTTCTGTAACCAACTTTTGGGATGTAACCCTTTCTTTCTTTGTGAACCTGACAATGACCGAAGAAGGTTGAAACATTGTTCGCTCCTCTACAAGTGCATTCTCTATCTACACCAGCTGTTTTTAATTATATGAGGACTAGAATGTTCCACACTCTATGAATTATTATGATATAATAATATGCAGGATGATGAGATAATTGTTTAAGATTCTAGTAACAACAATAACTAATTCACAACAGTTGAAGTACACAACATATTAAAAAAGTTACATGAACAAACATGCAATAAACTACTGTTTCTAAAAATAACTTTATCACTGGAGGAATACTTGCATCATCTAAATAAAGACACTCACATTACACTTAAAAAGTTGTATATATCTAACAGTTCTAAATAAAAACATTTCTGTTATCAGAAACTGTAAAATGTTTTTTAATTATCAATTATATGATGTACCCAAGTTCAGTGAAAGATCACTGCATATTTTAAAGACAAAGTGGCCAAAATATGTTTAAATGCTAACTGTAGAAGTTGTTTATAACATTAAATAAAGGATATTTTAAAAACCGGAGCTGACTGATCATCCTACGATCAGTCTCCTGTGAGAATAATCAGTTAATTGAATATAATTGATAAACAAGCCTGATGATTAACTGGTTAACAGATTCCACTAACTGCCTTGTTGTTAATATTAAGTACTCTTAAAGAATTTTGAATTTGATGTTCTTTAGAATAATTGTGTTATTATTGCTTGAATCCCACCTCCTCTTTATCCATGAATTAATATATTTAACACTTTATATGAAAAAGTAATTTGAAATAAAAACGTTATTGCTTTGTTTTGGATTTTAGCCAAGTTTTTGATTCTTTAACTTGTTTTATAGTTTCATTTAATATGCTTATTTCTTTCATTTGAAATAACTTTTGTATTAGTATTCATAATTTTGTTTCCTATTTGCACATTTTATTCCTTTTAAGCATTCCTTTTTATTGTTATCATTTAGTTTGCACTTTCAAGTTTCTATGAAGAAACTGATGACTTAGGAGACCCAGTTGTTGTAGAACCAGATTATTTAACTAAAGAGACTGATGGACTTGGACACCCAGTTGTGGAAGAACTAGATGAGTTAAACAAAGACATCTCATCCAAACCAGCATCTGCAGCAAGTGGATCATCTTCATCTAGGTGTGTAAAGTTGTAGAATGTGCATTTAAATCAATAAAATTATGGTGTATTTAAAACTTGTACCAACATAGTAAGAAGTGAAGGAAAAATAAATTAAAGTTTCTTTAAACCATTATAAGAAACAAATGTTCCAGTTCTTGTCTTAAATTAGATACTTAAAATATGTGAAGAAATCTTCAAAAATGTCAATGTAGTTGGACATCCTTTCTGCATAGCACCTACTGTGTATATAAAACTATACAGCAGTGTTCTCCATGTTTCTGCTAATAAACCTTCTCCATGATGTTGATTAAAAATTTCATTCAATATGTATTTTGAATTATGATCATTTAATAATTTTAAATTCTGAAGCATACCTATTCCCACAAAAGTGGTGAAAGGTTCTCACTGCCAATCTAAGCATTGGTGTGAATCTTACCTCACTTACTCCAGCACTTAACCCCACTATATTGAAGATAGAATCAGAAGTTTTAATTTGCTTTGGATGATTTTATTTTGGCCTGTTTTATTTAGTTTTAGAGTTTATTGTCAATTTTCTCTACTTACCATAAAAAAAAAAAAAACAACCATATTAGGTATGAATTCTTATATTTGTCTCTAACATAGAGTCTCATATTGCTCCTACTCTGCCATAAATCAAGTTTAGTTTTGCCTGGACATTAGGGGAAGGCCCTCTTTCTGTTGAGGATGTCCAATCTCTCATATGTTGAGTGTACATGAGTTGTGATGTTTTTTCTCTTTTCAGCTCAGAAGCTGAACTTTGGGAGGTCAAAGGCAGAGTGGGGAGAATTTGAACTCTACTTTACTGGCTAATTACTTTGCTTAGACACCTCATCACAAGCCTTAGACATCTCATTTCTGCAACTAGTACATTAAATTTGTAATGTCTTGAGCATTTCTATTTTGGTTTATGGCTCTTTTGCTTCTATGATGGGGAAAAGTCATTTGGCTGATTACCTATTCTTTCCACCTTTGCCATACATTGTTATACACGCTCAGAGATTTGCTGAGCAATTGAGAGAAGGTGCTGCCATGCCTTATTCTTCTTGTTTACCCTTCAGTGTTGATTTCTGTATGTGGTGAGGGAACTCCCAGGGAAGGTTCTGTTCTTTCAGTTTACCTTCTCTGGGATCTAAACATCCACCCACATATTTGCTGTACATGGTGACCCATAAAGGGGAGAAAAGGATCCTGGTGGTTGAGGGGTCTGAGCCTAATTCACCACTTTGGCCTTGAATTTCTGTAGACGGGCAGCATTGGGGTGGCCCCCTAGGGTCACTTGGCTGGTCCACTTTTACTAGGGTCAATGAAGTACCAATGTTGGATGTTCTAAATGGGTGTTGTGAACATTGTATCTTATGTTTGGGTATAGTGCTCACAAAACCTTGGCATTGTAGTATGTTCCCATGGTGGGTGGGGTCAGTGGGCACCAAAAAATTCTTTTTTTATTATTGATTCTCCAAATAAAAACTCAAATAAAATATTGAAAAACATACCATTGGTAAACGACCACATGTTGAAGATTCTGAGCAGCAATCTTCAATGTCTGTAACACCTGTGCATCATATTCTTGTACTACATTTTCTTTCAGACAAACCTTTAGGGCAGATGTCTCCCTTTTTCATTTACAAGGCACCAGAGGGACTCATTGGCTCTTTACAGTCAGTAAAGAAGCTTTTCTCTGGTGACATATTGATGGAAACATCCACATCTCAACACAGTGAACTCCTCTTGCATTCAAAGGCAATTGGGGATATACCTATTGAGGTTACACCTCATGCTACTTTGAATTCATCACGAGGAGTTATTGCTGAGAGGAATTTGAAGAAGATTCCCGAGTCAGACATTCTCGCTGCTTTCTCCACCCATGGAGTTTCTGCAGTGAGGCATATATCCACTCACAAAGATGGAATTACGATGCTGACCAATGTTCTCATTCTGACATTTATATTACCATATTCACCTGCCACAACCAAGGCAGGTTATTTTAATTGCAGGGTACGGCCATACATTCCAAACCTTCTCAGTTGTTTTCAGAGTAAGCGATTTGGTCATGCCATAATTCCTTGACATGTGCTTATTGTGGTAGCAAAGGATCACAATGCCTATGAGTGTGGAATGGACCCTCATTGCATCAATTGCAATGGCTCTCACCTGTCCTACTTTCGTTCTTGCCCTAAATGGTTGTAAAAAAAAGAGGTGCAGTGATAGAAAATGATTCAAGACATTACTCACACTGAGGCTCAAAGGTTGCTGTCCACCATTTCATCTCAGATGTATGCTGCTGCACTTCGTTCCAATACCACACTGGGAATGCAGACGGATTTTTCGGTGTCTCCAAAATAATCGTTCTCAAACCAAATGAAAAGTTTATTTGATGTCCATGGTTAAAAAGTTGATGAATCAACTTTAACACCCATCTCTGTCCCCAAGATCCACTTCCTGTAGTTCCGAGTACAGACATTTCCTCAGCTACATCTTCTTCTCCCACCACAAGATACAAAACAATCAATCGTTCATATCCTCAGTTGCTGTAATCCTCTTCCAACAGCAAAGACCTGCCCAATCGACTTAGGGCAGGATCCATGGAGGTCAATAGACCTCCCTTGAATAAAGACAGTAAAAAAAAAAAAGGCATGGTCGTAAACAAAAGGGTTCTACACCCAATTTGCCTACACATAAGTAAAAATGGCCACCTTTATACAATGGAACTGTCGAGGTTGACGTTCTAATCTGGTTGACCTCAAAATACTGATTGCTTCCTACCATCCTGTATGTCTTTCCTTACAGCAAACATTTCTGAAACCTGCCAATACAGTCACCTTTTGACAGTTTTCTTTGTACAGAAATGACAGACTGTGTGATGGATCAATGCATGGAAGGGTGGCACTGTTCGTTGATCAGCATGTGCCCACCCTGTTTTTGCTACTTGACACACCCTTGGAGGCTGTAGCCATTCTTGTTTCCTTGGGTCACACCATCACTGTTTGTTCTCTCTACCTCTCTCCTGGAGAGATCTATGATCAATCAGACCTTGATGCTCTCATTGAACAGTTGCCATCTCCATTTTTAACCCTGGGAGACTTTAATGGACATCATCCACTCTGGGGAAGTGCTGATATTGATAGGAGGAGTCGCTCCATAGAGCGTATGCTCTCTCATCACAACCTTTCTTTTTTCTTCCGTGATGACGAGAAAACCCACTTGTAGAGAAAATTATGTATGTAAAAGCGGCTAATATGAGTAGAGAAAGCACTGTGTAGATGAGCAAACATCATTTCGACCTTCTTCGGTCATCGTCAGGTTCACAAAGAAAGAAAGAAGTAACTGAACAATAGCTGACCACATGTTTGAAGGCGATTGTGTATTTTAGTGTATGAATGTGGAGGGTGTGCTTAGATGTTTGATTATATATATTAATATGAGTATAAATGTGTTCCTTTGTATTGGTTTCTTTTGGGCTTGAGTTGTTGTATAAGTAAGGCTTCTTTAATTTTGAGTATGTTTATGCTTATTTTTTTATTTAGTATTTGGCTGTTTTTTATGGTTATATTGTGTTTATTTGATTTTCAGTGTTTGAAATCGTGTGAATATGACTTTTTGTGTTCTTTGAATCTGGTTTCCACTTTTCTACTTGTTTCTCCAATATAGAAGTCATGGTAGTTATGTTATCACATTGTATTTTGTAAATAATGTTGGTGTTGTGTTTTTCAGTGTAGTTTTTACATGATATAAACCTTAGTTTTGTGCCTGGTTTTTAAATAAATTTGGTATTAACTGGAATGTCATATTTTGTTACCAGTTTTTGCCAAATGTTGGTTATTTTTCTGCTGATGTTAGAATTATATGGTATGCAGCAATATATGGTTTTTGTGATTTTTTAAATCGTGGGGCATATTTACTTTTGTTAGTTAATTTTGCTTTTTGTCTAGGTATGTGCGTATAATGTTATCAATGGTTTGTGGACGACACTTGTTGATGTTGATGAAGTATTGTTTTATTTTGCCTAATTCATCATTAATTTTATCTGGTGAGCATAGTTTTATGGCCTTGTTTATTTGGTTTCTTAGTATGTTGAGTTTTTGTTTTGTTTCATGTGCTGAGTTCCAAGGAATGTATTGTCCAGCATGGGTTATTTTTTGGTGGATTTCTGTTTTAAATTGTATATCAGTTTTTGTAATTTTGAGGTTATGAAATGATATTTGATTGCTTTCTTCCTGTTCAGAGCTTATACACTGAATCTCATTTACCTCCTCTATACCTCTGTGGTTTGCAACTATCTTTACTGTAGGCTTTGAAACTTCATTCCTTACTAAAGCATCCCACCTGGAGTTGTGTTTTTCTTCTTTGGTGGACCATGATTTTTCAGAACAGAAAATCTGCTATTTCTCCTTTTGGCCTTCGTATCCAGGTGCAGTTGAATGAATTGTGTCTGTCCTTGGATAACACTGCTGTATCCACTGGACAGTCCATTCCACCATGGCTTATTGCAGTCCCCAAATGTGACCTTTCTTTAAGTCATCTGAGAAAAGCAGATACTACCAATTGAGAGTACTGTCTGTTATTTGCTGAACAACTTTCGAACCACCCTTTCATTCCTATTTATATAGATGATTTGAAATCAGGTGACTCTGTGGGCTCTGCCATGGTTTGGTGGTTATGTGCAGAATCCCATCTACAGTTTCTGCATTCACTGCTACACTGTATGCCATTTCTCTTGCCGTGGATCACATAGAAGCTAAGCAGTCCTCCAGTTGCACTATTTATACTGACTGACTTAGTTCTGTTCTGGCCCTGGCATCGCTTCATATTAGTTCTCACCCTGTTCTTGTCGATATTCAAAATTGAATGGGCCATTTCTCTTTAACATCTGCTTCCATCCAGTTTTTATGGATACTAGGCCATATTTGCTGGAATTGGCTCACTGACACTGAAGCTAAATCTGTGTGCTCTGGCACTATCTCTGTTGTGGCTGTTCCATACAGAGATGACTCTTCACTATCCAGTTGTGTGTTCTGTGGTTGTTGTTTCCTCATAATTCTGCATGCAGAACATCAATTCATGTGTCTTAGGTTGTTCCACCTTCTTGTAATTTTGGGGACAGGAGGTGTTTCCTCTCATGGTGGAGGACTAGGATTGCTCTTTGTTATCCTAGGCCATGTAACCTCTGTTTCTTCAAGTTATGTGAGACTTTACATGTATTGCAATTCTTAGTTTTATTAATTGCATTTTATAATCAGTGATGACGAGAAACCCACTTGTTGAGAAATATATATGCAAAAACGGCTCGTTTGGGCTGAGAAAACACTTTACATAGAAGAGCGAACAACGTTTCGACCTTGACCGAAGAAGGTCGAAACGTTGTTCGCTCTTCTATGTAAAGTGTTTTCAGCCCAAACGAGCCGCTTTTGCATATAAGTGTGTGTGTGCTCGCTGTCGACACATGAGTCACATGTCCGTTGCTGATTGGTGGATGACGAATCGCTGACTGGCCACGCCCCTTCCCTCCCAATACTTACCCCATCATTACTCTACCTGCACCCCCCACAAGTAGTCAGTGTAAGATCTATAGTTGCCAAAGCGTTCATTATTCAACATTTTTATTTTATTTTAACAAGGAGATAAGTAAGCAGTAGAGGTGAGTTGTGTCCATGGCTAAACGGGCGCAGATATTCAGAATGCTACCTCAACATTGGCTTCACCACTGTGCTCGTCAACGAAGGCATCGAGAAACCACAGTGTGTTTTGTGCCATGCTGTCCTGAGTACAGAGTCAATGAAACCATCAAAATTCAAGCGTCATCTCGAGACGAAACATCCAGAACACGCAAAGAAGGGTTTGGATTTCTTAGTTTTATTAATTGCATTTTATAATCAGTGATGACGAGAAACCCACTTGTTGAGAAATATATATGAAAAGCGGCTGTTTGAGCTGAAAACACTTTACATAGAAGAGCGAACAACGTTTCGACCTTCTTCGCTCTTCTATGTAAAGTGTTTTCTCAGCCCAAACGAGCCGTTTTTGCATATATAAATTGCATTTTATGTTTCTTTAGGTTGGGGCAAAAATTTTTTCTCTTTTGTTTTGTTTCCTTGTCTTCATAATTCTAGTGGCTAAACATGTAACATTCTGTAACTTTCAGGTTGGGTTCCAGTAATATCACATTAATAAAGGAGACCCAACACAAAGTGGTTCTTGAACCCCATAATTCAAATGAGAAGGCATGGAACCTTATCTTCATGGTTGGGACCTGGACAAATTTATATTTTTCTGAAAGTGTTTGGATTTTGCCTCTGTGGTCAGTCTGTTGGCTTTTACCTCCCAATAATTAGATTTCATGTTGTCTTGGCAAAAACATATCTGTTGCAGAAGTAGTGTGTAATCCAGTAGTTTGCTATTACTATATCTTATTTTCTTGCACCTCTTTTCTACATAGACTCTTTCTGTGTGGATCTTGCCCTCACTGGCCCCTCCACCTTGTCATTGTTGGATTCTTAGCTGAAATTTGAGTTATATTTCAGAAGTCAACATTTTCCTATACCAAAAATGTATTTCTGATAATACTTTTCTTCTTACCCTTTCTTCCCATAAATTGGCCACTCTTGGTTTGCTAATCTGGATTGTCTAGAAAGGTGGATAAGAAGAAATAACATGAAGTTTATACATGGAGCTGAGATAGGGGTACATTGACATAGGTTAAGGGAATCATAAAATTTAACCTGTTATGGGGCATACAGTGTGATAAAGGCTGTAGCAATATTTATGTGGGCAGAGAAGAAAAACTTTTGATGAGATAAAGTGAAGGTAAGTTTGCCAGAAATATATTTTCAGTATACAAAAATGTTACCTTTATATATCTTGTTTTTAATTTGAATACATATTGAGTGATGTGTGTCCCTGTTAGTATATCCAGCAAAATATTTCAACATTGTTCTTGCAATGTTGACAAATATAATGAAGAATGTACAACTTTTATGCTGGTTAATACATAGTAATAGTTTTGTTGTGTATTTTTCTAGTTGATTAATATCTTAAAATTTGATTGACCCTATGCATGTCCCTAAAAGAAATTAAGTTTGTGATTTGAATAAATTTCATAGCTTACAGCCATTAACTCTCTCATGATGGGCTAGGCATAATATACATTTGTGCATGTTAAGTATTTATAACATTTGGTACAGTGTGTGTATCTCACAAAATTTGGTAGACTTTAGTAAATGTTGAAGTGTTTTGTGCAAAAAAAATCAGATTTTCTTTAATGAAGTGTTTTTACTGAAGATTTGTTTTCAAATTTCAATTTTTACACGTTATATCTATATAGATTATTACTATTTATAAATAACTTATTAAACTTATTTTTCTTAAAATATAAAACAGTAAATAAAGAAGTAAAACAGACAGTTATCTCTTCTAGCTATGAACTTTAAACTTGGCTGCTGCTTAATATAGGTTCCTAAGTCTTTTAACATTTTTCAGTTGGAGGATGTGAAGTGAAATGTATTTTTTAGGTTTTTTATATATACAGTTGAAAAACCAAAAAAATCATTAATTACTATATTGATACTATAGAATTCCATTATTTATCAAGCTTAATGACTAAGCTATACATAGATCTAAAAATAATATGAAATTTCGAGCAAACTAAAGAAACAACCTACCTCTTTGAAATCTTGATTTCAAGAACAAAGACACCTTCTAACAGATTAAAATAACTGAGAGAACCACAATGGTGACATTCTAATCTGTCGATTGGCTTTTCACATGTCGTATATTGAAGTAAGTGTATATAGAGGACCATTTCCAAAAATAGAAAGAGATAAACTGGGCCACACTATTTGATTCAATGTATAAGCCATATTTCAGCAAATTAAAAGATATGAGGTTCTTATTTTATCAATATTCATATTTTGAGGCCCTAATTCATACAACACTATAGACTTTTAACATCACAAACATCTAATTTGAACCAGTGCTGCATTCAGCGTACCACGTGACTCACAAAAATTGATGTTTAGGTGCATTCTTTTAATATTTAATTTTACATTAAGACAGTAACTAATGTATCATTTGAAAATTTGAATTATAATTTACAATTTTATACCAAACTTACTGACATAAATTTGTAAAATAGTAATTCAATAAAATTCTGAATGCAAGTCAACAAATGTGATGACATGGTTTTTGACCTGTCCTATTATAATTGATTTTACATAAATGACATTACACATTATTTATTGTGATAACATATTCAAGATAATTATTTTAGTCTAAAATGAAAAAAGCAAATACTCTGAATTTAACTATTGCATGGAATAGTACAAACTCATTTATGTAAGCTATCTTTTTTTCTAATGTTTTCAAAATGCTATAATCTAGGATATCTTTAAAACAAGTGTATTATAAGTATACTATACATTCATGCTTTCCATTTCTGAATAGAGTAACTAGATTTTTTTCACATTATCTTTAGTAAGTATATATAATTATGGTGTTTTTTAAAATGGACTATTCAGAGATTTATTTATCCCTTAAGTTTTATCTTTTACTTGAGATCTGCTTCTGTAAAGAGAAATTTATGAATGTTATGAAACCTTAGGTTTATTATGTATAGCAAGTGATAGCATGAAAATATTTTATACCAACCAACAGATAACTGTCAAACGTAATTAGAACTATATCCAAATATTAATTCACTATTATAAGTTCATAATAAATTCACAAACTTGAAATAGGTTCCTTTGTAATTTTTTCAAATTGTATCACTTGCAATTTCTGCAAAAATGTGCAGTAATTCAAAGTATAGAGATGGTATGCATATGCAGCATAGTATGCTGTTGCTGGATACTTTTCAGTCAATACCTTAGTACTCGAAGCATACTTTGTTATGTTTTCTTTTTTAACTCTTATAATTTAAACATTATTAAATTTTTTTATACAATGAAAAGAATATTTTTTTTCTTTATTTGGGAATTGAGCAACCAAAAGCAATATAAATAGTTTAATTGTGGTCAAATAAAGCACATTTGATCATATTGGACAACAAATTCTATACCACAGCAAGTTAAAAATTACAGTTTTAGTTAGATTTCATAAAAAAAAAATCACTGTATAGGAATACATAATAATAAATTTCTATCACTGATTTATAAAAAATAGTTTTCCTTTAAAAGTAGCTTATATAATTAAAAAAGGACAATTACAGTATTTATTGAGTGTTTCATTTTACTAATGGAAACCCAGTATTAGATAAATGGATGTTGTATAAAGAGAAGTTTAACTTAAATAGCTTAAACTGTAAATTTTAGTGATACAGACATGACACAAAATATTATTACTTCATATATGAAATTTCTCTTCCTGTGTAAATATTGTATGTGTTGCACTGCACCCAATACTTTGTGTTAGGTTTAATAGCATTATTACAGGTATATCACTCTTTTCATATTTTAGATTTGTAACTCTCTCCAGTCTAATAAAGACAGAAAGTGATGATAAAGATGATGAAGGACAAGCTTTCTATGCTGGTGGCTCAGAGAGAAGGTGAGTGAATGAAGTTATTGTTTTTTGTACATTTCAGAATTTTAGATTCTGTTCTGTGCAACTTGTGTGACAACATTTATACTGTATACTTGTTGCTATTTTTCTATGGTGCAGTATTACACATAGATTGGCCAGAAATTTATAAGAACCTGGAAAAGTTGGGAAATTTGCAAAAGGAGAATTTATATACTCAGGGAACTGAGAAAAATTATCCAGCCTGTAAAAGTCCAAAAATCCAAAAGTGTGATATTGTCTATAAATATTGTTGATTATGCTTTTATTGCTACCAATAATATAATTAAAAAAAAAAGCAAAGACTCAAGTACTGAGCACACCATTAGTGACAGAGTTCCAGTGTGATTGGACTACACTGATACCTTTTTGTATTCTTTTCCATACTACCTTTCATTCTAATTGAAGGCATTTTTTTCTGCATGTGTTGCAAGCTTTTACTGAGTTATGTTCAAAGTTTAATGTTGGTCAGTCATATAGAGTTTGGTAAAAGAAAATAACATATAACATTTTAATGCAAATGCTTGATTAGGTAACATAAAGAATAACAATGATAGATTTTTTACAAGGTATGCTCACATGCAATTGACAGTAACCTGTGCATTAAGTAATTTTGTTGTGTAATATTAGCTACACAACTGCACATTGGATTACAGTTTGTGGGGGGCTTCTGTTAGTTAAACATGGTTCATTGGACAACAAAATAATAAAATTTAAATATTAACAGAAGCATACTGTTACAAGTTTAAAAATGTTTAGAATAAACAAATATAGTTTCGTATTACAATTCAAAATCATTGCGGAAAGAAAAAAGTATACAGTAACTTTATTTACTATTTTTGTATGGTGGTTACATGATCAGTCAAATTGATCAACTTGGTATAGAGTTAGCTTAGGGAAAATAACACACAAGTTATAATGTTTTACTGAATCTTACTTAGGAGGTTTTAGAGTAACCTCAAATGAAATCAAATTCTCATCTTAAACTGTCAGTAATCTTAAATTGTTGTGAGATGAGGACATATATTCAGATTTTTGGTGGTCCTCTGAAGGGCTATGAGGGTGGCTCTCGATATTTTGGAGTGACTTTATATTCATTCTTTCTTGTGCATTATTTCAGTCTGTTAGGTTTTGAGCCCTACTGTGGGGCAGTGGTGAGTTTATGAACATGCACAGCAGGGACCCAGGGTTTGATTTCCTGTGATGGATGCAACAAATTGCCCAAAGTTGCTTCACTCTAACAAAACAACTTTTTACCTCACAAATGCTGTTCCAATCAATGATCATCACAATGGTCTTTAAATGACCTATCAAAAACAAAAAGGAAGTCACTTCAGGTTCAGCTACCTTGGATTCATTTTTTTTCTGTTGTTTCCTCAAGTGTGCAATGTTTAGGACTTTTTTTCAATTGATTTTGAGCCTGGAACATGCTTGATAGTTGAAGGGTTTGGAGCCAGTATTTAGTTTTTTTTCCCATACGTGGATATTGTGATTCATCCTGGAAGGCTTACTTCTTCATTACATGAAGGGATTGTTAGGCTTTATTTGATATGTTGTCAGAACATCATGATTTTGCTTGGTGTACCACCAGATGAAGACATTTTTTTCCAACTCTCACATTTTGGGATTATGGTGCAGAGTATGTAATTTACCTATACAGCTTTATTCCATGATGGGATAAAGCATATCTATGGACTTACAAATCAACTTCAAAGTTTTGTTTTCTTTTACTTCACTTTGTTAGAAAACTCTTGGAAACATCAGCTTCATTTGAGGATGGGCTGGATTCATTGTTAACGTGCATGTTGTTCAAATTTTGGTTTCTATATTTCTCCTGGTTGTTGGAGTCACAAACCTTATCAGCTCCTACAGAGATGTCATAGTTCTTCCTCTATTTATGAGTACTGATCCTCGACATTAGTTCTTCAGTATATTGGTACTCATATTAGATTCTCTCTATGTCCAAGGTGTCCGCTGCTTAGATGAATCACCATAAGTGTCAGTGATTATTGTATGCCTTCAGGTGCTGTGGGAGCTTAATTCCGAGAATTTCTGAACATGTGGTAATCTTAACCTTTGGTTCAGAAGCTCTGCAGGTCCTTAAATCACTCTTGATTGATCAGGTCACATTTTCTCCACTATTTTCCTCACACCCTATAGGTTTTCCATTTTCTGAAGTTCATATGTATTGGAACTTAGTTTTAGGGTTATTCGAGTCTAGTTGGTGTAGGGATAGTGAGAATCTGTCTTAGTTGTACAGAGTTTTTATTCCTTTTGGTGTTTGGACCTATGAAGACAGGAGATTAGTGTCCAGTTGCCAAGCTTCCTTGTGTATATCAATGCCTAGATTCTCCAAGGTTTGTAAGTTACTTGTTCCTCAGTGGGTGTTGATGTTTTTACTGGGGATTGGAGGTGTCTTTCTTGGTTGTTGTCAGCTCCTATCTGCACTGCTCCTTAATGGTGGAGTCCTACAAAGATCAGGTACTGCAGTTCCAGGTTTTTTTTCCCTTTGGACTTGCATAGTCTTAACATGGGTTCTGTTGTATTGTACAAGTTTTCTTATCCCTTTCATTCCATCGTACTGTGCACATACCATTCCACTGATGACTGGTTCCTGCTGGCAACATCTCTGTTGTTAGACCATCACATCCTGATTTGACTTTTAGATACAACCCAGGCAGACTTCCCTTTTGGGACTGAGACATCTATTGTTGTTCCATTTCAATGTGTCATCAGTCTCTCAGTTAGGATCAGCTGTCTCTCTTCCTGTTAAACACTATAGAATAGGTAACACCACTCTTATTCACTTCTCTTTGTGAGAATGTTAGCATTACTTAAAACCTTCATGTTTTTGGGACAAGAACACACAATTCTTTTACTGGTCTTTACTGCAGTTATACCTTTAGAGATCCAAGACAACACTTTATTCTGAACTCTTTGAAGGTGAGATAAATTCTATGAGTCACATCTAATCAGATCTCTCTTTTCTATGCCCTTAGCAGCCTAGTCCATTTGCCTGCAGATGTTGCTGTGTGAAGTGGTATGTGAATCTCCCCAATGCCTTTATATCACATTATTTGCCTGATTTGACAGTCTCTACTACTGAGGGTTTTATTTACATCTTGTAGCTATCTTAACTGTTTTTACTCAATTATCCCAGAGAGGTGAATATTTTTATTTATGCATTTCAGGGTCCCTTTCCTCGTTTTCACAGGACCCCACTCTGTGACAAACATTGCCCACACAGTTGTGCTTTTATAAATCCAGTTTTGCACTAGGAACCACTATTTCACTATAATTATTACTTGTTGCAACAGACTCTGTCGAAACTAGGAGCTCATCAGGTGGTATTACCATACTATGCTGGACTATCATGAGTAAAGCTAAAGGGGATCCTACTCTTCCCTACCTGTAATGAATTGAATAAATCAGGGTTGGTTTGCTTTTAAAAATTTAGGAATCTTGATTTAACTGTTGCTTTGTTCTGCAGAATTCCCTGTCATACATCATTACTCTTCTAAACTCTACTAGTGGAGCAAGGGAATCCTTCCCCCACTCAGCTGCAAGTTACTGGAGTAATGAACAAAAGCTTTTCCTCCAGAGTGTTTGAGTGAATTCTTTTAATTCTGGAGAAGAGGGTGAAGTTGAAGGCCCTCCTGCATGGGTCCCTGGATGCTTTTTTTCCCATATGTTGATAGGAGAGGCACCAGCCTATGTAGGATCCTACTCATAATAGCAGTTCAGGTTTGTCACTCTTCTGAATAGTTGGATTCAGTGTAGCCCTTCATTTTTTATCAATAATGGGTCCATATATTATTAATCAAAGGAAGTTAACTGTCTTCTCATAATTCTGAATGTGGACTGATCCCATCTTGGGTCCTTGGTTAAGGACAGTTGTTCCACATCCTCCACATAATTTCAGGGGTAAGTGGAAGGTTCCTTACCCACTTGGTTGGGGAGTGAAGGTGAATATTCATAATTTCTGTTTCTTTTGATTGAGTAGTGCATACACTATTCCATCATTCTGAATCTGTGGTTTTGCCACTTGAGCTTCTTCAGTTGAAGAAAAATGTTTTTCCACTTTGCTGTTGCTTACTTTTTTATTATGATTCCAGTGGTATAGATCATATCACTCTTCAATTACAAGTTGGGATCCAGTTAAAAAATTTATATATATAGATTTGCAGTCCAGTTTTCTCTATATCAATGTCCTTGAGACTTTGGCTATTCACTTTGCTTGCCATTATCCTCTTGACTCATCAATTTGGTCTTATTATCATGATCCATTTAGACACCACCTCTGTAATTTCTTCCATCCAAAGAAATGAAAGTATTTACTCTCGGGATGTTTTTTTTAATTCTTTTAATACTACCTTTCTAACATCTTTGAACACCTAGTTTCACTCTTTTTGATCTCAGGTTCCAGACTTTACAACTCAGACAGTATGTTTAAACTCTTCTTTTACTTCTCGTTTATACTACTATCAGTTACAGGATAGTTTTATACCTTTCACTTTTGACATGTAAGGCTATACACCTCATTTAACTGGTTTATTCTTCTTCAGGTTAGGATACTTGATTTTTTGTCATATCTCCCATTAAGTTCTTCATCTTTTAGCTGTTGACATCCTCTGAATTGAGGTCTTGCAAGTGGGAATGTGGAAAACCCTAAAACTTTTGTGTTACATTACTTACACTGATGTACAAAAAAAAGATGTAATGATCCATTCTTACTTCTCTAACCAAGAACACAGCAAATTACTTAACCACATAAACTATCAAAACCCTAATAAATTCACCTGTGATGTTGAAAATCATGACAAATTTTCCTTCTTTTCAGGCTCAAAAACAAAACAATGAATTTAACACCTCCATTTGCAGAATTTTTTAAAATTTTTTGTTAACATGTTTTGAAAGTTTTTGCCAAATATTGTTCAAACTAAATTTATTTTAACTTTTCTTCAAATGGCCTTATTTGATTTTCTTGGATTATATTTGCATTCAAAACAATATGAAAAACAATTTATGTTCTTTAGAACATCTTAATGAAAAATAGATATCCTCTATCTTTACTTGAAAATTTGACACACAACTTTTTACGAAGAAAAAACTCCATTCAATAATATATCCAATGACATTCCAAATTACTTCTAATACTTGTTATTCTTTACCTTGGAAAACAAAGTTTTTTGAAAATCCAACTCAATAAGCTACTCAGGTCTTTTAACTCTCAAGTTAAACTATATATGTTTTCAAATTATCCCTTTGTGTCAGTAACTTTTTAAGACTAAAAACATTTTACTTTTCTTTCATATTTAAAGGTCGTATATAAATATACATGTGGATAACTGTAAAGCTACCTACGCAGGTAGGCTTTTTGCCATTTACAAATATGCACCTTGGAACACATTGGAGTTTTTGATGGAATTGGACTTAAAACTTCAAATTCCACCTAAATTTCCAGTATACTGTCACAATGAAAAATCATCACTCCTTGTGCCCATAGAAAAACTTTTCATTTCATGACTAACTTATGGATGTAATTATTGTGAACTGTTAATGAAAGAAAGTCTACATATTGTGAATGAAAATCCAAGCCTCAACAGACATTCCATTTCTTTTCCCCTTACTTTATTCAAGTAGCTTTCTCTCTTTTTTGAAATTGAATGTTTTATAACTTCCTAACACTGAAAATGAAATTTATGTAATTCTGAAATGTTCATTAAAGATGTTTACACCTGTTGCCATGGCCCAACTCTTCATTGTCAGACTTTTTTTTCCACCAGATGAATCAGTTATTTACACGTGTGAGTTCATTTACTTTTGTCTCTCTCCAATCACTGTTCTCCACTCTTCATATTGGCTCTAAGAGGATGAGTAGTGAATTTTTCTCATTTCTTCATTATTAGATGTATTTATTTTTGTTATGGAAAAATGGAATTCACCACATAGTCATTGTTGCCTTGAAGAGAATTTTTTCCCTTGAAGTTCACACTTAATGGGAGATAAGAAATAATTGTACCCATCTGTTTTTGCTCAATGCTCACTGTTGAGATGGGATTTTTCAAAAGACTACTTTGGTGATACATACAAACACGTGGTTCTTATTGTTCAAGTCTTGATTAACAAGACTCTCACTTTTTTTCTTTTTTTTTCAGTATTGAAATACATGATTGACACACAATTTTATTGGTATTCAATAACATTTGGGAGTTGCTTTAGGTCATTGAAATTTACCCTCAAGCTTGCATTACATCTGCATATTCAGAATGTTCAAGAATATTCTGTATGACTTGAGAGTAGTTTCTAAAATTTCTGTAAGACAACTTCAACAACTAGAGATAATTATTGAGTATCTGGAATACTACATCGTGCATGATGTATAGCCAATGCATTATTTGTCCACAAGTTTAAGCTTGCTGGCTCTGAAAAAAAAAAAAGGAATCCATTGCATCTTTGTTGTTTGAGTGTGTCTTAGAACATGGTTTACTTCTGATGTCATTTTTGCTCCTTGAAATGATCTTGACTTCCATAATATCTTGTTAAGTTTAAGAAGGTGAATTCTGACCTTTTTAAAATTGTCAGTGGAAACTTTTCTGAACATCTATGATGTATATCAGTATGGAACTCATTGGTTTACCATTATTTGATTCAGCTTAATTCACATAGTCAAAGCTAGCAATGTTTAAGAATTTTTAACTTTAAATTTTACCTTCCATATCATATTTTAGAATAACTAGAAACATATACAGCACCATTTGTGACTCTGCTCTCACACTTGACTAATTTCTGCTATCCTTATTTATGGTAATGCATGGTATACTGTTTATATGCAAAAACGGCTTGTTTGGGTTGAGAAAATATTTTACATAGAAGAGCGAACAACGTTTCGACCTTCTTCGGTCATCGTCAGGTTCACAAAGAAAGAGGTAACTGACCGGACAATGAATTAACATTAATTCATATATATAACATATATATAATTCATATATATAACATTAATGAATTAGACAAAATAAAACAATACTTCATCAACATCAATAAGTTTCCTCCACAAACCGTAGAAAACATTATACGCACACACCTAGACAAAAAGCAAAATCAACCAACTAAAGTAAATACAGCTCACGAATCAAAAAACCACGAAACCATATACTGCTGTATACCATATATTCCTGACATCAGCAAACAAATAACCAACATTTGGCAAAAATTAGTAACAAAATATGACATTCCAGTTAATACCAAATTTATTCAAAAACCAGGCACAAAACTGAGGTTTATACCATGTAAAAACTACATTGAAAAACACAACACCAACATTATTTACAAAATACAATGTGATAACTATCATGACGTCTATATTGAAGAAACAAGTAGAAAAATGGAAACCAGATTCAAAGAACACAAAAAGTTACCTTCACATGTTTTTGAACACTGAAAATCAAATAAACACAACATAACCATAAAAAACAGCCAAATACTAAATAAAAAAATAAGCATAAACAACAAGTTAGTTCATCAAATTTCTGCCTGGCTAGAGTTGCTCTGGTCAACTGTAAGTGCTGTTATTGTAAAGTGGAAACATCTAGGAGCAACAACAGCTCAACCATAAGGTGGTAGGCCACACAAGCTCACAGAATGGGACTGGTGAGTGCTGAAGTGCATAAAAATCATCTGTCCACAGTTGCAACACTCAATACTAAGTTCCAAACTACCTCTAGAAGTAATATTAGCACAAGAACTATTTGTTGGGAGCTTCATGAAATGGGTTTTCAAGGCCGAGCAGCTGCACACAAGCCTTAGATCACTATGAGCAATGCCAAGCATTGACTGGAGTGATGAATCACACTTTGCTATCTGGCAGTCTAATGGACAAATCTGAGTTTGGCAGATGCTAGGAGAATGCTACCTGTCTGAATGCATAGTGCCAACTGTAAAGTTTTGTAGAAGAGGAATAATGGTCTGGGGCTGTTTTTCATGGTTTGGGCTAGGCTCTTTTGTTGCAGTGAAGGGAAGTCTTAATGCTATAGCATACAATGAAATTTTAGAGAATTGTGTACTTCCAACTTTGTCGCAACAGTTTGGGGAAGACCCTTTTTGTTTCATCATGACAATGCCCCATGCCCAAAGTGAGGTCCATAAAGACATAATTTGCTGAGGCTGGTGTGGAAGAACTTGACTGGCCTGCACAGATCCCTGACCTCAACCCCATCAAACACCTTTGGGATGAATTGAAATGCTGACTGCGAACCAGGCCTTCTCACTCAACATCAGTGCCCAACCTCACTAATGCTCTTGTGGCTGAATAGGAGCGAATCCCCACAGCCATGTTCCAAAATTTAGTGAAAAGCCTTCCCAGAAGACAGGAGGCTGTTATAGCAGCAAAGGAGAGACTAACTCCATATTATTGCCCATGGTTTTTGAATGAGATATTCAACAAGCACATGTGGATGTGATGGTTGGGTGTCCACATACTTTTGGCCATGTAGTGTATCTGACATACTTAATCATAGTTAGTGGTTATTATTGATTACATTTCTGTATCATTCTAAAGTCAGTTTTATGAGAATTTTGTTCTGATTTTATTTTATAAATAAGATCAGCAACATAACATAAACATTCAAATGTAAAAGTCTCTGACCACAGAATTTGGAATTTGATGTAAGACCAACTATTCCTTTATTTATGTTGATAAAATCAGCCCAATGTGTGTTTCTGCTTAGCATCCCTTTCTTAATATGATTTTCTAGTGCCTTATGAAAGTTCCTATTCAATGTAAATAAATTAATGTTGTTCCATTTTTCTTGCAATTTTATCCTTAACTAAAATGGGTCAATAAATTATTTATCAATTTAAATTGTCATCGTTATTCTTGACAATAAAACAAAAACCTTTTAAAATAAATTGGGTACATGTATATCAGTAATTACATCATATTTTGTCTGTGTATTACTTCATACTACAGATACATGTTTTTTTCCCTATTGGGCCAAGAATACTCTTTGTTTATTGACAAATAACAGAGTGAATTGTTTACATCTCTTATGATCTGTAACATGTTTTATGTAAATACATATCAAGTTAAACTTCGTTCCTTTATAGTATATATTCATTTCTAGTGGACAACAAATCCTGGGACCAGGTAAAAGAAAATCAGGAAATGATTTTGTGTCTGAAATATTTAAGGCTGCAAAAGAGTAAGTGTTTGAAGATAATTTTAGGCTTACTGAATGACATTAATTGATTTACATTTTGCACATTTTTTAAAAATTCTTTATTGAGGTTGTTGATTTATAGTAAAAGTCTTATCAGGGGTTATTGAAACTATGGTTTCTGAAAAACTGCCAAATAGCTGTTAAAAAAGACTAGGCATTCATTTTTAATTGTAAGTTCTAATCATGTACATTCAACATACATAAAATCTTTATTGAATTTGCTCTCATGCTGTCAACAGTCATATGATTTTATGTTTTGAATGTTCTTGACACAATGCAGAGCATGCTTCATGAGAATATACATAAGCTCTCCTTTCCCACTGTATTTCAGATCTTATTATTCATGGTTATGCTCATAACTTTGCTTCTTGGATGGATGGTAAATAAATTAAAGAATGGGGAATACCCAGAGAGAATATCCCACAATTCTCATACTAGGGGTAAAATTTTTTAATATAGCTTTATAAAATTAAGAACCTAAGACTTAAGTAATATTAAAATTGGGATTGTTAGCTATGTTTCTGTGCAAACTTTATTTGTATAGCAAGATAAAAAAAAAAAGTAGTTGAAGAAAATTTTGAATGTAATGCACTAAAAGCTTGTGATATGTACAGAAAACAAAATGCCCATAGTGAAAGTGTAAAAAATAAGGGTTTGGATTTTATCATCATTGTCATTCTGTCCATCTATTATGTTATTACAAAGCCTGGGTAATACTATATTTTATACATAATTAGAGATTAACTATCTGTAATTTAGTACTTACACAAAATGAGTATGCTCAACAAGAGTACATTAGTAACATGAAGGTAAAAACTTTCTTTAGATCTTTTGGTTAACTTAATTTGTAAGGGGATTACATATACCCTTCTAGGAAAGTAAGAAATAAAAGATTTTGAAATATCTGTTAAGATCATAACTAAAAGGTTAGTTGTGGAACCAGTCAAATACAGTATTAAAAAAATTACAATATTTCAGACATGGAGCTGAAGTGGTGGAACCAGGCAGCTCATCTCATGAAAACAACAAAGTACCAGTCTTTAAAGGAACTGGATATAAACTTGGAGCCACAAAAGATGATACAGAAGTTGTCCATAGTGGAGTGCTCCAAAAACCCCGACCCCCAGTAGATGTGTGTCTCAGACTGTGGAAAAATGGTTTCAGTGTTGATGATGGACCACTGCGAGAGTATGCAGACCCTGCAAATAAGGAATTTTTTGAATCTGTTCGTAGAGGGTTAGTTATGTCTTTTTTCTTTTTAACTTGTGTGAATAATTGAAAGAAGTTGTCAGTCTTGTTAATTCATTGTGAGTGATTAATCTGAAGGGAATATAATATCCTTCTCATTTCCAAAAAGGTTAATTCGATTAATTTAGAGAAGTATTGTTTTATTTGTATTATACATGTGTATCTGTACAGATTGCTTAATTGTGATATATGTATAGAAGTATGTGTTGGTAATGATTTTTTCTCTTTTTTTTTTAACTGTTCAAAACACACACACATGTATATGGTGGATATTGTAATGATTTTTCTTATTTTTTTTCATTGTTTAAGAAATAGGTCCAGGTAAATTGCAAATTGTGTTCTTGTAAGAACTTCATTGCTGCCATGATAACAAGGACCTTTCCGTTATTCAGTCAAAGACATGTACACACACAAATACATTCTGTAATTCTTAGTACTGGAACAACTTTCAAAATAAATATAACAGATTTACAGTTTTTGTAATATTAATAGGTACAGTATATTGTATAAAGTTCCTGTTCCTGTAAGCATGTTATTCCTGCAGCGTGAAAGGATGTCTGATTGGTCTTTAATTAGCTTTATTTTATTTGTATTGTAGTACTGTTCCAACAGTTTCAGATATAATTTTTTGACAGCTTAACTTTTGTTATAGCAGTTTCTGGTATATTGGGCTTGAAACTATTACAGCAAAATTCAAAAGGCTTGTCATGTTATCTGAAAATGTTGTTAATAAAGATTTTTTCTTCATTTTTTTTTTTTTTTTCTGCCAAACCTATATTTCAGGCTCTGTGATTCTCAAATCTTTTAACAAGTAAGGTTACCACTAGACAAATAATTTATAGGTTCATATTAAGTTAAACATCATTATATCACTGTAAACAGCATTGGTATAACTTTCATGGTGAGCTTTTGCAATTTGCAGAAATTGAGTCATGAATTTGACTTGTACAACAATATATGGTAAATCTGAGATTTCTTAATGAATTATCTCAAAAACTAGAAAGAGTACAAGTATCTTGTGTATAAATAATGACACTCTTATAATTGTTCTTACTAAAAAATGTTAGTTTTCTATTGTAGCTACTTGTATTGACAACTTGAGTTGAAAGTGATTTTCATTTGCATAACTTCTAGAACTTCTTAAAAAGGTTTCAAAAACATATAAGGTAAATTTTTAATAGATGTATTTTGCTTTATTTTCTCTACCATATCATTAAATCTAATATAAGCACAGAGTGCAATGAAATAATTAAAATTAAGAAGTAGAAAAAACCCATACCTTATAATTTTTTTGTAGAATATCTAGAGATTTTCTGTAGATTTAATTCATTATTTCAGGTCTTTTCCTTTTTTACATATAGTTAATTTTTAATATTTTATTTTTCTTGCTTTTCCTTTAATACTTATTTTTCATCTATATACAAATCAATAGTGTTCTTGAGGTATATTGCAATTTCTTTGGGAGAGATATGCAACCTTTTGGCAAAATATTTGTTTGTTGATTAATATTGTAAGCCTTGAGAAAGATGCAAATTATGATGTATAGTTTAAAAATAATTTAAACTTTTTGATTAGACATCTTAAAACATAACTAATTAAAGTATAATGGTGAGACCTAAATACACTTTAAACAATATCTCTAACTATAACATATTCAGGTAAAAAAACAACTGTAAGTGATAGTTAATCAAGCAGCCAACAGTACTAACTCAGTTACATGCAATTCCTTTTATAAAATGCACACCAGTTTTGAAATAACTACTGTTACATTACAATGTAAAATTAGCTCTTTCTGATGAGCATATATGAGTATCTAACATTGACATGTAAGCTATAAAATTAAAATATTTTGAACATGGGCATAATAAATATTAAAAACACATCTAAACATGAATTTTGTATGTCACATGGTATTTAAAATGCAGAATTGGTTTGAATTAGCTGTTTATCAAAATACAGTTTGTAGTTGTACATATTAGGAACTCAAGTAACCAATATTAAAAGGTTAAAATATAAAATAAGGACCTCCTTTATTTTCTATTTGCTAAGATATCACTCATGTACTGAATCAAACTTAGTAGCCCCACTCATCTATTTCCATTTTTGGGAATTGTCATTCATATACACTTCAATATATAGCATATGAATAACCAATCAAAAGCTCAGAATTTCCTCCCGGTGGTTTTCTCATTTTCAAAAATAATAGCATCTCTTTCTTTTGAGACAAACATTCATACTGATAAGTTGAATCTTTAGCCTGTTTAAAATTTCATATCTTTTGACACCCAGATAGAGCTTAGGTACTAAACTTGATAAATTATAGGGGAATTCTATGGTATTGTTATAGTAATTTATGATTTTTGGTTATTCAATGTACAAGTCTCATAACTAGAAGAGGTTATTGTTTGCTTTATTTCTTTATTTACTGTTTTAAGTTATAAGGAAAATAAGTTTAAGTTATTTATGAACAGTAATAATGTGTGTGTGTGTGTGTGTGTGTAATACATTATAACTGAAATGTGACTGTATGTTACAAAATATGAGTCCACTGAAACATAGCCAAGAAAGGTCATTTTTGTATTTTTGGATATGGTAACATGAAAATACATGGATCATGTCATTGTAACTTCTGTTATATTATCCAGAAAGTTCAGAAAGTCACTGTGCACTTGTATATTTATTAACAGACATGTTTCAATATAGAATACAGGAGGTAAATATGAATGACAATTATAAACAATGTTGAAAGTGACCTCCATTGTCATCAATACAGGCCTGGATCCTTCTTATTTTGTTTCTAAACACTGCTATCAGTTGCTGGCTTGAAATAGACTGAATAAAATATGATTACTTTCTGAACACCCTGTATGAAACAAAATATCATGTTTTGTTGTAAAGTTAGTGCTACATCAAGATAAAATCAGCATTTTCAAGCTTAATATCCGGTGTTACTAGTTTTATTTTCCTTAGTTTGTGATTATTGAAGTTTAAGTTTACATAAGTATTTTTGAGGATAATACAAATTTGATTGTATAACTCTGGAACCTGCATATTAAGGATTACTGTTTTAAAGTAATGTAAAAATTTTCTTGATTGAAAAATTAATGTCTAATAAAGAATGCCCTTGAAATTTGAGAGCATGTTTTTTCTCAAATTTCATGTAATGCACAATAGAGAAATTCCATGAAAAGTGTTGTAAGTCATAAGAGTCTCACTTCTGCATGAGTTAACAAGTACATTAGTATCTGCAATGTTTTTTCAAATGTTTTTATAAGTATTCACAATGAGAAATATCTTTATTAAATAACATTCTGGATATACTGAAGCATTCAACTTAGTAAAATATAAGAACCAGAGTTAATGATGAGTTGTTTTACATAGATAGTATATTAATTAAAAAAAAGCAATAATTGTTACGTATAATCAAAACTGTAATTATAAATTTCTTGATCTATGTTTCAAAGCTACCTGTAAAAGTGCAGTACTTATTAATAATTTATGATCAAAAATACGTATATCAGAACCATTTCTATAAAACAAACTTTCGAAATGTATGTGATGCCACAAATTAATACCCAAGAAACTAAAATTTATTGATTATAAAGTATTGAATCATAATTGTCATGATGTAAAATATTGTTTAGTGTATATATTATTATTTACTTTATTTTGTGAATTATTATTTTATAATTTAGTTTTCATACTACAAGAGATTTAAAAGCAGATGATTATTGGAAGTTGAGTTTGTAATTCAATGACAAGAATATAGCAAGCAGATGATTTGATAATAAATATATAAATAGCATGAAATGAACAGGAAACAGCAATCAGATAAAGACAATGGCAGAAGAGAGTAGTCATGGCTGAAGAAAAGTGTGGTGTGAAATTAACTTGGGTAGGAGTGATAGGCCTAACATTTAATATGTTAGCATAAGTCTAACAGTAGAAAATGATAAAAAGAATAATTTATTTCATCAAAGTGTGGTTCTAAAGTAATTGGATCAGCTTGAGTGCACTTTGACAATAGGAGCAGAAGATATTTTAAAGAAAGAAGACCAAATGATTACTGGAAGCAACTGAAAAATAATGATTTAATTGTTTTCCAATTATTTTTCTGTAATTTGTGATCACTGAATTATGAACTGTCATCTGAATTGTTAACTAAGCCTGGTACTGTCCCCTGCTGGTACAGTGGTAAGTCTATGGAGTTACAATGCTAAAATCAGGAGTTTGATTCCCCACGGTAGACTCGGTAGATAGTCCAGTGTGGCTTTGCTATAAGAGAAACACACACACAAAAACCTGATACTTAAACAGTTAATAAAACAAAATTAGAGCTAAAACTGAGGTAGCAGTAGTATTCAGATGTTATCTTGACTTGCTTACAGAGAAATACCCAGGGAACTAGTACAAGCAGCAAGGGGAGAAGTAAACTTAAATATGGAAGATCATCGTCAAGAGGACTTTCTAGCACCAAAGAGAAAATTGGAAGTTTTCTCAGGAGAAGGTCATCGATTAGGCAGGTAACAACTTTTTTTAATTTCCTTTCAACATGTTTATTTATTACTAATAATTTTAGTTTACTAGGTGGAATACCCAATAAAAATTTTCCATGATAGCTGTGGCTTTTTCTATTTAATTTAAAAGTTTTTTTTATTTGGTCATTCAATATATATAACTGGTTGAAGATTAAATTAAAGTAAGTACATGTATTCTTGAACATTTCCTTTAAATGGTTATCAACACAAAGGTTGTTTAGTCATTTAATAAGGAAAAGATATGTTTCCTCATTTTTTTTAATCAGTTTAATTATTGTTCCAGGGACAGTGTTTCTCATAATGTCATTAGTAGCAGAATGAAATGTTTTCTTTTAAGAAAGTTAATATCAATTGTGTTATACATGTGATAAGAAGACCTTTTCAAATATGGATTGTTAATACATTGTGTGATACCGATTATACCAGAAAATTTCTGTAGTGAGAAACATTGTTAGTTTATTTATTAAAACTAGCCTTTATATATATACTGTATGATATTGCAAATATCTTTTATTGGTGTATTTACTTCAAAAAGACTATAATAATATTATGTATCATACTTGACTTTTTTGTTTTTTATAATTTCTGTCATACTGATGGCATATCTTTATGATGCCATATGGCAATTATTATACAGTTGCACGCTGTGTGAGGGATGTGTAAATTATTTATGTATGGTAATGTAAAGAGAGTTGGGGAGTGACAATGAATGTTCATAATTCCAGACAGGATGAGTTCTATTCATTCACGATTCTGTCATTCTAAGTTTGGGGATGTTGCTTTTTGAGCTTTTCAGATGGAAGAGAAGGTTTGTCCACTTCAATGTTGCCTTCTTTTTTGTCATGATTCTTGTGGTTTGGAATGCATCACTCTTTGGCTAGAGGTTAGGATCCAAATAAAATTGGAGGTATGAGTGTTCTTGGTCACTGGTTGAGCTTATATTGATTATTACTCATGTATAACACCATCCTTGATACAAAAACTAAGTACATAGGGAAGGGCATACCTGCTCTGGATGTAGAGCAGTTCCCAGCTACGGAACCTCTTGTATCTTGGTACATCCACGATCTATGCATACATTTTCTGTATGAATAATGCCCTCACCAGTCCCTCCAGTTTCTCAAGATTAATCCCTGGCAGTTGAGTTATAGCTATAAGTGTGCATAGAGGTAAGTATGGTTGGAAATACATTTTTAATTTGGCAAAATGTTAACTTGTTTTGTGTTTCCTAGGTCTTTCTGTTTCACATGGAGATCAGTGGTTTAAAAAATGAACCACTAGAAAGTTGTAGGAAGGTGACTGTTAAAAATGGTGTGGTAAATAAATGAGTGAAATATCCAAGAAATGCAGATTATTATTGCTAAAACTGATGTAGTATATGACTTAATTCTTTATAGAATTATTTATACCATAATTTTCTGATTATAAACTGCCGTTTATACCCAAATTTTGTCTGTAAAACATGGGGTTTATGCACAAGTTAGATATATTTTCAGAAAAAGTACTTCAAATTTTCTGCTACTGAGAACTTTCTGCATAAATTACATGAAATGTTTAGTAGAAGCATTGTCACATTTCAATAATGCATTTTGGCCCAAAAACTGCCACATAATTTTCTGTATAATTATGTAATTACACTATGTAACAAAATTTTTACTTTTTCTTGTTCTTGAGTAGAACATGTTATTTCCCAGTAACTTATGTCTAAAGTAAATGGAAAAGACCGATTTTTCTCTTCAAGCTTTGCTTTTGTGACCTAAGTAATGAAATTTTCAAATTTTCCAAAACATTCCAGGTAGATTCAGTGCTGAGTAGCTGATAAAGAATTTTCTCGATCTTACAAGAATTTTCTAGAATGTTGTAAAACTTACAAGAATTTTGAAGAACCTTTTAGAATTTTCTAGAACTTTCCATAGTAATATATATATATATACAGGGGTTCACCACTTCAGTTTAGTTCTAGCTGCCTAAGTGAACACATAGACCTATCTGATTTTATCAGAGATGACATCAAGAAGCTGCAAGCATTCTTCAGACGCATTCTGCTATGTATGTGTTCAATTTATCATGACAAAAGCAAAAAAGTACTCTGTGACAGCATCTGCTAAAATGCGTGAAGCCTACAAGGCATATTTCAGCATGCCTGTCAGGGATCAAGACAAACCCTGGGCAAAAAAACTCTAGAAGGTAAGACAGACAATTTTTGCTTGCTTGAATAGTAAGATTTTATATTATACAAATTTTATACCTTTTAAATTTTTTTTTTTTTTTAATTTCCAATAGTATAGAAAAAATATCATGTAAAATATGAACCTCTTATTTTGATCTTTTGCAGGATGGTACAGAGGAGAAAAGAGAGCCATGAAATTTGCTATTCCAAGAATTTGGCATAAACCCACTGACCACTCAAGCATTTGCTACTTCTGCATGGTGGACCCTTCCAAACATTGGGCTGGCAAGAATGCATTTGCTATCATATATACGGACCTTCCATCATCCATCAACTCAGTGCCACACTGCCCTGAGCTCTCTGTACCCACTCTGCCAGAAAGAAGGCAGCCATCCTCAGAAGAGAGCAGCAAATCAGAAGAGGAGGTAAATGTTGAAGATCCAAATTACAATTTCAGAGGTGCAGCTGGTGAGAGAAACCTCTACTACCTCAACTAAAGAGACCTCAATGACTTGATCAGAGATCTTGGTCTAACAAAGTTGAATGCCAAGCTTTGACATTTAGGTTTAAGGAGTGGGATTTGTTAGATGAAAATGTGTAAATCACAAGTCAGAGGAAGCATTACCAATATTTTTCAAGCTTCTTCACTCATCAAGATGGGCTCTGCTTCTGCCACATTGTATCCAGTCTGTGCAAGGCAATTGAATTGCCTGTAACCCAAACGAGTGGTGCCTCTTCATTGATAGCTCATCCAGAAGCCTCAAAGCTGTGCTGCTCCATAATGGGAATAAGTATCCATCTCTTCCCGTGGCTCATTCGGTGCACCTCAAAGAAATACAACAATGTCAAGACCTTGCTAGAAGCCTTGAAGTATGATGAGTAAGGCTGGGAGGTTATCGGAGATTTCAAAATCGTGGCATTCTTTATGGGTCTCCAAGGAGGCTTTACCATGTTTTCCTGTTATCTTTGCCTTTGGGACAGCAGGGACACTGCAGCGCACTACAACAGGAAGCACTGGCCATAATGGATCAAGTTCTCTGTGGGGAGGCACAATGTCAAGTGTGACCCACTAGTGGACCTCCAGAATGTGTTGTTCCCACCATTGCACATAAAATTGGATCTTATGAAACAATTTGTCACAGCTCTTGGTAAGGAGACTGCAGCCTTCAAGAATTCTTCCCCTGAGCTGGACCACAAGTAAAGAAGATCCTGGAGCACACAGAATTCCCCAAAAAGTTCAGTAGGAAGGGATAAAAGCTTAGGACAGCTTTGTCGCAGTGGTATGGGCTTCTTGAGCAATCACAAGGCTGAAAATTGTGTGGAAGTGGTTGAGGCTCTGGTGAAGAAGTATGGCAAATATGGGCTACAGGACGTCCCTGAAAGTCCATATTCTTGACACTCATCTTGATAAATTCAAGCATACTCAGAGGAGCAAGATGAGTGCTTCCATTAAGATATACTGGATTTTGAATGCCGCTACCAAGGAGCGTATAATGAAAACGTGATGGTAGTCTATATTTGGGGGCTGATATATGAAAATAATTTACGTTACAGTTGCAAATCTCAAAAAACTACTCACTTCTAAACATTTTTGTATAACTTTAGTATAAATACATGTAAATCTTGATTTATACGTTGTTTTATTCAGATCTTATGTAAATGAAAATGTGCAAATTTGCTCGTTTTTACATAGGAAATAGGTTAATTTCTAAATTTCATTATTGAGGTCACAGAAGCAAAGTATGAAGGGAATAATGGCTGTTTTCTGTACTTCTACAACATAAGCAATTAAGAAATAACACATACTCTCCTGAAACAAAATTGATGTTACATACTATTATACTTGGAACAAAGAATAATAACATGAATGAGTCAAACAGTGTCCTGTAACAATCATAATTTCTCTGGCTTTTTGACCATGTAATAAGAGCCTTTAACAATTTAGCTAAACAGTACAAAAAATAAAGTAACAAAATACATTATTTGATAAATCAAAACTTTAGCTTTCTGTTGGGTAGATTTTCGGAGAGTAAAATTTAGAAGGAGCATGGTGTAGAAACATGGTTAAGTATAGAATACTTGAATAAATGAATGAAGCATGCACGTGTATTGTTGTCTTATATTTTTGCTAAACATTATTGGAAAATAATAAAATAAAAATTCACATTATTTTTTTTTTTACTTTTATGTTTTGTAATGTTCTTTTTAAAAAAAATTGCTATTAAGAAGCTCATGGAATATATGTGAAGTGTTTTCATCTAAGTCTGCTGTCAACTTGACAACAGCTGTTGTTCATACAGGAGTTTGTTTTTTTTGTAATATTTGCTTGTAGAAGGTGCTATTTATAATTGTAAAATTATGGTAAGAACAAAAATCCTGTCTTGATTAATATTAACTTATTGAAGCAAGCTACCTAAGTAGATTAAAGCTAAAAGTATATACATATATTGTTAGTGTTATAAATAAGTATAGGTAATTAAATGTCGTGTTCAAAATACTTCTTGCGTTTAGAATTCATTGTGTTATCAGTTGGACACCCTGATTGTTGATCTTCACCAAACAAAATTTATCTTTATTCTTTCATGTTGACATGCGTAAATCTTTTTCTTTAAAGGATGAAATAATTTTCTAATGTTTTACATAAAGTATGGAGTTCTTTATACACAAATATATATCTTTTGGAGTAAAAGCTAAATTTCAGTTTTAGCACTGATTTATCTTTTGAATTACTATAAAATACCTCTATCCTAAATCAATGAAAAATTAAAATTATGTTCTGGTTCTATTTCTTTATAGTTATTTTGAAAAGGTAAAAGATAAAACGGTGTTCAACAAGTTTTTTGTTGGTTTTTTTTTAATTTCATAATTTGCTATTTAGATTTACAACTTTCTGATGATTGGATGATGTCCATATTAATTTTTTACTGTTATTTTCCTTGCACCTTTATTATCTAAACCTACTTTGGTTGCATATTTCATGTCTTTGTTCTGATTGTTAATGTTACAGCAAAGCCCAGTTTAGGTTCCTTTGGGTGTCAAATTCTGAGGGTGAAGATTTACAATGTGAGCATGAACACTTAACTTACTAGAGTGACACTACTGATGTCCAATGTAACAATTATACTTTGCCTTAATACCATAGAGATGTCTTGTTTTAGATCTATTTAACACTCCTACAAAAAGTGAGGCCCAATAGACCCCAGAGCAACTTGAAAGGTTATTAATATTAGGCTAATAATTTTGTATTTAAATGAAATTGCCATTTAAATCCATTAATGAATGGATTAATGAGATTTCCACCGTCCCTATCTACTATCTAGCGAAACCACAGCCAGGGGAACGGGCTTGGAGAAATCAGGACTAGAAACGTCTTTTCGTAGGAGTGTTAAGGTATTCACATGCATATATTGGTGTTTGTGACTTTTGACATGAGCAAGTGAAAAATGAATATCTTTTTTCCTTTGGCCTTTGAAGTAATCTGATGAGTACTCATTTTGAAACTGGTAACATTTATCATTTTACACTATTAAAACAAATGTATGTGATTATTCGATAATAATTACAGGTCTGAGTAAGCATTCTTTAGCATATAATAATAAGGTTGATTGCTGGTTACCATTTGTCCTCAAAGATGCAACAAATAACACCTTGGAATCAGTTGTTGACAGCATTATAAACAAGTTGCTTAATAATTTAATTAAAAGGGAATTTCTTTTAGTTTCAAACTGTGTAGGTATGAAAGGTATACTTACCAAACAACCACTTAACAGATGACCAACTTGACAACTGACCAACAATTATGGAAGTCAGTCAAATATCGCTCTCTAAGTTCATTGATGGTTGAGTGACAAACAGGAAATCTTGTATCATTAATGAGCTCAAGTTTTGTGTTTACAAGGATCCACCCAATTTGTAATGTATTCTGCATACATGTACCTATCTTTTGCCTCAAATTGTAAATGTATTTGATATCTGCATTTACTCTTAAGTCAATAACAACATTAGAACACTAAAATTAACTCTGTATACATGCTCAATCATTTTGACTGCTTTGTAACCACCATGAAACTATACATACTTTGAATGAATTAAATTTGACATCATGAAATTTAATAAGCTTTCAGTGACCCTTGCATGTTTGTTGTACACAAGAAAGTCACATGTTTTTTAATAAAATATTTTTTTATAATATTTTGTCTAGGAATTTATGAAGCCATTATTGGGTCAGTTCGATGAAGGGTAATTTTTTGTGCCATGAGCAAAAGTATTTTTTTCATCTTGAAGGTTTTATATTTCATGTATGTTTAACCTTCTAATGAATATCATAATAATTTTTTTATCTTAACACAAAATACAGCCAAAACATCTGTAGTGAAAGTTAAAAAATATGAAATAAAATCAATTCATGGACTGGTGGTAGAGGCACGAAACTCACAACATGCAAATCATAGTTGATGTCTATGTCCCTGGTGCATTACTGAAACCAAAATAAAATTATATATTTTTTAATTTAAATTCTTTTATCGAATCTAACAAGTTTATAATTTTTACATTTTGATTGTTTTTGTTAACAAATATATAATAGTAATTAAGAATATATATAAATATAAACTAAATTTTGAACTCAACTTTAAACCAGTTTCCAATTAAGAGCTTTCAGATTCTATTCTTTTCTACTATGTTTTTACATTAAGAGACAAATATATTTGCTCAGCTATGGGAAAAATAAATAAAAATGCATTAACTCTCCATTTCTTTGGGTCATGATGCACAAATCAGGATCTTCTTTACAGATATATCTATATCAAATTTAATTAAACAACGTTATTATCAGTGTGTGTTCTTTTTCCATATAGCTTTCAAATGCGAGTTTTAGAAAACATATCACTCACTAGGTGAAGTTAAAGGAACTATTGTAATTTACTTAGCTTTCTAACTAAGCTATATGTTAGATTTTATTACCACTGCTTAAATCAACATTTTTGTCCAAACCCATTCAGCTCCTGTGGCAAATTATTGACTTTTATGGCTCAAACAAAGCAGGTGATCATGTGATTTACATAATGTACAATTTATTTTTTCTGATGGTAAATAACAAGACAAACAGCAATGTCACAGAGAAGTACAAACTTTTTTTATTTTCTGAAAAACAAGATGTTAGATAAAGGATGTGGTATGTAGTTGCACCACTGGTAAATCAAAAAAGCATGCTACACAAATAGTCAGCCTGCAATGATAAATATTGATGTTAACTTTTTAAATACTTTGTCAAATGTTGGTAATGATTATAATGCAGCAGTTAATATTGTGTTAAAAATCTTTGAAAACTAAACAGCAGTTTTTGTTTTTTTTTTGTATTGTGTTGGATATGACATATCACTGGAGTATTTTTTATTCAGTGGGACAGCAGTAAATCTATGGACTTTACATGACATAATGTTTATGGACAACAAAGAACCTGTTGTTACATCCTCTAAGCCAAACTACAACTAATAATTAAACAAGAAAAGCCTTTTTAATCATTCATATACTTATGAAGCTTTCTCTTAAAGTCACTTAAATTTACTGCCTCCATAATATCTGAAGGCAACTCATTTAGTAGGTCAGCCACCGTATTACAAAAATAAAACTCTTTTAGCTAAAAATGACTCCTACCCTTTCTTAACCTGAAAATCACTTAGCAAGGTCGAAACATTGTTCTCTCCTTATCAATAAAAGTGTTAATACCCACACCACCCATTCTAAGATGCATTTTTATTTGAAGTGAGTTTCTTGTCATCAAGAAGACTCCTACCCTGTCAAAATTTATATTTGTGTCCTTTAGTCTTTCTATTCTCACTGTTAAGTATGAAAAAAGATAATGCATCAATGCCAATTCATCTTAAATACTTCACTTGGATCCCCTCTAACTCTTTATTTTTTTTCATGAGAAAACAATTTGAGGGATTTCAGCCTCCTCTTGTATGACAGCTACTCCATCCAAGGCACTATTCTAGTAACCTTTTTCAGCACTGAACACAGTACTCCAAATTTGGCTTAACCAGTGGACAAAACAATAAAATGTATTCAGTATTTCTGTACATACAACCTTAAATCCATTTGCCCTAGCAACAGCACACCACTTGGATTGCTGAACTAATTGATCAACTATTGTATCCAGATCCCTTTCTTTAATGACACTATTAAGGTTATTCCCATCCAAATCGTATAATTCAAATTATGTTAAGCCATATGTAATATCTTGTATTTATTATAATTAACACCCATTAACCATTTTTCTCAATTCATGTAAATCTTTTCGTAAAGCAGTATCACCCAAGAGCTTGATATCATCAACAAATTCAAGTAATTTGTTGACCATTTCTTCATCCATGTCATTAATGTAAATTGAAAGAAAAGCAATGATCATAAGAATAAGCCCTGAGGAACACCCCTTTGAACATTAATCCAGTTTGACTGAACTTCATTTTTAACAACCTTTTGCTTTCTTCCATCAAGCCACTCTTTTGTCACCCACTTATCCTCCACACCTATAGAGTTAAGTTTCTTTCCAAGTCTTTCATGAGGCACTTGGTCAAATGCTTTCTAAAAATCCAGATTACCAAATCCTACACCCTTACCCTCATCTACATATGCAGTAGCATTTTCAAAGCATGTGAAAATATTTGTAAGGCATGATTTTCTTTTAGTGAAGCCATGTTGACTATCAGACAAAATTCTAAACTTTGTTAAATGACTTTGCAAAGTATCTTTTGTCAGACTTTTCAAAACTTTTCCCATAAGCGATGTAAAACTAATCAGTCTATAATTACTCTGAAAACTTCTGTTATCTTTGTTAAATACAGGAGTTACATTAACTAATATTTAATCTTTTGGTACTTCACTGTTCCAGGATTTACACACACACACACAAAAAAAATTGTGGCTCAAATATCCAATTCTTGATTTCATTTAAAACAACCTATGGGCAATATCATTTTTGAACTTTTTAATTTTATTTCAACAAGCTTATAATTTCTAGTTGTCTTGTTCAACTTTGTTTCATCCATCAATTGCTCAACATTAGGAATACTGCTTAAGTTTTAATTGGTAAAAACTTAAGAACAAGCAAAATTTAATAACCTAGCCCTTTCATACTCTTCAGATATACAACCCTTCCTTTGTCATCTCACAAGGGTCTTGTCAACATCCTAACATTTTTGTTACCCCTAATGTACTCTAAAGAATTCATACTATTAATTTTTGTTTACAACAAAATTTTGTTCATACATCTTTTTGGATGTCCTAATTTCCTATTTGATTAATTTTCAATAATTTTATCTGATACCTTTTGGAGTCAACCTGGTTTCTTCTTAGAGTTACCCTTTTCTTTCTATAAGAAATATATTTGTTTTGAATATTGAGTATTTATTTAAAAATTTTCTACATTGGCCCATTGTCTTCAAATAACTTAGCTGCCCAATTCACAACAAATAATTCTTATTGTATCTCTTCAGAATTTTCTTTGTTGAAATTTAGAATGAAAATATCATTATTCCTGATTTCCATATGCAGCCCCTCGGTGTGGATTCCTGTACATGGTGAGGGGGCCTCCTAAGAAAGGTTCTGTTCTTTCATTTTACCTCCTCTGGGATCTAAACATCCATCCACGTGTTTGCCGTGCGTGGCGACTCATGAAGGGGAGGAGAGGATCCTGGTGGTTGAGGGGTCCAACACTAACACACCATTGCTGTAGACGGGCGGCCTTTGAGTGGCCCCCCTTGGGTCAGTCGGCTGGTCCACTTGGGCTAGAGTCAACCAAGTACCAGTGTTGGAAGTTCTCAACAGGTGTTGTGGACATTGTGTCTGATGCTGGTGTTTGAGTATAGTGCTCATGAAACCCTGGCATTGCTGCAATGTCCTTGCATGACATTGTAGGGTGCCATGGTGGGTGGGGTCAGTGGGTGTCGAAATTTTCCTTTTTTCCTATGGATCCTCCAACAAAAAAAATTAAATAAAATGGTGAAAAAATAGTCAATAGGTAAACGACCACGTCTTGAAGACTGAGCAGCAATCTTCAACATCTGTAACAACTGTACCCCATTTTCTTATATTACATTCTCTTTCAGAAAAACCTATAAAGGCAAATATCTCCCTTTTTTATTCAAAAGGGACTAGAGGGACTTGCTGGCTCTCCAAAGTCAGTAAAGAAGCTTCAATCTGGAGACATATTGGTTGAGACATCCACATCCCAACACAGTGAACTCCTCTTGAATTCAAAGGCAATTGGGGATGTACCAATTGAGGTTACCCCTCATGCTACCTTGAATTCATTACGAGGAGTTATTGTTGAGAGGGATTTGAAGAACGTCCCTCAGTCAGAGATTGTTGCTGGTCTCTCCACTCAAGGAATTTCTGCAGTGAGGTGCATCGCCACTCACAAAGATGGAGTTACACTGCAGACAGATGTCCTCGTTTTGACAGTTACATCATTACGTGCACTTGCCACCATCAAGGCAGGTTATTTAATTTGCAGGGTACGACCATACATTCCAAACCCTCTCCGATGTTTCCAGTGTCAGAAGTTTGGCCAATCAAAGACGTCCTGTCATGGTTCCCTGACATGTGCTCGTTGTGGTGGCAAGGATCACGATGCCTATGAGTGTCACATGGACCCACACTGTCTCAACTGCAATGGTTCCTACCCTTCCTACTTTTGTTCTTGCCCAAAATGGTTGGAGGAAAAAGAGGTGCAGCGTTTGAAAACAACTCATAATATTAGTTATCCTGAGGCATGGAAATTGCTGTCTGCCACTCCATTTCAGACATATGCTGCTGCACTTCGTTCCACAACTACAGTGGGAGTGTAGACAGATCTCTCTGTGCCTCCAAGAGAATCGTTTTCAAAACAAATGAAGAGCCTTTTGATCTCCATGGTTAAAAAGGTTGATGAAGTGACTTCTACACCCATCTCTGTTCCTCCCATACATTCCAACAAACCTCAAGATCCACATCCTTCAGTTTCAAATACAGGCATTTCTTCTGATACATCTTTTTCTCCCACCCCACGATGCAAAACAATCATTCGTTCGTGTCCTCAGTTACTGGAATCCCCTTCCAACAACAAAGACCTGCCCAATCAACCCAGGGCAAGATCCATGGAGGCTGGTAGACCTCCTCTGAATAAGGACAGTAAGGAAAAAAGATGTAGTTGTAAACAGAAGGGTTCTCCAGCCACTTCACCTACTTGTCATAAAAAATGGCCACCTTGATACAATGGAACTGTCGAGGTTTACGTTCTAATCTGGATGATATCAAAACACTGATTGCTTCCTACCATCCTGTATGTCTTTCCTTACAAGAAACATTTCTAAAACCTGCTGATACAGTCACCATTTGGCAGTTTTCTCTGTACAGGAATGACAGCCTTTGTGATGGACAAGTACATGGAGGGGTGGCACTATTGGTTGATAAGCATGTGTTTTTTTCACTCAACACACCCTTGAAGGCCGTAGCCATTCGTGTTTCCTTGGGTCATACCATCAGTGTTTGTTTTCTCTGGAAAAGACATATGATCAATCAGACCTTAATGCTCTCATTGAACAGTTGCTGTCTCCCTTTCTAATCCTGGGGGACTTTAATGGACATCATCCTCTCTAGGGAAGTGCTGTTATTGATAGGAGGGGTCGTTCTGTAGAGCGTATGCTCTCTGATTACAATCTTTCTCTTTTCAATACTGGTTCTTCCACTTATTTTCATGCACGTAGTCAGTCCTTTACTGCTATTGATCTCTTGATGTGCACCCCTTCATCATTTTCCCATTTTTCATGGAGAGTTGACAATAATCCACTAAGCAGTGATCATTTTCCTATACTTTTGAGTGAGACTGGCCATGGTCGACACCACCCTACCCATGTGCCCCCGGTGGAAGCTGGATCAGGCAGACTGGTCCACTTTCACTGCTCTCACAGAACTTGATCCTGCTATCATGAATCAGCCATCAATAGACAACTGTATGGCAGCAGTAACTGACTGTATTATACAAGCAGCTGCTCAGTGTATTCCTAAAACCTTGACACGTTTTCCATGATATCCTTGTCCGTGGTGGAATCCTCCTTGCCACTTGGCATGGAAGACTCAAAAACAGGCCTGGAATACTTTCCGTAGATATCCCACACTTTCGAACTGTATTGCTTTCCAACGGTCCCGTGCACATGCTAGGTGGGTAAGACATCAAAGCCAGAAGGAATCTTGGATTAAGTTCATAACTAGCATATCTTCTACCACCAGTTCCAAGGTCATATGGGACAGGGTTCGAAAGGTCAATGGGTACTACAATTCTGTCCCCCTCTCCATCTTACTCTCTGATGGTCAAGAGGTAGCTGATGTCCGGAGCATCATCAATACTCTAGGTGAAAGCTTTTGCCAGGTATCTAGCACTTCTTGTTTTTCCACCTTCTTGGCCATCAAGACTCGGGCAGAGCGTTCACCTCTTTCCTTTCGAACTGACTGTCTCTTTGACTATAATTGTCCCTTTACACTGGTGGAACTGAAAATGGCCCTTCATCGGTCTGGCAGTACATCTGTTGGACCTGATCATGTACACTATGACATGCTGTGCTATCTCTCTCCTGCTTCTCTTGATATTCTTCTAATTGTTTTTAACTGGGTCTTGCAGGAGAATGTTTTTCCTGATGCCTGGCACCAGGCTATTACCTTACCTTTCTCTAAACCTGGGAAATATCCCAAGATTCCTTCACTACCGTTTGTTTTGCGAGCTGTCTCTGCAAGACTTTAAAGAGGATGGTTAATGCTCGTCTTGTTTGGTTCCTCGAATCAAACAACCTCCTCTCGCCAACCCAGTGTAGGTTCTGACGACAGCACTACACCACGGATTACTTAATTTGACTTGAAACATCAATCAGAGAAGCCTTTCTCAAATGCCAACATCTTGTATCAATATTCTTTGACATTGAGAAGGCTTATGACACAACATGGAGGTATGGCATTTTGCGAGACCTCCATATATATAGATTACGTGGCCATTTACCCATGTTTATTTTAAAAATTTTAATGGACAGGAGATTCCAAGTTTGTGTGGGTTCAACACTTTCCCCTTCTTTTGTACATGAACTTGGGGTCCCCAGGGCTGTGTTTTGAGTGTCACACTTTTCAGTATAAAGATAAATGCCATCACTGAACAACTCCCTCTCACTGTTGCAAACGGGCTCTATGTCGACAATTTTCACATCTCGTGTCAGTCGTTGAACATGAGATATATTGAGCGGCAACTACAAACTGCCCTCAATCGTGTACTGAAGTGAACTACAGCAAACAGCTTTAATTTTTCTCTCTCTAAAACCGTTTGCATGCACTTTTGCCACCAACAAGAAATTCACCCTGATCCTGAACTCCGTATCGGTAAAGTTTCGCTGCCAGTGGTCCTTGAGACCAAGTTCTTGGGGCTTATCTTTGACCGTAAGCTGACCTTTATACCACACTTAAAGCAGCTACAGGTCAAATGCACAAGAGCACTGAACATCCTCCATGTCCTCTCTACTGCCAGTTGGGGAGCGGATCGATGTTCTATATTAAAGATATATCGTGCTCTTATTCGTTCAACACTCGACTATGGATCAATGGTCTATGGCTCTGCCAGACCCTCGGCCTTAAAGATGCTGGACCCCATTCATCATCAAGGACTTCAACTCTGCACTGGGGCTTTCCCCACCTCCCCAGTTCACAACTTATATGTAGAATATCATGAAACTTCTCTGTACCTTTGCTGTTTGCAACTGTCTTTACTATATTCTTCAAAACTTCATTCCTTACCAAAGCATTCCACCAGGGGATGTGTTTTCATTCCTCATTGGGCCTTACTTTTTCAGAACAGATGATCCGCCATTGCTCCTTTTGGCCTTCGCATCCAGGCGCAATTGGACGAATTGGGTCTGTCCTTGGATAACATTGCAGAATCCACTGGTCAGCCCATCCCCCCATAGCTTATTGCAGCCCCCAAATGTGACCTTTTTTTAAGTCATCTGAAAAAGCCGATACTCTCGATTGGAAGTTCTGTCTTTAATTTAATGAACACCTTTCAAACAATCATTCCATTCCAATTTATACAGATGGTTCCACATCAGGTAATTCTGTGGGCTATGCCATGGTTTGTTGCGGTTCGGTGGTTGTGTGCAGAATCCCTTCTGCAGCTAATGTGTTCACTGCTGAACTGTCTCCACATCTCTTGCCCTGGATCATATTGAAGCTGAGCAGTACACCAACTGCATTATTTATGCTGACTTGCTTAGTTCTCTAGTGGTCTTGGAATCACTTCATGTTGGCTCACACCCTGTTCTTGCTGATATTCAAAACCGACTGGCCCATTTCTCATTAGCATCTTCTTCTATCCAGTTTTTCTGGATACCAGGCCACGTTAGTATTCACGGAAATGAGCTTGCAGACACGGCAACTAAATCTATCTGCTCTGGCACTATCACCACTGTGCCTATTCCGTACATGGACTATGGTCCTGTATTCAAAGTTCAGCTCCATACCAGCTGGCAGTCCACTTGGAGTGAGCAGCATGACAACAAGCTTTTTCAAATAAAACCCTATATTGGGCTTTGGCTGTCTAGCTTTTGTAAGGTTTGGAAGGAGGAAATTGTTCTAACTAGACTACGCATTGGTCACAGTTTTTTAACTCATCATTTTCTTTTATCTGGAACTGATGCACCAGTGTGTAGTTTGTGTAACACCCAAATCACTGTAAGCCACATTTTATTTTCTTGCCATCGTTATGACTCTCAACGACGGCACTATTTTAAACATGTTCTGTCCCAGGGTTTGTCTGTAACATTGGACAGTGTTATTGGTGATAGTGACACTGTCAACCTTGATAAAGTTTTTAGTTTTTTAATGTCCATTAATTGTTTTAATCTCATTTAAGTGTTTGATATTTATTCATTACACCTTTTTAATTATGGTTTCCTTTTTAGAGTCTCAATCTTTCTAGTTCAATTTGACATTGGAAAATGGCCAGAACATTAAATAACTCAACACCAGGATTGGAAAGGCCAACTTCAGGTGACTAACGCTGCTGTTTGAACTACCCGTTAGTCATCCTGGCGAGTTGTTATTACAATTTTGCTGCATGTCTTTTAACAATTTTCTTACTTTACCTTTTGGTACTGGCCATAATGACACATAACCTGGAACCAGGACTGGAAAGACCAACTTCAGGTGACTGACAGTGGTTCATGTACTTACCTGTTAGTCTTCCTGGCAGGTTATGATCATTACCATTTTGCTAGAGAAAGTCCTTTACAACTTCTCTTACTCTGCTTTTTCTCTTAACATTGTAGGCTAGGTGTCAACATTGGTTTTATGCTTTTTCTGTTTTTCAATGATGTTTTGTTTTACCTTCATTTCCTTTTCTGTATTTTGCTACATTTAATTTATTTTTACCTTTTTACTGGACATTTGGCACAGATAGCCTCGCTGCTTTCTGCCATAAAACACTAAATCAATCAATCAATCCATATGCAGCAAAACATTAAATCTGATGTAGCAATAATCACTTGTACATAGTGGTTCCCCAGTTTCTGCCCTCTCAACCATTTCTATATTAGAAGTTAAGAATAAACTTAAAATAACATTATTTCTACTAGGTTCCTTAACCACTTGGAGAAGAAATCTATCTTGAAAAATTTCCATAAATCTTTCCCCCTCAGGGTTCAACTATAGTCTTTCTCAATCATGGTCTGAAATTAAAATCACTCATAATTATGACTTCATTAACAGCTGAAATCTTAATCTCACTGTAATGTTTCTCTCTGATTTTATCAGTTATATCTGGTGGTCTATAACAAATTCCTATTAAAAGTTTTTTCCCTTGATATCCACTAATAGAAACCAAAATGGATTCTAGCTCCTTGCTATTATTTTAAATATTCTCAACTTCAACAGGATGTAACTCAAATATTACACAGAGCTATTCTTCCCTCCCTCTCTTTAGTACTCTACCCCTATTAAATAACCTATATTTCAAAGAAATGTCTGTTGTAAAAATCACCTGCATTTAATCATGTTTCAGTTATTCCTATTATACCAACATTTTTTGTTCCTGCAAGTGCCTAAAAGTTTTCTATTTTATTTTTATACTTCTAGCATTATATAGTAACAATTAAGTCTATTCTTATAACTACTTTTATACTTATTTCAAATGCCAAACTTTCAGTACATCTTTTGTTTCATGTAGTTTACCACTATCTAGTCCTACTTTAAAATTTCCCTTACATTTGAGTTAATTGCCCTTGCTAACATGCCTTACCCTTTCCTACTTAGGTGTAAGCTATCCATTTCTAAACATTCCCTTCTCTCACTGAATTAATCCCAGAAGTCCAAACAGCTAACCTGCTCATTCTTACATTTTAATGACCGTTTTTAAAGTCACCGTTTGGTCTTGGTGACTTGCTAAAATTTCATTTCCACAGTTAATTCTCTGCAGTATCTCTGATAAAATTAATTTATGGCATTTATCTTTAAATGCTTTTATCAACCTTCTGTACTTATTAATTAGCTCCTCTGACTTATTCTTCCTTATATCATTAGCCCGTATGTACATAACAAAGACTGCATTGTTGTCAGTTCCCTTCATTATATCTTGCTTTGTAAGATATGTCTTCCATCTGTGCCCTAGGATAGCATAATCTTTTTTTCCTATCTACCCCCCAGACTATTCTGTCCAAATGCTGTGTCAAGAAATCACCTATAACTATAACCTCTTTAACTTCATAATACATATCCTTCTCTATTCCCTTTGCTTTCCCTCCCTCTAATGAACTGTGGTTTTCATTTCCCTGTGGTCGACACAAAAGATAACCCCACAGGGTTTTGTTCAAAAATAAATAAATTTCTTGTTTATATCTCATTAAAGCATGAAACTTGTATGTATGAACTTACATTATGGGTTAGTGTAGAAATGAAATCTAAAATGAGCAATTTGGGGTAAACAAGTTATATGATGTAGAGAAATGAAGATTGAGAATTTAAACATCCTTTTGAAATTAAAACATTAAATCATGACTTATAACCTAGGTTTTATATAAAATTTATTGATATACATTGATGATAAAGTTGTTTTATTAAATTTGAAATGGATATTTGTAAACAAGGTTGTAACACTTAAACTATGACCCACCCAAATCCAGTTCATGCATTTTTTACTTTTTTTTCACCCTTTGGCTGAACCAACATTTCTGTCTAAAAGTAACTGTGAGATACTATTTTTGTCTGTGAGTTTGAAAATCTGTGCATAAAATACTCACAGTTTAGGGATATTGAGAATTCTGTAGATAATTTTGTTAGTTGTGTGTTTATATATATATATATAGAGAGAGAGAGAGAGAGAAAAAGGGAATATGAAATTAAGTGTTACAAAAAAAATTGTGTAAAAAAAGTTTATAAATCTCCTGTTTTACTTTAATGGTCTTTAATCTGAATTTGCAGCCCAGTACCTCACCTACAATTTGGACAAAGTGCAACATCTAACCAGGATACTCTGAAGAATCAACAAGATGCTCAGAACATGCTTGTCGTAAAAGATTCTGAACCTACCACTAGCATTCAGATAAGATTAGCTGATGGATCTAGGTGATCTACTGAAATTTATAACTGCATGCCACATTTCTTATCATTAAATATTAGCAAAAGCATTAGCAAAATATAGTACTGATTAAGTTTGACAGATTAAACATTTTTGTAATTTCGTATTTGCAGTTTGAGGATTTTATATATATACATACTGTGGGAAAAATGTAACATTTAAAATTGAACTGATTTATTTCTTATATTTTCAAACAACTTGACAAATAATTTTGTTTTGAAAAGGAGCCTGAGTATTAGGATTACTAACTGATTTATCACCAGTGTATTCCCAAATGTCCATGATTCAGTTGTAATTAAAGGCCATTGTCCAAGAAGTATGATCAGTTGAGTTACCAAATTTTCATGTTTTTAAATAATTCATGGAACAATTATGTTTTATAGACTCTATCTTTAGAAACTACTGTGATGAATGTACTTGTATATTTAACTAATATATGTACTCCACCACACACACACTTTATTATATACAGCAAATTTTTTTCATAAATACTGTGCTTTGGATGCTTTAGTCTGAGGAATGGTCACTTCAATTTAACAGAGTTTTGTGTACATATCTTGCACTGTTAATACAAATTTATTTCTTCTTTTTACAATATTTCTTATGATAGATCAATTTTAAAAGATATATTAAACTTTTTGGTTTTCATACTGAAACTGTTTTGTCTACTGTGTTTCTTAAGATGTGGCAAATGATTTTATTTTTGGAAAGATTGTACTGATCATCAGCTGAAATGTGATTTATCTTTTCAATTGTATTTTTAACAGAATGGTAGCCAAACTGAACCATAGTCACACTGTAGGAGACCTCAGGAAGTATATTGTAACATATCCTTTTATGATTGTAACCTGTGCAAACGTTTAACTATATTTTTAATGTAAATTACACATTTTGTAAAAGTAATTTTTCAGGTTTTATATATTTTGAATAGTTTGTTTAAAAATCAGTAAAATTTTTATTTTATTATTTTCTATTATTCCTAAATAATGGTACAAAAATATTAAAGGGTGCTTTAAAACTATCTGTTATTTTAATTTCCTTAGAATAAAATATATCTATATAAGTTTAATTAGCAACATAATTGTTGAAAAATCTTGAAAACGTAGATATAAGTTTTCTTTCATGGAATTTTTTTTAACACTGGTTCAATGCTCGGCCAGAATATGCTGCCTCAGTATTTGCTCTAATGACAACATTTCCAAACAAAGAACTGACTGAAGACAACTTGACATTGGAAGAAGCTAGTCTGTTGAATTCTGTTGTTGTTCAGAAATTAAAGTAATTTATCTTTATGTTTATTCGATATAATAATGGATAATATCTGTATTAAAAGTAATTAAAGTATTTGTATTTACTGAGCACTTGGCATTACCGTTTGTGTTTCAGTTACTATTCAACTTAAGAAAACTGATAAAAATGTGTTACTGTTTCACACAATGGCAAAAATAATTTTCTTTCAATGACATTGCTCACTTAAATTTTCAGATCAGCTATGATCCTCCTTTGTGATATGGCGTACACAAACATAAAAATTAAAATCTGTGCTCTAAACTTCATACAAACTTTATTAGGTACTCATATTGATAGATAATTCTATTGTTTAAAATAATCTGAATCTGAGATCCAGATTTTTACATTATCCAGTGTAACTCTTTGAATACGTCAGAGGTGTGTTAAATGTGCTCAGTGTATTTTGTAAAAATAATTATTAAACCACTCATTAAGAATTTGTCCTTATTCTTAAAATTTTTCAAAATTTCAGTACGAGATTCTATATATAGTTAAGTTTCCAGACAAACATTATTTACTCATCTTTGAATTATGCTAATATTCCCTTTAAAGTTGTCTCACGGTTTTCATGGCACACTTTATAACTTGGAGAGTATGGGTTCTTGCATGCCAGTTGTATGCAGGAATGGAGAAGTTGGAAACCTTAGTTACCCTGTTTTGTAATTGAACCTACCTGATGACATTCTGTAAAGTTCTTATGGACCTTAAGATTATATTTTATCCAAGTATAGTTCTAAGATTTTGCCTTGTTTTTATATAGTGCAGTAATCTTAAGTTAGTGCCTGGTAATCATTTAATGAAGTTCTGCATTCTGTTAAATAACCACCACAGATACCTGACCTAGAAATAAAAGATTTTTTGTCATGTTTATTCATATGCTTTCTGAAAATAAATGTACTATTTTAATGTGAAACAACTTTATTTGCTCTTTGTTTATCAAAATCGGTACTTTATGTCACTGTTTTAGTTAAGTGCTACTTTTTAAACTGTACTTTGGAATACGGTCAGGGTAGGTATCATTGATGAAAAATGTTTTGAAATTTTGTTTAAGCTGTTTGTATTAGCCAGTTTTTAAGAATCTGAGGCATTTTTCATCAGTTGTGATTGCAATGTGCTTTGGAAGATCTCATAATAGTTGCAATTTGCAAACTGCTTAAAATAAGTTTACAGAAGCTTGATTTGAAAAAAATAGCTTTGTGAGTAGCAAACATGATAGCGAGCATGAACGGCACAAAGAAAAATAATATCATGAAAGAGGTTACTTTTAGTTATGGTGACTGAAAACAATGTAAGCGTTGTTGGAATCTTTTAGCAAATATAATTAAAGAAGGAAAAAGTTGCAAAGATTGATATAGAAAAAAAAAACTGTATGGGAACAACAGCAAACTGTAGAAGAAACAGATAGAACTCGGTTGTCGAACCAAACTTAGAGGCTAGATAAAGAAGGTAGGCAAAAACATGAATACTGTGACTTTTAAATCGGCTTACAGTAACTTGTGTATGAAATATAAATTCTTTGTTTACTTATGTGGTTAAAGAGATGTGAATAATTATGAATAAAGAAGAACAAATAATTCTTTCGTACGTTAATGTATTAAGATATCCTAATAAAATACAAATGGGAACAAGGTAAAGCAGATGCAAATTTCCTGTTCCATAGGAAACAAATCGGACAAAAAGCACTAGGCATTTTCCAAACGTTTCACAAAACGATGGCTTTTCTCATACCATATTAATCACCCAGCACGTTTTATGTTAAAATATATGGTAGAAGTTTCATAAAATAAAATTTATTGTATACCTAATGGAAAATACCAAGACAAGTAAAAATACATATATAGAGAGGTAGTACACAGGTTAATTACTTAAAAAGTCAGTGAGAAAATATTACGTATTTCCAAACGGATTGCAGCACAGTGGCTGTTCTTGTTCCATGGCACGCAACATTTTATGAAAACTGTAACAACCATAAAATATCCGTGCTGTTAGCACTTGTAAGGAAATAGTCACATACGCCATCATGTTTCATGCCTTAATTGTTGTTCATTTAAATCACAAGGATTTGTAATTTCGAGGGCAAGCAGCTTATATTTAGTTATTGACTCAGAAATGAAATAGAGATCAAGAGAATTTGAACGACCCACACTAATTTTTTTCACGTACTGATGACAACCAAGCAAATTGAGCTATATTTCATGATTTGCGATAAGAAAAAAAGGCAAATGGCGTTGTTTCCAAGTAGTCTGCAATATTTCACCCCCATGTTATATTTTCGTAAAGCTTAAAATATTACTTGTGACACATGTCCCTGGTTGTTAGAGAATACTTTCAGGCCACATTCTAATGATTTATAACTTGAAGTTATCAGGTTTTACGTGTTTTCTTTAAAAAATAGAAAAGAAAACTAAGAAATGGCCAAAACATTTTGGAAGGTCAAGAATGAAACAAGAAAACATCAAAAGAGACTTTCAGTGCTATCTGAACAACCTCCAGAATGATACAACAGTTTATTCATATATATATTCCATGTTGAATCTTGTGTGCAAAGACCACAATCTTGAGGAGAATCTTCACTTAAAAATTAACTTTTTTCTGATTTTCATACATTACAGAATATTCGAAAATTAAGACATTTGGAAATAAACCGAGTTAAAACAAATATATATATAAACAGTATCTGGAATAAACTTGGTTGATTTTTCACAGATCAGGGAATAAAGTTTAGATGCCTGCTCTTCAAATACGGGACAACTCAAAGTAGAATTTTGTGCAGATTTCACTTGTATTTGAAATTCGTGATCTATAAGAATTGAGAAATTCTTAAGACATTTAAGAAAAGAAAATTGGAAAATTATTACTAAATTTATGTAAGCACCTTTGATGTGCAAATATAGTGATTTTCTGTAGAATTTAATTGATAAAAGTAATACGTGTTAAAATATCTTGTAGAAGTTTCATAACATTATTTGTAGACCTAATGAAAAATACCACCACAAGGAAGTGAGAAATGAGAAAATATCTATCTAGCTAGAAAGTAAGCAGGTCAGCTAATTGCCCAAACTAAAGTCAAGGAGAAGAAAACTGAGCACTGTTTAATATTAAAGACGAATTTTCACAATATCGAAGAAAAAAAAGAACATTTACACTGTAATATTTATTGAATAAAATATTGAAATCCATCAGGATATTTCACATATGTCATATTTAGAAATATCATACAGGCATGACAAAGACGGGGTACTTAAGAAATGCATGTTCAAGTACAAAACGTAAAGCCCCCAAGTGGTTCAGCGGTATGTCTGCGGACTTACAACGCTAAAATCCGGGTTTCGATACCCGTGGTGGGCAGAGCACAGATAGCCTATTGTGTAACTTTGTGCTTAATTCAAAAACAACAACAACAAAACGTAAAGGGGAAGATGTCAGATAAAAAATACTAACAAGCCCTTTGTCAGATATCTGTGTAGTATTACATGCGGTATGTCTACGGATTTACAACGCTAAAATCAGGGGTTCGATTCCCCTCGGTGGGCTCAGCAGATAGCCCGATGTGGCTTTGCTATAAGAAAAACAAACACAGTATTACATTTTACAACGTATCCCATGCACCTATAACCAAAAGAATATTAGACATTAATTAGCGATCCTAAAAAGCCACTCGTTAATGAACATCAACTCTCGCGTTAAACTGTCGTCCATTTTTATTCGTTTGCTTAAAATAACAATCTTAAATTAACTTGGTAATGGAACCAGCATGTTTTAATGGATATATTTAATTCCTAGGATGTTCCTGTTTCTAATAGGCTTGAAAGGAACTACATTTTGAGTATGGTTATGAGTAATTCAATTTTCTATAGTAGAATTCCGTCTGTACGCTATTCCTTTTTTTTTTTTTTTTTTTTGGAAGAGACAGGACACTTCTTCCTAACAGAAGACGAGATGACCGATCCGTTGTGCAAGTATACAGACCATTACCTGCTATTAAAAGTAAACTACCAGACAGCAGTGTACTTCGCTAGACCCATTTTATGTTGTTATGTTTCAGTTGTCTGTTATTTTTTACATTGTTAGGAATTATCTAATATTTTGACTAAAGAATAATAAAAAACACCTTAGATACAAGAAAAAGGTGCGGCTAAAAAAAGAACTGAGCTTGATACTTAAGGGAATAAAATCAAACATTTGTAGCCGAATTGATCGCTATCCTTATAGAATTGATAAGAAGTTTACAGAAAATATTCATTAGTTAACTAGGCTTTGCATTTTGTTTAGCATACTATGATGCCACAAGATGAACAAAAAACTCGTCCTGGCTCACTAATGAATGATTTTCTTTGCTTTTAATTTCACAGAAAGCTACACGAGAGCTATTTGAGCTAGCCGTTCCTAATTTAGCACTGTAAGACTGGAGGGAAGGTGACTTAATCATCACCACCCATCTCCAACTCTTGGGCTACTTTTTTATCAACAAATAGTGGGGGTTGACCATTACCTTATAACACCTCATTGCTGAAAGGGCGAAAATGTTTGGTTTAACAGGTATTCGAATCCGCATCTCAGATTACAAATCAAGCGTCCTAGCTACCTGGTCATACCGGGCCAATTAATGATTTTGTTTTTTTGTTTTTGAATTTATCGTAAAACTACAGGAGGTCTAGCCGTTTCTGAGTTAGCAATGTAAGACTAGAAGGAAAGCAGCTAGTCATCACTACCCACCGCCAACTCTTGAGCTACGTTTTTAGAAATGAAAAGTGAGATTGACCGTCACATTATAACTCCCCCACGGCTGAAAGGGCGAGCATGTTTGGTATGACGGGGTTTCGACCCCGCGACCCTCAGATTACCAGTCGAGCACCCTAACCACTTGGCTACACCATCTAATGAACGAATGATGTTCAATTCTTATCAACGCTATAAGTCTAGGTACCCTGTTTAGCTACCGATTTTAATTTCATTCCTTTAAATCGCACGCTCAATCTTTTTTTTATTATTGCACCGTTTTTACACACTTACGGTATTTTTGAATATATATCACTTTTTATCCAAGTAAGAAAGTGGCACTGGATAGTGAGCAACATTAGCTTTACGATTGCAACCCTGTTATTTGGAAAAGATATATGCTTTAAAATCTGGTGTTGGTTTTCCTCTCTAAAACAGTGTTAATAACTATCTGTATATAGTAATGCCATTAAATGTATGTCAACAGTTTCTTGTCATTACCCGCATGTACGTGGTACAGCTGCATTAAGAATCATTATTTTTGCTAATTGCTGAAGCTATTATTACGTGACGCTAAACGTTCTTTAATTGAAAGAAATTCATAAAATTTAGCAAATTTATGCTTAAAAGCTGGAAATAAATAATAACCGTCCACAAGTATTATTATTTTGAAAACTTGAGCTAGAAACTGCTAACCTAGTTTGCTTGGCTTAACCGATACTTAAAAATCTGCACTCCTTCTACTCTACAATTTTGCAGCACTAAATCAGCCGCCTTTAATCCGAATGATAAAAAAATATACACGATCCTCTTTTACTCTTGGATAAAGTAGCAGTCATAATTTTAGATCAATAGCTCCTGTAACGTTTCGCGTAGTAAGAGAGCAAAAATTTTGGTTAAATTTGAGCATTTATGCTGAATAACTTTGTATACGTTGCTTATATTTAGACCATATTTGAAACTTAATTGTAGATTGTATAGGTCTATCAGTGATTCAGTGTACCAGTTTTGAAAAAAAAAATCCAGAAAAGTTAAATATGTTCTTTCTATCAAAGTTACCATACCTTTGGTGTGAAGAAATATTTTATATCTCGTGTACTTAATAATGGATTACCTTGAAATATGGTACGTCAAGTAAATATCCAGTAGAGCACATCCACTGAATATGTTATAATCAGTGATGTCAAGAAAACCCACTTTTAGAGAAATATATATGCAAAAACGGCTCGTTTGGGTTGAGAAAATATTTTACATAGAAGAGCGAAGAACGTTTCAACCAGATTCAAAGAACATAAAAAGTCACCTTCACACGTTTTCGAACACTGCAAGTCAAATAAACACAACATAACCATAGAAAACATTCAAATACTAAATAAAGAAACAAACATAAACAAACGCAAAATTAAAGAAACCTTACTTATACAACAACTTAAACCCAAAATAAACCAATATAAAGGAACGCCTTTATACCTATATTAATATAATAAAATAAATAAAATTATATATTCAAACATCTAAGCCCGCCCTCTACATTCGGACACTCAGTTACACAACCCCTTCCAAACATGTGGTCAGCTTCCGGTCAATTACCTCTTTCTTTGTGAACCTGACGATGACCGAAGAAGGTCGAAACGTTGTTCGCTCTTTTATGTAAAATATTTTCTCAACCCAAACGAGCCGTTTTTGCATATATATGAATATGCTATAGTTTGGATTATAACGTTCCGAGCTACAGAAAGTGGAAAATTGTTAAACTGTCACTCCTGAAAATAATACAGATATGTTCCACAAGCCTCAAGCTGGTTTCCTATTCTCAAAACCTTTTATTCGTTCTGCATTTTGTTCAAATATGTTTAGAGTAATCGCTATCCTAGTAATTTAAAGGGTTGAATTATTTTTGGATACTTTTTTCTGTCCATATATCATGGAAGATATATCTTCTACAAAAACTAAAAACATTTATCCGGGTTTAAAATGTGTCTCAAAAGAGGCTAATGATGGCACGTATACCAACTTATTTTTAAAGGCTATCTATCTATTGTGAAATTTAATAGGTTAAGTTATTTTTCCCACTTTTATCTCTACATGGTCTTAAAGGGATACATCCTTTCTACAAAAAACAATACTGTTTAGTCTCACCCAAATTGGATTTCACAGGTAAAAAACGAAGGCAAAGATGAAATTTGTGCCAACTTATTTCTAAAGGCTATGCATTTAGTGTGTAATTTAAGGGGTTAAGTTATTTTTGGGCCACTTCTTTCTCTGCATATACTTAAAGGGCCATATCTTCTCTACAAAAATCCATTCCATTTATGCCGACCCAAAGTGAGTTTTATAGGTAAAAAAGGGGGCAAAAACTGTACATATACCAACTTTTTCCTAAAAGCTTTACATTTGTGGAATTTAAGAGATTAAATTATTTTGAGTAACTTTTTTCTCTGCATTTTTTAAAATTTCATGTACATATTGATAAAAATATTACAGACTTACATGGAGTGTTTTTTTTTAAGTTTCATGCATTAGCTTTACAACTAAACCTCTAAACATGAAGTTTGAAATAAATGTGATTATACTTTCAGATTGATTCAAAACTGCATGAGCTATACAAGCTTCATTTTAAGGTTTATTGGTGCATTTTTGTCCGTTAGAAATAGCTAGATAATTATAGTCAGAAGTCACTCTTTCTCTGATTAACACTATTAACATTTTAACTCTATGCTAAGACTCATTGCAATAAATCTGGTGGAGCGACTCTTTTTGCGTTATCTGTATTCTTCATTTAATCATAAAAATATCACTCGTCATATTTCAGGCAGTGGAAACATACAAAATATGTTGCAGTGATGTAAGTTGTGCCCACTGGCTTATGCCTTCATTGATAAAAGAAAAGCATGTGAAACAACATTAATGGCAGAAACCTTTTGAAGATACTAACTTAATCTGCAAATTTAGTTATTTTGTTTATTATTGCATTCATTTTTTTATTCGTAAAATCAACTTTATATGATTAAAATTGGGCTATTTAGTCATGATTACACATATGAGAACATTCAAACAAACATTCTACCGGGCCCGGCATAGCCAAGCGTGTTAAGGCGTTCACCTTATAATCTGAGGGTCGCGGGCTCGACTCTCAGTCGCATCAAAGATGCATTCCTTTTCAGCGGTGGGGGAATTATAATGTGACGGTCAATCCCATTATTCGTTGGTAAAAGAGTAGCTCGAGAGTTGGACACCAGACTGTAACTTGTACAAGTGTAATAGTCTTTTTACCAAGTTTGCTTTTCCCAGATTATGGTGGGCAGGTGTAACTTTTACTATGCATTAAAATTGTTTTACAAGTGTCTGATAGTATTTCCCTTGCTTTATTTTCTGCCACTTTTCTTCTCAACTGAGAGACTCTTTTTGGGCTGCATCTTTCTCTTCAATATCATCATTAGCTATTGATTCATATGTATAGACTGTTTTCACTATTGAGCAATTGCCTGGGGTGCCATACATGCAAGAGCCCCCAGTGCTATACCTCTCAGTCTTCTCCTGATTTTCCTTGTAATTATGGGCCCAATTTACTGAATTCTGCCTGGGGTTTCACAATGACTAAGACCACCCATACTTGTATGTTGAGAGTAATTCCTCTTAGAGCATTTAGTGCAATACTACGTATTCTTCCTTGTATAAATCCATTCATAATAAACAAAACCTCCTCTGGTCCTCTATGAATTTGTTATTTAGTGCTACCTTCTTAGTTGTCCTGAACCTATTTTCAACAATAACATTTTTGTCACGTATTTTCTTTATGTTTAGATCCTTAAGCATTATTCCGCTCTACAAAGGCATTGTTGAATATATGACTTTAGAAGGTAAACAATCTGTGGAGAGCAAAACAGTTTTGGCTTTTCTGAGGTCAAGACATTGTTGTCAAGTTCATCTTTCATCTTTTTGTCAGAAAATATTTTCCATATTTTTTTTAAATGGCAAACTTTTTGTGCTTCTCTCTGCAAATGTGAATTCTTTCACGTTATTTGCTGTGTCTTCTTCACAATGGTCACTCGGAATCTGTATTCATTGATCACAAACTAACTTCTACAGTACAGTCACATGTTCCTTGTACTTATTGATTCCTCTTTTGACATTGATTAGTGAACAGCTGAAGTCCATTTCTATCTTTTGAGTACTGAAGGAAAGCTTGCAGGCATTAAAAAAATCTCGAGAAAAAGAAGTTAATCAATGTTGAATAGAATGTGTGCTTTGATCTAATGATAGCATCTCAACTACAGGAATTGCCCTAACCCTTGTGGGCTATGTTGAAATTCTAAAGGCAGAATAAAGAATGTTTTGCTTATAGTCCTTATTCTTGGCAATTGCAGATCCAGTCGCATTCAGATAACGGTAACAGCTTTTGAGAAATTGGAGGCCTTTCATTATATATAGTTGAACATCTAAGTAAGCGTGAACAACAAATGAATAAATACCTGTTATTTGTGTATAGTCACGATTTGTTAAGATAGGGTTCTGTTTCATTTCATTCTGATGTTTTTGCACTGCCTAGTAATGCATGCATTCATTTCCATCAACCAGTTTTTAAAGTTTCGTCTACTTGAAATATTCTGAATTATTCCAATTGATTTGGCAGTATTTATATTACCTGTCACAGTCTGTTTTATACCTGCAGTAGCCAAATGCTTTGTGTAAAGAGCTGTAAGTTTTATTTTACTGTGCTTATTTTCAGTTTTTTTTTTTCAGCCCTTGCCATCCCCATTGAGTGTACATTATTTTGTTTTGTTACATTTAATTGCGGCAAAGAATTTAGTATTATGTACAAAGGTATGCAAATATAATTTTTTTTCTAGTAGTAGATTGTTCGAAGAGTTTAAACGAATTGTTTTTTAATTTTGCGCAAAGCTACACGAGGGCTATCTGCGCGAGCCGTCCTTAATTTAGCAGTGTAAGACTGAAGAGAAGGAAGATAGTTATCACCATCCACCGCCAACTCTTGGGCTACTATTTTATCAACGAATAATGAGATTGATCATGCATTATAACGCCCCAAGGCTGAAAGGGCGAGCATATTTGGTGCGACGGAGATTCGAACCCGCGACCCTAAGATTACGAGTCGAACGCCTTAACACACCTGGTCATGCCGGGCTTAGTTTAAACGAAAATTATCGATCACGTCTTAAGAAATATTATATTGCTCTAAGAACACGTAATTAGTTACATCCTGCTTTATTGTCATTAATAAATTATTTTTACGTACTATTTATAAGTTGCTTGGGACTTATTGTTGATGCGTAATATCATAGCCGTTGTACTTCTTGATATAAGACATCTCGATAGTGTGTGAATGGTCTTACGTAATATTTGTGGGGTAAGTATAAGGTAGTAGTGTTTTAAGGGTGAATATAAATTTGAAATTCGTTACTTTGTGTGTTCTGTGGTATTAAATACATACATTTTACGGTAGTGTTTCCTATAATTAACTCGTACGACTAGTATTGTTATAAGTTATAATTCATAAGTACAAATTATAATAATCGAGTAAAGTGCCTACCACCGGCTGTATTGTAAAATGTAAGTGGTTAGTTAAAAATTCTTATGTTAATCTGATCAGTAATTTTACGTTTTGATATTGTTACTATTTGTTAGTACCATATTGAGTGTACATGAAAGATGAAATCTCTTTTAACTGGTACTAATTCTAATTTCTAGTCAAATTTTGGTATAGAATTGGCTTTATTAATTTACAACGCACTTTATTTCTGATCTGTGTAGTTAGCTTATGAGCTTTATGTTTGACCATACTAAAAGTTATATAATTTGAGGATTCGATTAAGTTGTTTAAGAAAACATTTAAGTTCCTTTTTGTACAATAAATATTGAGTAATGGACTAATGCAAGACATTACTACTGGGCTAAGACCAACGGCATACGTATGTTTTTCCAGGTTTTGGAAACAAAGAACAGTGTCTTGTCCAAATATTTTTTATATAGTCTACCTTTTTATTTATTTTTTTGAAGACTCCTTGAACGTTTGTTTGCTTGCAATTTTTGGTTTGTTTGTTTTAAAGCGAGAACTTAATTATCTCAGGAAAATTGTGAATCTAATTAGGTAGGTAATTTGGTAATTATAGCTTGTATTTTTCAAGATAGGAAATTACACATTATTGCAAAAAATTCGTCAGTTGCATAAAATTGGCGTCTCATTACAAATAAATGGTTCTATTTAAAAAAAATACAAGAGACTAAAATGTTTTTAAAAATGATTGGAAAATACGAAAACAAATTGCCTGAACACAAAACAAAGAAACATGATTCAATTTATGTGAAGATCTTTGAGCAGTTGCCCTCAATTGAAACCTTGTTCAAAAACTTGGATATTTATGAAAATTAGAGAAATTTTGGTGGTTGACTTCATTTGATTACTGGATTCAATTCTCATAGTTATAATTTTTCACAAAGTATATATCTTGTGCTTTGTTAAGGTAATGCAAAAATTTTGCAAAACTCTGTATTTAAAAATAGGAATGCACATCAAAACTTAATTTTTTTATTTCTGTAATTTTTTGTTCTAGTGATACATTGTTTGGGATCCAAAACCAGCTGCAGTTAATAAAGTGACTTAGGGTTTAGCAAATTGTAAATTACCCATTTACAATTTGCTATATGATATACTTTAGTTACTTGTAATTCTGGGGAACATTGTAAATCTAGAGAATAAAATATAATGGATGACATAAGGAAAATATTAATGTAACTCGCACCTAACATGTAAGACTAGTGTTTGTTTCCAGTTTATTCATTGTATTTTGCTGAGAGTGAGTTATATTTTTTGGAAGAAAAATCATTACTTAACATTTTGCTTGGCCAATTGCTATAGTACTGTAACTGATTATATAAAAACACTTTCATGATAAGACAGTATTCTCTTGATATAGTAGTAGTGCTTTCTCATTTTTTAGAGTGACATGTTTAGTAAAAACTAGCATGATTTATTGAGTTTTCAGATGTAATACAAAGAGAAGGTGAAAGAAATAATAATGCTGCAAAAAAGAATATAAACAGTTTCTTATAAATATATCATATGTTAATAGATAAGTTTTATGTATGCGATGCTTAGAAAAAGGAAATTTTGTACATTAATTAGCTTAGGATTAGTCTAATAGAATGGGAGAATTTCTACATTTGGACATGTGGTCATGCCTCACTTTTAACTTGAACTAGTTTCTGTGCAACTAGTGCATGAGATTGTATATGTCCTCTAAGCATTAGTAGATTACATAACATGGAATGTACTATACAAGCTTAAGTAAATTAAATACATAATGAAATTTGTTAACTCCAACAACAAAATGCAATATTTCAGTGTAGTTGGAATTGTAAAATAAACATTATTTTAACTGTAATAAATATTAAAATATTTGTATCTATGCATTTTCTAAATATCATGATAGGAATATAATTCTTTATTGGAAGTACTTGGCAGGATTGTCAAGCAGTAAACTTTAAATATATATTTTTATTTGTTATAACAAAACCAAGCTGAAACAAAAATAAATTAGAAAATAATAAACAAAAAATGCTGCACTAATTAAAAAGATCCCAGGGTACAAGCTGTAATGTGGGATAGAAAATGTATCTTAGATTTCAGAAGTGACTATGGAAGTAGGACCCCGATTGTGGTAGGGATACACCATCTGTCAGTCATAACTTCCATTCACCAGTTTTACATAAATAAATAAAATAAAGGAGTAGCAACAGATATAGAAATTAGGAGAGTGTTATGTGGGTGCTGAAGCCCACAATGTCCCACATCTGTATCATCCTTCACTGCCTGCAGAGAGTTGTGGAAAGGTGACTGCTCTCTAACATAAAGAAGGAAAAATTAATTGAAAAATAAGGTACTACCATTTTGGGGGGAAGTAAGTTAAAACATTTATGCACATTCAGGTAAGTGTAAGTTTAAGCATTAAAATACTGTAGTATAGCTTGTAAACTTAAAACTAACCATGGAAGTGTTTATAAAATACAAATAGAAAAAAATTTCATTGTAAAGTTTTTTCAGTTCAATTTCAGTTAATATTTTTGGCTTATTATACTAAAACAAATTGTTTTAAGAGTGGCTTTGAGATGCAAAAAAAAAATTACATAGGTATAAGGGTCTATAAGATTGGATTTTTATCTACTTCATATTCTTTTTTAGTTCCATATATTGTAATCAGTTTATTCTGTAAATCTTACAGTTGGTGGATTTTTTTTGTACATGTATAGCATATAAACATTATAAACAGACTTTTTGTCCAGGTGACTATCATACGTAATGAGAAAGAGGTTTTTGCTTCAAATGGTACAACATTCAGTTCTAATGAGTCTGTTTATGGTGCATAACACATTTTTCAAAACTTTATTTTTAGCCTAATATTCAGTCTTAAGTGCTTGAGTATGTATAGTGATTCACCCAAGTGTACACTAGGAGTGTAATTTGGATCACTTTTGCCAATTTCATTGTTATCTGGAGGGGAATCAACATTTGGAATGCTATAGTACTAATGATGGCATGAATTATGCTGTTATTGACAGTTGATTCCTTTCTTATTTCGAGGAATCTTAGTTCACTGTTATATGGTCGTAATATGTACTTTCTCCATTTAGATCTATATTTCGGTTGTATACTATGTGCCCTAATCCTATCAGAATGACTGGATGATATCTTGCTAACATTACTTTAGTGTGAATTTTATGAACCACTTAGCAATATGACAAACCATTATTGGTCTGAACTACAAAAGTTATGGCTACATTAGGTTATTTCTAATATATAGCTGTACATATGACTCTGCTGAGCAATTTGCATCTTTGTTGGTTAATGTTTAGGGTGTATATACAACTTGTGTGGTTTTGGTCAGATTTTAGAATCTGAAATATGAAGAAAAATGGATTTTTACACTTCAGCATTATAAAATAAAATTCATTTTGCTAGTGCTATCTCTTAATGTAATTTTTATCAGAATTTCATTATGAGAAACAATGTATTCGAAACTGAAGTTGTTTGTTCACATTAAAAATTGGCTGTAAAGTAGTCACAAGTAGGATAACTTCATTATTCAATGTTTTTTAAATCATTGGTAGAAATCAAATGCTTCTTGTAAACCCTGGACTTTGACACATGTTTCTGTACATTGTATAAAATAGAATTAGTCATGTCACAAGAATCATAACATAAAAATGAGTAATTTATGTTTCAGAAAAATTGAATTTATCATGTCTGCCTGCAAGCTACAACTGACCAAACCAGCTCCTGACTTTAGTGGCACTGCAGTAGTTGATGGAGAATTTAAAGAAATAAAATTGGAAGATTATAAAGGAAAGTACTTGGTACTATTTTTCTACCCACTAGACTTGTAAGTATTCATAGTATTTAAAAAAAATATATTAAAACCTGAAACCTGTAACAGACTTTGTGAAATCAATAGAATGATGCATTATATAATTTGTTCTTAATTGTATGGTATTTGGTGAAATGGAATTTAAGAGATTAAAATAATAATAATAAAAAAAATGGTGGAAAAAGAAACAATGTTGTGAATGACTTTATACTTTATATGAAGTACCAACAGTGTGAAGAGACTTTCTGCAAATTGTATTAAGTGTTTTTAAGATTGCTTTAATGAGTATTGAAAAAAAAGATTGTTTTATTGTTCATCAAAGTTGTTTTCAACTCATACTTTAAATGGTTGTCATTATTAATAGGTTTTATTAGTATCACAGGTTTTTACCAGAAAATTTGAAATATTGTTATCATTGTATCTTTTTTCTGAATGATGTATAGTTAAAAAAAAAACAGCTGATTTTTATAATGTTAATGTTTTTCTAATAATTTTTGTGCATTAAACTAAAACTAGCTAATTTTGTGCTTTTTAAACACCATTTGTTTAAAGGTGTTTAATCATTTCATGTCATAAAAATGTTAACTTTTCCAACATGTATTGGACCAATGTAAATAATCTTCAAGACAAAAAAAATTATCACAGTGATGAGGCATAAGTTTAAAAGTATAATCTATAAGTATATATATCATTATCAGTATATCTTACTCTATGGTAGTGATATACATCTAATTTAAGTGAAATACAGTAGGACATATGAGAAATATAACTATCTGTACAATAAAGTTTGAAAGCAGCAGCACTTCTGATGCATTACTGTTGAGTGTATGAAAATGTGTAGATACTTTCCATTGAAACAGTGACCTGTAGTTACTGCTTGATGAATAATGCTCATTATTTTAATTGCAATTTAGTTTACAAATGAAAAAATTAAGTTAAAATGCTTTATCCATTTGCTAATTTAAGATAAATTCTAAATCTTTATAAATATTTCAAATCTTCAAATTCAGTCATCTATCATTTTATTTTATTCAATTAAATTCTGAAAGTTAACTCCCACTCTAAAGAAATAGTGAATAATCACTTTTTTTTTATCAAGTGAGGTATCAGAAGTAAGCATTATAAAGTATTTAAAATGAAGGTTTTTTATTACTATTCTTCAGCCAATTTTGGAAATTTGTAAAATATCTATAAAATAGTCACTTGCTTCACATATTAATGTTTTGTTTAAGAGTTAATTTTGACACTTCTAGAATTTTGTTAAATTTTTTGCAAAAAATTGCAAGGGATGTAATGAAAAACTGAGAGAAGCTAGGTTAGAAATTTTGCTAAAACAAGTACAGATAGAACATGGGGTGACACATGCCTATTTTGCTCCCTAGTTAGATGTGTATGGTGCATAATTTGCTGTGATTGGAAATTAATATTAATTACTGAAATTATTGTACACTACCATAAAAGCTATATTTTGTATATTTGAGTGTGTAATAAGACATTCTTAAAATGCTGTTAGTAAACATTTAGTTTGTATGAAATAAGTATTAAAAATTATTATCTGAACCATGTTTTGATATGTTTCTTTTTTTCCATATTCAGCACATTTGTTTGTCCAACTGAAATCATTGCCTTTAGTGACAGAGTAGAAGAGTTTAAGGAGATTGGTTGTGAAGTTGTAGCTTGTTCAACTGACAGCCATTTTAGTCATTTGGCTTGGTATGTTTATTTTAAAAATTTGTTAGAGTATATGGGGGATGTAAAGGTTCACTAAGTTTGCCATAAGGTGCAAAATAAAAGTTATACAAGATAAAGATAGTTGTATAGATCTTTGTCTTAAAAATGGAGATGAGATAATTGTTCCTGAACTTGAACTTAGTTGATATTGTTGGGTTCATGACTACCACTGTTCCTGTCAATAAACTAAAATCTCAATGTAAACAGGATTAGTGATATTTTTCTCTTTTTTGCATAATTAAGTTTATTATTTTTAGCTGTCCTCTGGCAACTTTTCAGGATTTAGACCTTCATATGCTACTTGTTTCAAGTCAACATTACTTTGTTTTGTTAACATTACATATGAAAACTGCATATTTGTTTTATGAACAGTGTGGATTAATAAGTTGAATTGGTGTGTTAAATACATAAATTGTTTTTTTGTGACCCAACACTAATTAAAGATTTTCAAACAAAGATTCAAAATAGTGGTGATTAAAACTTGACATTTGTAGACCAGATATCTTTGAAACCTGTTCTGGTCATCAGTATATGCAGTGTAATAGAAATTTTACCTAATTCAGTTCATGCATATCCCAGCTTATTGTTTTTAAACATGGTTGTAACAATTACTGAACCAGAACAATGTTTAATGCTTTTATCCTGCAATAATATAAAATGTATGAAATATTAGCCTTGCTATATATAGCATAATTTCCTTGCTGTAATGTTTTTAATGCTTATTTTAATAACTTTTGAATACTGAATGGCACTTGATTTGAATTCTACCAGGATCAACACTCCAAGAAAGGAAGGTGGTCTTGGGAAAATGAAAATTCCCCTCTTATCGGATAAGAGTAGTGAAATTGGTAAATCTTATGGAGTACTGAAGGAAGATGAAGGGATTTCATTCAGGTACTTGGTTTTTGTCAGTATTTCATATTTATTCTGTTTGATTTTATTTAAATGTGACACTCATTTAGTATTTTATTTATTCGATGTTTGTGAATTTTTTATTTAATAGTGGTTTTTATTTTATTTCTGAACTTTTGTTTTTATATATTGTACAGGATTACACACACACACACACACACACACACACACACACACACACACACACACACACACACACACACACACAACGTTTAGTTGCTTATAGTTCTATATTTTCGGTGAATAAATCTGTTATATAACTACACTAAGCCTTTAACTGATCTGTATATTGGCTGCTGATACCTATCAAATGTAGAGAATTCTTTGAAGTTTTTCTCACATGATTTTTTTAAAAATATTGGATTAGTAAATTTGCATATCTTTAAAAATACATTGTGGATTTGGGTGTCTTCACAATAAGGAGAATGCAGTGAAGTCAGTAATGGAGAAGCAAAAACAAATATTGGCACCAGCCAATTCAGGGTATGTTCTAATTGGTGAAATAAACATGGTCTGCATTATGGCATTTGCTGTAATGTAAACCTACTAGACTGCAGACAGGTTCCAAGTAGTTTTGTGAATGTACATTTTTTTTGTGATGTGGATAAACATCAAGCTTGCATGCTTGTGGATTTACACAGAAGCTTCTAGACACTAAATGTAGTGTGTAAACACACGTAGTGAATGGAGGGAGAGAGAGAGAAATGAAGCTCATGTTAACATGCATTTAAAAGTTGTGATACTTGATTTTCTTACTCTTGCTGTATCTTGTGTAGTTTGTTTGTACATCCTGTCTTAAATACAATAAGTCAATTTCAGCAATGTGTTTTGAGGTACTTTTTGTTCTCAGCAAGTTTTATTGTCATAATGCTTGAATCAAAACTCCCTGATGATTTATTAACATCTCATTATCAACTAATTTTAGTCATTTTCACTGACTCACTATTTCAATCAGATTGCAAGCTTACTTGTAGCTTTGGTAAACTGTTTTTGGTTATATGTCATTAAGGAAACTTTAATCTGGAACTCTCTTAAATATACTTTCACTAAAATCTAAACTTCAAGATAGCTCAAACTGGATTTCTGGTATTTATCACTAAGTTCATGTATCTAATAAGATCTTAGCCAAAATTTGAGCTTTACCATCAGAAAATAGAAACTTGTTCATCTTTTATTTACATGTATAATCAAAGGTTGCAGTTATATAGTAATATAAATTATTTATGAAGAAAGTTTTTAAATAAAATGCAAAAAAATAACCATTACATGTTTCGAAATGCAGGTGTAACAAAACATACTGGCTCACATTACAAAGTGTTTTTATGTAACACGACGTGGAAATATGTTCCATTGCTCCGAGCATCCTCTTTAAAGAAAAAAGGGCTGCAAATGCATATGTATCCAAAAAACTAGTAAAATTTAATGACAGCTGATTACTCTATAGATGATTCTAGCCTTTTTAAGTTTCATAACTCCAATATCAAGATTTAAGTGTTATACAGCACAACCAATTATATAGGCCTGCAAATTTAAACGTCATAAAAGTTGTTTTGGCTAGTGATGAATTTTCCATAATTCAGCTATGCAGATTTTGATTTTTTTTTTTTTCATTTTTTTGATCTGTAATGATTTTTTATAAATCTGGAAGAAAGAAAAACTTACTTATATCAAATTATTTTGTTTACCACAATGAACATTTTATGTTTAACAACAAAACTGAAGAAAGGGGAAGAACATTGTTAAGTGAATATACATCCTCAGTCATCCTTATTTTAACTGTGGAATCTATGTCTTTTGGTCTCAAAACTGTGTTGTACTCTCTTTTATGTATTGCATTTGGAGCATCTTGTTTCAATGACCAGCAATGATTGGCCATTATGCTGATATTTCACTTTCTCTGATGCCTCCTTTATTTCCCTGATGTCTTGATCAAACCTTTCCAGACACTTGAGGTTGAAAATAATCTATCATTTCTGTTGACATCAGATTTAGAATAAGATGAAACTGTATCAAGAGTCTTTGAAGTAGGTACAAGTAGATCAGGTCATTCCATGAACAAGTATTGTAGCAGATTGAAGGTTCTGATAAGAATTTCTTTTATTGTGAGTGTTGTAGCCCTGCATGTTACATACAAAATAGCAGTTATTTCTCTGGTGTGTAGACCATTGGAATTCCAAAAAGCAAATACTTTATCATTAGTCCATTGTTTCAACTCAACTCAAATGGTGCACACTTTGTTCAGAGCCCATGATTTGTCTTGGTCCCCAAACATTATTCCAGAATACATGTAACGACTTTTTTCATGAAATCTGTAATGTTTTGCCATTGTTCCTTTACAATAACTTTACCACAAAAATAATGTCAGTCATTTACTTAACCTCTTATTGCCATTGCAGTGAATAAATAATATTGAAAAGAACAAAATAGCATAGTGCATGCACAAACAAATTATCAAGATATGACTAGTGGTGTTTTTTTTAGGTTTTAGAATGATCAGTAAGATTAATGTTGTGATTGGTCTAGAGAAATCTATAGCTAGTGGATGTCAGTATTTACCCATAATAAAATGTGACCATGAAAATGGTTTTTTACGTAGAAATGTGTATGATGTTTTGTGAAATATCTGTGCATGATGGAGAAAAATGAATATTTTCAGATTTAGTTTACAGGAATTACTGTAGAATATATGAAAATTTCAAGACAATAGAACCATTGCAGGCTTGTGTTATTAGGTTTATTTATTCCCTCTTAAGTGTCAAGCTTTAAAGTAAAGTAAAAGTAAACTTCTGCTACAAAATATATTTCAATTCTGATATATTTAGTTTATTTGAGAATTATATAAATAGTGTTGATTAATCCAAAATCTTAATCTCTTCCTGTTAAATGTTTATAATGTTATACAGCTGATCTTTAAGGTTAATGTGCATCATCATTTTATGCACAACTTCACATCAGCTAACATTGGAGAAACTAAACGATGTCGTTAACACAACTTTATCTAGATAAGTGTTCTAGTTTTTTTAACCTTAGGTTGCTCAACTTGCAATCTGTAGGTTGCAGGGTAAAACAAATCCATCACAGAACATCCTAACACTTTGTCCTGGGTCAACATAGTCAGTTTCACAACTTGTAAAGAGTAGCTCAAGGTTGGTGTTGCCTTTGCTGTGGTTGGTGGTTTAAAATTAGTTATGATGGCCTCAGTAATACTGTCATAAACAAAACTTTCTAGTGTCCTTCTTGTTCATTCCATAATGATTCTTTGGTTTTTTTCTTTATAATGGTTATAATTGTGTATTCTACAAAATATTTATTCTAATTTTTGTTTGATTTTAAACTTAGACTACTTAAAGATTTTTTAGAATGCTAATATTTACTATGGTTAAGTACCAATTTGCTAGTAGAGTGGGTTATGTCTTTCTCTTGATTAGTTATGAATGCAAAACTTAAGGCTCCAACACTGTTGTAAATATATAAAGTAAATTGATACTGAACTACATGCAGTAAAAAGTGTGGAGAAAATGTATACTATATTGCTATAAGAGGTGGCTTAAATAATCTTTTTCTAAACATTCAAAAATAAGGAGCTTAAGGTATAGCTGTAGAGGCATTTAGTAGCCCATATATCTTTTGTATTTATACTAGGTGTTTGGTAGTAGGTGTTGGCAATATTTTGCTATTTGAATGTACCTTTGCATTTTAACAGTTTCCACAGGTAAGGCTTCCAGGGTTTTGCAAAACCTAATATTTCAATTCCTTTTGGATCCATTTGTCTGTTGACCAGCACTCTTACCAAAACCTGATTGTACAAAATAAGCAGGTAACTACTGCACCCCAGAGATCAAAATGGCACAAAAAGCAAGTGATAAATAGCCCCATAGCATATTAAAGACACAAAGAAAGAAAAAAGGAAAGATTGATTACACTGTTTCATTGGAGAGTGATAAAGAGGAAATGTCTAGCATTACTTCTGAGGATCATCCAAAAACTCAAGTGTGAAAGCAAAGCATTTTTGTAGTACTTCAGGGCATGGGAACAATGTCTGAGATTGACAGTTTATTGGAATTTGATCCATAACATTAAAGTTTCCAAATGATGAAGCTCAAGAGAAGTCAAGGTTTGGTACTTTTGACAAGAGCAATTGATTGTTTGCATTCTGGATGACTGTGTTAAAAATTCTGTGCACTATGTTACTTCCAGAAGATCCAAATAGTCTTATGACATGATTAGAAACTATTTATAAGAAATCTGATACAAAACCATTCGTATCTGCTAACGAAGTGCAACAAGCTCCTCCAGAGAAATGTATTCAGAGAAAAGTTGTACTGCTGTGTTAGTCAATGATATTTAAGGTGAGAGGCAGATTAAAGACTGGAGAACAAGCTTTTGAAATAGCTAGATGGCACTTTCATCAGTTGAAGTCTGGGTTTCAGCTAGAACCTCCAGTACAATCTGTTCAGCATTACTGTAAGTGACCTGCATTTTGATAAAGGTGATGAATTAACCTACTAACACCTAGGTCAAGGCCTTCATATGTACTCTAAAAACAAAGAACAAGAAGGGGAACAAATAGCCAAGAACATGACAACTATGCTTGATCTTAAGAGTGTAAATCAACAATGTAACACTGCAGGCACATCTTCTAAGGTGGATGTCTGCTAAAAAGACTAAGTTTACTATTGTGTACTATGGGAGACAAACTTAATAGCGTCACCAAGTCTGAATTTTTATTTCAAACTGCAAATGCTAATAGATGCCTGGCCTGCAGAAGCACTGTTAATAAAAAAAAAAAAAACAAAAAAAAAACAAAAAAACTTGTCAATGATAAATGATGTTACATTGGACCATAACTATTTTGCTGTATGTAGCAAAATATTTGTGGTTGAAAATTAATTTTAGAAGGCACATATTAAAGTTTTAAAGTCAATAACTGATTATTCTAAAGTTAACATAGAAATGTTTTAAATTATTGAGTTTAGAAATTTTGTGTGTGTGGTTATCAACAGGGAATAAAAATGAAACCAGCTTTTGAATTGCAAGATTCACATCTTGTAGTGTGTGACTTTTTTGTATCATTATTTCTTTTATTTATATACCTACTGTAAATAATCAATTAATGTTTTTCTTTGGTTTTGTTTTCTTGACTCAGGGGGCTCTTCATCATTGATGATAAAGGAAATTTGCGACAAATAACAATTAATGATCTCCCTGTTGGACGATCTGTAGATGAAACTCTGAGGCTTGTTCAAGCTTTCCAGTTTACTGATAAGCATGGTGAAGGTAAGAATTTACCTTAAATTTTTTAAAATGTGTTAAAAAAAAAAAAAAGTCCTTTCATTTCAGCAATTTTTTTATTATTATTTAAATATCATTAAAATATTACATAATTTTAAAGTGCTTAGTATATTTTTATATGAAACTTCAATATGCTTATACTTTTGTTTCTATAGTCTGTTGGTATTTGAACATTAGACAATGCATTTATAGGGTTTCTTTTTCCATGCTTCTGTGCCTTCCATTTGTTCAATTGAAAATTGATTGGTTGAAATTGATTTCAGCTTTAATTTTTGATGATTGTATTGTTTGGGAGACAGTATTTTTATTATGTTGTGTGCATTTGAGAGTAACAGGAATATCATTATATGGCAATATATTGGGTAAGGTTAGTAGATAAGGCTTGACTACTAACTCTTTGGATGCATTAAGTGTTTTTTATATTCAAATAACATAAGAAGTAGAACGTCTTTACTGAATATAGTGTAATCAAGATATAAACTAATGTCAACCAAAAATAGTTTCAAAAATGTTAACTATGCCTAGCAAAAGTAATAATATCACCATTGTGAAAAGTAAGGTCATTGTTCTCTGGTAAATCTTTCACTTATTCTGTGTTTGTATGATTTCCATGAGAACGTCAGCTGCCTGTATTGGTAAAACAAAGTATCAGAAGAGACATGGATGAATATTAACCTACTGTGCAAAGGTGTGCACATTACAATAGTTTATAGTTGCATTAAAAATGGAAATAAGCTGTCTTATTTTCAATGTGTATCCAACTTTAATATGCAGCAAGTTTTCATTTCATAAACAGATGTTAAGTTTTCAGTCTTCAGTGTGTTATGTGCCACTTCTCCATTCTGTATTATTTGATGTTTTTAATACCCCTATATATTATACCAACTTTACTATAAATTAATTTATAGTATTGCTTTTGGTAAGACATGATAGAATTTTGTAGCATACACTCTTGTTTCGTAGAGAAATCAGCAAGTTTAAACCCTATCATATTCTTACAAATGAACAGAAAGGCTTTGGTAAAGACTTCACTATTTGTGGGAAAAATATAACTAAGTAATCTTAATGACAACATCCAACTTGTGTTGGACAATGCTTCTGTAGCCAACTTAAATAAAAGAATCTCAATATTATTTGTATTTTTGCCACAAAATACAATTTCCATTTTCCAACCTATGCATGAGGGTGTGATATTTGTTTTTATAGCCTGTTACTTAAAAATTAATAGAATAATTGGCATGTGCCATCAAAGGAGAAAAAAGCATCAAGAAATATTGGAAGGACTTCAATATATGAAAAACAGTCGACAATATTGCTTTGTCATTGGTATACTGCACAGGGTATAAAATAATTTGGGCTTATGTGCATCATCGATTTTAAAAGCTTTAAAATACATTGCCATAATTAATAATGGCGATTGTTGTGTTTGCCCAGGCTGCTGGCTTCAAAGTTTGTGAAGGGAGCAGACAGAATAACTGCTGGCTGGTCATTTCTAAGAATTGACTATTGATGAATTAATGCAGCAGATGAATTAGATGACAATCCTGGTGAAGGCGATGACAAACCAAAGATCATAACTTTAAAATTGTCATAAAAGTTTTTTATTTCTTGACTTCATAAAGCACTTTCAGACATGGACCCCAACATGGAAAGGAGCAGCTCATTCAACAGAAAAGTGGAGAAATTATTAAGCTGCTACAAAGAAACTTATTTAAAAACAAAAGGGATTCCTGAGCAAGCAACATTGGACTCCTTTAAAAAGTAGAGTTGGCAGAAGGTGTTAAGGTTTAAAATTTTCAATTTTATAAAACAAGTTTTCAAACAGTTTGTATTTGTCTTCAAATTAAATGTCTTGCTTGTAATATTTGTTTCTTTACATTAATACATATCAATGTTTATTTTAAAAATAGTTTATCCAATTACTAAACTTGAGTAAGGGAAAAATAATTTTGCAGCAACACATTCCTGACTTATAATATTTCCTGAGGGAGAACCTGCGTATTATAATGTGCTCTTTTAAGGAATCCACATTTCAGGTGCTATAGCCAGATATACCTGTACTAAGTTTTTTTTGTTTTGTTTTTTCAATGGATATTATTGTTATAAATGTAAATAATAAAAAAATTTATAAATGTACCAGATTATTCAAGGAAATGTAAGTGAAGAACAAATTTCTTTTTACCATAACTTGAACTGTTTTCTGGATAATTTATGGATTTGTTATGTACTTTCAGCAGTTATATGGTTCAAAAGAGCAATAAAACAATTAAATGGGAACAGTTGTAAACTGTTATGAGGCTGGGGATGTTTAGGATAAATAGTTTTCATTTTTTGTTACAGCTTGCACTCATTTTAGAAAGCTAAATATTTCTACTTTGAGGATATATATTTAAAAAAAACAAAAAAACTGACAGGTCTGTAGGCATTACAAGCTTGAAGAGATGTGTATTTTGGAGTTGTTTTTTTGTTTTTTTAATTCCCATTATGTTAAAATTCAGTTATTGTGTTGGTCCATATAACTGCATTCCCAGTGGTCCAGTGGATGTGAAAGAAATATATGGTGAGAGTAAAAACGTTTTATTTTTCTGTACAGTTTGTCCAGCAGGATGGAAACCAGGTGATGACACCATGAAGCCAGATCCTAAAGGCAGCAAGGAGTACTTTGTGAAGCATTAACTATTATAAAATGCTGTGCATACAGCATAAGCTACATTATAACACTGTGCAGCCAAAATGCTAGGAACAGCAAGGAGTACTTTATGGAACATGAAATTTAAAGACAAAATATTATTTGGATTCTATGTATAATTTGGTGACTTGAGCTTGTATTTTATGTATTCCAGAGCTAGATTTCCTTTATTTTTTGGATGTTATAGTTCTTTCAATTTACAATATGTCAATTTCATTCAGAAAATGCAAGATTAAAAAATGGTATTGGCAAAACTAATTGTGGCCCTTGTCTTTTCATTTATTACAAGATTTTTACAATAATTATATGTAATTTTAGTGACAATTTCCATGATAAATGATATTTTAGTATATTTTTACAAATGTATATATAAACACTTATTTGATACATTGCTTCACAGATGAAACTCTTCCAATGATGTGTATGTCCACAACAGTGTAGCAGCTTTATTGTTGATGTAATAAAACGTGGATGTATATAATATTTTTTCCATCTATTACAATAAATGTTTTGTAGGCATTGTTCAATGAATGTAAATATTCAATTGAGTGATAAACAGTTGGAGTATTGCATCAAAATTTACCTTTTCTATGCTGTGGGGATACATGTACTAGACACTCTTGTAGTTGTCCAATATTTTTAGACATTAACGTTGAAAACTTGTAAATAAAATAAAACTAATCTTCCATTCTCCGAGAGAAATTAATTCTTTATAAAGGTTGAATTCTGACAATGGCTTAACCAAACACTTTTATAGGGAAGATACTTAAAGAAATAGATTTAAAAGACAAAAATGAAACTATGCAAAGATTCGATTCATTTCTGACAAGAAAATATCTGGTTTCATATTACAAAATCTACATAAGACGAAACGTAGTGTTATTTTAATGTTAATTTAATTGTGGTCCTATTACTTCACTGCTTATGAAGTATTATGAATATTTCTTATGACAATGGACAGCCCTGTTTCTAACATTTTTCTAATACATTCTGTAATTTGCCCTTGTATTAATGAACTTGATTATTAATTTACTTTTATGTTTCCATAAGGGCTTAAATAATTGCATGCTGTGTATTATGATTTAAATCGTGTGAAACTGAATTAAATGATACATTTAGAAGTTATGTATCAAATTTGTTTGCTAACAAGATTGATAGTTTTCTTTCTTAGTACAAATATATTTTAATACACAAACAATAATACAATTTATTATTACAGTTAGTACAACTATTTACTGTTAGTAATGAGTTATATGCAAGAGTTTTACAAACTGAAAACCGTATTGAATCTTCTTTCTAGTCTGGAACTTCCTGGATATCTTGATGAGAGTTTACGATGAGCGAATTAATTACGTGTTGATACACAGGCTCGCTTGTCTTGACGGGAAGCTAATTAACTGTTTCACTGAGAATATATTGGTTTTTCACCAACGAAAATATCTAATGTACGAAATTAATTCACTGAAGTTAAAAGGTTTGTAATGTTCTAAATCTATAAACGTTACTGTTCAGGTATCTGTTGTTTCCCGATTAATCAACGTTGATCACAATTATAGCTTCCTAGGTATATAGTATAACAACTAAAGCAAACTAACAATATAAAAAAAATGTGTATTTCAGTCTAAAGAAATACTGTTAGCTATTTTATAAACTTAAATAATTTTTAGAATATCATTTGGGGTTTGATTCCCATCGGTGGGCTCAGCAGATAGCCCGGTGTGGCTTTGCTATAAGAAAAGCACACAAAATATCATTATAATACACTTTAAATTTGTATAAAATTATAATTTCTGACTTTGCAATAATAAAAGGGGAAAAGATTATGCACAACGATAATCATAATTCTCTACCATTTTTACCATGGTTAAACCTGGACAAAAAAGTTTAAATGCTAAAGGCCAGCTTTGAGTTTTTATTAAGTTTATTGGATGGAAAGGCTTACATAAAACAATAGCCCCTTGAATTCGTTAATTTTTTTGCTGTTCTCGTGATTATCTTTAGTTTCAACCATGATAAAACATTCTGAGTTTATGGCAAACAAAGTTAAAAAAACAACAACTGAGAAATAGTGGTGATGGAATTCGTGCAATCTCCCAGAAACTTAAAAGCAAATCTGAAAATTGGAGAAATGTACAAAGATAGGAGGATTGGTTTTTATGAATACGCTTCTTTGTAGATTAAATGGAAGTTTATAGTTTTTTATATTCACATACCAAAATGTTGCTTTTCGTCGCGAACACTGGGATGCTTTTGAAACTGAGTAAGACTAGTGAACATAATTGTTGTTAAGCCCAAAGCTATAGAATGGCTTATCTGTGCTGTTCACACCGCATGTATCGAAGCCCGATTTTTACATTCACTATAAACGTATTGGTGAATTACTGGAGGATGTTCATGTGGAAAACTACAAGAATAATGTATTTAACGATAAGATGTTCTGTATATCTTTGCTTACGTTTATCCATGCGATATTGTCTTATCAGAAGAACGAGCCACTCCTAAAACTTTTATTGGTAATATCACCCTGATAAATCATGAGGTTTTATCAGTTTATTTATTATGTTCAGTATGACAACACTACTTGTTTTGTACTGTATAAATAGTTAGTTAAATAAGAAGCTATTCAGAAATAGCCCACTAAATGTATATACGTCTTTGTGTTACTCATTTCTGGGTAGCGAAAATATTTTGAAATTACAAAATGGAGTACTACAGAAGACGGGTAAAGTTTTTGTGTATGTTGAAATATATCTAACAAATAATGTTCAGTATTAGCCATGTTAAGTTATGTGTATATATATTTGTAATATGTGTAATAATCGGTGATGGTTTTTATAACGTCTTAAAAATGTTTTTGCATTTTGTTTAAACTATTAATTATGATATCTTCATTGTCTTGCGAATGACTCTTAATTACCTGATTACTTAGTGTAAAATAAAAGTTTCTGAACAAAAAGTATGCATAAGCTATGTGTAAAATCTCGCCACAGAATTAGATAACTTTCTTTTATATTGGGTTGAGGAATAATTCGTGAGCGTTTTTTCAAGTTAAAAAATATATTCATAAATGAAACGCTTTCGCAAAATATTTCATGTCATTTGGTAGATAATTTTTTGCTCTAATAGATGGTGTGTTTGATTTTCATACGTCTTTAATTTTTGCTTTCATTTTCAGCTCATTAAATGGAATGTCAAGTGGACAAAATCGAGCATTATCGAAACCATCTGCTTTTCGCATTTAATTTCTGGCAATTTCGTTTAAAACAATGCATACTATATACCTAGGTATTACATGAAATAACGTATCATAATAAATGTTTTGGGTGTAATGTGTTCATGCATTGAAGTATTGTATAGTCTTGCATGTAATGCTTGAATGAAATTATTTAAAAACGCTCACGAATTATTCTTCAACCTAATATTTCGTATACTATATCTTAATATATATCTTTTAAAATATACCTTTATAAATATGAACTTTCTTCAATATTTCTTTGTTGCTAATCGCATGATAATAGTTTTGTCCATTAAGTCTAGTGATGCTTCCATACATAAAGAAAAACATATTGAACCTATAATGGAAATAAATCACGAAGGAGGAGATGCCCAAATTGGTAAGAAGTTATTTAAGCATTTCTAATTATAATAGTAAAATGGAAGAATTATAAATAATACCTTTTAGAAATATATTTTGAGAAGATTATTTGTTTTGTGTTTTAATTTCGTACAAACCTACTCGAGGGCTATCTGTGCTAGCCGTCCCTACTTTAGTGGTGTAAGACTAAAGGAAAGGTAGTTAGTCATCACCGCCAACTCTTAGGTTACTCTTTTACTTAAGAATAGTGGGATTGACCGTAACATTATAATGCCCCCACGGCTGAAAAGGCGAGGATGTTTGGCGCGACGGGGATGCGAACCCATGACCCTTAGATTAGGAGTCGCACGCCTTAACACGCTTGGCCATGCCGGGCCGTTTTGAAAAGAACACTATTTGATTTATGTTATGCCTAATATTAGGATAATTTGCATACAAGCTATTATATGCACAGTTTCTGTTGCAGTTTTTGTCATGCAAAGTTGTAACATAAAGTGTGTGTGTTTTTTTTCTTACAGCGAAGCCACATCGGGCTATCTGCTCAGCTCACCGAGGGGAATCTAACCCATGATTTTAGCGTTGTAAATCCGCAGGCTTACCGCTGTACTAGTGAAGGGCATAGCATGAAGTAGAATACAATGTTTTGCGCGTATAAAACAATTTTATATTGATAGCAACAAGGTGAATAATATTCAGCTTGTTGTATATGAAATATTTTCAATGAACTTTTTCATGTACGCATGGTATATTTGGGAGAACTGTTTTGAGACCCAATAATAGAAAGACTGCATTAAAAACAGCAAATTCGATATTTTGAAATTGAGAACATTATGTGCTATTGGAATGAACCAATATTTTTATAACTATTTTGAATTTGAATACTGATTACTGTATTGACATTTTTTCTTCAAAGATAATATTTTCCATCAAAATAAGGAAATAAGAGTTAAAAGAAAAATATATTAAAATGGGTTGATTTTTCATAATTTTATAGCAATTTTAATAATATTTTTATTCATATATTAGTGTACGTAAATTATTTTTCAAAAAGATTTATCAACTAAAGCAAGAACATTAACTAATATAATAAATGTTTTTGGTTTTCGAAACGATCATGCAAATCACTTACTTGTGCATGTTATAAAATATTGACTAAAAGTCATTGATTTATCAAGTTTTAAAAAAGAGAAACTAAACCGTCATATTTGGTAATTAGTTTCAAACATAAAATATTCAATAGCTTGCTAATTTCTAAAATTATTCATCAATTTCCTCGGTAAAACTTGAAGCCTGTCGTTATAAATACGAAGTTCCTTCCGATTAGTCCATTGTCATATAATTATAAAAACTAATTTAAATGTAGGTGAAGTTAATAATTTATCTTGTGTGTGTGAAAATAGGTATTTTATTGATACTTTTTATGAATATATTATTACTGGTAACTTATTATAAATGGCAAAGCCACATCGAGCTATCTTCCAAGTTTGTTTGTGTGTTTTGGAATTTCGCACAAAGCTACTCGAGGGCTATCTGTGCTAGCCGTCCCTAATTCAGCGGTGTAAGACTAGAGGGAAGGCAGTTAGTCATCACCACCCACCGCCAACGCTTGGGCTACTGCTTTTACCAACGAATAGTTGGATTGATCGTCACATTATAACGCCCCCACGGCTGGGAGGGCGAGCATGTTTGGCGCGACTCGGGCGCGAACCTCAGATTACGAAGCACACGCCTTAACGCGCTAGGCCATCTTCCGAGTTATGTGAAATATAGAACAAAATGTAATAACCAAAATATTCTAAAAATATACATATATATATTGAAATTAATATTGATAAATACATTTTGAAACTTAGCTATACTACATCTTATCCACCTTGATAGTTTTGGAATGGACGTTTAATCTATTTTAAAAATAAAATTTAAATTATTTCGTATAAAATTAAAGAAGTACAATAAAGATTTGTCGTTTTATCAGCTAAAAATAAGATGTTATATTTCCCATTGATAAAGCTGAGAGTAATTTTGGCTTCATTTGTTAAGAGTTTTATGCATTAATTGTGATAAAAGAAATTAATAGTATACAAACATATAAACTTACTAACCAATCTAAAGATACAGTAATTAATATCTTCTTTAAAGCTTACAAAAACTTTATCCTAAACCAAATTCTTATTTAGATTTACTTTTCTATATGCTATTCCTAAACTCCGCAAATCTTCGATTAAATTTAGATTTATTTTTAGTTCACTAAAAATGATTAAATAACCAAACATTTTATCAGATAAATTACTTAATATTTTATTTGATAAAATTAAAAATATAAGTCTTAATAATAATAAACACACGTTTTGGATAATAAAAAAATATCAACCCATTGTGGAATATCTAAAAAAATTGTGAACAAGTAAAGAATATTCAAACATTTGATTTCATCCCCCCGGGCACCACAATTTCATTAGAATATTTAATTTTTTTATAAATTCATTAATATAACAGTTCTGTTACCCTTTCATAAGCATTGGAAAAAGAAAATATCGCTCCAAAAACATAAAATGTATATATATTTTAATATCTATGTTTCAAACAAGCAATAGGGATTCCAATGCTAACTATTCTAATTGTATTGCAAATTTATATCTTTTTATTGTTTAAAATAGGTTTATTGATAATTGTATAAACCCAGGTATTTTTGCTTTAGCTTAAGGTAGTTTAATTAGTATAAATAACGCTGAAATAAATAATGTTATTAACACTATTTATTCAGTAGTATTGGAAACTGAAAATACTTCAATATTTAATGTAGAGGCACATTATTTAGATTTAAAAATTAAAATACTTGATAACAATGTTAATTAAATATTTTTGCTAAAATAAAATATTTTGCTTTTCCAATACATGGTTTACCCTCTTTTAATTGTAGTATATCATACTTTTCTGTTATAAGCATTATACCTTCACGGTTATTCAGATTTTGCGAAATTTGTAATAAATTACAATATTTTGTTATTAATGTTCAAATATTGATACAAAAATTAATATTTAATAAATTTCGTAAAACAACTCTAAATGAATTTTTTAAAATACTCTGTGATAAATATATAAATGTATTAAATAAAAATCAAGAAGTAAAAACCAAGGAACTTTTACTGAAACTTTCTGATAACCATTTTCAGTTCTTTATAAAGTAATTTGAGCAACTTGGCACCACTTTATACGGAAGGACATTTCATTGCATATATAGGCTTATTTATAGTCTGAAAATTGGTAGTTAGAGTGGACTTAATGAGTGCCGGTTGGAACTTATACTAGTTGGGACCCTTTATACTAGGGATTTCGGATGCTATATTGACTTTCCAAAGCTGCTTACGATTTCAGGCAATCTTTATTGTGATTTACAACTTTCTTATTCAATGTATTTTTTGAGTTTCAAGAATCTGTGGTGGCATTAAATGTTTTCGATTTAATCACAATTACATTTTCTAAACACTGTTACACAGTGAAAGTCCTTAGCCCAGATCAGTCTGTTGTTGAAGATGATCATTGGAAAGAAATAACTTACGTTTTGTCTACCGCTGGTACAGCGGTAAGTCTACGTATTTAAAACGCTAAAATCAGGGGTTTGATTTACCTCGGTTGACTCAGCAGATAGACCAATGTGGTTTTGCTATAAGAAAAACACACTTTATCTTAAAGTTTTATTGATGCTAGTATTGTGATTGGCCAGCTTATTTCAGCAACGTGAAACAAAAGTGCTTTACTAGAAGATAGTTTATTAACCATATACCTCAGTTTGTAGTAGTATTCATTTCCAGGGCCATAGTTGGATTAAAAATAGAACTCTAGGAGGTCCAGTGTATGCCTTTTTAAAATTGAAAACCGATAACCTTTAATGATAATTTTTGCACCACGACAGTGGAAATTTTTATAAAGACATGTTTCATGTCAGAACGTTTGTTTGATTGTACAATCTGAAATTAGTTCGTAATATTCAAAAGTACAAAGCAGTAAAATATCATTCTGTGATGTAGTGAACATCAAGGGTAAGCATACAAAAATACATTATTCTGAATACGGGAGGGTGGTAAGATGTAGTCTTTACATTACCGGCTATAAAATATACAAATAATTCCATTTGTAAATACATGAATATTTCAGTTTTACTAGATTATATAATCAAGTATTATTATAATTTAAGGAGCCACGAAATGTAATAAAACAAATGTTAACTTGGACCGAGTATATTACATTAAAATGTATATGAAGAAAGGCAGCATGAGACAATCATGCCCAATATAAAGTCACATTGGAACTGAAAGTATTAGACCCACAATGAAGGTTAGTAACTTTAGAAAGAATATGTATTAGCCTGTCCCAAAGCAGAATGTTTTTGCACTCACATCATAAAGATGTCTTCAGCTAGTTAATTTAGAATTTCCAAAATGGGAATATTCCTTATACTAAATAACATTGGAAAACAGAGGAATATGGATTAACATGGAGCACTATGACCCTCCAAAAAAGAGATGCAGTAAGTCGTACTACAGTTGTGGTAAGTAAAGTGTAATATCTTGTATTGCGTTTGTGTGTTTTCTTATAGCAAAGCTGCATCAGGCTATCTGCTGTGTCCACTGATGAGAAATGAACTCATGATCTTAGCATTGTAAATCCGAAGACTTACCGCTGTCCAGGTGGGGAACAGTAGCAAAAACTGTCCACGTGCCCCAGACAACAATATGCAACCTAATCAAAAATGAAACGAGAGATCAGGGTATGAGTTTTCTAGTCATGTCTGCATTTAACTATCACATACGCAAAGCATCTGGAAAATGAAATGGATATTCATACTACTTTACATAAACAGATTTAGATAAATCCATAAGCACAATCAAATTATTGAAATAGGCCCAAAAAAACTGTTGTTCTTGTATAATAGACACAATATAGCAAGTCAGGAGGAAAGAGATGTGTGCTTTGGACATAATCTTATGATGGTAACTTTAGAAATGGAAGTTACGCTTCAGGACTATTGTTAAAATGTGTAGTGATCGTATATAGCAGTGCTTCTCAACTAGGGTCAAACATATCGAAATCAGGGTGAATGAGTTTTATCAATTATACAACAAATTCAAGAGTAAAAAAAGTCGTTAGTTTTTACTATTTATTGAGTTATAGTTTTATAAATATATTTATTTTTTGTTCATTTTATATTATGTCAATTTTAGTTATAGTTTGAAATATCTAAGTCATGATAAAGGATTTTGTTTTTTGATTTGGTACTTTTTGTCTTTTTTCAACTTGGGTGAATAAAGTTTTGCAAAAAGACATATAGAGGTAAAAGGATCGTGGTAAAGGATGACATGGCCTGAAATGATGTGGCCAAACTCCAAAATCGTTTTATTATAGTATACTCATCCTCTGTGAAAAACAAAATACTGTCTATTAATAAAATATTAATTGTTCATTTGGTTGTTTCATACGCTTCCATTTTGCATGGTTTGTAAAATATTATGCTCCTCTACAGATTTTCTTTTTGTTAATTTGTTAACAAAAGTTCTTTCTGTTAACAGTTATTAAATAGTGAATTTAAATGAAATAATAACTGTTTTGAAAGTTAGTGGTGATACCCCACAGCGTTCTTATTTTCAATGTTTCGCATATTTAACGTTGATTGTGTATTTCTGTTAGATTAATTAGTGCTTAATTGAAAATGAAGGCATATAAATCTCATAGAGTTTTTAAATTTTTGGTCTTCCTTAGAGAGCTCAACTTGGCAGCTTCCCTTACAATGGTTTACGGATAAAAAACAAATTCCAGATGCAGCGAACAAACAGTCCAGGAGACTAAGGTTTGTAACAATGTTTCTAACCTGTCTATAAAGTATTAGACTGTTGAAACCAACGTGTCATAGGAAAAGATGTTATTGTGTCGATTGTGCTCTATTTAAATATATAGGCGTCAAAATATCGTTTAATAAACAAATAAACTCTTCACAAAAGAAATAACTGGTTAATTTTTATAACGTAAGGGATTTAATATTATGTATTTATTTTAGTAGTTATGTTTGCTTTACTTTAATATATATAGAGAGATGCATATGTGTATTGCTAAATTTGTAGAAGATTCCCAAGCGTAAGAATCAACAATGAACTGCGTGTGTAAAATACTAGTGATTGTCAGTATTGAATCTCGCCATGGAGTTTATAAATCGCAATACGCGGAGACAGAGTTTAATAATATTGTTGGTTTTTTACAATGAGTAAACTATAAACCGCGGAAGCTATAATTGTGATAAACGCTTATTAAGCGGAAAAGAACTACAGATATCTGACCAGGAACGTTTATAGATTTCGAACATTACAAACCGTCTAACTTCAGTAAATTAACTTCCGGCGTTAGCATTTCTACGAGAACATTATATATTTTCCTCCGTCAAAGTGAGCTTCTAAACTGCATGAGGACAACCAAAACTAGAGCAAGCTAGCTTTCCCGTCTAGAGAGGTATATAAGCGTTTTTCCATGTACGTCGATAAAAGTTTCAGTTCCAGACCATATATAAGATTCAGTATTGTATGCAAGTATTATATTGTATTATTTGTAATAACTGTTATTATAAATTGTATTGTTGTTTGTATATTTAAATATATTTGTGTTAAGAGAGAAAATTGTGTATCAATCTTGATGGCAAATATCATAAATTTGATATATTGTGACATTGAATTAACTTCTAAACTTAAATTAAAATTTCCGGCTATTTGAAATCGTAATATGAAAAAATCAAAGAGTCGTCTTAGATACATTATAAGATGTAACATAATAAACTGGAGACTCCTCCGGGATTAATTATAATAGGTAACAATAACAAAGAAAAACTTTGTTTATACGTCCCAAGTAGTAATTTATTGTTCAGAGAAATGCTTTCAGCTTGAACAATTGAACCATATACTTTAAGGCTATATTACTTGTTTCTTTGTATTGGATTTCGCGCAAGGATACGCGAAGGCTGTCTGTGCTAGCTGTCCCTAATTTAGCAGTGTAAGACAAGAAGGAAGGCAACTGATCATTACCATTCATTGCCAACTCTTAAGCTACTCTTTTTCTAACGAATAGTGTAATGTACCATAACTTTATAACGCCTCCACTGCTGAAAGGACGAACACTTTTAGTGTGATTGAGATTTAAACCCGCGACCTCAGATTACTAATCAAGCACCTTAACATTTGGCTATGCCAGGCCTGAATTAATTATACATCTGTAAGATACTGGGCCATTTGAGTTTAAAAGTGAAGGTTACTAACTTTTTATGATTCTTTTATAGTTTTACAGTTGGAACACAGCATTGCTCAAGCAAATTTCTAACTTTAACTTTCCTCAGGGTCAAATGGAGATTGGGTGATATTATGTTTGAATTTCTTACGGGAATAACAACGTGGTTTAGTTAGGAAATTGAGTTATTTTAATCAGTCAATCAGACAGTGCTTGTTAATGATCTTCAAAGCCCGTTAGCTAACTAATCTAACAAGCACCAGTTACTATTTTCTTGTGCCAAAAAATCTAGAGTTTCTTGACAAACTTAAAATAATGCTGGAACCTAAGAGAGTAGATTTCGAAAGACTTTCTGCAGATTTCACATATATTTTTTATAGCTTTTAAATAAATTTAGAGCAGGTCTTACCAAATTCCAAATATAATCTATCTTAAAATTTGCTTTAGAATTTTATGAAAGTTCTATATTGATGTTTGTCATTTTTATATAGTTTAAATAGTTGTAGGGTTTTACCGTTTTATAATGAGAGTTCTTAAACCTGCATATTTTCCTGAGATTATTAAAGAGATTTTAATTAAATTAGTGAGAACTTTTAAAATTCTTACATTTGTCTGTAGTAATAAAGTAGTGTAATATTTTTGTGCAGTTTTGCTGCATTGGGAAGTTTGAAAGTTTGTTCTTGACTTTAAAGTTAAACTTCACATTTATTTTTATGGGGGTAGTTGAATTGCTTATAAGTTTCATTTATTGAGTAACATTTGTAATATTGGAACTGGCTAATGTTAAATTTCGTATTCTAGATATAATAATAGTTTTTATTCTGATGATCAACCTTTCGAGAAGTGGCGCTTTAGAGCCAAAACAGGCTTTTTGTTTTAAAGATTTGAAGTACATCTGATACTTTTTTGTGATTTTCTTTATAAATTATTGATTAAATTTTTTTTGAAGGTAACAAAAATGAATGGAACATATAGAGGAAATATTGAACAAATAAATTATTCTTCCAACGTTTCAGTTAAAATTGTGCTTGTCAAGACTTCATTTAGGATCTTCCGTTTGGAAAAACAATATCCGGCTATCATTCTTTTCGTTTTGCTCATTCTTTGACCTGTTTGCTATAATAAAGTTTAATTTGAATTTAGTTGGATTGCACGCACAAACTATATTTAATGTATAAGTCTCCCCTTTTTAGAAAACCTCTTTAAATAAATTAAATGTTATTACAGTTCATCTTACTGCTCGGCTATGCACATTAAATATTACAATCAGTAATATTATTTTATGTTATGTAGATGTAACGGATGTAATATTATTTTACTATTCATGCTTGTTTCAGTTTAATACATATTTAGAAATGTACGTAACTTATATTGTTAAATGTGTATTGCGCAAGTCCCGCCTGTTCTCTAAATTCGTAGAAGATTATTGAATGTAAGAATCAACAATAAATGTTTTACATTGTTGCCTACCGAACTTTCTGGAATTTCGCCTAATGATCATAAATCGACACGCCAAGACACAGTTAAGAATATTGTTGGGTCGCTATAATTAGTATACTATGAGCCTCTGAAGCTATAATTATAACAAACGCTTGTTAATCGAAAAACGTCGAATATTTAACCAAGAACGTTATAAATTTCAAACATTACAAACCATTTAACTTCAGTGAATTAACTTTTTACGTTAGTATTTCGTCGAGAACATTAAATACAGTCGTCGATAAAAAGTCAGTTTGTAACTTGTAAAAAGCGTGAGGCCAGTGAAAAATAGACAGCTAGTTAGCTTAAACGATATATAACAACACAAACTTAGTATTACTTCGCTCGTCGTGAACCTGGACAGTCGATAAAATATTCAGTTCCAGACCAGATACAATACTGAATATTGTTTGTGGGTTTGTAAAATTTGTGCATATAATTTATTATCTGTAATAATTGTTAATATAAATTGTACTGTTGTTTGTATATTAAAATATATTCCTGCGATGAAAGAAATTTGCGTGTATAAATTTGGTTGACAAATATAATAAATTTGGTACATATCTACATTCAATTAACTTTTAAATTCAAATTTTCTTTTTTTTTGAAATCGTAATATATAACGTATGTAACATAATAAATTGGAGATTCGTCCGAGATCAATTATAGTACATAACATAGTATAAGATACTTTTTTGTCATTATTTAACCCCTTTAACTTCGAAGTACACAAAACACAATTTGGTTTACACTGAAATTAGATGAAATATTATGTTTAATAGGTGGGAAGTATTTAATATACACCTAAATCAAAACACAGTAAGTGCCTAACCTTCTACATTTGTTTTTAAAACTTGTTTATAAATACCAAAGAACTGCCTTTCCTCTAGTCTTGCACTGCTAAATTAGGGATGGCTAGCGCAGATAGGTTTCGTGTTGCTTTGTACGAAATTCGAAACAAACCAAATGAGAAGACTGATCTTAAAAATGGTTTATTTAATTATATTTGACTTCCTGGCTTAGGATTTAATCATATAATTTACTTGCAAGACAGGATCTATGCTTTTATATTCATTACATTTGTCATAAGACATTGTGTTAAGCCTGTTATATTTTTAACACAAAATTCTTAATCCTTGCGGACATTAAATAATTGGAAGAGTGTTCTGCCACGTTTCACTCAATCCATATCTCATTTGGCTGTCTGGGATACAAATAACACAGAATACTATTTATATAGACCATTTGTTACAAAAACAGTTGTGCACTCCTCTAATTCTCGAAAATCCGTAAAACTCTTCACCAAGGAATGTAGTAAGGATGTAGTAATAAGATATAAAACGTTAACATAATGTCATTAATTATATCATGCTTTGCTATTTTCTAAAAACGTTCACATTTTAACAGTTGTTGCTGTTACAAACAGCTACTTAAATAGTATTTCTACTACTACCACGTTAAGTGTATACCAGCCGGACTGAATAGATCTGGATTGAACGAAACGTGTCGCCGGCAATCGGAATGACGTCTATAGCATTGTTGAAATATTATTATTTTACACTCTTCTAATTTTTGTAATTTCGTAAGGGACTAGATTAGGAGTATAGTATTAAAGATATAATAGGCTTAACGTAATGTCTTATGATAAATATAATTAATTTTATCACGCTTTGCCAGCTCTTAAAAGGCGTTTACATCATAGCATTTGTTATATTTTTGTAAATTTGTTAAGAAAACCTTACTTTATATCTAAGAGCCTTTGTTTTTGAAATATTATTCTGTATTTAATTTGATTCCTTTGTTATATTTGGTCCAAAGAGGTGACTGAAATAGCAGGGTAAACCAATTTCACGTAAAGGTTAAAGACAATTTTCATCATAGTTTTGAAGGGCGCATATTTATTTTTTGATATTATAAATAATATTTCATAAGAAGACAAATTAATCGTGAACTACAATTATTCTCTGGCTTTGTAAATTTATATACATAAAGCAAGTAAAAATATGTGAGCAAGAAGCAGGTTCAAATAGTTTTGCTTTCGTTTCTTTGCTGACTTTTACTTTTTCCACTATCAGCTCACATAATAAAAAACCTGAATCCTTAAATCAGATTACTACTTCTTTATTTGTTTTATTTTTAATTAAGTATTGAAGAATCACATTTTCCCAAATAACTGTAATTGGATATACCAATAAAATTAGACCGGAATGCCCAGATGGTTAGGGACTCGACTAGTAACATGAGTGTCATAGGCTCGAATCACCGTCATACCAAACGTGCTCGCCCTTTCAGTCATGTGAACATTATATACCATGACGGTCAATCCCACTATTCCTCGGTGAAAGAGTTGCCTAAGAGTTGGTGGTAGGTGGTGAACGCTAGCTTCCTTCCCTCTAGTCTTAGACTGCTAACTTAAAGATGGCTTACATAGATAACCCTCGTGTAGTTTTGCATGAAATTCAAAGCAAACAAACAAACAAACAAGCCTTTAAACTTATCAGTATGATTTCAGAATATTCACTTATTCACTTGGTATGGACTGCTAAAACTAATTTACCCAGTTCTTCCTTGGATGACCAAAATACAAATTTACTGGTATTGAAATTCATTGTATAAAATTTAAACACCATCTATAAATAACTTCTTACTTAGCCACTACATTATTTGTTTTGTTCTTTAAATTTCAGACGATACTATAAAAGCCAGAATGATCTGATATCTTCGTTTGAAGAGCTGCATATTCAAAGCAGTAGAATGGACCTTTCATACAACACTGATGCAGATTTTTCCAAACAAAGGAAAAACGATATGATAATGTCAAAGCTGTCGTTCCTCTGTAATTTGGTAAATATCTTTTATGCTTAAAACTAGCATTTACTTAGGAAATGAACAACTTCAAAAGTTTTTCAAACACGTTGAAAATTTAGCCCATTTTTATAATTGATAAAAACACGAAATCATTGGATAAATTAACTTTTTATTACATAGTTCTAATGTTGATGAGTTCAACTTCATTTCAAATTTAAGATTTTTTAATCACCAGACTCTTTTTACTCTAACATATTTCTTGTTGTTTTTTTTTTTTTTGGGGGGGGGGAGGACAACATACGATGGTAAAGTTGTTTGCGTCAGCAATGTCATCACATTCTTTATCCTAGATGTTTTAAAGATTTACCAAATCAAAAGAAATTGTATGTAATAAACCATGCGTCATTTAAAACAACATCTCAAACCTAGTTCTAACAATTATTTAAGCATCTACATTTGGATGAAGTATGCCATGGAACTTCTGACAAAAACAACTTTACCTTTGTATGTAGTTCCAACAAGATATCTGAATAAAAGAATCTCTGGTGATTAAAGAGTATCAGATACAGTTCTAAGTTTTCATTGTTATTTGTTGTCGTTGCTTTATGTGTTTTTTTCAGTGTTATAAAAAAGAATACTTAGCCATTCAATAACTAACGGTATAGACTTTACTAGGTTTATAAACTTATTTTCCAAGCTATTTTTGCATCAATTTGTTTGTAAACTCACGACTATTTTTTGTTACATGGTTTCTAATAATAAATAAGTTAAAGAACGAACTAACTAAAATACCCTCGATCCTAGAGTTAATTCCACTGATTTCCTATATTAATGAAAAGTTAAACCGGCTAATAACAGCAGATTTGACCAGAAAATTTGTGTATTAACTGAAATTGAAAACTTGACTGAGTTTTCTTGTGTATGAGAAATAATGTAACTGGACAAATTTCTCACAAAAATTAAAATAAGAACTTTAAATAAGAAATTTGTCTGTGAATATATCGAGTCGTTTTTTTTATTGCAGTCCGAGTGCAAAGTGATTTTCACGTTAATATTAAAAATACTTTTCTTCATCTAAAAGATATCAAATATCATTGCATAATCTCTAAAATATCCTAAATACATTTGAAATGTTTTTCAGTAAAACTTTATATTTTATTTGTTATTTTCTCCATCCTAATTATATACAAGGTTGGTCAATTTAATCGATCTCGTAACTACAAAATAATAAGTAAATTAAAAATCTAAATTACTCTTTTTGTCTTTCTAGAATGAATTCAGATTGTAACATAAAACTACATTTGTTTATCCTACGTAGCTTTAAACTCATAAAACAGTAAACATCTATTTATACTTAAATTATATTGTTTTATTGCCCTTTGAATTGTGTCTAACTACTATTCGCGCCATTATAACTTGCAAATCGCTTGGGGAACGTGCGGTTCACGTTATTTATCGAATTATATTACCCACGAGCTACTCAGAGTAGCCTGTTTGCGTGCCTTGTAAAAATATGTTATTATAGTATTATTTTTGTGTGTGTTTTTTCTTATAGCAAAGCCACATTGGGCTATCTGCTGAGTCCCTCGAGGGGAATCAAACCCTTGATTTTAACGTTGTAATAGTATTATTTATTTTTCCTAATTTAACCTTAACTAACCTAAAGAGTTTCTTATTTTACATTTCGTTTCTATTGTGCAAATGTGGCTAAATAATACTTTTTCTGATAGTGCTTAGCATCTTGTACAATCTGATATATTACAACTGTATTTTATTATGAAACATGTATATGTATTAAAAATACCCACCCTATCTACCTTATTTTCGAGGACGTATACAAATGTAAAAAATGCTCACCTTCCTATCATATTTTTAAGCATGTAAAATGAAACAAAGCATCTTACCAGGCCTTATTGATTTGCTTTCTAGGTGTTGCTAGTTGCCAAGACAACGACTACTGTTTTTTCAGGATCACTAGCTGTGATTTCTTCTGTTGTTGATAGTGTAATGGATCTAGCATCCGGGTTACTACTCTGGTGGAGTAACAAGGCTACTAAAAATAAAGATATTTATCGATATCCACAAGGTCAGTACACTGTTTGTTTTGCCCGAATGTTGCTGAGAAAAATCTTGATATTTTATCAAAGTTTTACACTGCACCTATAATATGATTTTTAGTGAAATTTGCTTATTGTTGGGCCCGGCATGGCCAAACGTGTTAAGGCGTACGACTCGTAATCTGAGGGTCGCGGGTTTGCATCCCCGTCGCGCCAAACATGCTCGCCCTTTCAGCCGTGGGGGCGTTATAATTTTACGGTCAATCCCACTATTCATTGGTGAAAGAGTAGCCCAAGAGTTGGTGGTGGGTGGTGATGACTAGCTGCCTTCCCTCTAGTCTTACACTGCTAAATTAGTGACGGCTAGCACAGATAGCCCTCGAGTAGCTTTGTGCGAAATTCAAAAAAAAAAAAAAAAAGAAGCTTATTGTTGATATTGCTGTTGGGTAACTAACTCTGGTCATATTTTTTGACTTACATTATCAGACCCATCGAGAATTTACATATCAACATTCTATTTACTCTGATATGAACCGTTGCAGATTAAAAAATTCAAACTTTTGCAGGAGGTTAGATGCCAACTTTATAAATCAATGCATTGGAGAATGGTAGATGCATGATGCACGTATACACTATTTTGTCATTGCATGTATATTTATTTATATGTTTCTATTAAACGGATGTATTACCGAACAATTAAGAAAGCTAAGAACTATTAATTATATCTTAACATGTATTGTCTAACAAACGCTCTATTACTCTTTTTGACTTGAAAGTTTCGATTCCCAACGGTGGGCGGATCGCGATAGATCATTGTTTAGATTTGTGCTAAACAAAAAATTTCTGGGCTCTATATTAAATTTATTTGTTCTAAAAGATACAGGCTACTTCGTCTATTTCAAGATAATTTTTCAAGAAATATTCAATGTTTAGCAGCCTCATCTATTCTTTTCAAATTTTAACGTCTTTTGTTGTGCTACTGACTTGTAGCTACTGTGCTACTGAAACCTCTGATGCGATTGATTTCTAAAAACTAATTTTTAGAAAGACAAAATTAATCACGCTTATAATTAATAATTTTATGTTAGTATTTGTTTTCTAAAACAACGTTTGCCACATGTAGATTTTTATTTTTACAACAAGCCCTGAATATAGAACTGTTTGAGATACATTTACAATTAATGACAACAACTTATTTTATACTTGTTTATTTTAAAACACTATCTCTCCTTTGATGCTAATTTATTAATTTACGTATTACTTTATTAATACATTAAAGTAAGTGAAAAAATGGCATATTTACTACGATTTACCAGGATAACAAACTTCTTTCCTAAAAAAGTTTTAAATAATTTTGGTCAATTTAAATGTCAGCTAAATGACCTATCTTTCTTTTGAAATAAAATTAGACTATTCTCTACAGTCCAATGTTTATTTCTATATAAAAATTTAATGAAAACTAAAATACGAGTTGAGTAAACACATCAATGTTTGAACCCTTATCCAACCGTAAACTTCCATTAGTTTTATAGTGCTTGAGCTGTAGAATCTTTCACAGATTATAAATTTCACTGCGTATTATCTTTTACATTTAGGTCGTACAAAGCTCGTGCCAGTTTCTGTGATTATTTTGTCTGTGGTGATGTCAGTTGCTTCAATACAGATGATCCGGGAATCAGTAGTGAAGATTCTATATTACAAGGACCATCCTGGAGATGTGGATTTTGGACTCATTTCCATTATAATTCTTTCTATTTCTATTGGTTAGAATTAGAGCAATAAAACTCTGTTTATAATAAATTAATCAAAAAAAAATTATCAAATACTTTAAATTTAATTTTTTTAACCAAGAAATGCCACTGAACGTGAAATATTTGAGTGATGATAATCTATAACCAAAGTCGAATTTTTGTGATATTCATGTATAGAAACGTACGTGATAATTACCTATATCTATGAAAATGAGATAATTCTGGATAATTTTGTTTAACTTCTCTTATAAATTTAAAGGAAGCAGTGTTATCATGGACAGCACTTGTTAGTAACGTAAGCTTAATCAACGTATTCCTTTTTTGATTTAAATTATACCATTTTTTATATTTCTTTTAGCTTTGCAACTCTGTTACTTCTCTGTGTGTTAGCTAGTATGTTCACTTCTCAAAAGCTGTAACTATGAATGTTCTTGCAGGAATGAAAGCGTTGTTGTTTGCTGTGTCTTTTCGAGTGAAAACTGTCAGTACTCAAGCTCTTGCTCAAGACCATCGCAACGACGTGCTATCAAACTCTGTCGCATTGGTTTGTGGCTTTGTTGGTAAGTGTACTGTGTACTGGACAATTACGCAGGCCTGTAAATTTAAACTTCATAAAAGTTGTTTTGGTTTTAATAATGGATTTTCCATAATTCAGCTATGCGTATTTTTACAATAATATTCATTTATTTCAATCACCTGAGGATATTTTTAGAAATCGGGGAGGGGGGGACTCTTACTTAGATCAAATTATTGCTTTATTTACCATAATGATCATTTTTTATTATTATGTTTGGGTTCTAGAACGATCGATAAGGTCCTTACTTCACGACTGGTCTATAAAAATCTATAGCCAGTGATTATCAGTATTTTAAACACGACAAAATGTGTCCCGATGTCAATGAAAATGATTCACTTATGTAAACGTACCTTTGACGTTTTGTGAAAAACATGTACGTGATGGAGAAAATTTAATATCATTTGCGGATTCAGCGTACAGGAATTACTGTAGAACATGTAAAAAAAAATCAACACAATGAAACCACTGCACATTTGTGTTATCAACCATAATTTAATAGTTGTGGATATGTAAGTAACCCCACAAGGCAAGGTTATGGGACTTGTAACTAAGTGGCCGACTGACTCCTTCGAAACATTTGTGGTTCTTTAAGATTAGTTAATTCGCGATGATGAAGTCGCCAAAGTGATTGAATTAACATATAGATAGATAAATAAATGAATAAAGTATAAGACAGCTTTAAAATAGGAACAAATTCCAGCGTAACAGTTATCATAAAATAAATGGAGTAAGTATTTCGATACGCAGGTAATTGATCCACTACGACTGACTTTTAACATTCATGATGTTATTTTGTAACTGTATGGATTACGTCTATGCTAAATTATGAACTCGTCGTGTTCATTGCACCATGATAGAGTTTTCATATTTTCTAGTGTTCAACTGTGAATACGTAAGTTAGGGATTCAGATAAGATAGAAATATTAAACTATCTGATATAAATTGGTGAATATTCGTCGGTAGTTCCTCTTGTGTGACAATGTTTTCATGGACAGTGGAACTAACTCTTGAAATCATGGATCAGATAAGAAAATTGATTTACCACAAAGTAATATGTACGTCATTATCTTATTATTGTTTTTAATCCATATAAAGTTTTTTTTTCCCAATCGTATTGATACAAAAATACAATCTATTTCAGGTTCAAAGTACTGGAAATATGCTGACCCTCTTGGTGCTATACTGATTGGAATGTATATAATAATTAATTGGGGGATTACCGGTTGGAGTAAGTAGTCCTTTTGTACTTTGTTATCCTGCCTTAAGAAAATATAGCCTCTTATGTTTGTATGGTAATGGAAGAAATATTTTTTTCTAATTGTACAGATTAACGATCATTTACCTGAAATATTGGAGCTTGTATATAGTTAATATTTACGGATACAGATCAAAAGGTATGAATACCTTTTGTTACTTTACTAATTTATATTGAACGTGGTTAAATAAAGTAGCGAAATAAAGTTCCAAAATGCGAACTTCATTTCAAGTATAATTTATGTTTTGATTGAATAACCAGAATCATATTGTCAAGAATTGTGAGGTATAACCGATGTATGCAGTTTCTCGATTTGGACCCTCCATTGGCACAGTGGTATGTCTATAGACACACACACCCCTAGAAAATGGGTTCCAATACCCTTTATGGGCAGAGCACATATAGCCTATCGTGTAGCTTTGTGCTTAACTTCAATCAAAATCGATCAATCTTGACTTGGTTTATTGTTTCATACATTTATTCAGGCCTTTAAATAGGAACCTTGGAAGTTTCATATATTAACAATACAAACAAGGTAAATGAGCTTTAAGGAGTTTCTATTTCATAGAATTGATACGTGACAGTTCTTGACAATACACTGACGTCTGTGCTATGACGTTTTAAATTTTTTACATTGACAACGTTTAAGACTTCATGCTAAGACCTTCTTTAAATGTACTTCACAAGCATAATTTATACATAAAAATATTCTAGCTTATTGCAGCTCAGTTTCATTGTAGATATGGCTTTAAACATGACCCATAAGAAAATAGGTCTGTACAATCAACAGGTATAACGTGAACGGTAAATTGATATCATGAAGTTGTGGCTTGGGTCATGAAAGCAATACGCATGAAAAATGTTTTTATTATTTCAGATCATTGTTTTCTTTAAATTTTTGTAAGTCTAATAAATAATGACCTGAAGTTACCACATGTCTCCAGCCAATATGGTATTATTTTCTACATGTGTTTTAGCAGCTACAGCGCTTTAAAACATAAAAAGTTATAAAGCATCTCAACAAATCTGAATTTTTCATACTCGTTTTAAGATATTATATTAAACGTTTTGTAACAACTAAAGAGTGGTACATTAAATTATTATAATTAGCGAATAAAATAAACATTTTTTCAATCCTATGTAAACGATGTGTTGACCTTTGCAAGAAAGTGTCTGTCCAGAAGATATATTGTTGGCTAAAATTTATAGGTCTTGCTAAGATGGATTAATTGTAAAAACCAGAAAGTAACAATTAGAAACAAAACTATTTCTAATATTATTACGTAATTTGGAAAGAAAAAGGTATTTGATGTTTGATAAATAAAATAAAATACGTACTTGCTCCATCGTTCTCGCTCGCTCGCTTCTTTGTGGGTATTTGAGTATGTTTATTTCTTAAATACCCAGGAGGGTCAGGTGCACAAGACCTCTTCTTCCATCCCTAGCTTTTATGTTGGCTACTAGTAAGAATTTGTTGTTGTTGTAGTGCTTTTGGGCCAGAGTATCCCACAGTACTCCGGCCCTTTTCAGGGCAATGTTCCATTGTTCTTTAAGAATTTGTTTGTTTGTTTTGAAATTCGCGCGAAGCTACACGAGGGCTATCTGCACTAGCTGTCCCTCATTTAGCAGTGTAAGACTAGAAGGAAGGCAGCTCTTGAGCTACTCTTTTACCAACGAATAGTAGTATTGACCGCCACAATATAACGCCCCCCACGGCTGAAAGGGTGAGCATGTTTGTGCTACCGGGATTCGAACCAACGACCCTAAGAATACGAGTCGAACGCCTTAACCCACCGTTCTTTAAGAATCTTAAGGTTCCACAATTTCATACGGAAAATAACCCTGCAATAAACTGCACCACGAATGCTTTTAAAATAATAATAGGAGGTTCAGTTCAAACTTCATCAACAGCTTGGTTGGGGTATATGTAAAAAGCTCTAGTTAACCTTTAAGTTACTCCTTCAAAGTATGTTACTTGTACGAAATGATTGGTGTTTTATGGCGCAAAGCAACTGGAAGACGAAACAGTCAAATAGTCTTTACAGAAACTGATGAAGAAAGTCTTTCATAATTAAAAAAAAGAATCTATTGTGTTCAAATAAATGTTTCAATTTACGATTTAATGCAGTTATTGTGTCTAGTAAAAAAAGGGAAAAATTCATAAGGCAATACAGTCAATGTTTTAAATAATATAACCTTCATTTTTAGGGTAGATGTTACTGGATAACAATTATAGTAGCTACCACTCACTTACCAGCCACGCTGTCAGAGTAAAAGGTATAAGCAGGAAGGACCTCACAGTCACCAAAGTGCGCATGCACCATGCGATGATATCTCCAGGGGAACTGACGTCATAGTTCCTAGACCTCTCACCAGTGAGCAAAAATAAGTGGGCGTGACAATGAAAAGATGTCAGAGACCATGACCATATTTTACGAAATGTAGACACAATTATGATGATCTTATCATAGATAACTCAGTGTCTTAATGCTGAGATTAGATTATGTTACAAGTAAAATCATTACTTTAAAAACGAACTTAGTATTTCACTAGTTTAACTTTATGCTGTCCACATAACTATTGTTTTTGACAAATTATTTTATTTTATTTATATTACGTTTTAGTTTTAACTTACATAAGTTTTACAAAGACAGATGATGATTTTGTAGACGGATAGTGCTATTATACGAAGTGGATGCTACTAGGTAAAGTTTGTTACTATGGTTCTATAAGCGGGATGGTCTTACTAGGCATAACGTTGAACTTTTAGAATCACTTTGTAAGAAAAAAATTAAGGGTGTTTTATAAAGACAGTTAATGTTACTGATAGTGTTTGTGTACAAGTTTTACAAAGGTAGACATATTACTAAGGATAATGTTTGTGTATGTTGTACAAAGACGAACAGTTCCGTAGGACTGCATACAGATTTAAACTTATGCTTGTATTCTTCACTTACGTATGTTTTACAAAGGTGAATAGTGTTTAACAGGATTACATACACATATCAACTTAGATTTAACTGTATAAGGTTTACAAATGCGTTTCTGTACTTCCATAAGGTAGCGTATAGGTTTTAACGTGTCTCTTCTTGTTTCTCATTTACTTGTATTTTTAAAGGACAATAATGTTACTAATGCATTTAACACACCCTTTAAATAATTTCATCATATCTAATGTTTTTTTCCATAAATACCGAACATGACAGTAGATTGTATTTGTATGATTTAGTAAATATTTAATATTATAGTTTTAGTTCCTATATTTAATGACACTTTGTCACAAATATTGACTTGAAAATAATGCTTGTTTAAATATTATGCAATAATTAACATAAGTACTTGCACTTTCCCTAGTTTATTTTTATGCTGTTCATATAACTATGATTTCTACTGTTCTTGACAAAATGTGTCATTTCGCTTGCATACTTTTTACAGTGTTTCAATAAGCTGAAGATGTTTTCATTACAAGGTCTTACTAAAAACAGTGTTATTTCAGGCAATGTTCCACGCGATTTTAAACACTTGTTTCTTCACTTTTACAAGTCAATTTACTTTACTCACTATTATCATCCTGAAAAAGATGCATATTTAATTATCTGTATAAGTTGTCATACAGTTTCACTTTATAAGTATATATTCATATATAACGCATGTTATAATGTTCTTATGTTAATCCCCGATGTTTGATTCTATTTTGCTACAGTTAAATATAATAAATGAGTGACTTACTGTTTATCTTTATTATTGTAAAAATCTATTTAAAATGGGAACACTTACCATTGTATATTATTAAAATTTACAAACCTTTGTGATTTTACTGTCTTTTTCAATAGACACTGAGATAACCTCTGTCTGACACTAAAACCGCTGTTTGTTAGAAAACAAAAAGATCATCACGGACTGTTTCTCAAATAGCAGTCATGTGGCTAATGAAGAAAGGCCACTAAGGGAGTCTGAGTAGAAAGTGTAGAAGAACTGTACAGTAACTGTAACGTATCGGATATATATGAATGTTAGTATATAATGTTGACAGTACAATATTTATAATTAATGCATATTTTAGTTTGTGTTATTTGTGAGTTTTAAATGTTATCGAGCTGTCAACTTATCAGAGGAATTTACCTTTTGGATAAACTTGAAGAACACAGCATACATTGTCAGATTATGAATAATACTATTGTTTCTTTATGTATCTAAGCAATTAGATCTTTAAGAAGTTAGACTATGTATGTAACTTGTACTCAAGTATAAAATATGTGAGTTCTAGATCGAAAAGTAGTAACTTAGAAGCAGAATATAATTTCGCAATTTACCATCAAATACTGAAAATTTCATGAATATATATTCAGTTTTCTGTATTGTTATATAACGTGCATAAACAGATTATTTTGTTTTGCTGAGTGTTAAATTCATTGACATACAAAATCCATTCTTCATTCTCAAAGTTGAAGTATAGTGAACATGCAGCTTATTTTAATTGTGAAATATATTCTGAAATGCTAGACAGTAAACATGTTGAATTTATAATATGCGAAATAAAATATGTATATTTTCTTGTCTTCTATCGTAAGAAACTTGAAATATATGGAATGGAATTTTTGGTTTGTCTGTCAGTTTTGGAGAAATGATCAGATTGCTTGTTTTTTGTTTTTTTTTGTTAAGTAGTGGTCACGTGACCAATGAACAGAGGTGAAAGTATTAGACACAGTGTTCGATCCTTTGTCGTCAATTCTTACATAATTCCTTTGATCTGGATTATATGTGTATAAAAATGACAAAAACATACCAACATACATGAGTTACGAGTGTATGTTTTGTGGTGAATATTTTTAAAACGTACAATCACGTGGTCATTATCTTCGTACAAATAATTTTGGTGATTGTTCTTGTTATTTTGTTTATAGAGATTTTTATTTATGCAGTCATATGATTGAACAAAATAACAAGGACAATCACCAAAATTATTTGTACGAAGATAATGACCACCTAAAATTTTTATTTATGCAGTCATATGATTGAATATTTAAACGTTTCTTAGTCACTACTTAATCAGCCGTTGTTATTATATATGTGTATAAGTGCGCATGTTGTGTCTTTCTTTCTGTGGGTCTGTCCCTTATCAACAGCCGTATCCTTAAAACTACAAACCAAGTACAGATACAACTTTGTATAAGAAGTAGCTTGGGCTACGTGGCCGTGGTCTCAGAGGCTGTTTTGAGGCCGAAAAGCCAGGCCAAAGGGACCAGTATAGCAAGTTTTAGCAAACGTAATGACCATTTTGTTCCAAATTGAAAAGACCAGACTTATTTTTGGTAATGTGTGGTCAAAAGAGGTATCATTTACGTTTATTTTCTGTGTGAGGACTTCTCCTAATCATTCTATCCGTGATAAATCATGTGTTAAAACGATTTAAAAACTTCATGAAGCCCTCGTTCGCCTCACTGCTCATAATCTCTTCTTCTTTGCTCCTGGGTACAAAGAAGCTTTACAGAGATCAATAAATTAGTATTTAAATAAAGACCTAAATCAGTTACATCAATTTTTGTCCGTGCAACACTGTATACTCTGCTAATACAAAATAAACATAATGTATTTCAAATGATAATTAGTACTGTAGTGAGCTGAAGGCTTTTGAAGAACACGAGTTTATTTAAATGCGTGAAATTTAAAGGTTTTTTTTAGGATCTTCCTATCCTGAGAAACAGCAAGCTATGATTGCATATAATCATTATATTATATCATATATCATAAAAGATTAAGCTAGCATATAAAGGTCAGTATTTTATAAACTAAAATGTTTTCGTAAATAGTATATTAATGTACGTTGAAGTTTTGTAAACAAAAGTTTTAATATGTGTTATGTTTAAAACTGAGATTTTACTTACATATACTAAAAATAATATATTAAGCTATGACTAAAAGTGATTTTTATATGAAAATTACAGAACACCGAGTTCTATAATTTGTAATTGAAAATACAAGTTATGTTACCATAACAGTTTCAAAATATGAATGAGGAAATATCTGCTTTGAAATAGTCGATAAACTCGTTTTTATGAGCCTACGAACTGAAATCTCATACGATTAGCTTGCATTGAATCATTTATTATTTACGTAGTGGCGTGTCTTTCAAGTGATGTGTCATGTTAGTTCCGTTTGTTTTCACAACTGAAAAATATAAAATTTAACTAAATTAGTATTGTGGTATAAAATACAAAAACTGTATGAAAGTTAATTACATACTTTATATACTAAGATGTTTCAGTATAAGCGATGATAGTTTATTTGAAAACGTGAAGCAGTTTGTGGAGTCTATTTGAATAGAAAGTATACAATAATTGTATGGTAACTGAAATATCTCTTTAAACAGCGTGAATACACAATTAGTGTTTTGTATCATTATGTAAAGTGAAAGAACTATGTTTACTGACTTTTAGATCCAATGACATGAAAAAGGTGTAGTTAAAGTGTGGTAAACTTAAATTTATGTTGAAAATATGTGAGTATTTGAGCTTGAACCATTTAATTCAATATTAAGTATAATATAAGTAAATAAATAGTGACAATACATTATAATTGTCTTTTTCAACTTTTTGTTTCTCATAAAATATTTCTACGATATTGATCACTCTCTTTTTACAGTAAACTATGAGTCAGATAAAATAACTAAAAACTATAACGCTAAATATGTACTAAATCATACAAATGCAATCTACACTTTTGTTTGGTATTTATAGAAAAAACATTAGGTATGATAAAATTATTTTAAGGGTGTTAAATGCCTTAGTAACATTACTGTCCTTTAAAAATACAAGTGAATGAGAAACAAGATGAGACATGTTGAAACCTGCATGCTATCTAATGGAGGTATAAATATATCTGTAAAAAGTATGCAGTTAAATGTAAGTTGAAATACGTATGCAATCCTGTTAAACACTGTTCAACTTTGTAAAACATATGTAAATGAAAAATATAAACATAAGTTTAAATCTGTATGCAGTCTTACATAACACTCTTTATCTCTATAACACGTTTACACAAATACTACCCTTAGTAACACTGTCTGCGTTTGTTAAACGTATTTAATGTTTTACTTATAAAGTGAAATTGAAAAAAATAACATTATACCTAGTGGTAAGCTTACCATACGTCCCGGTTTGAGGGGTCTGTCCCAGTGTCCCGTCCGGTTTACTATTTTGTCCTGTTTGACACTGTATTTCTCGGAATGTTCCGGTTTTAAATTAAAAGGAGTAAACTCCAAAAAAGATAAACATAAAATGTTAAAATCAATCAGCATAGAGTCCTGACTTGGTGTTGAAAAAAATAATTTTTAAGTTTTCATTTTATTAGTTGATGGGTAGAGGGAGTCATAGTGCTGTATCATGCAAATTTTCAAAGGTATTGCATCGGACGAAATTCACAGACAGCTAATACGGTACCTGTACAACTATAATGATTCGTCAGTAACGGCATCTGCACAAGTGGCGAACGGCAGCATATGCAAAGCTTTATTTGAGTAAGTGTTTGCTTTGTGACTGCTTTAGTTATTACAGTGTTTATTTTATTAGTCATACGGTACATGCTGAATTGTTTTCATTCTTTTATTTTGTAAATTAATCCTAGTCATAATGTCTAAAGCTGGAAAAAGAAAGTTCACATTCAACAGTAAATTGTGAAAAGAATATCCATTTATGAAAAAAAAATTGTGGTAAGGAGAACAGAGTCAAATGTTTGCAGTGTTCATCTGAATTCTCTGTTTCACATGGTGGTCGCTCAGACATAAAAGACCATTTAAAAAATGCTAAACCTGCAGCTAGTCTTTCAGTAGCTGCTCAAAGTTCAAGAGTTGATGTGTTCTTGAAAAAAACTGTGCCTGAAGAGAGTGACTTGTTAATAGCTGCCAAAAAAAAGCAACATTTGCTTATCACAGTGTTGTCCATAACATAAGCTTTAAAACAGCTAATTGCTCTTCCAATCTGATAGCAAGGTTATTTGAACCAAAGTTCAGTTCTACCAGAACGAAGAATGAGGCTATTATTTTGAATAAAATTTTTCCTTTTGCAGCAGAGGAATTGAAGAGAGACTTAATGGAGGTCCAGTTCGTTTCACTTACAGCAGATGCTTCAAACCAAAAATATGCTAAAATTATATCAGTCATGGTGCGATATTTTTTGCCAGAGGAAGGAGTAAAAGTAAAACTTTCAGACTTTCAGTCAGTTCCTGGAGTGACAACAGACATTTGGACAAATTGCTTGGTGTTCACTTTAAAAATACATGATTTATCAAAAAAAAAATGTTGCTTATTGTGGTGACAACTGCAATACAAATTTTGGAGGTTTAAAGAGAAAAGGAAAAAACAATTCAAAAAGGAAAGTGACAGGAAGATTATGGGTGTTTGTTATGGTGCTCATATTGTACATAACTGTCTCCAAACTGCAATCAATGTCCTTCCCATTGGTAGTCAAAATTTACAAGTATTTCCATATTTACACTGTGCGTGTTACACATCTAAAAGAATTATGTGAGTTTGTAGAAATTTACTACAAGAAGGTTCTCCAATATGGAAATACGTGATTTCTGTCTCCGTTACCAGCTGTTGAGAGAATTCTCCAGATTTATGAAGGACTGAAGTCATATTTTTGTTCACAAGAGCATTGTTGATAAAAAAATTTGTTCATGGACAACTAGGCTTGTTTAACAAAGTGATTTTAGCCATGGAGAAAACAAAAGCAACTGCAAGTGATATTTTTGCAAAACTTAATAAGTTGAAAACCAACTTGAAAGAAAGACGAGATAATAACACTCTTCCCTTAGTGCAAAAAAAAAAAAAAATACTCAGTGTGCTAGAGAAAGAGGGAGGGTTCCAGATGGACTTGATTGGGAAGGAATTTACCAGTTTTTAAGGTTGCTGCTTGTCTTATGTTGAGTTGTGGAAAACAGTTTTGGTGGTTGGGAATACTTTGTTTGGATAGAAAAAACAGTGTTTTTGTGTGGCCTGACATAGAAGCAACTGCTGAAAAAAATAATGAAACGCTTGAAAATGCTGCAATCAATGTTGATAATCTGTTTGATGAAGTTGTTCTTGCTAAATCCTTCTGGTCATCAAAATATAACGAGTGAAAAGCAAAAGAAATAGGTTGTGAAAAAAAATAGGTAGAATTTTTCAATCACTTCAAAAATCAAAGTATTTCTCTACCTAATCTCAGGCAAGTTATGGAGTACATTTTTTGTTTACCAGGCACTTCTACCCCTGTTGAAAGAGTATTTTCAGTGATGAATAGCATTTGGTCTCAAGAAAGAGGTCTAATGAATGAATCAACAGTAAAAGGACTGTTGCATTGTAAACTCAATATTGAATTGAGATGCAGTGAGTTCTTTGCAAAATTAAAAACCAATAAAGATTTTTGAAGAAAGTTAATTCAAGTAAAAAATATGTATGGTCATAAAAAAGTGTTCAGTGAAAACTTAATGAAATTTTGATGTACCTTGCCTTGCTGAATTAAAAAAAAATGTTAGAGATATAAATTATCAGTATTCCTTTTTTGTGGCAGCATTAAAGTTTAAGGGGAGTTAGGTTATGAAAGCACTTCTTTATTATACCAGTGCAAGTACCTTTAATAAAAATTGAAAACTGTCCCGGTTTGAGGCTTGGAAATTATGGTAAGCCTACCTAGTAGCATCATCCACCTATATTATTTCTATCCCCCTACAGAAACATCTGTCTTTGTAAAACTTATTTAAGTTAAAACTGTAAAAGTAATGTGTGCAAAATGAAGTAATTTGTCATTGTTATTAAATAACGGTTCTATTTGAAACGGAATTAAATTTAAACATTGATGACGTAATCACATGTTGTAGCACTTTTAAGATAAGATCATCATGGTGGCCTAACAATATGCTTTCTTCAGAACTCCCATTGTTATGATAATATTTGTCTGTCATGGCACCAACACCCTTTGGTTTCACATACAGCAATATGTCTGTCCTAGCAATGCGCCCACTGGTGATACTTCATGTAACTATGACATCATCGTCTCTGGTATTTACAACGTTATCATCTCTTCTTATTGTTTGAAGTCGACGCACTTGTGGATCTTTCTTGCGGCGTACCGCGCAACAAGCCCAATAATTACCAATTATCTTTTATCATTAGCTTATTTTTTGTGTTAAAGTTATTATCACTTGTGTAATATATATTTGAAAAATTAGAAATTTTGCTAATTTCATACATAATTTTGCTTTTTAAATTAAATATATGTGAGTCATCAATTGTTTATTCACATGATTATTTGTGGTAGTGCAAATTAAACTCCTGACGGGTTACACTGCCAAACCAGAGTTCCTGAAGAAGATCACATGGCTTGCTCTTAATCACGACTCAAAGATTCAACAAATCGACACCGTACGAGCTTTTCACTTTGGTACAAATCTTCTGGTAGAAGTCGACATTGTATTATCTGAAGATATGCCGTTAAAACATGCCCATGATGTAGGTGAATCACTACAACAGAAGCTCGAAGCTCTACCTGAGGTGGAAAGAGCTTTTGTTCATGTGGATTACGAGACTCGACATGCACCCAACATTGAGCATAAAAGAGTATAGAAATGCTGAGACTTTGACCTGGTTTTAGCTTTTCTTAACTGGATATAAGGAACAGGACGAGAGGAATTGTAATTTAATTTGGTTTAGCATAAATTAAAGAAAAAGAGTCCATACTGAAAGAAAAAAATAATTATATGACTGATTCCTTTTACAAAACTAAAAATGTTAATTTTGTGATTCTCCACGTACATAATAGCTTATATCTTACCAATCATAGAGATGCATTTTTATACTGGGAACTAACAAGAGACGTAATTTGATTTTTTAATAACTAAATATCACTAAGATTTCAAATGAAAACTTGTAAACTTGTACTTGGCCTGATGGTGCCTGATTGTGCCAGCATACTTATGTAGAAGTAAATCAGCGCACTAAAATAACGTAATTGTAAACATTTTCATATTAAGTGGTTATTTCAAATATAGATTATTTTCTGTAGTGCTAAGCATATTTTATCACGTAATAAAAGATGTAAAAAATACTACAATAAAAATACTACAATCAACTTTCTATTTTGAACTTAATGATAATAATAGGCAAATACATTTTGTTTAGTTAAAACATTCGCGTTAATTACACTATGTAACACAAATTTTGATCCTGGGTGCTATATGTTATTTCTTAATTGCTTATTTTGTAAAATTACAAAAATGGCCATTATTTCCTTCAAACATTGCTTTTGTGACATGGATAATGAAATTTAGAAATTAACCTGTTTTCTATGTTAAAACCGGCAAATTTGCACATTTTCATTTACATAAGGTCTAAATAAAACAACGTATGAATCAAGATTTACATGTATTTATACAAAAGTTATACAAAAATGTTTAGAAGTGAGTAGCTTCTCAAGATTTTCGACTGTAATATAAATCACTTTCACGTATCAGCCTCCAAATATAGTCTCCCAACTTTTTTTGTTATATGCTCCTTAGTAGCGGTGTTCAAAGTCCAGTATATCTTAATGGAAGCGCTCGCCTTGCTCCTCTGAGTATGCTCCTATGTTCTCCTTGAATTTATCAAAATGAGCGTCAAGGATATTGGCTTTGAGGGACGTCCTGCAGCCCATTTTGCCACAGTTCTTTACCACAGCCTCAACCAGTTCCACATAATATTCGGCCTTGTGATTGCCAAGAAGCCCCAAACTACTGTGACAAAGCTGCCTCAAGCTCTTTTTTTCCTTCCTACTGAGCTTCTTGGGGAATTCTGTGCATTCTAGGATCTTCTTTATTTGTGGTCCAATGAAAACACCAGCCTTGACCTTTACCTCAGACAGCTTAGGGAAGAAGTCTTGAAGGTACTTGAAGGCTGCAGACTTCTTATCAAGAGTCGTGACAAATTGTTTCATAAGACCCAATTTTAGGTGCAATGGTGGGAACAACATCTTTTGGAGGTGCACTAATGGCTCACACTTGACATTGTGCCTTCCCACAGTGAAGTCGGTCCGTTGTGGCCAATGCTTCCTGTTGTAGTGCGCTGCGGTGTCCCTTCTGTCCCAAAGGCATAGATAACAGGGAAACTCGGTAAAGCCTCCTGGGATAGGTCTCTGTGTTCACTTAGGCAGCTAGAACGTAACTAAAGTGGTGAGTGGTAAGCCCCTGTATATATATATTATTATGGGAAGTTCTAGAAAATTCTAAAAGGTTCTTGAAAATACTCTTAAGCTCTACAACATTCTAGAAAATTCTTGTAAGTTCGAAAAAATTCTCTATCAGCTACTCAGAACTGAATCTACGTGGAATATTCTAAAAAATGTGTAAATTTGAAAATTTCATTACCCAGGTTACAAAAGCAAAGTTTGAAAAGAGAAATAGGTTGGTTTTTTTTTTCCATTTACTTTAGGCATAAGCAATTGGGAAATAACATTTACTGCCCAGGAACAAGAAAAAGTAAAAATGTTGTTACATGATGTTACTGACTTTATGTTAGCATAACTTAAGAGCAGGAAGGTTTTCAAAATTATTTTTCAACTTTTTAAAATTTGAGTTTTGTTTGAACAAAGGAAACTAACACTAATTTTTCTGAATTAGCTACGCCTGTAGCTGATTTTCAACCTTACCTTTAAACATACATTTCGTGAACGTTTAGTGTATACATTTATCGTCGTACTAACCTGCTATTTTTTGAAAACTTTTCTTTTTTACACGAATACTCTTACTTTATTAACATAGCACAATTGGTATGGTTTGTACATACATTTATGTTAAAACTTCAGGCAATATCTTATAGGAGTTTAATTTTGAAAGAAAAACTATGCATTACAGTAAGTTACACATGAGAAGTTAGGTGAGCTTTATTTTTTTCCAATTAATTAGAGAATTTACCTAACACTATAGCTAAACCACTAATGCTATCCATGACAAAGTACAGAAAAGGCCTGTCGAGTTTCAAGTCAACTGCCTCATCATCTTCAGACGTTTCTGTACTCATATCACTTTCATCTTCTTTAATCTCTATTTTTGTCTTATGGATGATGTCTGTCACGTGCAGCCACCGAAAGGGGCTTATTCCGAACAGATTAGCATACCCGGGTGTGAAGAAGTTATCAAGTCCCATAGAACTTAGGGTTCGTGAAAAGTTTTGGTAGGTATCTTCGAAGCTTATACGAGGCATCTAAGAACAAGAGATGGTTAACAGATTAGTAAAATTCAATAAATTAATAAGACAAATTAATTCAGTCTTAGACATATTACCAAAGATATCGAGTCAGTATGCAACTGCTTGTGATTGGTTTATTGCTGTTCAGCTTTGTGCATCTTATGAGAAACCTCTGTATATGGTATATAAAAGTCAGTATCTGCCACTAACACTCAGTTAAGATCAAAATACTATGAAAATATAACTGCAAGGAGCTTGGATAACAAATGGTTATTGGATGTAAAAAAAAAGTACAAGTAATTGAAGCTTTCTCAGTCCAACTATTCACATCGAAATCTATTGTGACTAAGTCGCTGTTTAAATGGAAACCCGCTGAACGTGCTAAAGTAAAGATCAGCCTTGACGTCCAAAATTATTCATTTCTTCGTGTAAAACTTGTAATGATTTATATAAAAAACACTCATCTGGTTGCACCTTCATCACCCGAAACTGTAAAAATTAACTGAGGACTGACCCCGCACATTTAAGCTGCTGGATAATAATCACCGATAAGCTGTTAATCATAGCCTCAAATAAATCGATTCACTGAGAGAAAATGAAATCCATCATATGCAACCAAGAACCGTGATACTCGTTATTCGATTGAGGGTGTAAGTCTGATGGCAACGAAGAGAATAAGTTAGTCTGCATCATCACAATTACATAGTGTAGTGGACTAATGTTCAGAAGAAACCTGTTTTAATTGGTATCAACTTGAATGATCTCCATAGATAAAGAAATGTTAACTACCTTGTCACATTGTGACTTTTGGACAGTGTCCTAATGGTTTAAAACAAATAACTTTCCCTTTTGGTAATAAGTTTTTGATGAATTGTGTTTGTTTTATACTTACATAAAAATGAAACTGGCCAAACATGGCCTAGTGGTTAATGTGTCAGGTTGTGGATCAATAGGTCCGGCCTTCGAAACGTTATAACCCATTCCTGTTATTCTGTATTTAAATACATGTACAAAGACTACTGTGACAACGGATGCTGTTGGCTGGCTGAATGTCTTTCCTCAGTTTAATAGCTCAAAATTAGGGACGCCTAAGTTACAATTTCATTTCGTAAATCAAGAGAAATGTGATTGAATATTACATTACATGTGTTTAGAAATGGAGTTGGGGTAATTTTAGTTCGTTTACACAGTCAGCACTTTTAATTGCAATACATGATGTTCTGCGTGAGAATACTGATTGATTATTTGGAATTAAGCACAAAGCTACATAATGCGATATCAGTGCTTTGCCTACCATAGGTATCGAAACTCGGTGTCTGGCAGTGTGAGTCAGCAGACATACTACTGTGCCACTGGAAGGCGTGAGGATATTGACAGTGGCTAATCCGTGTGTATATATTGGGGCTAAATTTTACAAAATGTTAAAATTATTCTCTTTGTATATTATACAGAAAGCGAACAAAATTTCCATCTTAATTTATGTTACATTTAAGTTATTTTGCTTTTAAACTATGTTCATAACAGATGCCCTCCGCTAGTACAGCGGCACGTTTCCGGACTTACAATGCTAAAATCAGGGGCTCGATTCCTCTTGGTGGGCTCAGCAGACAGCCCGATGTGGCTTTGCTATAAGAAAACACACACATACTCATAACAGATATGCTACAAAATTGAATATACATATATGTACTATATTTTTATTCAACGTATTTCAAAGCGAGAACATATGTATAAGTCAAAAATATTTAATAGTAGAAAGCGCGATACTTTGACCTGAATTTATTGGAACCGCAAAAGGGACAGAAAGGACAGTCACAGAAATATTACTACATTTGAGACTATGTTATAATTGTTTGTATGTCCACCTATAGGAATCTAATCCCTCATTTTAGCACTGTAAATCCGGAGACTTCTCGCTGTCGGGGACGTGCTATAAGAGAAGTGGCGTTTTATTCATTCAGATGATCAATGACTGATCATGGAGTCAGAAAGTGATTAATCCCAAAAGCGGGTCATTTTGTTACTAAAATTATATTATCAGAGCAGTGCAACGCAAATATCTCACGATGTATGATTGATCAATACTTTAGGTAATTTAGTATATACGGAATTACATGTTTATATACATCGCACACGGAGAAAGTAACTGTAAAATTTAGGGCTATAAAATTTCGACTTCAAAAATTAATTTCTAGCGTTAGAGTTTCAAATGTTCTGAAAAGGAAATAAATTGAAGCTTTAACTTGCTAGCTTAACATTTTATTCAAAATCACGCCTTTATGTACATTCCTAGCAATTATGTGATGCCTACCAAATAAAAATTAAACTATTTCTCATACCTATGTAGAGACTAAGAGTTTTTCTTAAATACATTTTCTATCATCGGCTCAAGTGAAATGATAAAAGGCTGATATAACTTGAAAATGGAACACTCTATCGCTTCGTATTTCAAATATGAGAGTTGCTTCACAGCTGCTATTAAACAAACTTAGCTTAGCCTCAATCTAAAATATCGTTAAAGCTTGATAAGTTTCTTGATGCCCTTAGATAATTTTAAATTTGTATCAAACAAACATGAAAACACTTTACCCAGTTTTTTGCTGAATTTTAAAGCTAATTTTAAAGAAACTGCTTGCACAAAATTATGCTAAAATGAACATATACACATAAAAATGGTTTATTACAGTGTTAATATGTCAATTTCTACATAGTTAATGTTACCTGTAGATTTATCCTTTTGACTGCCATGCTAAACATGAAGTCACTGAGACGCTGAGCAGAGATCCTTGTTTCCATCAGCGACATTCCTTTTGGATCAAAAGGAAGAAGAATCAACACTGATAGAAAACCACCCTTGAGAGGAACTTCTACAGCTGTGCAGTTGAGATAACTATCCACACCATATCGAACTCGGGCATTTTTGGCTTCCAATAGTACTGGACCATTACTGTTAACAATGCTGTTAATTTCTATCTCAGGAGGGACGTCTCCTGATGACGAATCGTTAGGAATAGACATCTCCATGTCCAACAAACCTCGAAAATAGACTCCGCTCAAGAATAGCATATTTGTACTTTTCTCTGGAAGGTCAGGAAGAATATCCATAATTTTAGCATCTGTTTGCTTGGCTACAATAGCGTTTATGTGATTTCTTGTCTCTTCTCCATTTCTATAGAAATCCACGGAATGAGCTGTTATGTTGTAATACCTATAGAGGAAAACCTGGAACGGATAGCTCATGCTATAGTCTCTTTGAAAGTATAGAGAACTGTAAAACAGTAGGGAATTTGTGTCACTTTGATGAAAAGAAGTCCCAAACCTATGGCTATTGTATCGATGAGCCAAAGAGGCTTGAAGATTGTCTGCGAGATGACGAAGTAGGTCGTGAAAAGCTTCATGTATCTGTTGAGGTTGCATTCCCCAAAGATAGAGAGCATGACGAAGCATCAAAATGGAATTTCCAGTTGAGCCAATCATTACTGCAGCCAAAGTTGTACTAATACTCAATGGACTAAACGCCACAGTATTGCCGTTAGCCTCTTGTTCCATTGTCCTCAAAATATCCATTCCTAGCTGGTTTGTAGCAAAGGCGACCTTCCTCATGGCGTAGGATATACACAGTACTGATGTGGTCATTGTCATTAAAACTGATAACCACAACATAACTCCACGCCTTAGCATCCTGGTAATTGTAACGCACTGTTTCTGTAGAGTAAAGTAGACTGTTCATTTCTCCAATTTTATGTATCAATGGTTAATATTTTCAGTAACAGATAATTTCTTAAAAAGGTTTACTTGCTAATCGCCTTAAGGTTTTTATGGCTCTTGAGAAGATACTCCCATAATCCTCATTAACATATATATGTATGTTTAAATGAGTATGCTTCAATTTTCTTGTATTTATTACAGTATCTAGTCACTTATTTTTTACATAATACCACCGTCTCTCTATCCTTACAATACATGTTACACAAATTATTTTGTTCTTTGTTAAAATATAAGACTTATGATAACCACTGTAACTTTAACATCAAGTAATTTATGATGGCTCGAAAAGCCTCCTACCTTGGCCCGGCATGGCCAAGCGCGTTAAGGCGTGTGACTCGTAATCTTAGGGTCGCGGGTTCGCATCCCCGTCGCGCCGAACATGCTCGCCCTCCCAGCCGTGGGGGCGTTATAATGTGACGGTCAATCCCACTATTCGTTGGTAAAAGAGTAGCCCAAGAGTTCGCGGTGGGTGGTAATGACTAGGTACCTTCCCTTTAGTCTTACATTGCTAAATTAGGGACGGCTAGCACAGATAGCCCTCGAGTAGCTTTGTGCGAAATTAAAAAAAAAAACTATTACCAAATTTAAAAAAACATGCGAAATTCATTACTATAATTAATTAGCCCATTTTTTTACAATATTTCGCCGGGTTTTCTATATTCTTTATGAAGCAATATAGCGCAAAAATAATATTTTTTCTTTTGAGTTCCAAATCCGCTTACAACTCTTCAAGAGGGCGTTTCTTTATGATTTGTTATTATTTAAAACAATACCTATAGTAATTAAAGCAGACACAAACTACCAACCAGAAAAAATAGCCTCCATGCGACGTATCCTTTGATGCAAAAGAAAAAAATTTAAAAAATCATGTTACATCACACTGACACGGTATGTTGTACATCATTCTACTGTAAGTACAAGCGTGAAAGAGTAAAATATTCGGGCCGGCATGGCCTAGCGCGTAAGGCGTGCGACTCGTAATCTGAGGGTCGCGGGTTCGTGCCCGCGTCGCGCTAAACATGCTCGCCCTCCCAGCCGTGGGGGCGTTATAATGTGACGGTTAATCCCACGTTTCGTTGGTAAAAGAGTAGCCCAAGAGTCGGCGGTGGGTAGTGATGACTAGCTGCCTTCCCTCTAGTCTTACACTGCTAAATTAGGGACGGCTAGCACAGATAGCCCTCGAGTAGCTTTGTGCGAAATTCCAAAACAAACAAACTGAAATATTTTCTATTTGTTTAATTTAAACGAATTATTTTTCTTAGCTGTCATTGTTGTGCGTTTTGTGCTTTATCACTGCGCGTAGAAACTTCTGACCAGTGATTTTTGAACATTTTATTTTTTCATTATAACATATAGTTTAATAATAAAGAGTCATTCATAACAGCTCAGAGATGGGTTAAAGCATGTTTTTTCAACTTTCATTTAAAGAACTTGTAGGTTTCCCTCAGTCAAGTGTGACCAGATAGGTTAAGGCATTCGACTCGTAATCTAAGGGTCGCGGGTTCGAATCCCCGTTGCACCAAACATGCTTGACCTGGGGCGTTATAATGTGACGGTCAATCCAACTATTAGTTGGTAAAAGAGTAGCCCAAGAGTTGGCGGTTGGTGAAGATGAGTAGTTGCCTTCCTTCTAGTTTTACACCACTAAATTAGGGACGGCTAGCGCAGATAGCCCTTGTGTAGCTTTGCGCGAAATTCAAAACAAACCAAGGTTTCCCCTGCAGGATGCGATATGAAAAGAAATGTGAAACGAACTGTATGATATTTATATAAACCGTAAATGAAATTTCTTGATGTTACATGCTGACATGTCTTACAAAATTTTGAGACTGGCAAATAACCTACATGGTTTAAATATGTGTCTTTAATAATTAAACTCTTTGTGGTTTACGTTGATCTATCATATATAATAAAATACCTTTAGATCTAAATATTTTATTTGTGCAAGCAAAAATATAACCCATTAATACTGTTTGCTTATTACGTTTTAGCGCTAACTAACACAACATGTTGTCTACAGCAGGAAAATGAACCATGAATTTTAGGGTTATAAGTACGTGAACTTATCGCTGATTCAACGTGGGATAATCTCTTAGTATGCAGTTTTTCGCAAATTGTACAGATATGCAGTTTTAGCAATCAAGAAAGCGCGACATAATTTAGACCGAATATGTCTGAAATATTGTTATAACGGGTTTTCAATTGAATTTTATTCGATTAAACCAAAATTCTAAATAATAGTCTGTCTCGATGAAGAGAAAACTCTTAGTTAAAAAATGTCACTTCTGAAATGCTTAAAGCCAGTGATATTGCATCTAACCATCCTTTAACCAAAAACTTAAAATAGGGTACAATACTAATGTAGGTGGGGAATTACAAATGGTGTCCGGAAATTATGTTATCACCTTAAATATAAATATTTGTTACGTTTAATAACATACTTTCTGAACGCTCGGCATGTTTTAGTTTTACATTCACGATGTTTAGTTTCGGTATATGTGTTAAAAGAAAGAGAGAGAGAAAAACTGACATCTAAATCTCTTTTTATCCCATTCAGCATACAGTTTTGTTTAAATTTGAAGCTCCTGTATAACTTTAGTTTTGTTTCTATCATCGAATACGTATTTAATGTTTAAGCTAAAGCGAACTTACGTCATGTTTACAGAAAGTGATTACATTTTCATGTAATAAAAAAGTTTATATATCAAAACTGCCATGTTACTCGAGGTCACCCTCATTGATTACACATGAAATTGAGTTGTAACTAAGAAAAATTCGATAAGTATACTATGACTTCAAGTACTCTGTAAGAAGAGCCCTTTCAATGAAATAATACAATAAAATAGACTTTTATCGTGTGGTGAGTTTTCACAAAACAGAATTGTTAAGAACTTCATTGTTGAAAACACCTATGGTTTAATATCTGGAGAAAAAAAACCAAACTGCTTGAGAAACAGAACAGCATGCTAGTCTATAACGCTATCACCGAATATTTATTTAAGTGTATGTAAAAAATATCATCTTTAATTTAAACTCTTGCTGTTGGTTATATTTAGATCTTAATGTTTATAAAATTATAGTATAGTGTAGGAAGTTATGTTACTGAGAAGTAAACACTTGTGAAAAAAATTAATTGTTTTAGATAATAAATACATTTATAATAAATACACAATTACAACTCTGTTGTGGAACAGAAAGCTGTTATTATAGACTATATGTACACAATTACAACTCTGTTGTGGAACAGAAAGCTGTTATTATAGACTATATGTGCTGTTCCACCGAATCTTTAGCATCATAAACCTATCAAGGTTCCTGGTGAGCCAACGGGGTGCATACCTTGTTGAGACGAGAAACCCACTTGAAATAAAAATGTATCTCAGAACGGCTGGTATGGGTCGAAATTGTTCTCTCCTTATCAATAACTGTTAATACCCATACCATGGGTGCATTCCTGCAAGAAAACAGCATGTTACTGGATATGTATAAAGACCATTCTTCTGTTCAGCTAGTCACCATATATATAAATATATATGCAAATTTAGTGCACTTCACTTGATACAGAGCTATTTATTTAAATATTTTTGAAGACATTGTATTAGAAAAATACTCGGCTTATCACGATGTTACAATCACTTCTGTATTCATGTTTTACAAAAAATTTTTTGTGAACATTTTTGTATGAAGTTAAATGCACACAAATAGTTCATTGAGATGTTCCATGCATAAACGTAATAAATACTTATAGGTTAACATTCATATATTTCTGTGTTATATGGCATAAACATTATACAAAGAAGTGTTAACTTGAAACAGTTAAAATATAATTCGTACTCCTTATATATATATATATATATAATCAGGAATTTCAAAGGAGTCTCTATTGCTCGTCCTGTGAGGACCAATTAAACACTAATGATATTTATGCTCACTATTTTTAAAAATTTCGTATAGCAACAATGTAGGTCCCTAATAGATTAGCGGAATATTCGAATTTACAACGTTAAAATCCAAGTGTCGATTCCCCGCGATAGAGAATAGAGTGCAAGTAGTCTACTTTATATCTTTGCGTTTAAAAATAATTACCAATGGATAAAAGTCGTATTTTTCTTACCTGTTTTAAAGTTTTTCTTTGTTTTCACTATTTCAGTTTATAACAAATATTCTCGAGATACCAGTATTTTCTAAACTGAATATTATAAGTTATCATTTAAAGTTCTGGGATCTCAACTGTTAATAGATTACAAAGCTTGTACGATCTTTGGAATCTGACTTTGAAAAAAAATCGACACAGCATCCGTCTTTTCTACTAAGATATTGTTTTTTAAATACTGTTATATTTCTCAGTGATTCGTTTACTAAACATATTACGTCATACCATGAGTTAAAGGTTTTATTCTTTTCCGCATTATGCTCTGTTTGTAATACGAATGTGTCTTCAAAATACGCATTCGGGCAGAACAACAATGGGCTTGGCGACACCTTCCATGACCAAAAAGACATTTTACATCACACTTTCCGTGTCTCACCCAAGCTCTGAGCTGCATTCGCAATTGTTCTATTGTTGTTTTCAAGGTCAACTCATTTTAATCTTTATTATTTCTTCGAGTTGAAATAATGACAATATAAAGAAATACTCATGAATTCTAAACACAGTAACTACCTACGCTATTGTTTTTAATATACTTTGGTAACCTCGTAAAATTAAACAGTCGAAATTTAAATTTATTTTGAGAGTAAGCAAACTTAAAACTCTTCTATATATTCTACACGTTTTATGGGTTTGGATAAAGAACTGTAGTAACACATTCTATTGTTGGGCGGATTGTTGTAGATTATTCAGGGAAAAATAATGTAAAGTCCAGCTCGCTTAAGGATAACAAGAGCATTTTATTTGTTTCATTACAAATTCCATAGTATACGGTTTATCATAACAAATACAGTAAACAAATATTTCTCGTGTGTTACGCATGATAAGATGTAAAGGTACGGATGTGCATCATATTGTGATATGAATTGTCATAAGCAAAAGAAAAGAACCTGAACAAGTCCATTGTATAATATATGTATCTCGTGGTCACAGGGTAAACAAATTTATATAACTCTTTAAAGCTCGTACTAATGAGGACATGTTCAGAACAAGAATTTGCGTTCTAATGTCACCAGGTGGTACCCTCAAATACTTTTTCTTGAATTATTACATTTTTTTTTATCTTGTGGTAATATTAACTACTGTTACTATAAGAATCAGACCCTATAGAGAAATAGATGAAAACAAATAATATGCATCTAAATACGTACCTCGATTAATCTATTTCTTTTTCGGGAAAACTAATCAGACTAGGAAATCATTTAGAGATATCGACAACGTCCGATTTTTTTTTGTGTCACATATGATTTCTCAAGCAAACTGATTCTTACACCATGTGTGAGATGAAGCATCGCCGATCCAGGAACAAAATAAACAGCTTTGTCCTTCACATCAGAACAGAATAATACTGAATATGTAACACAGTCACGTGACATATGTTTTAGATTATTTTTTTAAAAATCAAATCAGTTAGAATCCACACACTAATAACATAAAACTGTAAAACTCCTTTCCAAAAAGCAAACAAGAATATATTTCAAATGATCACAGCTATCACTTTACCTTGTCATTTTGAAATATATTGCTTTCTTAAAATTACTGTTACAATTTGGGAACGAGTCATTTGAAAAAAAAATCCAGTGATGAGAACATGTTTAGTGAATCACAATTACTTTTAGAAAGGTATCACCTGGGAAGAGGTTTTAAAACTACTAAGGGAAGCGAATAAAGATAAATATTTCTGGAAGGAACTATTGATTATACGGTTATAAGTAGAAAAAACTATACTCAACTACAATGTGATGTTATTCGAGAAAGTAACACGAAGACTGTATGTCACTAATGTAAATATTTTAAATGTTTTCTGGCTTCAATTCGCCAAAGCTTTCATTAACAGTGTATGCCTAGATTAAAAGGCTTGTAATAAGTGTTGAAAGATGGTACATTTCTGAGTTAATGCTGTGACTTAATGTGTAAAAAAATCATAAAATTATCTATAATATTATGGTTACATTTCATACGGGACAAGAATTGGAAGGTCAATGAGAGGTATGTTTCCAATCTCTTTTCCATCTTGCTTTCCAATGGCCAGGAAGTTGTTGATGAACAGAACATTGCCGGTACTCTCAGCGTGATTTCTTGTGCATCTAGCACAGGGGTTCCCAACCTTTTGGCACTAGCGACCCCTTACCTAAAAGTTTGAAACCCATGTGACCCCCTACTTAGGGCTTACTATCAGCAGCTTAATTTTTCTTTTATTTTCTGTGAAGGAGAGGGAAAGAAACATCTAAAAAAATATATTTAAAAATTCTGTAATTATTTATTAGCAAATTAAATCACATTGGTCCAACCTGAATTCACAAAAAGAACATATATTTCTTAAAATAATATTAACATAGGTTTGAACAGCTATCCAACCCAGCTAGTGAGATGCCTGATGTTGCATTTCAGCAGCAAGCTTTGAAATTCGTGGCCGAGCGTTTGTTAGAGCCAGTCTCATGTCATCTCCAACATCCAATCTGTTCCTATTCTTTGTTTTTATATTGACAAGAGTGGAAAATCCTGCCTCACACAAGTAGGTGGAAGCAAATGGAACAAGGACACGTAAAGCTATCACGCTGACTTTGGAGTATGACTGATACATAGCGCACCAGAACTGAGTCACGAATTTCACCTTGAAGAGATCACGAGCTGAATAGTCGTTCCTTAGATCCAGAAATTCATCTTGAATATCATCTGGGATGCTGGATACATCAAGTTCAGTACAAAATGGGTTCCTTACCAGGGCCTTCTGTTCCTGTGATAGCTCAAGGAAGTAACGCTCGACTTCCTTTTCTAGAGATTGAAGATGTTCGGTAATCTCATCCTTGAGGAACTGATCCAGTTGGATCTGAGACTCATCCGTCACTCCACAAAGTTTTTCAAACATAGCGATGTTTCCAAGATTGGTTTTCCGACGCCACTTCTGCAGTTTGGAAACAAAGGCCCGAAGACTATCTTGAAAAAGGAGAACATGTGTTTCCCTTCCTTGAAGCTTCAAATCGAGCTTGTTCAGCTGGTCAAACATGTCGGCTAGGTACGCAACCCTTTTATCCCATGCTTCATCTTCGAAGTGAGCTACAAGATCTTTCCTTTCTTGAGTCTCCAGGAATTGCTTTATTTCATCTTTCATTTCAAAGACACGATTAATAACGTTTCCTTTCAACAACCAACGTACTGCTGTGTAGAAGAGAAGGACTTCGTGGTCAGCATTCATGTCTTTGCATAGTTCTTTGAATAGGCGAGTGTTGAGTGGTTGAGTCTTCACATAAGTTACAATTTTGATTACAGATTCAAGCACTTCCTGCAGAGAGGCAGGGAGAGTCTCACTGGCGAGAACATATCGGTGAATCATGCAGTGGATGCCCTTTGCTTGAGGTGCTAGCTTCTTCACTCTCGACTGGAATCCTGATTTCGATCCCAGCATAGCCGGTGCCCCATCCGTACAAACCCCCACACACGTTTTCCCATTGAAGATCTTCGTCTTGAAAAAAAGTTGAAACTTTTTCCATGACATCATCAGATTTTGTTGTGGTTTCAAGTGCACTGCAGAATAAGAATTCGTCTTTGATGTCACCTGAATTAATGTATCTCACGAAGACAAGCAACGAAGAACATGAACTTAATCTGTTGACTCGTCGAGCTGAAAGGAGAACAAAGGGGAACCCTTGATTTCAGTCAAAACCTGTTCCTTCACATCCATAGACATTTTAGAAATGCACCTCTGTATAGTATTATTTGACAGGGATACTTGCTGCATCTTCTTTGCACTGGCTTCTCCAAGAATAAGATTTACTGCTTTCATCATGCAGGGTTTAAGAAGTGTTTCTCCAATCGTGTGAGGCTTTTTTGTTTAGCAATTTCGAATGCAATCTCATATGAAGCTTCCACTACGGCTGCACTCTGCTGCTGAAACGACCCACTTCTATCGATTCTTTGGCTTTTAAGACACCGTTCATGCCGTTTGAAGAAATCCAAACCCTTCTTTGCGTGTTCTGGATGTTTTGTCTCGAGATGACGCTTGAATTTTGATGGTTTCATTGACTCTGTACTCAGGACAGCATGGCACAAAACACACTGTGGTTTCTCGATGCCTTCGTTGACGAGCACAGTGGTGAAGCCAATGTTGAGGTAGCATTCTGAATATCTGCGCCGTTTAGCCATGGACACAACTCACCTCTACTGCTTACTTATCTCCTTGTTAAAATAAAATAAAAATGTTGAATAATGAACGCTTTGGCAACTATAGATCTTACACTGACTACTTGTGGGGGGTGCAGGTAGAGTAATGATGGGGTAAGTATTGGGAGGGAAGGGAGCGTGGCCAGTCGCGCGATTCGTCATCCACCAATCAGCAACGGACATGTGACTCATGTGTCGACAGCGAGCACACACACACTTATATGCAAAAACGGCTCGTTTGGGCTGAGAAAACACTTTACATAGAAGAGCGAACAACGTTTCGACCTTCTTCGAAGAAGGTCGAAACGTTGTTCGCTCTTCTATGTAAAGTGTTTTCTCAGCCCAAACGAGCCGTTTTTGCATATAAATTTCTCAACAAGTGGGTTTCTCGTCATCACTGATTATTATTTCACACACACACTTAACCACAGCTAAACAGACACACAAGCATACGTACATGCGCGTGCACTCACATACTCGCTACTCACTAGTACACACATATATACAGTTGCAGACACATACACATTCACTCACAGGCACGCATACATACACCCATAATATCACCTAATGACATTGAACTAACGTAGCACACGTTTTGCTTTGTACCGAAACAAAAAAAAATGTAAGAGCATGAAAATGTAATTGATGAAATAAAATTAATCTTATCCCAAGCTACTTGTACAAGACTACGCGACTCCCCTGCCAAGGCTTCGCGACCCCCCAGGGGGTCGCGACCCACCGGTTGGGCACCCCTGATCTAGCATTTCTATGTCTTCCCTGTATTCTTGACCATCACGTCTTGAGCAAAGTGATTGACTCTTTCCTTATGGACTGATTGTCTCTGTGATTGTAATCACTCACTTGTACTGATGGAACTCAAACTTGCTCTTCATTAGTCTGGCAGTACACTGGTTGGACCTGATAATGTTCGTTATCAGATTTGTGCACCATCTCCTTTCTGCTAACTTTGTTTGTCTGCTAACTTCTCGCACATTATTTCACTAACCTCAACAAAACTTAGCATTATGACTTCTATAGTCTTCGGAAATAAGAGGTAACATGAAGAGGTAACAGTTCTGCCTGTCTATCTATCACGTCAATAATTTTCGGTATGTATTAATTGGATTAGATTTGATGGTAGAGATCGTGATGAGTTATAAAAATGAATCCAGTATACCCTATCCCAATGCTTGGCATTGCTGGCACATGAAAAATCATAATAATTGCCCAAAATTGCCCATTATATTTGCTTGGTTGTAAAGGAGACACGCTGATGTAACATCTTCAAATTTTGTCCAATCAGAATCTTCATCTACAACTTTATAATAGCCCATGTGGTTTAGTGAGATCCTAGTTAAAGTATGGTTTTTCAGCTTAGCATGATAAAACAGCTAAAATCAGGAAGACAGTCCAAAAAGAAAACCCAGAAAGACCCAATATGCAAGCAAAATTGTATGTTTGTCTTTCTGCTAACTACTCGCACACTATATGACCAATCTCTATCAAATATGGCAAGACATTTATGGTCCACATAAGGGATCAAAATTCCCACTGAGGGTTTGACCCTCATCTTAATAATACAAAATGAGACGAAAAAAAAAAGGCTATGAGGGTGATTGGAACGAACTTAAACAATATAATTAAATGTTAATGTATGTGTGTTTATTTGTTTTATATACGTTTCCACATATCTTGATCAATCAGTGACAAACAATAATACAAAATGACACGAGGAAGGATATAAAGAAAGGGGGTCGGGTGGACCCTTATCTAATTTCGTAAAATATACTGAGATACAGGCTGACAAAAAAGGTATTAGGGGAGCTGGATCCTTATCTATTATATATATGTAAGCAAAATTCTATTTTTGTCTGTGTGATAATGTCACACACAGTATTTGACCAATCCACACTGGTTCCCCGCTAGTACAGCGGTAAGTTTACGGATTTGCAATGCTAAAATCAGAGGTTGGATTTCCCTCGGTGGACTCAGCAGATATTCCGATGTGGCTTTGCTATATGAAAACACACACACCTACACTGAACTTGGAATGGTGAGTCCTACAACCCAATTCCCCACAATTTTGAACACGAAGGGTTCAAAATTCCCACTAAAAAGGTATACATTTGATTTTACCAAATACTTTGCAACATATAACATACTTCTGTTTTTTCTATGATATTGTAACACTCTTTGTTCCTTTTATTTAAATGGTGGGAAATTCTGTTGTAAAATAAATCTTCAAATCTCACGAAACTCGACTGTGACACAACCACTTTTCTAAATTAATTTTGATGATCAAATATGTTTCTCTTTTTGAACGTGAGCTTGAATGTGTGCTTCAGTTTATTTTGATGTTTTCAGGTTTATATTTAAAATATAATCATGATCAAGGAGCACATCTACATACCTTCAACCCCTGAAGTGGAGGTTGTGTAATGTACCAAAATAGATAATTCGTACAACACGATCATTCACTGATAAACTTACCTTGACAGAACAAACAAGACCCAATACTTTATTGTGTAGCGTTTACCAGCAAGAAAAAGTTGGTGATCCTTAAAATTTAAGGTTTAAGTTAAATTTATTATTAGAATAAGAAATTACTTTGTGTTTAAGCATAGAATGGGTAAGGCAAACTGCTCGAACTACATCGACATGTTACATACACAACAGCCCATGAGAGTCACTCAAAAAAAATCAAATACCTCAAGAGAAAGATGCAACGCCAGTCACTCATTTTGATGTATAAATTGTACATTAGTTAAGTCATTGACTATGCTAATGCTGTCACCTTAACATGCCACAGCATACATACACAAAACTGGACTTCATGGAATCAAAATCGCCCGTTAAACAAATATATATTGCCCTTGCCACAGCATATTATGTGATAGCATATCAACATGATAATATTTTTGCAAAATTTTCTAAACTATCTGAGACTCCAGACTGCTGGTGTAAATACACTTTTCCTTACCACACTTGCAAAACACTCTCACAGATAAACAACATGAACAAACCATCTTAAAGTTACACCACCCAGAGTCTATCTGATAACCGAACTGAAACATTCAATGGAATCACATGAGTAACATTTCATTCCGATCATATACGCTCATTCAGTCCATTTTCAACGACCAGCTCTCCACCACATCCTGCATTCACCCCAAAGAGAGGAACCTTTCAGCATCTACGCCATCGCCTTCTTCCATGACTGCTGTCCCAGATGCTCCTTCCATCCGCAGGAACCTACCTTGAACTCTAACACTGAAAGTAAAGTTTGTTTTTAATGTACTTGCGTTAATGTTAAATTATCATTTCTAGTTTTTAGTTTTAGTTTTCATTTATTTTCTTAGCAGATTTCAGTTTTTTATTATATGCATTTTTATTGTGCAAACCATTATTACTCGATATCTTACCAAATCTATATGTTGTACTACGTAGCATAATATACTAATTTGCAGAAACTTATTACATCTCATACTGTTGTTATTTGCAATCTCATATATTGTGTACTCAATAAAAAAACAGTCTTGGTTGTCAATGATCACTCAACTACATGCGCTGGTACGTGCATTGTTCTCACAGCCCCTCTCTCGTTGTTTACTTCGTTGGGTCAGATGAAAACTTCTGAAACAATCTTTCAAAACATTTACGCCACTCAGGATAATTCTCAAAAAAAAAAAAAAATCCTTCTCTCCTTTTCTTTTTTTCCCTCTTAACACTAGCAAGCCAAAACAAGTTTATCAAAACCTCTCCACCTGATGCTAAACAACATCTCAACCAAGAACGGGCTGAAGAGAAATACCCAAATTCTTGAGCAGTCCTGATTCAATACCTAAATCACTGCCAAGTCTGTTTTTTTATTTCTCTACAGTTACGGAGTAGTGTGGCATTAGAGAAAATGTGCGAAACTGTCGGTGAGCATTTAACGTGTTTTAAATTTCAATGATATTTCGTTAACGATCGCGAGGTTTAAAATTATTGTATTGTCATAACTGGCTTTCTTTCAGGAATCAAAGAAAATTTGGCCATTTAAAACTTTTATTCCTAATAGAATGTAGTAGACTACTGCTGTGCTATTTTTTAAAACTGTAACTGTAGTGAACGTAGTATATATAACAGTATTCATCATTTGTTTTACATAAGGGTAGCTTATAAACTGATACTCTGTACTTAATTATACTGAAAACTTTTTAACAAGAAATTGATATAAAGAACTGATCACTTATGTTTGTATAAAATTCAGTGTACGTGACTTTAAGATCTCACTTGATTATTAACCCTTTTAGGTTAAAAAGTAATATGTTTAAACTTTGAAATGGCAAAAAAGCCGCATCAAAATATTTTTCAAAGATAGTTCAGAAATTGCATGAAAAGAGGAAAGAATAAGAGGTGAATCATAGGAGGAAGGAGTGGCAAAGCTAAAAACTGATAGAGTTAAACAAGCAAATAAGAGTAAATATAAATCATACAAAGAAATTGAATTAAGGCTTGAAGCTGAAAGAATTACACCAGCTGAAATATATGCACAAAAATCTGATAAGTTAAGAAATGAAAGGAATGAGGGATGTAGCTATAGTAAGAAGTTTGAGAGAAACTGAAGGTGAAAGAGATAGAAGAAAGAAATGAAAGCAGACAAAGATTATACTTGGCAGCTAATCACTATATAGTTCTCAGTGTGGTTCATCAAGAATGTTTAATTTAGGTTTGTGTAATTTTTGTTTTGAAAATCAAATGTTAAGAAAAACTTAAAATATTATTAAAATTAAATTTTTAAATAAGTAATCTTAAAGAAAACGTCTCTATGTTGTTTTTTTTTAAATACCTATTTCAAGTAATTTGGAGATCTGTGCAGGGAATGGATAATTCAGCCAGTAAGTTATAACGCCCATTTGTTCCAAGGTTAAACTTATCAATAGGTTTTCTTGAAAAAGAGGAAGTTGACCAAATGAAGTGGTCTTTTCTCTTAAAGGTATTCAATCCAATTACTTTTGAAGATTTTTCATATTCTGAATGAGTGAGCTCAAAACCAGACTCTGAACATCAGCTTTCAGCTTGACATAAATGATATATGGTTCTTGATATAAAGAACATTTTTATCATACCGACAGATACAATTTGGTATTTCTCTCTATTCTCATTGATAATTTCATCTCTTTCTTTTAAAAAAATCATAATTTTATTGATACAACGTATGTAAAGTTATTTAATTAGTTTTGTCTTAATTACTAGTTCCATGATAAGAGCAAAACAAAATGGTCATAGTTACGACAACGTTCTCGAAAAATTTTATAGTGTAATCAAAGATTATAAAAAATGAGAATTTGGAAATGGAAGCCCAATTTAAGATAAGAAAAATTAAAGCAACAATTACATCTCTTAATTCTGAGATATATATTTTTATACATACATTAATTCACAGGCCATTCTTTGATTAATTCTCGTTTGAATTCTAATATCAAGATTTTGGTGACTCTTTCCTAAATAGTGTCTTTTTCTGGTTCTTTGTTTGCAAATACTAAGATATTGTGCTGGTTGATGTAATTACTGTAACAACCTTTTGTAGATAATAACGAACTTCAACAGACATACGACCTCTGTTGGAACTCCCCTGAATCTTATCAGGAGTGTTAGGTTAGTACGTTGTTCAATGACATTGAATGCTTTGTGTACATGCTTGAATCATGGTCCAGAGAGAATTTAACAATTGATCAAATATCTAGATGTTTGGAACTAAATAACTCACCACAGGTAAAGCATTTATAATTTCAGTTAAAGGGGGATGCATATGATATTGTGAAAGAAGTAGTGGTATTTCCGATGGTAGAATCAAAAGGTGCAGAGCTATTACAGCTAGCTCTTTGTTTCACAGCTGAACGTTTGATATACGTAACACATGTACATGTTGTACAACAATTTATGCGGTACCTAAAAGTAAGGGCACCAGCTCGAATTGTATCTTGACTTGCCAACAATAATTCAGTGACAACACCACAATATTTCATGCAAGCTTTAAAATGTCCATCAAGATGGTCTAGATGGTAAGATGTGACATTCTCTGGAGGGCATCTGTTGTTAAAAAACGGTTCTGCACAAAAAGCGCATTCATTTATATTGAATGGGCCTATTTTCTTCTTTTTTGTATTAAGCCCAAATATGAAGTCGCACATCCTGACTATTAGATAAGATAATTATTATGTGCCATAAGATCTGAAAATGATCAAAAACATAAAATTAGGATTACAAGTATCGTTCTATGGTGTTCATTTAATATACATTTAGTGAGAATAGAAATCACAGTTTCCTATCTATTCTTTACTTCAAAATTTTGTTTTATACTAGTTTGGGATTTATAATTTTCAAACATTTTATGGTACTCTTCCTTCTCAGCTTATATCTCTGATTATCATAGATTTTCAAGGCATCATCTTCAGTTCTTATAATCTATAGGTCTAACGAAAATTTTAGTATATGACAGAAAATCGTGTACCACTGGCTAAGGTTACTCCAAAAATATGACCCTCTTAAGGGTATGGCTACAAATAGTAAGGGCCCCACTTCAGCATCGAATGAATGCCGCCTTACACTGATTGGCTGCTTCGAAGGAGGGGAGAAAGGGGGCGATGTTATCAAAGGTGACGCGATCATAGTTCCAAATTTTGTCATCAAAGGGGATGTCGTCAAGCACGCATTTCTAGGCCGCTACGACAGGTGGCCATGATGTCGTAGTTCAACATAGTATCACCAGAGGACATAACTAACCGATAATTAATTAATTAATTAAAGCATCTATAATTAAAATACTCTAAATATGACACTTAACACTAATTAATAATTAAATCTTCCTTCTACAAAGTAGAGAATATGTTTCTAGTCAGCTACGACTCAACAAGAATATAATTAATCACTAATTCGATAGTTAGTTAAATCGTTTATGACTAATTTGTTATAAAATTGTACACTTAAGACTAATTCATTAAATGATTAATTCGTTCTAAAAAGGATGTTTAACACTAAATCAATAATTAATTCATTGATTCATATATAATTAAATCGTCATGAAAAAGGACGTTTAACACTAATTTATGAGTTAATTAAATGGACATAAAAAGAAGGCTTAACATTAATACATCAGCTAATTAAACTTCCTGTCCTAAGAGTACGATATATAAATTAAAACGTATTCTTTTAATTATCAATCAAGTGTTGAAAAATTTTCGATGATATAATAAATCACCAAAAAGATTACTTAACGTGATATGTTGAAATGAGATTACAATCCACAGAGAAAATTACGTGTCTAGAAAGAATAAATATATTTCTCAATACTAAATATTTAGTCCAAAAAACAAGTGATTAAAGTTTTGAAAACAGTTTAGTGTTTACAACAAAAATATTGGTTGATATAATAATTTATAATAATAAACTTTAATCAATATTAATTTTCCTTTACTTTATTTTACTTTGATACATTTCCAGCCGAACCACAAATTAGAGTACTATAATTAGATCCTCCATTGGTTATAAAGTTGTATGTTCGGGCTGTAGAAAGTAGTGGTATATTTAGATTGAATATAGTTTTGTTTTTGTAGCTTTGTTCCTTCTATTTAGCCTGATACCGAACTTTCTTTCTTTTCTCTGGTAGGGATAACACTTTAGTAACAATGCCTATACCAATTTACCGTAAAAAACAACACACCAACGATTACAAAACTATTGTAAAATTGTTTCCATTCTCTACCAGTTACCCTTTATTCTTTAATATAGAACTTATTTCAGTTGTGTTATTTGTAAATATCAAAGATCATTATACCGTCAGAGGACTTTGACTCTCAGATAAAAATTGTCTAAATTGTATGATAAATGATACTGATATCTCTATACGTGTCTAAATGGTTACACATTCAAGAAGTTAGATTGCATATATAACTTTGTGAGTTATATTTAAACGAAAAATATGTAAGTTCTAGATCAAAAACAGAAAGTTGGAACCTTAAAGTAGAAAATAATTTCTTACTGAACCATCAAGTATTGTGAATTTAGATTTCTGTATTATTATACAATGTGTAAGAATATATAAATTTATTTTCATACAAAACCATTGTCAGAGGTAATGTATAGTGGACATACAGTTTGTTTGAGTTGCAAACTTTATTCTTTAATGATATACAATAAACATATGTATGTGTGACACCTCACTTACATCTGTTTTATTCTGTATGATGTGAAAGTCAACACGACGATGGGACAGGCAGTTTAGTTTTCAAGTGTTTTGTGTGTTATGTTTTATTTACGGTAATCTACTTGAACAAGTATTATTACATTGAGGTATATATCAGTATTTTATAAACTAATGAGTTTTCTTAAATGGCATAATAATAAATCTTGAAATTTTATTCACAAATGCTTCAGTATGTTTGTAAAATATGTGATTTTACACGTATGTAATGACTATTTTACATCAGAATATCATAAAACACGAGTTCTATAAAGGAAATAAAGATTTGTTAGAAAATAATATTAATTTTGTGTAATTTAACCATAACATTCTAAGCTTGATCTTTATTTATAAACTAAGAAATGTTCGTAAATAATATCATAATGTATTTTTAAGTTTTATTAACAAATGTTTCAATATGTGTGTCCAAGATTTTACTTACATATACTAAAGATATCATATCTATGATGAGAATAAGTTTTATATAGTAAAATCACAGAACTCTGGTGATTTTTATACATTAAGATAAAGAGTAAATGAAAGGTAATTCATGTAAATATGGTCGAGCTACCTGGTTGAAATATGTATTGTGAAAATACTTTGTTAACTAGTCACTTACTATTGTCATGCGTGTCAATACCCCGTTCTATGCATCGTCATGTCTGAATATATACAATCACGGTTTTAAAGACATTATATTTGCTATGATGATTACCTAAGAATACAGCAGTGTCACTGACTCAAACACAACTTTGAATTATATGCCTATTTGGTGGTTTTCAATGAAATAGAACTATGACTGTAAAGTTTTGTGTTTTATTTGTATGATGTGATTTAAAGTGAATAATTTATAGAAACTTGTAAATTTTCTATTTTAAGTATTAATAAACTAATTGTTTAAAAAATAATATATGACGATTCCTTAAAATAGTGATAACCTCTTCTTGCTGGTTCACTCACAGCATAAGTGACCACGGGATCATCTTTGACACAAGTTCAAAATTGCATGGGCCTACACATTAGTTTCAATGTTTCGTGAATTTTTAATAGAAACAGTAAATCATTCATTTATTATTTTTAGTTGTAGCAAAATTACTACAAGGCTTGTAATATAATTAAATCTAGTCGTATGATTCGTGTATTTTTAATTAAAAAACGATTGCAAATTTTGTAAAATATACATGTGAGTTTGTTTTCTGTTTAACTAACATGGTGGTTGGTATTCCACAAGATATTTTCGACAATTAGAATATTTTGTGAGTAATTGTAATAAATCCTGATGGAGATGTAGCAAACAAAACCGTTGTCCTGTCTTTGATTTAAAAAGTAACATAAAATAAATTTATCGCTGCTTTTAGATAGATCAGAATTGTCCATTGCTAATGAATTGAAATATTCGTTTAATATACAACAACAATATTTCTAAACATGATACAATTAAAATAATAACGAAATCTCGCACATTTAAGTTAAACTGATTTTTCATTCTGTTCTAAGCTGACTGATGTTTGTCGGATGCAGTTTGCCATAAGCCATAACTATACTCTAACCCGTCAAATACTGAGAATACACAGTTAGTGATGAAACATTTATGCTATCTATGTAAGTTTATTACATAGTCTTACAAATGTTTCATCATTGATAACTACGTTTCAGTTTAAGACAAAACTTGTATTTATGTGATGTGCATCACTCCATATTTACAGTTTTGTAAAGTTAACGATTTATTTTAAACATGTTGTAAATACATAGATTGCGACAATGTATTACAAATGACTTTTTTTAATAAAGGTTTTCCCGTAAATATTAATTATATTGTACATACGTAGATAACGGCACTGTGTTGCAATTAACTTTTATTTTAATAAAAGTTTCAGTAAATATACTGAAAATGTCACGCGGTTAAATAGAATAAAACTTTCATTTTATTCTTAACAGACTAAAACACTGACAGTTGCTCAGACACAGTATATAATAATCTACGCTCAGTAATAAATTAGTAAGTTAAACGTTATGTAAAGAACTTTTCAAATTTCAGTAATTAAGGTATAATGTACATATGTAAAGTTTATTGTAAAATATTTTATGTATTATAATTAAAGTTTAATTAAATATTATTAGCATTCTGAAAAAGTGAATGTTATTTAGTTTCTTATTATATTTATATAGTGATTATGGTAACTGATGTTTTGAATGTATATGACAAACACTAAATTGTTATCAAAAACTTTGATCACCTGATCGTTGGATTAGTTAGCAAGCAGTTAATGTGAACTGGACTTGGTCATTCTAATCCTAGTACAGCGGTATGTCTCCGGATTTACAACGCTAAAATCAGGGGTTCGAGTCCCCCTTGGTGGGCTCAGCGATAGCCTGATGTGGCTTTGCTTTAAGAAAACACACACACATCCAAGATGGTGAGTGGCTTTGAATATCAATGGTAGTTGTTTTCGGGCACCATTACAAACATGAGTTGTATATATAATCACAGAATAATGTTTTTACATTGATCTATCAAAGAATTATAATACTGGTGATGCTCTTTTGTGTATTTGACAAACAACTAAGTTTAAATATACGTAAAGTTCAGAAAGATGTAGAAAGGAACGTGTAATGATCTTTTTAATGTGACTGGTTAAGTTGAAATATTTCAGTCCTACCATGTATGTGTGGCCATGTGATACCCTCTAAACAATCTTGTCTTAACGTCAGTGTTAGCACTGTTTGTGCCTGACTTTCGTAATTCTTAAACTTCTGTTTCCAGATTGTATGCGTGCAATTTCCTATTAATGAATTAACTTTATACAGTCTGAAGGCTCTGGTATATTAAATAATAGTAATCAGTAAGTCGCTCATTTATTATATTTAATAGTGGTACAAATATTGGTTATATTATAACAACTGTCTCATTCAAATTATATGTATGATTTGTGAAACATTGAAAGAATTTATGTATTTATTACATTTAGTGTCAGATAAAAATTATCCAAATTGTAAGACCGATGATACCGATATTTCTCTATGATCTTAAACGATTACACCCTAAAAAATTTAAGACTATGTGACTTTGTTATATTTAAATGCCAAATATGCAAGTTGTAAATCGAAACTTAGTATAATGTACGTAATAGCTTATTAGGTTGTAAACACACTGGATTTATAAAACGTGAACGAAAAGGTATGTACTATCTTTTATTATGAGAAGTTTAAAAGATACTGAAATATCATTTCTAAGTTGTTCGTCCGTTTTATATAAACGACTGAAATATTGGCTTTTGGCGCGATCCCTGTCTCTATGTGTATAATAGATTTGTTTTATTTACACCGTCATAGAAGTAAACATTTAAATATTCCCTAATGTGTGACACTTTTCATGTCTTGATATGTATAATGAATATCAATTTTAAGCTCTTAATAAAGTGCACGGATGACTTAGTTTTCAAATGTTTTATATAGATTCTAAAATAAAGAAAACTTTGCTTACTTCTGTAAAATTAGTATTAACTGGAGTTTATTATTATAAAATTATTATATTAACTGATGATTTTAGTTACAAACACTGAATTATTATCAAAACTTTAATCATTTGTTCCTTGGACTAACTGTGTAGTGTTGCAAAATATATTAGTTCCTTCTAGACATGATTTTTGTCCGTGAGTTGTAATCTCATTCAAACATGTTATGTTAAATAATATTTTTGACAATTTATTTTATCACTGAAAAAATATTTAAACACTTAGTTAATGATTGAAAGAATAAGTTTTAATTGAGATATCGTTCTTTTGGGACAAGAAATTTAATTAACTGATGAAGTAGTATTAAGCATCCTACTTATGATGATTTAATTAACTAATGAATTAATGTTAAGTGTCCTTTTAAGAACGAATTAAATATAATTAATTTTATGAATTAATTTTAAATGAATTAGCGTTAACCATTCTTAAAAACCAATTGGCCGCCTAACAATGCGTCAAAAAAGGTAAATTATGACCTCGTCGTCTTTGATGATATCGCTCCCTCCCTAAGGCATCCAGCCAATCAGCGTGAGGTGGCATTCTCTGGTCGCAATAGTGGGGGGGGGGGGAGGCACTACACAAGATACAAGAAAGAGAAAACTATTATAATCGTAGAAAACATGATTATTAAACCGAGACTGTAAGGAATCAACACTTGTTGTCAACAAGCCAAAGGATATACTCCAAATGTGTCTCAAATCCCAATCAGATCAAAGAAACAACAAATAGTTAACCAGACATGTAAAAAAACAAAATTTAATTGGATTTATGGAATGAAGTCAGTGTGCTGTGACATTTAAAGTTAATTTCGGGATCATTTTTTGAGGATCATCAAGGTGAGATTTACCAGCGGATTCACTTGACTGCCTAGCAAATGGCAATAAGGAACAAAAGGCCACCTATCTGTAGACCATAACCCTACAAAACCCCATACATTTTTTAAGCAAGTTTATTTGTAAGTTACACTTACATAACAATAGTATTGCGTTTTTTGTTGAAACGTTATTTGTGAACTTAGGCTCATAATTTGGTGTAAAAATGAACCTAGTCTGTATTAAACGTTATGAAAGAAACAGGTTAATTTGTTATCGTTACGTTTCTGAGCATGATAATTATTTTTATTAAATAGTCAAAAAATAAAATGAGATGAAACAAATAACTCTAACTCCACTTAATCCATAAATTCAGAACTCATTTGTGTTTTTTTACTAAGATGTTGGTGTAGAAAAGGCTAAATACTAAGAAGTTAGTTGTCAACTTATTATCCTAATATTAAATTTTACAGAAATCGTAACATCATGCAGTGTTAAACCATACAAAAATATAGATCACTTACATTCTTTTTTTGATAAATGGCATAATTCATTTGATGTATGTATGTATTGTCAATGATGTATATTATTAAGCACTGAATCCGGTTCAATTGTGCTTCTGGTTGTTAAACTTCACCTGTCTTCTAGTACACACACAAGTATTTACCATAATGTTTTTTACATATATAGAAATAAATCACCTCGTATTGTAAGTAGTTTACAGTATTAAAAAGCTAAGTTTTTATCAGACTCCGTACGATTTTTGTTGAAATAATTTACTATAAAACTCACAATGCGTTCAGATTTATATTTATTGATACATATCTAACACAGTGTCCATTCCTTACAATTCGTTGTAGCAGAAGTCAGCGCTGTACTACTACTGAATGTGTGTTTTTGTTACAATAAAGCCACATCAGTAAAAATATATCTTAGTATGGGTAAAAGAAGAGAACAACGTTTTGACTTTCTTAGGTCATCTTTAGGTTAACAAACTCTCTCCTTGTTAACCTGAAGATAACCTTAGAAGGTCGAAACGTTGATCTTTGCTTTATTAGTAAAAGCGTTAATATTCATACCAACCGTCCTGAAATAGATTTTTACTTCAAGTAGGTTTCTCGTCATAACGAAAGCAACATCAGGCCATCTGCTGTATCCATCGAGGGATTTTAGCAGTGTAAATTTGAAGACTTACCGACGTCTCAGCTGGGAACACACTACTATACTCTTCAAAAAAGAAACGTAAAAGGCAAAATATGAGACAAATTGTTAACAAGTTTATTCCGGGTAGTTTTGTATGACATGTGTGAAACTTTACACATTCACTGCTGAACATTCTAAGTCTGCAAAGGCGAAGTCCACGCTCACTAGGTGAAGTTTAACGTCACTCAACGACAATAACGAGTATGCCCCCCGTGAGCAGCAATAACTGCTTGGCATCTCTTGCCCATGGAAGCGATGAGATGACGAATCACATCCTGTGGAATGACTGTCCACTCAGCCTGCAAAGCTGCTGCAAGCTGAGGTAGAGTCTGCGGTTGAGGTTGTCGCCGTTGCAGACGTCGGTCCAACTCGTCCCAAAGATGTTCGATGGGGTTTAAATCTGGTGATCTGGAGGGCCAGGGAAGAACGTTGATGTTGTGGTGTCTCAAGAAGAGAGTGGTGAGTCGGGCTGTGTGAGGACGGGCGTTGTCATGTTGAAAAACGTCGTTGACGTTCACCATGATGGGTTACACATGGGGCCTAAGAATCTCGTCGACGGTTGCGTACGGTCTGATCGGAAATCCTACGCAGCCCTGGTATGGTTGAGGCAGTAGACGTCGCAGTGGTGGTCCTATCCCGAAGGTGATGTAACCGGATGTTGCGATCTTGTGCGGGCGTGGTCACACGAGGTCCGCCAGATCGTAGACGGTCACGAGTTGATCCATGTTGTTGGTGACGATTCCATAGCCTTGTGATGGTGCTTGGGTGGACATTCACAGCTCTGGCAACATCTGATCGAGATTCGCCTGCTTCCAAGAGACCAATGGCGTTGTTGCGTTGTGCTTCAGTCAGTCTTGGCGTAACTGTATTGCGAGTCGGTGGCTTAACACTGAGCTATGGAAACCGAAAATCCGTCACTTTTATAGGGATTTTGTACATGTTGCACTTGCAGAACATGCAGATCTCTCAAACAAATTTATTGGACACGCATGCGTTTTGACGAAAAATCCGATGTTTTCCTCCGTTTTCAAAGTGCACAACTTTCATTGTCATTTTGGTCTGACAATCAGTGCCTTAACACGTGTAACATCACATACTCTGAGCTTGTAACGTTATTACATATAGTTATCTTTAAAATAACAAAAATATCCCTTTTGCGTTTCTTGTTTTGAAGAGTATGTATGCATTCAGTAGAACATCTTTACTGAACGTTCAAGAGTGCCATCGTAAGCTTTCATAATCTTAGATATTAGATATGCCGACTTAGATATGCAGTGCTCTTGCCATCTCTCGGTACATTTTGTAACACTATATGGTGCTTAAGACGGGAAAGATAGTTTTTGTTGGATATCTTTATTTATTTTTCGTACTTGCCTGACGCTGGTTTTGTATTAATTGTATGTATAGGTATGCGTGTGTAACTATAAATGTATACTATTTAAAACATTTAACTAATTAGAAATGTTTTTTTAATTATATTCATATGACTGTATGTTTGTTTTTAAATTTCGCGCAAAGCTATACGAGGACTATCTGCGCTAGCCATCCCTAATTTTGCAATGTAAGACTTGATGGAAGGCAGCTAGTCATCACCACCCACCGCCAACTCTTGGGTTACTTTTTTACCAACGAATAGTGGGATTGACAGTCACAATATAACGCCCCCATGGCTGGAAGGACGAGCATGTTTGGTGCAATGGGAATTCGAACCCGCGACCCTCAGATTACGAGTCGAACGTCTTAACCCATCTGGCCATGCCGGGCTTATTCACCTATGTATGATGCCACAATCAACAAAATGTTTAATACCCTTTTTATTATATAGCATTATACGAACATTTAACCATACCTTTTTTATTATATAGCATTATACGAACATTTAACCATCGAAAAGTGTTATCTAAAAAAACATGTGACAACGTATAAACATAAATTAAATATGTTTTTTGTTTTTTTTACAGTTATTTTCACATGACATTTATCTATAGGTGATGCAACAAGCAATAAAATGATTAGTATAGTTTTTGATCCTGTATACTAGGAACATTTAGCGATCGAAGAGTTCTATCTAAAAACAAAAAAAAGCAATCCTTGTGATTCGTGCCAAACCTTACATATTAAGTTTAAAACTTCTTAATGTGATTAATTTTAACACTGTTTGTTTGTTTTAGATAAAAGCTGCTTTGGTCATCTGCTGTGTCTTTCGCAGAGAATCGAGTATTGTATTTTAGTGTTGTAAATCCGTGGACTGACTGCTCTCTCATCGAGGGACTTTTAACACTGATTACTAACTGATGTATAATTTTAGTCCATGGTCTTTAAGTTTTTATGTTGCCGAAATTTTCTACCGATTGTTAGCAATAAACTGCAGGACACTAATGATTAAAATAATTAAAAAAACAATTCATACATAATTATTTAACCATGACAACGTTCGTTGTCTCAACCTTACAGGTAGCACTGTTTTATAATATGATCCAAAAGTAATATATTATTACAAGAACGTGTTGGAGCGTAGATTGATCAATTTTAACCGAGTTAAGAAATACTTGAATTTTTCAGATGAATCAATAAATGTTTTTGGACGTAGTGTTCGATATGAGCTTAAATACAATAATGAAACTCGTTGCTGGTTTGGTAAAAGTAATCTAGTCGAAATATTTGTTGCATATTTATCTTTTCATTAACGTGGTTTTAAAAATATATTTGAATTTTCAGTTGCTTGGATCTGCATTTCTTTGTTACACATTATCCAAGGTTTATGACAGATCTGAATAACAACTTCTTATTTACCTGAAATGGAAGATGCTCTTTGTTTTACCGTATTTGTTCCTTATGTTATATGAAATACCTCTAGTAAAAACTTTAACATAAAATATACATTATTTCTGATAAAAAAAACTCTAGTATGGATTCGTTTTTATGTTTACGTAAAACATTTCGGGCCAGATTAACTAGTGTAACACTAATTTCATATTTGTATCTTTAGTATATATTGAGTCCTTGTTAAAAAGTATAATGTCCATTTCTTGTTTATAGGTATATAAAAATATCTCGAGCTTTTGTAACTTTATTTGTAATTGTAAAAATTAAACACATGTTATGTTTCACGAATTATTTAACTATGCAATACATTTGCACTGCCATTTTGCGGAATGGCACATTCTGCGTAGATCAAGAATATATTGCACAACACCACACAGATCTTTTCATATACTTTTATAAAAAGAAACAGTAACACTACACTGCCATGACAATTAAAATATACAGTTTAAAATATTTAAACCTTCTGATGTTTTCTTTCACATTCTTCCATTAATAAATACAGCAATAACCAAATGATTTATTATTAGTTTAAGAAACCAAAAAATGGGGTCTATGAATTTTGCCAATGGGGGATATCGAAATCCAATGGCCGGTGTTGTAAGGCCACAAACAAACCGCTGTGCCACTGGAGAGTAGCAATAGATCAATTATCTATGGGTTTAATCACTTATATAGTGATACTGCAAGATGTCTGACGGTGATTGGTAAATTTTATTTTAACAGTTCTTTGCGTTATAAAATCTTAATAATAATAAAACTACCACCTTATCTAACCTCTTCTCTAGTACAAAACGTTATACTACACCACAATCCCAAATTCAGAAAAAGCTATTTTATGAAATATTACAAATAAATTGCGGCACGATTTAATACGAACAAATCTTAATTCAAAAAGGGACAAGTTGATTAAAAGATACCTGTACGTATAAGTTACTCATCACATTTTTCTATAATAACCCAGTTATTGTTTCCTTTCAGATGCGCGTAATAGTATCATATTAAAGAAAGACATATTAATAAAATCAGGAAATAAGAATTTAAAAACAGGTAAAAGTTGCTTGCTTATATGCAGAGTAACATCTTAGAAATTGAACGTCTCAAGTATTTATATATTTGGGTAGAGTGTTGTTTATAATAAACCACCATTTTTTTATTACTTCAAAAACCATACTTGCATACAATTCTTATGATGTGTTCTGATATAATAAAAAGCCGAGAAATAAAGTTTACTTCTATACTGGTTTTTATTTTATAAATATGATTTTTAGAAATTTATATTCATGTGATGAATAACCTTTCGAAACATGGTTTGTCATAGCAATCTAAAAACCTACAGAACACGATGTTGTACAATTTGAAAAATACTGTGTGGAAACAACCAAAGCATAAAGATATATAAATTCCTTCATTTAAAATATATATATATATATGCAAACTAAATGTAAATAAAAACATAGTTTTTTTGCAGATTCATTATGATTTCTCTTTTAACTCATGCTTGTACTTCATTATTAAAAAGACTGACAATAGATATTACAGTAAAATTATTATATTTTTATTATTACTGGGACAAATCATATTAATGGAAAAGTAATTATTAATATTTGTCTGTAAAACGGGGTACCATAACGAGACTACACATAATTTGAATGTTGAAATCGTACAGTCATAAACATTTGCACATTTTTATTTATATAGTTCATATTTAATACCAAAAGCTATGTCATTAGAATGCATAAAAAGCAAAACAATATTCAAATATTATTGCATAACTCAAATTATTGAGGCATAAACAAATGTGCAAATTAGTATATTTTGTGATGGATATGTTCGTGTTGTTAGAAAAAGTTCGTATACTATTTCTTACTATAGTTACGAAACATAACAGTATCTTACAAAAACACAAAACCCGTAGTTTGATTATAATTTATAATTATTATAGCTGTATTTTTGTAATTTTTTGTTATACTATTAAAAGTATAAAACAGCATATATGTTTTTATGGTTGTGATTATGTACATAAATATATTATTATTGCTTTGTATAGAATTTTATTTAAAAGTTTGACAAAGTTTTTCAATAGTGACCAAGCCATTCTAATACAGCAAACTTTGATAATGAGCTGACAAATATATTGGCTATGTTAAGATAGAAATATGTAATTGAAGAAATAACAATGTTTTAATATGATTCTTTTAAACAAACTCATTGTTAAAATATACTTTATGAGCTTCATGACCTAATTATACTATGTAATTCTACACTTAAGATATTGTTTTTACAAAACTAACTTACATGCACAAATGTACAGAAAGGTAGGTTATTGGCAATGTTATGTTAATACGGCTTTACACATTAAAGATAAAGTCATTAGATTCTTTACAAAATATACGAGAAAAATGATGAAAATTAATTTTACCCACTTTTAAAGATATGTATCTGCATAGAAGCCTTTAGAGTTAAATTTTATTCATTATATATTTATCTCACTAACAGCCCATGTCATAAGACTGTTGAAATTCAAAACATCTGAAAAAAAGATAACGTTAATGATAACAAAATAAGTTAAACTCTGTACGACAAAAGTACGAGTATGTAAAGAAAATAATCATCCCAAAATGGCTGACACAACCAGATATGTCGTTACCAGAAGTTTAAAAGCCGGGACTGTTACCTTCATCGAGCAAGACGAATTTGCCCCAGTCGTTCCTGGATAGCTCCGCCCACTACGAGAATCACTTGCTCCAAATAAAGTCAATTCCTTCCACGTGGCTTCTAAGTGCAATATATAAAAGAAACAATTGCTGCTTTCATTCTTTATGATACAATTCTAACATCCCTTAATGAACAAAATCACCGTTTAATTTGCATTAAATCAGATGCTTTTGCCTGTAAAATATAGAGAATGTTTTCGCAATATTTTCCGCCAGAATCGTCATAGGAATATAAATGTTGACTACGGATTGAAAACTTACACGAACTTGCCATCCACTCTTCCATTACAGTCGCGCACTAAATGTATGTTTTTATCACAAAAGATAAAAATTTCTTACACTTTTTTTAATATAATAATTTCATAGGTATTGTAATTTTAAAATTATAAAAATAATAATAAAATATATAATTATTATTCTATTATATTTTTTCTGTTTGTTTAAAATATCAAAATATGATGACTCTAATTTTCATGGAGTTTAATATAATAAGTTAAGAGAAACAAAGTGCCTGTATACATCAACTATTGAAAGATTTATTGTATAATGAAAGATCACTCGTTCATTTTCAGGCGGATAGCTCAGTGATCTTACCAAACATGTTCGTCCTTTCAGCCGTGAGGGCGTTATAATATGGTGGTCAATCCCACTATTCGTTGGTAAAAAAGTAGCCCAAGAGTTGGCGGTGGGTGGTAATGACTAACTGCCTTCCCTCTAGTCTTACACTGCTATATTAGGGACGGTTAGTGCTGATAGCCCTCGTGTAGCTTTTCGCGAAATTCGAAACAAACCAAACCAAAACCAAATAACCCAGTGTGGCTTTGCTATAAGAAAATCACACACACACTCATTTTCTGGTTGTCCGACATGATCAGGTGATTAGGGTGCTTGATTAGCAAGTCTCAGGCTCAAATCTTCGTCCCTAAAATCATGCTCGCCCTTTCAGTCCAAGAGGATGTTATAATATAACGGTAATTCCCCGCTGTCTGTTTGTAATAGAATAGCCTAAGAGTTGGCGGTGAATGGTGAGGACTATCTGCCCTTCCATTAGTCTTTTACTGCTAAATTAAGAACGGCTACCACTCTCTTCAGTTGTATTCAAGCATTTCAGCGGCAAGTCTGTTGAGTTATAACGCTAAAAATAGATTCTGATAGCCGGTAGTGTAACTTTGACCTTAACAACAAACAAATTGTAGAAGTCATCCGAATCAGCGAGTTAAAATTTGCAGAAAGTAAAGAGGCAGGGCTTCTCAACTGCTTAAAATGTCTAGTGATTGCACAATTTTGAATCTATTAAAATTTATCTTTATGGAAAAATATTTCTTTCTACGCCCCTATGCAAATAATGTACGCTTAGTGCTTGAGGACAGGAATTTCTGTTGAATACTTTTTATCAAACTTTTGCAAGCTGATCGTTTAATGACAAGTTAAATCTTTTAATTAAAGTAATCAGGATATTTACAGCTATACATTTTCTCCGTCCAATCTTTGTTTTGTTAGCATTGAAGTATTTACATTAATCTTAGACATACTAGAACTTCATTGTTTGTTTGTTTGTTTTTTAATATTGGGCAAAGCCACACGAGGGCTATCTGCGCTAGCCGTCCGTAATTTAGCAGTGTAAGACTAGAAGGAAGGCATCTAGTCATCACCACCCACACCAACTCTTAGGCTGCTCTTTTACCAATGAATTATAACGACCCCTACGGCCGAAAGGGCGAGCATGTTTAGTGTGACTAGGATTCGAACCCGCGACCTTCAGGTTACGAGACGAGTACCCTAACCACCTGGCCATGCTGGGACCTAGTACTTCATTTCAATAACTATATTGTTTAGTAGAATACACATATACCCAACGTGTTATTCAATCCTTTTCTCTCTCTTTCTTCATTTTTTTTTAAATTCTAAAGCATTGTTTATATAACATGTTCATGAAATTGCTGATATAAATAGTGTCTGGACCACTACGACAACTGTCGTATTCTAACCGGTCTGTTAAACCATGGCATTGGGCAAAATACCTAATCTGCTCTGGAAAGGCATATCATCACATGTTTTTCCTGGTTTTCCATTCATGAGTTTTTAGAAACAGATGAATGTAACTTCCGTTTTCTGAAACCCATAAATACAATCACTTTAAACGGGTAAAAGTATTTTAAGCCTAAAATATGATGTACAATATTTTTGAAAATGGAAATTCATCTATGCTGTACGTGCTGCTTGAAACAAAAATAAAATTAAACATAAATATGAACAGCAGTTCCTTAAATGCAACAAATATTGCTAAAATTTTCTCTTCACCAGAAAGTCTTTTAACATGCTTAAAGATAAATCGTTGTCTAAAAAATCGTTCTCTTTCTTTTTATTTCTGATGAAACCTTTCTAAGCCTAGCGAAGATGTTTCATCTTTACTTTAATATGACTTCATTGTAAAAAATATCAAACTTACAAAGCCCACTGATTATGCTCTACCTTTTATACTAGATGCGAAAATTATCAGTTATTATGAATATGCAATAATGATACAAGGTCGTGAATGCAAGCATAACCTATAAGGACTGCTGGACATGCACAAGATCACTTTCTAGAATACAGTGCATAAAACAAATAATATAAAAAAATGGATTGCATAACATCTTGAAAATATACAGAATGGTCCAGGCTGTTGAAACGTGATTAATAACCACTGAGTAGAATTGCCATTAATCGTTTAAAAATTATATCTGCCACAAAGGCACAGTGACTTTGCTCAGTCCATTGAAGCCGCATGCGAAAAGATTAAAAGTCATGCAGAGACCAACGTGATACAGTTATAACGATATTTAAAAGCGAAAAAACTTTTTCCGCAAAATAAGTGGTAAAGGGTAAACAAATGTTTTTAATCATCATATTCTAGGCCGATACGTTCTTCCTTTGATAACTTAAAACTTTGATGGAACGAAGCGTTCGATACCATTAAAAACACACGAGGACAAACATCATTTATGTGTAGATTTTTTCTTGAATATTAATACTCCTGTTTGATTTATTTCGAATATTCGTGCAAATCTACAAGAGGGTTATCTGCACTTGTCTCTAATTTTTACCTGGTAGACTGTTAGTCAACTTCCCACATATCTAACTTTTGGGTTATTGTATTCAGATATTGGATGTTGGATATACGAGACTGTTTAACACAAGTGCTTTTATTTAGTTTATTTTCTGAGCTGATATTTAATTATTGTTTAGTTTTCATGACGGGAGTGTTAAATATTGATTGTTTTAAAAGTATTAGTTGTGACAAATGTTGTTAGATAACTCTGTACGAGTTGTAAGTTCTGCTTGCAATTACATCATTGTCTATTGTTGATGTCATGTTACACAAATCTTGGGTATTTATATCATTACCTTAATTGAGTATTGTTAAACCATTGAGTCGTGTAATTTAAATTCTATATCTCAGTGAACAACACATATAATTATAGGCGAGCAGGTGAGTGCACATCAAGTGTAGTTCAGTCAGAAAAATAGTTTGCGGAAAGGCAAAACAAAAAATACCTGAAATTAAACTGCGTCTAAATAATTAACCGTAATAAGCAATATTTTAAACGAGTTTCACCGTTTAATATAAATAAGGAGAATAATTCGTTTGGTCAAACGATGTTCTGAAGTAATTGAACCTGTTTGTTTGGACTTTAACAAAAAGGAGACGATTATTTCAGGCTTAGGACACAACTGAGGTAACTCTCGGGGTAACGTAAATTAATTGCTCACTGATAAGATTAGAGAAAATATTTCATCTTGTCAATTGGATTCTAAAGTAACTTAATCAGCCTGAACAGACTTTGATAAGAAAAGATGATTATTCAGAATATTAGATATGTGATATCATACAACGTAAATAATTTTTTTTACATACGTTTAGTTGTTTCGCATGTATTATGTTAAAACAAGTAGATTGTGTGTTGTCCATTTATTGTTGAAATTTATCGTCAACAAATCACAGACACCTACTGTAAAAGAATCCTTAGTCCACATACACTTTAAACCTTGACAGTGGAATTTGATTGTTACTATTATAAAGCACACGCAGCTTTAAAGTTCGAGCTTGTTTTTGAGGCAATGAAATGTCAACCACGAGCACTCAGATCCATAATCTGGTAGACTAGCAACTAGAAAACGCTCAGTCCTGGCATTTCAGAAGAATCTGCACGTGGAAACAGAGGATTACCTTCAGGAATGTAAGGCTTCCTCTTTCTGGCATAATCCGTCATTGCCAGAATACATTCGTCATAAATATTACAGTCACCAGCTTCGAAGGAAAGATTATGTTATGCCAACATTGTGACAAAAGGATGTTATAACTTGTTTGTTTGTTTTCAATTTCGTTCAAAGATACACGAGGGTCACCTGAAATAGCCGTCCCTAATTTAGCAGTGTAGGATTAGAGGGAAAACAGCGAGTCTTCACCACCCACTACCAACTCTTGGACTCCTTTTTTTACCAACAAATAGTGGGATTGACCGTTAAATTATAACTCCCCAGGCTGAAATGGCGAACATGTTTGATATGACAGGGATTCGGTTTACGACTCGAGCGCCCTAACCACCTAGCCATGCAAGGTCAGGATGTCATAACGTAGATTGAATTATATGTACTGGGTGTTGGATTTATCTTTAATTTGCTTAGTAGCCCATAGCCATCAAGAAATTATGTATAAATAATTCCTTCCACGAATCAAGGCTGTAACTTATTTTAATTAGCAAATCAATGTGATGTTCTAGCAAGATAATGTTTTGTCACAATGCATAAATGACAAAGGTCTGATATCAAAATAACAGTGACAAAAGCTTGAAATGATTCACCCATAGGCTTGAAACGGTTCTCCCAAAACCTTGATTTTAACCCTATAGAACATCTTTGAGATTGCTCAAAGGGGTCTGTTCAAAAGGCTAGGCTACAGGCTTCTAGTCTCCAAAACGTATATGGATTTTTTCAAAGAGCTATAAAAGAAAATCTCACCAGAAGCCTGTTAAAAATTCAGAACATTCCTCGTAGATAAGTAGCCGATATTGAATCATGGACCTAGGTTATACCTCACTAGGGAGGGCAGTGATCGATTAGACACCTCTTTCTCCCATAACTATGTCTAGATACTTTTGACAGCGAATATTTATCATAAAACGGTGATATGTGATGCGTTTAATTATCTTTTTCAGCTTGCATGTGAAATGCACGTGACACAATCTTACTGTTTTTATTATTTTCGTTGAATTTTTACTCCTGGCGATACACGTCAGATGGTTTTATTTCCGAAGTAAGTTTGTTTGTTTCTTTCGCACAAAGTTACATGAAGGATATCTGCGCTAGCCAACCCTAATTTAGCAGTGTATGACTAGAGGGAAGGCAACTAGTCATCACCACTCTTGGGCTACTCTTTTATCAACGAATAGTGGCATTGATCGTCACATTATAACGCCCCACGGCTGAAAGGATGAGCATGTTTGGTGCAACGGGGATATAAACTCGCGACCCTTAGATTACGAGTCAAAAGCTTTAACCCACCTGGCCATGCCGGACCTCCGAAGTAAATAAAATGAGTAAACATTGTTATTTGAAATTATACCACAAACTTTAGTTTTTTAGTTCTACAGCTACCGATTACATGATATTCCTTTGAGATGAGTTTCTTCTTACAATAACGCTGTTCACGTTACAAATTAATATTTGGGAAATTTATTTGCTATTAAGTATCAAGCCACACAGTGATTCTCTACACTCCACATCTTAATAATATTAGCCCTAACATTTACCGCTGAACCACCGGTTTTTTAAAGGAATTGTAAACTAACTATTGTTCCAGTATCTTTCTCATTTCAGTCTTGTATATTTATCATGTTGATATATATGATATTTATATTTTCAACAAATATATTTAAGCGCTTTGTGATTCGATTGTAAGCAAATAGTACAGTCACTTAAATATTACACGTCCCCAAAAGCTAGACACGTAAGTAATACAGATATCCTTAAATTCTACAACGGAACAAAGTGTGTAAGCGTGACTGACCGCAGTCAATGTCAAGTCTACCTACGAAAGATCTAAGACAAGCACCACTTGTCAAGAAATATTAAGCAATGCTATCAAGTACTGATATCTGAGAAGTGAAAGGTTTTGCTAATTAAAGTAGAAAGAGATTGTCCAGTTACTGATTGTGTTACTTGAGCATACTTACATACCACAACTTCAAAAGTAACAGTCATTAACACCGTAAAGATCACTGCATGTTGCTTGTCAATTTCAATCAAAGAGAGATTTTGTGTAAAACATAGCCTCATAAGTGTTAGGTGCTGTTTAATAATTCTTCCTCTGGTCAGCGGTTAAAAATTAGAGATAGATACACCTGACACTTATGAGGCTACAAGTAACGAATTTGACTTTAATTATGACACATTCACGATTGGAAGTGCGAAAAGTGATTAACGTCAAGCACATCCCGATTTTTGCGTGAAAGTTACATAAACGCTATGTCACAACAGCTTACTTCAAGCACACTAACTTACATGAGGTAAATTTTACATTGAGAAATCACGTGTAACATTTTGTAATGTAACCACACAGAAGTCTTATTTTTTTAAAATTTTTACGTTGTTACAACAGATCATGACTTAAAAATGTATCTCAGAACGGCTGGTATGGGTATTAACACTTTTACTGATAAGGAGAGAACAATGTTTCGACATTCCTAGGTCATCTTCAGGTTAAGAATGAGAGTGTTTGAATGCGACCATTGACGGACACATGTCTCAGGGACGAGAATATAGATAGGTACTGGATTGTAGGGGACGTTGCAGGTGGATGTTAGGTTATTAATCAGTATAGGTATATAGGTGTCCCTTCATATTGGTTTAATTTTGGTTTTAGTTGCTGAAAAATTATTTGTTTCCCTACTTAATATATGGGTGTTTTTTATAGTTATGTTGTGTTTATCTGATTTGCAGTGTTCAAAAACGTGTGAAGGTGTTTTTTGTGTTCGTTGGAGACCCAGCTAGAAGACTGGTGATACAATATAGAAAACTAAAAACACCAACAACCAATTAGCAACCTTTATAGAATTCGCTACCACCAAAACTCACTTTATGTTCAATAACCAAAACTATCTGAGTATGGGAAATCCCGTGTCTCCAGTTCTAGCCAACATTTTTATGACACAGATTGAATCACAAGCGATCAATTCAGCCTTACACCCACCACTATACTGGTACAGGTATGTTGATTATACAATTGCTGGATTCACATCTACAGAACACATACTTAGTTTTTTCAGTCACGTTCACTCGATACACCGCAACATTAAGTTCACCTGTGAACAGGAAAAAACTGACCATGTATCACTTCTTAACCTCAAAATCACTAGAACTGATATACAATTCAAAACAGAAATCCACAGAAAAATCACCCATACTGGCTTATACATTCCCTGGGACTCAACACATGAAAAAAAAACAACAAAAACTTAACATATTAAGAAACCAAATAAGCACAGTCAAAAAACTGTGCTCATTCGATAAAATTAACCATGAAGTCAACAAAATGAAACATCTACATCAACAAATGTCCTTAAAAAACCGTGGAAAATATTATACTCACACACCTAGACTAAGAACAAACAAACTATAATAAATCCCAAGATACAACAAACTACAAAACCATATTCTGCTGCATACCACATGTTCCCGACATCAGCGAAACAAACCAACATTTGAAAAAAACTTATAACAAAACACAACATTCTAGTAAACATCAAATTTATGCAAACACCAGGTATAAAACTGAAGTCCATACTATGTAAAAACTACGCTGACAAACACAGCACCAGCATAATTTATAAAATACAATGTAACAACTGCCATGAGTTCTGTATTGGAGAAACAAGCAGAAAAATGGAAACTAGATTCAAAGAACACAAAAACACATCTTCACATGCTTTTGAACACTGTAAATCAAATAAACACAACATAACCATAGAAAACACCCAGATATTAAGTAAGGAAACAATATAAACAAACCCAAAGTCAGAGAAATTCTACTTATACAGTAACTAAAACCAAAATTAAACCAATATAAATGAACACCTTTATACCTATACTAATTAATAACCTAACAACCATCTGCAACGCCCTCTACAATCCGGTACCCGTTTATACTCTCGTCCCTAAGACATGTCTCTCATTCTTAACCTGAAGATGACCCAGGAAGGTCGAAACGTTGTTCTCTCCTTATCAGTAAAAGTATTAATACCCATACCAGCCATTCTGAGATATATTTTTATTTCAAGTGGGTTTCTCGTCATCAAGAAAAAAAGATCATGACTTACTTCCTGTTCCTGAAGGAAAACCTTCAGATGAAGATGTCGGTCTCGGGTTTGATTTTTTTATTCTTTGGTCAGAATCACTGTTTATAATACTGATCAATGACAGAGGTATATAGGTTGTGAATTGCGTCCGATGATCACTGGAAGTTTCATCTGCTTCCTGAGGAATCAAAGCTTTTGTGAACCTTCTGTTACTACCTGAAGTAGAGACAGATAAGGGAATTCTAGACTGTTCAGTTACTGTTTCTGCTATTTCAGCAACGAAACCCATCGTTTTATGAGATCTTCTATTTCGTAATATAGACAGTGTGGACTCTGAAAGTGTTTTTTGGTTCAGGAAAGTAACAAATTTATCGATTGCTTCATGTCCATCAAGTTTTGAATCTTTGTGTTCTTTTCTAATTTCGTCTTCATCACCTGCTTAAACAAGATAAAAACAAACTGAAACTAACCAAATAACTCCTTAAATCTTCACATTTAGAGCATGTAAGATATAGACAGGAGAAGAGAAAAATAAAAATAAGAAGAAATGTACTAATTTTCAACTTTCTGATGTAAAATTCTGTATTGACGTGATAATAACATTGTAACAAATATCAAAATAGTTCACCCAATCCTTTTATATAAACATTCTATCAGTAATTTGATAAGTTGGTTGGTGTTTTATGGTGCAAAGCAACTATGTTCTCTGCGCCACACAACCGGTAAAAAAAAAAAGTAAAATTCGTAAAATGGAATCATGTTAAAACAAAACAAAGTCCAATTTTTGAATTAAAAACTTAGCTTTAAAAAGGCTAAAAGCCATTAAAAACAAAAAACACTTGCAAAGTGGACAATGTCACGATCGCCAATGTCTGTTACGACTCTGAATGACAGCACGACAGTAAAATGTGGGCTTTTATCACTTGAGTGTCACACAGACCACACATTGGTGCATCAGTCCCAGCTAGTAAATACAATGAGTTAAAAAACTGTGACCAAGCCGTAGTCCAGTTAAGACAACCTCCTCATTCCGATCCTTACGAAAACAAGATCGTCAAAGTCAAATAAGGGGTTTTATCTGAAAACCGTAGCCCTGCAAAAGCAGTAGGAGAGAAACGGCGCAGGATCTTGTAGTGTATATCATCTGGTCCGACTATACCCAGACTGAGAAAGAGCAAGCTTGAGTTCCACCAGTGTAAAGAGACGATTATAGTCATAGAGATTATAAGCTAAAAAAAAAAAGAGGTGATCGCTCTACCCGAGTTTTCATGGCTAAGAAAATGTAGAATGGAGCAGAAGTGCTAGATACCTGGTAAAATATCTTGTAAGAGTATCAGCAATGCTCTGAGCATCGGCAACCTCCTGGCCATCAGAAAGCAGGATCGAAAGAGGGACCGAATTATGTTGCACACTGGCCTTCCGAATATTGTCTGATATGACTTTGGAATTGGTGGTAGAAGATATATTGGTTGTAAATTTAATTCAAGATTCCTTCTGGTTTTGACGCCTTACTTGCCGAGCATGTGCTTGGACCCATTGAAAAATAGTGCAGTTTGAAAGTGTGGTATACCTACGAAAGGTATCCCAGGCTCTTTTTGAGCCTTCCATACACTCGTTCGTCACACAACCTGTCATTTCTGTACAAATAAAACTTCCAAAGGGTGATTGCATTGACAAGTTTTAGAAATGTTTCTTATAAGGAAAGACACACAGGATCATAGAAATCTATCAGTGACTTGATATAATCTAAATTAGAATGGAAACCTCGACAGTTACATTGTATCAATGTAGCCATTTTTATTTACATGGGGGAGAATTGGGCGGAAAGCCCTTCTGTTTTCAACTATGCATCTTCTCTTTATTCTTTTTATTAGTAGGAAGTCTATTGACCTCCATAGATCCTACCTTGGGTCGAATGGGCTGGTTTCTCTCATTAGAAGAAGATCTCAGCAACTGAAGACGTAAATGAATAATTATTCTGCATCTTGGGGCTGGAGACGAAGATGGACCAAGGAAACGCCCGAACCTGGAACCAAAGGAAGTGAATATGGGTATGTGCTGGAAGGAATGGTAGGAACAGAGATGGGTGTTGTCGTTGACTCATCATCTTTCTTAACCAGGGAGGGCAAAATACTTTTCACGTGGTTTGATAACGATATTTCAGAACCACAGAGAGATCTGTCTGCACTCCCACTGTAGTAGTGTAATGGAGCGCAGCAACATGTGTCCGAAATGGAGTGGTGGATAGCGACTTTTGAGCCTCGGGGGAAGAAATGTTGTAAACCATTATCAAACGTTCTACCTCCTTTTCTTCCACCCATTTAGGGCATGAACGAAAGTAAGATGGGGTGCGAGCCCATATGCAATATTTCACTCTTTGGTTTTAGATCATAATTTTTTTCATAAGGCCAATTGTTAATCAATTGTATCAATTAATACAATGAAGTCCATTTTGCACCCATTGCCACCACAACAAGCACATGTCAAGGAACTATGACATGATGTTTTAGTGTAACCAAACACTGATATTGGAAACATCTAAGAAGGTTTGGAATATATAGCCATACTTTGCAATTTAGGTAGCCTGCTTTGATGGTGGCAGGTGGATAAAATAATTTGATTAATGAAATGAGGTAAGTAATTCCACATAAATTTTATCTCTAGGAGTGTATAACCCAACTTAGATTAGTCCAAATTAATAAATACAAGCTAAAAACCATAAAATATATTTTATTATTAAAATTACTTTAATTTCGCACTATTTTATATTCTGTTTTGCATTACGTCTTGGCACAGACAGACACAGAATGTTTATGGCTTACTAAGGCTTTACGGACAACTCTAAAACACACACACATATTTTAACAACTTTCTTCTAACTAGAAAGGTGCGTATTGGTTGGTACTCTTTCACGGTTCTTTACGAATTAAACGAGGCATTACCGCCTAAAACGCAAAAACACATTTATCGCTGGCAGATATTGGTAAATAATAATAATAACAGGTCAATACAGAGTATGCAGCACGGAAATTTGGGAGCATACACCCCTCAAATCATTTGTAAAACACAGGTGTTAAGGAGATTAAACTTGTAAATAATTTTGCATGAAATGCAGTTTAAACAATTTTCACATAAAACCCACAAACATCGAACGAAAACTACACAAATCATCATTCTGTTGTAACACTTGCATGAAGAGCCAGACTTATATTAGCATCAATACATAGGTTTGTTATCACCCACACTCAGAGCAGTTATTAATTGTTAAACTCTGTTCAATAACAAGTGTTGATGGTCTAGCTTATATATCTTATACTGTGTAGACTCGCGAGCCAGACTCTTGCTGGTATAGCAATAATTTTCAAGTACGTTTAAGATTAATACACTTCTCAGGTCCTTCTTTATTTCAAATAAAAACCCTCAAAAATGCTTAAATCTCAAACCCACAGATGCCGAACCTTCACGTGAATTTACTAGAAGTGTTGCAAAGCATTTCAGTAACGCAAAGATATTTGTTACACTGAAGCACGTTTATAAGCAATTAGTATCTGCGGTCTGCACTAGAATGGTAGAGAGAGTCATCTTGTTTTACTTCATCAGATGAATATAGATTACGGAAAAAAAACACTAAATACCATAAACATGTGCGCTATAACTATTTAAGTATATATATATATATTTTTTTACATTATAAAAGTAGGGTGTTCGACCAACCCTCAACTTTTAACCCTGTGTACGTGAGTTAAAGTTGGTACGTTTACAAGGATATACTTCAATAAATAATGGTTTAGCTGAGCGAAACGAATGCATATTAATCACTTTATTTTAGAATTTAATCGTATATATTGGCAATACCTTAATGCAGTGAGGAGCAGAGGATATTGAGCGGGTATGGGTTTATTCACAAAAGATGAGCACCTTTCAAGTATTATAAGCAAGTGTTGCTGCTTTTTTATGGGGGGGGGATATTACAAGATATTTTGGGGAGTGTGGATTGCCTCTGATAGACATATGGTAAAAATTTAAAGCTGACATAACAAACAAATTCTTTTTTGTTCCTTTACAATTGGCCTTATGAAAAAAATTATGATCTAAAACCAAAGAGTGAAATATTGCATATGAAAACTTACAAGCGCATCACAGCTATTGTTAATTACTATAAAACCCTACAAGAATTTAGTTTATTCAAAGCAGAATTTTTTTTATTTCCTATTAACTCGCAACAAGCAACGTGTGGAAATAAATGTGTCTTTTCTTAGTTGTTTACAGTTGTTATGAAAGAAGAAAGAGGGTACTTCTCAAGCATAAGTACAGGGTGTTGAGCCCACCCACCCACTCCTTGTGCACGTCACTGGCATAATGTTCAGTATGACTCTCAGAGTATATAGACACGCACTAATTACGAGCTCATTAAGAATGTATGATGTATACGTGTACATTGCCACTACACCATGACATATTAATTACGCTGAATCACTGAGGTTTAAATTATTTCCATGTCTTTGTTGGTGCACATACGTTATTTGCGATTTTATCAGCTTATATGTTGTATATGTATATGCCAGTCACAAGCTATTCACTTATTTTTCTCAGTGGTATACATACACTTGTTTATTATTCCAACACTGGGATTAGATAGTCTAAGAAAATAACACTATGTAACAAAATGTTTACTTTTTCTTGTTCCTGGGCAGAAAGTTATATTTCCCAATTGCTTATGCCTAAAGTAAATGGAAAAGACCTATTTTTCTTTTCAAACTTTGCTTTTGTGACCTGGGTAATGAAATTTTCAAATTACCCATTTTCCAGAACATTCCAGGTATATACAGTGCTGAGAAGCTGATAGAGAATCTTATCGAACTTACAAGAACTTTCTAGAATGTTGTAGACCTAACGAGAATTTTCAAGAACCTTTTAGAATGTTCTAGAACTTTCCATAGTAATATATATACAAAGGCTAACCACTCACCACTTCAGTTTAGTTCTAGCTGCCTAAGGGAACACAGAGACCTTCCTGATTTTATCATAGATGGCATCAAGAGGCTGCAAGCATTCACCAGACACATTCTGCTATGTATGTGACCAGTGTGTCAAGTGTGATAAAGTACTCTGTCACAGCATCCGCTAAAATGTTTGAAGCCTGCAAGGAATATTTCGGCATGTCTGTTTTGTTTTTGAATTTCGCATAAAGCTACTCGAGGGCTATCTGTGCTAGTCGTCTCTAATTTAGCAGCGTAAGACTAGAGGGAAGGCAACTAGTTATCACCACCCACCGCTAACTCTTGGGCAACTCTTTTACCAACGAATAGAGGGATTGACCGCCACATTATAACCCCCCCACGGCTGAAAGGGCGAGCATATTTGGCGCGACGGGGATACGAACCCGCGACCCTCAGATTACGGGTCGCACGCCTTAACACGCTTGGGCATGCCGGACCTTGGCATGCCTGTCTGGGATCGAAACAAACTCTGAGCACCTCATTATACCTAAAAGAACTGCAAAAAAACTCTAGAGAAGGTAAGACGGACAATTTTTCTTGCTTGAAGAGAAATATTTTATAGTATACAAATTTTAGACCTTTTAAAATTTAAATATCTTTTGGTGCACCTCAAAGAGGAATACAACAGCGTCAATACCTTGCTAAAAGCCTTGAAGTATGATGAGTATGGCTGGGAGATTATCGGAGACTTCAAAATGGTGGCATTCTTGATGGGTTTTCAAGGAGGCTTTATCAAGTTTTCTTTTGGAACAGCAGTGACACCGCAACGCATTACAACAGGAAGCACTGGCCACAATGGACCGACTTCTCTGTGGAGAGGTACAATGTCAATTTTGAGCTACTAGTAGACCTCCAGAAGGTGTTGTTCTTACCATTGCACCTAAAATTGTGCCTTATGAAACAATTTGTCACAGCTCTTGATAAGGAGTCTGCAGCCTTCAAATACCTTCGAGACTTTTTCCGTAAGCTGTCTTATTTAAATTATGTGGAACTGGTTGAGGCTCTGATGAAGAACTACAGCAAAATGGGCTACAGGACGTCCCTCAAAGTCTATATCCTTGACGTTCATCTTGATAAATTCAAGGAGAACATGGGAGCATACTCAGAGGAGCAAGGCGAGTGCTTCCACCAAAATATATTGGACATTGAACATTGCTACCAAGGAGCGTACAAAGAAAACATGATGAGAGACTATATTTGTGGTCTGATACGTGAAAGTGATTTACATTATAGTCGCAAATCTCGAAAAAACTACTAACTTCTAAACATTTTTGTATAATTTTAGTATAAATACATGTAAATCTTAATTGATTATTCAGATTATATGTTGTTTTATTCAGATCATATGTAAATGAAAATGTGCAAATTTGCCCGTTTTTACATAGAAAATAAGCTAATTTCTAAATTTTATTATCCAGGTCACAAAAGCAAAGTTTGAAGGGAATAATGGCCATTTTCTGTACTTTAACAACATAAGCAATTAAGAAAGAACACATACTATCCAGGAACAAAATTTGTGTTACATAGTGTAATGATGAATTTCGCATTAGATAAAGTTACAAAATAAAATTGTCTAAGCGTTTTTGTGAGTTTCAAGTCTTTCTTAATTAAGTGAAAGAAACTCTTTTGTTATTTTTTACAAGTCTATACAATAAAACGTAAATGCAGTTTTGTATAAGTGTCTGATTAAACCTAATAAAATGTGTAGGTTCTCAATCTTTGCAACATAGCAGGTTATTTTATAATATCGAGAAAAAAAAACATCAAATTATTAACATAAAACATACGTCTTTAATTAAATGGGATGTCACAGGGTTTGCGAGGGAAGAATGATGTCAATAAACTCTCGAAACCGCAAGATTTTCTTAACGTTTTCTGTGAAAGTTGCCTTTGGAAAAGAAAGGATTTTTTTTTTAAAGTGTAAGCATAGAACAGTAACTACGTGGATGACGATAATAGCTTAATTAATTACATACGTTATAAACGCTTTTATTATTATTATAGATTTACAATCGTACATTGTTTTATTGATTCGGCAGGTCTTCTTCGTTTAAGAAGTTCAAGAACACATGAAACTACTTTTAAACCAACTGAATGTACGTTTTATTACCTGTTCTTAGAGTATAAATCATGTTTCGGGTGTCTGATAAATACAATCACAAGGATGTCCTTGAAATACGGTTTAGAAAACCTGTTTCTGTAACGTGTAACACTGAGCGTGACCATGATGGAAACCTCAAATCAAATCAAGCGGCAACAACAATTTTTCGTGATGATAACAAAACCATTTGAAGTAAAAATGTATCTCAAGACGGCTTGTATGGGTATTAAAACTTTTATTAAAATAAAGTAGAGAACAATGTTGTCCACTTTATTTTAATAAAAGTTTTAATATCCATGCCAACCATCTTGAGATACAACAATAATTTTTATTTCAGGGATTCCCCTACTCAAAGCAATTGTGTTTTTATCTAACCATGAAGGAAGAATCCGTAGAATGGAGTATATATATATATAAACAAAATGTCATTCAGGAAGGTTTGAAAAAATTTATGAGGTTTCTCATTTTTTTTTTAAAGAGACAAACTGATTGTGTTTGACGTAAAGCTTTTAAAAGTTGTATTTTTCTTTTACTATCAAAATGTTTTTTTTACTTAAAGTTTGAAAAAAAAGGTGCGTTATCAAAGCAGAACCAGTATTTAGGAGGAGAAACAAATCCTAATAAAAACATACATTGAAACGTATTCACTAATTTCTTGAACTACAGTTCAAGCTGTGGCTTAAGTTATGAAACAATTTCCACAGGGAGCAGAGATCAAGACGTCTTAGTTTTCTATAAAAACAGAGGATGCTAATTCTTTAATAGCAATAATATATATTAATTAAATTGATCTCACATTTGAAAAATTAGACCCTGGGCTAAGACTGTTTCTTTGGCTGTTTTTAGCATAAAGTTAACAATGGCTTATCTGTATTCTGTTCATAGCGACTAATTATACCCTGGATTTTGCGTTATAAGTTCGTAAGCTTACCGCTGACCTACCGGGAAACTAGGGCTAAGAAGATAAATGAACAGATTAGAGCAAATGGTTTACCATTAGAGCTCATGGATCTGAACATAATTTAAAAATAACGTTCTTAAGCCACGTATACTTATTTATTAGATCACTGGCTTAATGAAAACAAAATAACATGACATAATAATATAAAACTAAAGAGAGAGTAGAAAGCAAAGGAAAAAAAAAGACAAACTTTATGAATCATTTTTCTTATAATACAATTCATAACGTGTTGTATGTGGATTACATAAAGTTTCGTTTTTTGGTTTATTTAAGAGTCAGGAAAGTTTCAGCCTAAATAATGTGTATTGGGGGGGGGGGGAACAAGCAATTCGCGGGCCTTGGGGCAAAAAAATTAATCGGAGTTCCTTTATTCAGAAGATAATACCAGGCAATACCACCAGGTGTCGCCAGCACGGGGCATTACCCTGTATGCCCCGTGCAAGTTCTGCCTCTGAGGTGAATCAATGTACAAATATAACTCGTTCTATAATGAATGTTGTTTTACTGAAGTATGTTGAACTTAATTAGATATGTTAATATTCCTTAATTTTTGAGTAATATTTATTACTACTAAGTTTAGGTAGCTTATTAGCTTATCTTTGATGATAAACTCATTGAATTGTTATCTTTTTGAGAAAACATTTGGATCTAAGTTTGTCAATTGCAACCATCACTGTGCTGAAGAATAATATGAGAAATTCAACAAGACTTAACTTGGTTTGTTTGGCACAAATATCAGAAACTGACACAAAATATTAGTGAGTAAATCGTCTAGAGTTATCTCTAGCTCCTTGTTAATTTGTTTACTACAAATATCACTAGGCAACATTAATGTTAAGCTCATCCGGATTTAACTGGTTCATCAGTATTTTGTCTATTCCAATTTTCAGGGAACTATTTTAAAAATGGTTTGTATATTGTAAGTTCGTACACGCATATACGGAGAGGGGCTCATACGAATCAACCATTTTGTGATGTAAAATAATTATGCTTATATAATTATAACATAACTTTTCCTACATAGTTTACATTCTTCTGATGAACGATTATCATTTTTTGTATGTTTGTATTTACGTACAAGGAAGAAGCAAAGAAATGTACTAGTTTTAAACCTACTGGAAATATTACTTTTATACCAGTAATGTATTATTGTTTTCATTAAGCATAAAACTACACAAAGAGCTATTTGAGCTCTACCCACCATTGGTATCGAAACCCGGTTTCGAACGGTATAAGTCCACATACATGCCGCTGTGCCACTGAAGAGAATATCACTAAGCGTTTGGCTCGTGAGACAACACTGTATATGACATATCACCTGGACTTTCGACGCTTCTTACCGAACAGTGCTTAACAATTAATAACTACTCTGCATGTAGATAATACCGTGATTTAATAAAACTACGTATTTATGCTATTTTAGTTTAGTTCTCCATGCAGTTTTACAACAGAGAGATGATTTGTCGACTTTCATTGGATGTTTGTGCTTCTTAACTTATAAGTTTTTCACTACAGCAAACTCACCCCAGTTCAAAAAAACGACAAAAAATATTAAATGAAAAACAAAATCCTTCATCATGACTTAAATATACGTCAAACCGTAACTTAAATTAATAAAACAAAATATAAATGTATTTATCAAACTAAAACTAGGATAAATAGTAATAACTATCGACTTTTTTACTCTTCAATTTGTTGTATAATTGATAAAACTCATTCACCCTGCCAATCACCCCATCATTTTCATTGATCCTGATTCTTGACATCATTGACTCTTAGATGAACCATTCACCCAATCAAGAGGGACTGAGCTAGACGTTCAAGACTTCTTACCGAACAGAATTTAAAAATTAAAAACTACTTCACATGCAGATAGCACAGTACTTGCCATTAATAAAACTTATAAATTTATTCTAATTTAAGTCTAGCTCCCATGCATAATAATGGTTTGTCGACTTTTCATTAGATGTTTGTGGATTTTATATGAACAGCCATGCAATTATTTAAACTATATTTCATGCAAAATTGTTTCCACATTTCATTTCATAGCACCTTTTTTTTCACAAATGTTCTAGAGGATACGACCTCAGGCCCCAGTAGCTTTAGCACAACGTGTGTTGGCTTATGATTTTACAAATTAGAATCCTCCTTTCAAATATTTTGCGTAGGGATCTGTCGCATGTTACAATGCTCACTGTGTTTAATAATACTATTAGTGACAAATTCATACGGACATAGCTAGCTGATAAATATAATTATTCATTCCTTTCATAATGTTAAATTTATTTAAGACTGGCTAGAGCATCTTTAGTTTGCATGTAGCAGATATAAACAATTTGAATTATTATATTAGTGACAGATTCATCTACTTGTTTATCTCAAAAATATCTGATGTATAGAGTATTTTTATAAATCAAAATATTTAATTATAACTTAATGTTTCACTCTGAGTCTCAGAGGTAAAACATAAAATATGCATGATATTTACTTTGAGGAGTGTTTTAATTTTTTTAAATATATGACAGTTACCCGTGGTAACTTTTGAAAATACTTTTACCTATTAAATATACTTACCATAAATAGGCTGGTGAGCAATACTACTTAGCAATAAGTACAGCACAACGCACAATCTTTCAGAACATGGAAAACATGGAATTTGAGGCTTCCAGTTGAGCTTCATGTTATATTTGGTTGAAGAAGTGTTAAACATGAAAACTTGAATTTCTATAGCACACTCAGAAGTTAAAGAAACGATGTATATTTATCTTCATAACAATAATGTTAACTGAAAATATGAGATAAACAAGAACGATAAAATATCTACCGACAAGTCATACAGCTCAGAGTTAATTAGTTTTGTTTTATGAAATAGCATCAAAAGTAAGATAAATCACTCAAGTTAAGCCGGATCTAAACAATGTCTGCAACTTCTTGCTTTTTGGATAGCTGCCAAATTGTTTCGGGGCTTTGTTTAGGTGTATAATCAAGCATGGTGGTTTTCAGTACTCACAGGGTCAGAAATTCCACACATTAAAAGACATAATACGTTCCAGGTTTCAAGTTTTACCCCTTACCTAACTTGCCTCTGAAGCCTAAAGCTATACTGACCTAGAACGCATAGATTTCTTCTAAAACAACACCATAATTCAATTCTATTAATACTAGTTTTTTTTTAAGAAGTATTTATCCGTTTTTCGCTACTAGCGCCCTCGTTTGGCAGCATTTTCAAATGACCAATTTCTGTCTTTTCTTATTACTATTTTTTATACAAGTACTTTATATAATGCAATTGCTAAATAACGCATTGAATATTTGTTTTTGTGTTCAGTTTAACGACTCCAGAAAAAAACAGCTTTTAATGAGATGCACAACGTTTAGTAAGGAATTAAAATTCTACTTACATATGATTTAGATTTTAGAGGTAAAACATATTACCTGCCTCATTTAAATGTAGGAAAAATATTTATATTTGTAAGTACAACAAAGCTATTAACATTGGAATACTAACAAAAAATAAGGTAACCAGCCTGGAGTACTCCACCAGCCACCATCTAACCAGGGGTTAATTGTTACTCTTGTAACACACCAATGGCTTCAAGTGCATGAAGGATTTATGATTTCACACGGATTTAAAACAGATTCGTCACCTCGGAGAACCAGACCTCAGTGCCAACCAGTGCTCATTGTAGAGAAAAAATGTATAAAATTTTGGAAACATTTATATAACTTAATAAACATACCAAGTATTAAGGTGAGAACAGACAACGGAATATAGTACGTGGAGTATTAGGGTAACAATAAACAAAGTATTAAGAACAAATTCGCAACTCAATAAAAATTTAAATAATCAGGATTGAAATACTTGCCTTAATAATTAAAATAACAAATCATGAAATTAAAATGAATTCTCAGAGCATCAACAACAAATAAGAAAGTAAAGAAAAAGCATATAATTCTGCAGATCAATAAAAGTCCATAAAAGACATTGGAACAAAATAAACAAATCAATGAATTACATAACATAGATCAAAACAGACAAAGCAATACATAAAAAAATACTGTAAAATATCAATCATTATAGCAAGTTATACAAATGAATAAAAATATAGGGCATTCGTCATACTCCTTGGTTTGTTCAGTGGTGATTCTGAGAGTTAATAACGCTAAAAATTAGGCTTTGATAATCACGGTAGGCAGAGTACAGGCAATTTATTGTACAGCTATATGCTTAACAAAAAATAGGGAGCAATCAAAATAGAAATTAATAAGTGAAAATACAAGTAAGAAGGATCAAAATATACATCTACAAAAATACAGGGCATTTCTCTTCCACCCCAATTCTATCTTCGATCCTGTCTTTGTCTTGTGTAGACGTATGAAACAGTCTCTCCACTCCAGCTACGAATAAAGTCGTTCACAAATGAAAAAAGCTTACGTTGTTTATATAGACAAAGATTTGGTTCATTGGTACAACTGTGTATTTGTGTTTCCTTTGCTGTTTGAAATATTACTTTGCATGATACTTCTGGAACCTCTCTTTTGTGGATACTGGATTTCATTTGTCGTCTGTCAACGTACCGAAATACTACAGATTCATGACGAACTTATATTCTAGCACTGTTATGTAGGGTTTTTCTCAATTGCACATTTTGTTTTATCCATTTGACTTTCTGGCATGTTAGGACAACTGTGGCTAGAAATTATAAAATTAGAAATAAACTTCACGACATAATATCATAAAATAAGACATAAAATGGCTTTAAAATAAGTATCAAATTGTTTAAATGTATAAAGCTATACAACAGACTGTCTAAGTTACGCCTACCGCAGATATCAAACTCCAAATTTTAGCATTATAAACCTTAAATATATTGCTGTGCTACTCAATCTTAAACCTTGTGTCAAGAGAGAGTCCTACGTTTCAGAATATTTACATCTTATTCGGAACTTATCAGATAACTAAGTAGCTAATATCAAGTTCTCTGGATCTGAAATATTGTGTCCAGAGAAGTTCTCATGTTTCACAATATTTACATGTTATCTGGAATTTATCAGATAACCTGGTACTAACAATGTTATACTCAGTTATTTACCTAATCTTTAATGATCCTACACGTGCTAATAAAAGATAATTACTTATTCTATCAGCATTTCACTTACTGAAACTTATAAAAATTGCTGTTATATCCATCAGCATAGCTGTTTTGTCACCTGTTATTTATAAACAGTTCGAAATGTGTGATATAATATCATTTGAATGTAACTGTACTACGAGCAAGAAAATACATTCTATGCTAATGAAGAAAAACAGAGTTGTAAGTATCCACGTTTTAGTTACATGAGCTAAACGTTTTGGAATTCACTTCTACCACCAGTAGTATATATAAATTTAAGGAAATTTTGCATAACATTGTGAACATAAGACTCAGAAAATACTGAGTAGGTATGTGCAGTAAAATAAACACGCATAAACCACGAATTGTTTGTAGCTTTGTCGAATTTCTCTCAAAACCACTCAAGTAAGGGCTATCTGGGATATAATTTAGAATTGATAGGTTAATGAGAACATAGCTAGACAACACTATCCGCCATCAACTCAACTCGCATGTTTCTCTTATACCAACGAAAATGTGATTGACCATCATATTATAATGTCTTCACAGCTGAAAGAGTGAACCTGTTTTAATCATTGGATTCTAACCAGCGACCTACAGGTGATAAGTCGACCACCCTAATCACTAAGCTATGCCATTCCCAAACTTAAATTAAGGAATAAAATAAAAGGCTAATATCAGTAGAAATGAACAAATACATTCATTAATAAAAAATACAAATTGTAAAATAAGATAACACTAATACATTAACAGGAATTTAGAATAACAAACAACCATCTGTTTATTATTTATATATTCTAAATCTTGGGAAAGATGTCTATCGATTCTCAGACCAGGGTGGTCTTTCAAAATTAGAAATTCTTTAGTGAGAAGTTCAAGGTTTATAGGTTCGGTTATTTGGTTACGCTGCTGAATGACATAGTTTTAGTAGATAGATGCCAGTACTGACGGACTCTATAATTTTCAAGTGACTGATAGTTTTGCTAGTATATGTGGCTTCATACTACTGCACGTGTAGCCATGAGCGAAGGAGAATTGGTAATTGATGCTAATGCTGAAGATAGTTATTAATCCACAGACTGGATACACAGAATACACCATATTCACATCACAAACTTTTTTCCAAATCAAACTCATCGATCTAAAACTCGAGAATACTTTTACCTACCTCATCAGCCAACACTGACTCTTAGTGAAAGATCTGAAAGAGAAGTATAACACTAACAGCTGACATTCAGTCTAAAAAACACAACATAGAATCGACAACTGAAGTTTAACCTAAAGCACCATATACATAGACAGCACCGACAGTTGAAGCTTAACCTAAAATCTTACAACATAGACAGTACCGGAAACTGAATTTTAATCTCAAGAAACACCAAAGGACAACTAAAGCCCAACATAAAGAATTATCACATGAACAGCACTGATAACTGATATCTCAAGTAAAACAATACAGTCAAGATTTACAAATTGACTTCTCTTGTTTATTTTTTTAATAATTTAATTTGTTTATTCTAAAATAATAAAAAAAATCAACTTCTCCTCATGGTGATGAACTAAATGGTATAAAGAGCATTTTCTTGCAATAATGACGTTAATTTCACATACGTATTGCTTTGTATTGCTGGCGGTGCGTTGGAAATATCCAATGACCTTCAAAAATAAAAATATTTTACATTATAGGATAGTCGAAGGAGTAGATAAAAGTTTACGATACTCTGAAAAAATAGCCTAGTTTTTGTTATTTTTTTCACAAATAAACTTGTAAGGCCAACAGATTCGATATGAAAAAATATATTGGCATGTAAATAAAAGAATGGAATTATTTGTTATTAATTTTGTTCACGTTCAATATTTTTGTTTTTCTCCAGTGCCTGATTCGTGGAGTACTTAATGAAAGACATTTTATGTACAGTGTCATGAACCGTGCATTAGGTGTAATAACTATTTTGACCGTAAGGAAATTATGTAAATATAAGAAAAAACTGCAAAAAGCTATTTCGTGTAACGTTACACGAGGGTTATTTGCACTATCAGTCCCTAATTTAGTAGTGTAAGACTCTTGGGTTACTCCTTTACAAACATTTTGTGGGTTTAACCGTAATATCATAACGATCCCATGGTTGATGTAACGGGATATGAATTCTCCTAACCATTTAGCCATGCCGTACGTATTAGTTAAAGGTTAACCTTTAATACTATCATTGAAGGACCGGCACGGCCAGGTGATTAAGGCGCTCGACTCGTAATCTGAGGGTCGCGGGCTCAAATCTCCGTCACACCAAACATACTCGCCCTTTCAGCCGTGGGAGTGTTTTAATGTGACGGTCAATCACACTATTCGTTGGTAAAAGAGTAGTCCAAGAGTTGGCAGTGGGTGATGATAACTAGCTGCTTTTCCTCTAGTCTTACACTGCTAAATTAGGGTCGGCTAGCGCAGATAGCACTTGTGTACCTTTGCGAGTAATGCAAAAAAACAAACAAACTATCATTGAAAATTAAAGGGATGCCAAGATAAAGAGTTCAATCCCAGAGATGTTTACGTATATAAGGCAATATTTACAGAAACATCATAAAGATAAGGGAAAGGTGCAAGGCTTCTCAACACACGAAGGATTTGGCCTCCCATACTTTTCAGCACCACCCTTGAATTTCACAGACCAATAACGGATTTTACATCATTAGATTACGCGGATTTTGAAAATAATATTTTTTTTTCTATCATGTAAGGATGTCCTACAAACTGGGAAGAAAAATATCTTATTTAGATGAAATCTACAACAAATGTAACAGAAAATGTTGGGTAATTTATACAACCTTTTGTTGCCATAGCGATGATCGAATAATATTGAAAAATACATATATGTCAAAGTGCACACACAAACAAATACTATCCAAAAATGACACATCATGCGGCCTGTTAACCGTTTATATACTAGCGGTGTATTGGGTTCTAGAGCGATCATTAAGACTCTCATGGTGTGATTGATCAAGAGAAATCTATAGCCAGTTGTAGCCAACATTTTATGCATAACAAAGTGTGACCTGACGTCAATGAAAATGAAAAATGTAAAAGTACCTATGACGTTTTGTGAAAAATCTTAACAAGATGGGAAAAAAGGACATTATTTTTTTCGAATTCAGCGTACAGGAATTACAGTAGAACGTGTAAAAAATTCAAGATAATAAAACCATTGCAGGCCTGTGTTATATGAGCAAAAAAAAAATAATATATTGCAGTTCATGTTTAAGTCTTGAAGGTTATGATAAATTATTGAAAGCTCTAATTTTATGGTAAACTAATTTTTGAATACTTGGTTTCTCTATTATATTGTCCAAATCTCACCAACTTTAATCTAATTCACATCATAGAAATTTTCGTTCATACAATTTAATAAGTACTGTCTTAACCAGTTCCAGGAGAATTCACTTCCATTAACTTGAGTCCAAGTATTGTCACTCTCGGTAATTTCACTCCTTGTAATAATTTGGAAAAATAGCATACTGCACTTCATAGTTCGGTGATGTGCATGCATCCCAATGCTCGGAAGTTAATTTTAACTTTGAAGAGAGAAGAATGTATAGGACAATTGAAAAAAAAAAGGATGCAGCTAATATCACATATGAGATCATTGGCTGAGGATTGTGTAAATATTCTAAAGCTAACATGCCTTGACGGTTTATATGATGATTTATTAGTGGTATCATATGACTTATTGAGTTGAATAACAATGACTCGCCAAAAATATATATATAAATGATGCTAGCTTCTCCCTGGAGCACTAGAGACATTGCTAGTACTGAAATAAACTAGTTTTTGAAGAAAGAAGTAAAAAAAAAACCTTTGAAAGTACTTTGTCAACTCCAGTAGTCGATGTTCACGAAAAAGAAGGGTACATCAAGGTTTTTTGCTAACTTTACATGAGTGATAATGTTAACTCACGTTAATGCGTTTGTTTTTATAATGACTGGATTAATGTTTGGATATGTTAGAAGGCTTCCATTGTACCAGCACTTTAGGTTGCATACAGATACTGATGTGTCATGCTGGATAGATTATGAGAGCAGACCCAAATATACTTTTAGCACGACAGTTTTGTGTAATACTATTTGAACTGTATAATGTGCTCACCATTTTTGAGAGGTTAATGGAGTGTATAGTGAAAAGTCTCCAATAATGAGATGCATGGTATACATCAATAAGTTTTATATGTTTGGTTGCATGTATGATAATAACCTGGTATTCCTGTGAATAAATAAAGGAAGCTTGAAACTGAAACTTAGAAACTACTCGATTACATTAATAACCAACTTCTCCAAGACAGCAACACCATTATCTGCTCGTACTTCATTTTTGAGCGAGGAAGGTAATTAAACATGATTATCCAGAAATCTTACCTTAATGGATACTTTAGTGCTGGTATACTCATGAGAGGACGTTTACTGTTATTGACTGATTCCAGTATCAGTAGCATGGGGAAGTATTATTTTAGTAAATAGTAACAGGATGGACTATTAAGTACAATTGCAAATACTACTCATAATCAGTGATGACGAGAAACCCACTTGTTGAGAAAATTTATATGCAAAAACGGCTCGTTTGGGCTGAGAAAACACTTTTACATAGAAGAGCGAACAACAAGAAGAATGTATAGGACAATTGAAAAAAAAAGTATGCAGCTAATATCACATATGAGATCATTGGCTGAGGATTGTGTAAATATTCTAAAGCTAACATTGAGTTGTCTTTGTCTTTTATATTTGACCTGCTAAGCATATGCATGGGTCTTCTGGAAAGCAAAGCAGTTAGAAAGGTATCCCAGATTTATTTCTGAATTTATATGCCTGCTGGCAGGCTGGAGACTACCATGAACGAAAATAACATTGGAGACGTGTCGAGGGTTTAGATATAGAACGAAAGCTGTTTGAATAACGCAATCATTTACTGTCTCCATGCAGTCGTTAATAGATGGAAGACCAACGGTTCCAAGAGAGAGAGGTAAAAGAGAGCTAATCAGTCTGCTCCAGCTTCCACTACGGAACACATGTGAGGTGGTACCATTCATGGCCAGTCCCTCTCTAAACAATAGTAAAATGATCACTGCGACGTGGGTCACTGTCAAACTTCCAAGAGAAACGAGATAAAAGTGGAGATGAAATATAGATAAATCAACAGCAGTAAAAGGTTGACCAGGTGCATGAAAATAAGTAAAGGAACCAGCACTGAAGAAAGAAGTGCCATGATCCGAGAGCATACGCTCTACAAAACTGCCATTCCAATCAATATTAGCCACAATGCAGAGAGAATTGTGTTCATTAAAGTTTCCTAGGATTACAAGGGAAGATGACAACTGTTACATGAGAGCATCAAAGTTTGATTGATTGTAAGTCTCTCCAAGAGAGGAGTAGAAAACACAATCAGTGATGGTACGGCCGAAGGAAACACAGATTGTTATGACCTCAAGTGGCACATAAAAGATGAGCACGCGCTGGTTGACCATTAGTGCCACCTATTCATGCACTCGTCCATCACACAACCTGTTAGTTTGGTATAAAGAAAACTGCCAAAAAATGAGTGTATTAACAAGTTTTAGCAATAGTTAATGTTAGGAAAGACATGCAAGAAGATAGGAATTAATTAAGATTTTAAAATCATTCAGATTAGAACAGAAACCTCGACAGTTCCACTGTATCAAAAGAACTGAGCAGAGAATCCTTCTGTTTACGGCCACATCATGCTTCGTTAACAGAAGGTCTGTCGACTTCCATTAATCGAGTGTGAGTGAAAGAATAGGCATTCTACATTTCATATACGGACTACATTATGTGACTGTCGATCATCAACAGCGAGTACAAATAGGTGATTGAAAATGCAATGCACCAAAAGATGTTGCAGCTCCAGCTTTCAAAGCCCTGAATGGTGATATAAAATGCTGTACATATACCACATCATATTGTTACATTGCAATCATCTAACTCTTGGACTGCTGAAGTTAACAAACATAAAATCTAGTAAATCCACGTTATACACAAATGAAGATGGTAAATAGAATTTCAAAACTTCACATGACAGTGCTTTGTAGCGTTTGATTTCTGAGCTATCAGGTGGTATTTCATGGAGTGATAGCGTACTATGTTTTGTGATTACTACTTGCTGTGTATTCATACAGTAGTAAAAACAATGACTGAAATAATATCCGAACCCTTGTTTTCAGAGCTACAAAATTAATTTCTTGAAGTGAAATGCTACTACATGATTTAAGAGTCATTCTTGGTATTTTAGCAATGGTAAGAGCTCTACAGAACATGCTGCTTCATACTCACAATATATTTGTATATGTTTCTCAGTAGTATGCCAATTTTACGAGCACTGTAACTTTTAACTTACAAACTTGTCCAAACCTTGGACCAATTAACATTTATCTAATCTCGCAGATGAACCTAGGTTTTCAGTATCTAACTTTAGTTTTTAGCAACAAGCAGTTCCTCTACCTAACTAGAAAGTATCAGAGATGTCTAGATGAACAACAACATCACGATCTGTAAGAAATCTACTGTAAATAAACACCGGATAAATGTGCACCAACTAAACATAATGCAGAATTATACAAAAGCTGTATAGATTTTGTGCATAGCTAAACGAGGGCTACGTGTACTAGCCACCAAAATTTAGCAGTGAAAGACTAGATGGAAAACATCTAGTTCTTCTCACCCACTGCTAACTCTTGGGCTACATTTTACAAACGAATAGTGGGACTGACCATCGTATTATAATGCCCCAATGTCTGAAAGGTCGAACAAGTTTGAATATAATGTAGAATTATACAAAAGTTGTACAAAGAAAGTTTAAAAATTAAATTAAACCTTATAGTTACTAAACAGCTAGCAATCAGGTACTATGGGTGAACGGTAACATTTATAATACAAATTTGAAGACTGACACATTTATAATTGTGAAATAAAATGAGAAACTGCATTTCTGTACTATATAAAATAAATTATTTCACTTCGATTGTCTAAAACCTTTGCCTAAACATTTATGTAGTATTAAAATGCAAATATGTTTATCATATTTTCAACAAGCAATAACTGAAGTGCAACATCCGTAAAATAAATTTCAAAAAATGTATGCAACACATATTACACCAAGAACTCAATCAGCTTGTCCGGTTTTCTTGGAATATTTTATAAACTATAAACCGTAAGATGTGATACAGGATCCTCGTGACAAATTAGTATCAGTACCTATATGTTCAGTCACTATCAATGAATACACTCTACCTGTCATACAATAATAAGTAAAAAGAATAAAGATCATATACATTGTCTAATCGCAATGAACCCTTAAGTTTGGTGTAAATAAAACTAATTTGCTATTATTATTGTATTAAATATATCAAATATATTATATATTCTTTAGATTTTCGAAATGAAGATATATTTGATGGCCATCTTACATCCAATTAATTTAGCATATGTCCCATATGTTTTGTTTATATGAATCTCTTTTTATATAAGCAATTACACGATTGAAAATTCCAAGAATGTGCAAGTATATTTCATTGGGTTATTGTAGTTTGGAAGAAGCATCATCATTTTTTTTCAGATAAAGATTCGACTAGAAAGTGGGAAAGATGGCATATACTCATCTTCTGAAAATAGTGATTTCTTTAAATTATTGATTTATAATTAAAGATACTTTTCAGGATGATCCAGTTTTGAGAAACAAAAAGTCATGGTACAAATTGTAGAGTTTTGTAACATTTTGTAAAGCAAAAGAGTTAATAAATACACTTTTCTACAAATTAAACATAAAGATCGGTGATATAAATAATCCACTCGTAATATAGTTTGGTTAAGCTTAATTCTAAGTATATAATAAACGTAAACTCCCTTCTTAATGTAAAGCATGTTTTATAATGATAAACACTGTACATTAAACTCGTTATAGAAATACAATGGATTAAGTCAGTACAGCATGACTTTACACATTTAATTGTCATATAAGTGATTTGAAATTATTGCTCTGCAAAAATACATTATTGTAAAACCAGACTATTTCTGGAATAAACTGCAGAGTCCCCACTATGGTGCCAGTGACTCAACTATCGTTGTTTGAAAGTTGTATCATAATATGAATACTTTAGTAAAAATATTGTATTTTTTGCCTATATATATAAATCGAAATTTTATATATAAAAACCGCTGTTATGATGTCCTATCTAATGCTATGTCAAGGTATTAAATGAAAGTGTTAATTTATATTTCATTTAGTTTATATTATAGAAAATCTGATAAGTTTATATATGCAAAAAAAACAACGATTTAATCTACAATAGGTTATTTGTTTAAAAAGAATGTCTTAAAAGCATAACATCAGTATTAGTAGTGTTTAGTTTGAGCAAATTGATTTTCTACAAAGTTCAAGGCCCGTCATGGTCAAGCGTGTTAAGGCGTGCGTCTCGTAATATTAGGGTCGCGGGTTCTCATCCCGGTCGCGCCAAACATGCTCGCCCTTTCAGGCGTGGGGGCGTTATAATGTGACAGTCAATCCTACTATTCTTTGGTAAAAGAGTAGCCCAAGAGTTGGCGGTGGGTGGTGATGACTAGCTGCCTTCTCTTTAGTCTTACACTGCTAAATTAGAGACGGCTAGCACAGATAGCCCTCGAGTAGCTTTGTGCGAAATTCAAAACAAACAAACAAAGTTCAATAATTAGACACTAATTTGGTTGGTTCCTTGGCGTTTTTTGTGCAAAGCAACATGGTCATCTGTGCCAAACAACTGCTAAAATATTAAAAAGTAAAATTTAATAAAATGTAAACATGAATCGAGTTAAAACTAAACAATGTGAAAAAATCTGATAAGAGACACTATGGATTTAAAAAGGTCAATGACTCATAAAAATACAATCATGTTGGATATTGTCACTATCGCCAATGACACCATTCAATGTCAGGGCTAAACCGTTAGAAAACACATATTCAAAATGTTGCCGTCACTCAGAGTCATGACGACAGTGAAGTATGAGCTGTTGTGATTTGATCGGCACAAAGGCGATACTCTGGTGTATCAGTACCAGATAAAAGAAAATGAAAAGTTAAAAACTATGAGACAAGTGACGCTTAACCAAAACATATTTTACCTTCTCATCCTTATGGAAACAAGACGGCCAAGAGTAACAGAATGTTTGATCTGGAAAACGTTGTTGTGATATTGCTTACCCCAAATCGACTATTAGCTAGCACAAAGCCGATCTTTGAATACAGGACTATAGTTCACATATGGAACAGGCACAGCTGTGACAATACCAGACCATATTAACTTATCTGTGGTGACAGCGAAGATATTCCCACAAACACCAATGTGGCCAATTATCCAGAAAAATTGGATATTAACGGAAGATGAAGAACAATGGGTTAGTTTTTGTGGAATATCGAAGAAAACAGGTTGAGAACAAACAGTAAATAATCCTATACTAGAGAGTTAAAAGAGTCAGTGTAAATAGTACAAATGGTGTACTACATTGCTTCTACAAAATCCAGGGCAGGAGAAATGTCATACACGTTGTAAGTGAAGAGAGAAAATGTGCATCAACTGAGCTCCAACAAACCCTGGCATAGCCAACAGAGTCACCTGATTTCCGTATAAACGGGAAAAGAAGAATGGTTCAAACGATTTTCGACAAAACTAAGATGGTACTTCCAATCTAAAGTATCCGCCTTCTTCAGATGACTCATGGAAACAAGCTAGGTTGGAATAGACTGCCCATTGGAGACAGCAAAGTCATCCAATGCTAGATCCAATTCAATCAGTTGTACCTGGATACAAAGACCAAAGATAGGAATGGTAGAACATCTATTCTGAAAGAGCACAGTCCACCAAGGAAGAAAAAACACAACTCCGGTTAGGATGCTGTGGTAAGAATTGTAGCTTGATAGCTTACTGCAGAGAAAGTCGTAAACAGCAGAGGTGAAGAAGAAGTTCGTGGGACTTGTGTACAAACTCTGGACTAGAAAAGTTCAGAAAGCCCCATTGCAGAGCTGAAGCTACAGATGGTGAATGGAGTCCAGCATCTTCATGGCTGAGGTTCTAGCAGAACCATAAATTAAAGAAATGGTTCAGATTGAATACAATGAAGGCATAATAGATCGATCCCCTCCTCAAGAGGTGTAACAGTGGATATAAAGAATGTTCAGTGTCCCTGTACCCTTGATACATAAGGGCTTGATGGGAGGAATCAAAGCAATCTTACATTTAAAAACAGGCCCCAAGACCACAGGAAGACAGAGATACAGATTGGTTGTTTGTTATTTTATAGCGCAAGAAAACGGGACCATGTGAGTGAAACAGTTGGTAAATATTTTAAATGTAAAGATATTTATAATGTAAAAGAATCAAGATAAAAACTAAACAGTGTTTGAAAATCAGATAAAAATGGCACTTGGGACGATAGGTATCAATCAAGACTTTAATGTTGTCGAAATTGGAATGGAAACCTCGACAGTTAACACTATATCAAAGTGGGCATTTTTATTTAAGTGGAGAAGTTCTACAAGGTCTGTTGGCCTCCATGGATTCTGCCATGCGTCGAAAAGGCAAATTTCAGTGACTGAAAGCATGACAAATAATATTTTTACATCTCTGGTCCAAAGGAAATGGACCTAGAAACAATGATGGTGACAGAGATAGAAATAGACGTTGACTTGTCAATTCTTTTATCAACAAAGAACAAAATACTCTTTAACTAGTTTAAGAAAGACTCTGATAAAGGGACAGAAACGTCTATTTGCACTTTTACTGTAGCATTGGAGCGTAGTTCAGTGGCATGTGCTCAAGACTTAGTAGGAGAAAATAACTTTTGAGCCTTTTGGTAAAATTTGTTACTAACTGTGTTTAAACACTGAAGCTCTTTCTCCTTCACCAGTCAAGGTAAGAAAGATATTAAGAGGGATAAGATCCACCAGAATTAACACAGTGAGGGTCCACTTTGCACTCATAGGCATCCTGGTGTTTGCCACCACAATAAGCACATTTCATAGAACCACCACATTATGCTTTTGGATGAGTGAAACGTTGACACTGTAAAAATAAACTGCCTTAATAGTGGTAAGTGGTCATGGTGACGTAAATGTCAAAATAAAAACATTTGTAGGCAGCATAATCACTTCTTTAGGAGTGGAGATATTTTGTACTGCAGAAACTCCTTGGCTCGAGAAACCAGCAAAAATCTTCTACTCGGGAATGTTCTTCAAATCCTTTCAACAATAATTCCTCTCTAGCAATTCAAAGTAAGATGAGGAGTAATCTCAATTGGTAGAATCCCAATAGTCTTTGAATCTAGGAGTTTAGTGTGTTTTGGTGCATATGTTTTCAACAAGATGTCCCTTAACTGAGTTTGGAGAGCTAGCAAATTACTTTAGTCACTTCTGAATAAAAAAGAGAAACAATTGCTCTACAATTTTGTCTGTCAAGAAATGCAAAATCAATAAAGCTTGTTACCCATCTTCAAGAATTCAAGACGAAAGTGGTGTGTTACAGTGCTCCACACACTACTCTCCATCATAATCCACTTCTTCCCCTCACAGGTCACTATGTACTACAAACACATGGTGGATGTTCAGATCCCAAAGGAAGTAAACTAAAAATACAGCATTTTTTTTGGGAGATCATCTCATCATGTACATGAATCCACGTCGAGGACGACTTTGCATAGGATAAATATCAAAAGCTTAAATACTTTAAGGGCCTGGCATGGCCAGGCGCCTAAGGCGTGCGACTCGCAATCCGAGGGTCGCGGGTTCGCGCCCGCGTCGCGCCAAACATGCTCGCCCTTCCAGCTGTGGGGGCGTTATAATGTGACGGTAAATCCCATTATTCGTTGGTAAAAGAGTAGCCCAAGAGTTGGCGGTGGGTGGTGATGACTAGTTGCCTTCCCTCTAGTCTTACACTACTAAATTAGGGACGGCTCTGTGCAGTGGGCTAACAACCTACTCAGTTAAATACCTGTTGAAGAATCCGCAAGCGATTGCGGCCCTATGTTCCTTGATGGAATCTAATGGTGATAACTAACTAACTAAATACTTTAAGCTAACATAAAAAATTGATTTTTTGAATGATACGTATTTAGAACATGAACTAATGTATTTATTCAAAAACCATGATGTGCACCATAAAATTGGTCAATTTGTGAAGTTTAATTGGATAGAAGAGTGGCTGGATGGAAAAGAGTACACAGTTCTTATAAATAGAGATTAGTCATGGTGGATTAATGTCACAAGTGAGGTGTCTTAAGGCTCTGTATTAGGACCTTTTTAGACTTACTTCAATGACAAAAATGAAAAAAGGGTCAATGAGTGACTTAATCTTGTTAATTATATTGAGGTATTTGGCTTTATTACTTGTAAAAAGGACACTGCTGCTCTATAAAAGGAGTTAGATGATTTAGTGAGTTTGATCAATAAATAGCATATGGGTTTTAATTATACTAAATACAAGATAATGCATTTGTATTATCATAATCTGAATTATAAGTATAATTTGAATGGAACTAATATTAACCGTTTATTAACCTTAATACTGTCAAATGCTTTCTGAAAATCCAGATATACCAAATCTCCAAAATAATCCTCATCTACACAAGCAGTGACCTCTTCAAAGAATGTCAAAAGATTTGTAAGGCAAGATTTTTCCTTACTGAAACCATTTTTACGATCCAAATAAACTCTAAACTTTGTTAAATGGATTTGCTAAACATCTTTTTTCATACTTTCTAAAACTTTTCCAACAACTGATGTAAGTCTGATAGCAATAGGCCTATAATTACTGTGTGATAATATTGTGTAACAGGTAATTATTGGCTTCAATGTTCTTTTATCATAATGATTCCAAAAACTTAACTTAAACTTACAAAGTATTTCGAATAGTTTAACATACAAAAGTGACTTGAAAGCATATAGACGAGTATTTGAGTGTCTTGTTTGCTTATTTGTCAAAATATACACAGTCAATGTGACTGCTGAACATGCTCCCTGTGTATCCAACAAAAACACCCACTAAGAAATCTCTTAAGGGTGTAGTATATATTCTCTGCAATTACTTTCGTAACTAGCTGTCATTCATTGCAGAACTACGACATTTGTGTGGAATTCAAACCAAATCTTATAATAAGATTTTTTTCCGACTGGATGGATACATAATGAACATTCATTTTTGTAAACAATGATTGCCAGATTTTAGGTTTGTATAGTGTGTTGTAATAAGCTCATATATAAATAGATGTTAATTATATAACAATATATATTTTTTTTAAATTCTAATAAAATATAGAAAATACTAAAGCGATATTTACTAAATTATCCACCATGTCACTTTTTTATTATTTATTGAAACCATTTTTCATACAAAAACAAATCATGTTTATGAATAATGAATTTCCAAAATTTTGCAGTGAGAAATTTAGTTGTTTACGTTGGCATCCAGTCGGACACATTTATTCCTAATATGTTCTGATAAAGCAGACGAAGATTTAAATCAGGGTGATACCAATTATATCTATACATGTGCTCTAGTTTTGGGAATTTCCGTTGAACAGTCTTCGTGTTCCATGCCAGTACCTAAAGAATAAAAAAACACCGAAAGATATTTTATAAGTGCCAACAAAGCAAAAACAGGTTTGAATATTGCATCTTTTTTGTGGTTCTGTATTTAAATGACATAACTACAACATTCAGCAAAGAAGACAAACTACAGTCACAAGAAAAGTAATTACACAGTTAAAGTTAAGTCAAACTCGTAGTTAAAATTCCAAGTCTAGTAGCCAAGCTGATTTGACGTACAAATTTATTCCTGCTAAGATGTCTACCTAGTCAACCAGTTCTTCACCAAATAGCATGCTTTTTTCTTCGGTAATCCTTGGTGGATTACCGTTGGACTTCACCCATTGACAAATCATCACTTTTATCAACCAGTTTAAACCTGGAGTTCCTACTGACCTGAGAAAGACAAAAATTCTTCGTTGAGGCGGAGTTTTTTTCTAGCACTCCACCCTACCTGACCATACTTATCTTTGTAAAATTCGGATTGCTAACATTAATGTCAATGGTCTACCACTAAAGTCTTAACTAATCTTTTACCTGTCTTACTTACGGACATCCATCTTTCTATCTCTCAAGCGATACCCAACACTCACTTGAAGAGACTTTGAATCTTCATGCTGTCTACTAAATCCAGTCAAAGACTACAGACCTCCCCACTCAGTGTATGAAGGTGGTATCCACCTTCAGACAACTAGCTAACCATATTTTAACTAACAGTTGTTTTTACCAGTTTTTTTTTCACGTTCGCACAGAGGACCACCACAACATTTCTAAAAGACCAGTGAGCCTGCCATACCATCAACCTTAACACAAAGCAACCCCACATCAACTACAGCTCCATTAAATACTAATGTTGCTTTACGCATTCCACAGGTCATAGACAACTCCACCCATAGACCGACGTAGAAGAAGACCAACAGACTCTGACGACAACTAGCTGCACCAAGTTTATCCAGACTCCACGAATGAAGATGAAGTCAACATCTATAGTCATGTTTATTTGTTTGTTTTGAATTTCGCGCAAAGCTACTCGAGAGCTATCTGCGCTAGCTGTCTCTAATTTAGCAGTGTAAGACTAGAGAGAAGGTAGTTAGTCATCACCACCCACCGCCAACTTTTGGGCTACTCTTTTACCAACAAATAGTGGGATTGACCGTACATTATAACGCCCCCACGGCTGAAAGGGCGAGCATGTTTGGTGTGACGGGGATTCGAACCCGCGATCCTTGGATTGCGAGTCGAGTGCCTTAACTACCTGTCCATATCGAGCCCTACAGTCATGACCCGGACCTCACTATCCAAAACAGCTAAAGCCACATCGGTCACAGACAAACGTCTAATCTCCTGCCAGCAGACTCAAACCCTCTCTCCACGTTCAATAATTTAATACAGGCTGTCAAAGAACAGGAACAGGATTCTGACCTCCACAGATCCATACGCCTCAACATCAATCATAAAAAAGATCCACCATTTATTCACCTACTCAGCTGTTTTGACAACTAATTATCTCACTATTGTTTCAATTTATTCCAGTTATTTTTTGTTCGCTATTTAAGTAAAGTTTCTAGTTTATAATAACACTTTACAGTCTCTTCATTGCACGGTCAGGGTATTTATTCGGCGCCCTTAGTATGAAAGCAGGTTTTTCTGGCTACTTCCGTTCCTCCACTCCCACACAGCGAAATTATCAACCTTGATTTCCTTAATCCTGAGATCCCTGCCCTGAAAAGATGCCTTATCATGCTAACTTAAAGTTAATAATCATAATGCAAAATTTAAACTAATGTTCAAGTTAAGTGTTTAATCTAAAGCCACGTTACGCTGATCGCCCTCCACTAAAGTTTAATACCACTAAAAAAATAAACCCTTAATCCTGGAACTCACTACCTTACTACAGCTTTGGCCTCTGCGCTCATTCATGTACCACCTAGCTAACACCCAAGCTATCACCGCCTTTAACTAAAGTCAGCCCTCTTATTTTCCCTATTTCTCGTCTCACACGTTTCCCCAAACATCACATAATTCTAATGTTAATTTTTCAACCTATTAATTACCTCCAGTAATCCACTAAGCATCATACCAGCTTAGCAGTTTAAATATTCATCCCCAAAAGAACCAAACTCTTCCTCGAGTAAAGTTGAAGAGAAACTAAAGTTTCTGAGTGCTCCTGGATTTCTCTCAAGCCTCTTAAAAGCCAAAACAACTGCAAAGTCAGTTACTTTAGTTAAGTAAAGTTGTACTTCCACTTTTGTTTTATCTTAGTTTTATGTGAATTTCATGAGCGCGAAATAACACAGAAAATTTAATAAATATACATGTCTTAGAAACGTAGGACAGCAGTTTGTTATTCTTTCCGAAAATGTTCTTTTTTTCCATTTCTTTTGTACAAATTTAACTTTCAAAAGTTGTTAACCCGACATTAGTTTTTTCTGCCCTCTATTTACGCAGTTGGCCCGGCATGGCCTAGCGCGTAAGGCGTGCGACTCGTAATCCGAGGGTCGCGGGTTCGCGCCCGCGTCGCGCTAAACATGCTCGCCTTCCCAGCCGTGGGGTTGTATAATGTGACGGTCAATCCCACTATTCGTTGGTAAAAGAGTAGCCCAAGAGTTGGCGGTGGGTGGTGATGACTAGCTGCCTTCCCTCTAGTCTTACACTGCTAAATTAGGGACGGCTAGCACAGATAGCCCTCGAATAGCTTTGTGCGAAATTCCCAAACAAACAAACAATTTACGCAGTAGTTTGAAGTATTCTTTGTTTGTTGTAGTTAAGCGCAAAGCTACACAACGGACTATCTGTGCTCTACCCACCAGCGGTATCAAACGCCGGTTTCTGGCATTATAAGTCATTGGACATTCCGCTAAGCTACTGTGGGGGAGGGTGGTTTGGAGTAATTGGAGAAATTTACAATCTAGAAGCGATTAAAAAGACTAGAAGGTTGAGGAACAGAAAAATGTGACACAAGATAAAAATTGAACTATAAAGATCAAATACTTTTTTAAAGCAGGCTGAATAACGAAATCACAGGTAGCAACGTTTTATTAAGTAGATTGTGTAGTTAAAAGACACTTATAATCTTAAACTGAGTAAAAACGTAATCGGAAAATTTGCTTACCTGATATTGTATAATTGATGGTCATTGTTGGTTATTTTGTTAAATTTTATACATAGTTATTCGAAAGTTAGCCGCGTGATCCGTTCCTAATTTTGAAGTAATAGACAAGAGGAAAAGCAGCTAATCACCACCACCGCCGACAACTTCTACACGACTCTTTAACAACAAATATTGGGTCTTACCTTTATATTATAACACCATTATGGCTGAAATGGTGCGAATATTCAGTGATAAGATTCAAACTTGTGATCAGCGGCCTGCGAATCAAGCGCCCTAACTACCAGTTTATGCCAAGCCCTAAAGAAAATCCCAGAAAGTTGCGGAAGCGAGAAAACTGAAATATAGTTTTATTTTAATTTTTAAACTTAAGACCAGTTCTGAACTTACCTGTGTACAGTTGTCAGCTTTAACTTCCAAATCATCTAAGTCGATATTTAGCTTTTTAAAAAATAATCTTCATTAAAGTTTCTGCTCATAGAAGTAGTTATTTTTGAGTGCAGTAACATAAACTCAATATTTATAGCAAATCCTGTCCATCTCATAGCAAATTTTGTCTTCTGACTATGTTCATCATGGAATCCAACTACTTTTGAATTTTTAACGATGGGGCTGCTAACTGACAAAGGTGGAACTAATCCCACTGGCCAAACACTAACTTTTTGTGTGTATCTGATCTGTTCAAAAAAGTAAAAAATTAAGACTAAATATTTTTGATGTATTATATATTTATAATTGACGCAGCATATAAGAAAAACTGCAAAGATAAATACAAATCAAAATAAAATCATACCTTTTAAGAACCAAAAATTATTTGATGCTTATTCAAGAACAATAAAACTTCGTAATTTTGTTTTTAACCATTATTTGCTCAAATATTTATAGTTTTATAAAAAAATCTTCAACTTATGAAGCGACTGTTTCTAGTGTAATAGATAAATTATAAGTCTTAAAAACTGTTAGAATATAATATTCTGAGGATTGTTTAATATGAAAACATTATTATCATAACTTTATTATTGAAAATTTTGTCACTATGATTGTGTCTGCATCCCTGAAATAATGACCAAATACCTGAGTTACTTTGTTCACAGAAGATTTGTGCAATTAAAGCTTCATTCTGCAATTCAAGTGAAATTAGAAGAGTTTATTTGTTGTCTTCCTTGTGCAAAGATACACAATGGGCTGTCTACCCTCTGCTCACTGCAGTTTTGCAACTCTAAATTTTAGGGTTATATGCTCTTAAACTTACCTCTCAAATTTGAGGAAATAATTAAGCTGAAAGTTACAGAATGGTCTATCTGTGCTTTAAAATACGAGTTTTCACGTTATTATCACTCACATGTACCTTAAAAACAAATTACACTGTTTTAGACTAAGAAAAAGGTGGCGTTATGGGTAAACGTGTCACACTTGAAATATTAAAATAATATGTATACGATTTTTATATTACAAATCGAAAAAGTGTTTCACTTTAGGAATGTAATTACTAGGTTTGAAAAACGATGAAAAGTTGTTTAAGGGAAGTACTTACTTCTTCAAATAAATCCAAGTCAAAAGTATTTTCGAGGTCTGCCACAAAAACGACTCCGGTGGACACGGTTTTCCGGATAAAATTAAGGCCCACTTGGACACATAAGTTACTTACAAAGCTCAGGTTTTGTTTATTTTGGATCTTCAAATAGGTGAAATTAACATTACTTCGTTTTAAGGCGCGCTGAAATAGGAGAGAACTTTGACTTTCAACTTCTACAAGTACCCAGTGGTGATTAGGAACACTCATTAACGTTTGTGAAAACCGTATTAGATCAGCAATTCGTATTCCATTTATGAAAGTGTTCGGAGTGATGATATGAATCGTTGGAGTATGAGAAGGAGCTACAGAAAAGGAGAGTCGGATTAATTTATTTTCTAATAATACATTAATAAATGTTCGAAAAATTACTAAATATCATAAACAATACGTTTGATGGCAAGAATAAGTTTTAGAAAGAGTTTGTTTGTTTAGAATTAAGCACAAAGTTACACAATGGGCTATAGCTGCTCTGCCCACCGAGGGTATCGAAACCAGGTTTTTAGTGTGGAAGTCCGCAAACATTCCACTTCACCACTGGTGGCTTTGAAACGAGGAAAAAAAACTGAAGTAGGATAATATTACTTTTGGATCTGTTTCCTTAGTTATTCACAGTACAATATATATATACATATATACTTATACAGTGAAAAAATAGCTTCAAAACCTTTATCATATTACCTGTGCCCGGCATGGCCGAGCGCGTTAGGCGTGCGACTCGTAATTCGCGGGTTCGCATCCCAGTCGCGCTACACATGCTCGCCCTTTCAGCCGTGGGGGCGTTATAATGTTACGATCAATCCCACTATTCGTTGGTAAAAAGAGTAGCCCAAGAGTTGGCGGTGGGTGGTAATGACTAGCTGCCTTCCCTCTAGTCTTACACTGCTAAATTAGGGACGGCTAGCACAGATAGCCCTCGAGTAGCTTTGTGCGAAATTAAAAAAAACAAACAAACAAAACAATCATATTACCTAAATTAATTGTATTAGCCCCTAAAATAAGTACCACAAAACAATAATGAACATAATATTAGTCTTAAAATTATTTTATGAAGTTCACAGTCATTCCCAGTCATATCCTTGAATTTATAACAGAAACTTTTTGTGGTGATAACATCCAGAAGCGTTGGAGATATCCCATCTATCGGACAAAATCCAAACGCGAATGAAAACTATTTGTCAATCATCGATATTTGATTAAGGGTGCGGAGTTAAGTGCTTGTACTCATCATGTCTCAACTCCTGCTGCCTTTCACTGTCTTCCATTGTGAGAAGGCAGTTACCCTCAGAAGTTCTAATAATATCAAAAGTAGAAATAAAATAAATCCACCTTAAAATTATATCAACTAAAAATTATTCCCACCCTCCGCTCTTAAAGGTTCTATTGGTTTCTAATAGTAAATATTGATTGGTTGTTAGCTGTTTTTCTGACGCAAAGCAACATGGCTATCTACGCCAAATAACCGGCACAAATCTTAGAAAGCAAAATTTAAAAAGATTTTCTTTCTTAACACAAAAGTATTTTAATATAAAAACAACAAACAATTTATAATAATGATTATTACAAATAGTTATTACAGATATTGATTTATATACAAGAGGTTTACAAACTTCAAAAGTATATTGAATCTTTTATCTGGTCCAGAACTGAATATTTTATCAACAGTCCAGACCCACGACGAGTAAATTAATTTTGAGTTGGTATTGATACACCTAGCTTATGCTAGCTAGCTGTCTTTTCTTGGCTGGCTTCACACTGGTTAAAAGCTGATTTCTTACCAACGAACATATTTAATGTCCTCGCAGAAATACCAATGTCAGAAGTTAATTCACTCAAGTTAAGCGGTTTGTGCGAAAGCTATAAATGGTTGTGGTCGAATTCTGTAGTATTCCAATTAATAAGTATTAATCACAATTGTAGTTTCCAAGGCTTACAGTGTACTGACCAACAATATTCCATTACTGTATCCATGCGATTTGTGATAGCTGCAATTTTATACCTATAAGGTGCGAATCTCGAAAGTTTAACAATATTCGAAAATACGTTAGTGTTTTTGTACAACGTATATTGTTGATTCTTACTCTCGAGAATCTCTACAAATTTAGAAAACAGACGGGACTTGAGGAATATGCATCCAATAGTATACGCCATACGCATCAAACTGAAACAAACTCAGATGTTAAAATAAAAGTTTAACAGTAAACCATTTACAAAAGTAAAAATGAATCGACTTAACACTAAACAATAAGCAAGAATTTGGCTCACATAAAATACAAAAAGCTAATGGTTTGTAAAAACTTAGAAATACAATCAAGTTGGACAATGTCACCATCGCCAATGACACCATCCAATGTCAGTCAAGCCCTTAGCAAATACATGTATAAAATAGTGCTGTAACGACGACACAACAGTAAAATATGGGCTTTTGTGACCTGAGTGTCACAAAATATAAAAGGTTGAGAAATCATGACAAACAATTCCAGGGCCAGTAGAGAGCTAAAAGAGACAGTGTAAATAGTACAAGTGTTGTATTGCATAGCTTCTACATCATCCGAACAAAATAAATGGTATGCAATTCGGCAGTGAACAACGAAACTGTATAAGGGATCCTATGAGAAAGCACTGAGCTACAAAACACCATGACAGAGCACAAACAGTCACCTGATTCTGAATTATCTGTATAAACGAAAATAGAACGATGATTTCAAAAGAGTAGACGGTACTTGAGTCGGGAGTATCTGCCTTATTTAAGTGATTGAAGGAAATGTTACATCTGGGGATGGTAATAAGCCATGGTGGAATGGGCTGATCATTGGGGACAAAAACGTCATCCAATGCCAGACCAATTCAGCCAGTTGTACCTGGATATGAAAGCAAATTATAGGAATGGCAGACTTTTTACCGACGATAAGTTAAATAAACAAAAATTATTCCCAGCATCTTATGCTAACGTGAAGATAACCTAAGAAGATCAAAATCTCTATTTTATTTTAATAAAAGCTTTAATACCAGCCGTCTCGAGATAAATTTTTATTCCACCTTCTGCTCTTAAAAGTTATATTGGTTGGTTGGCGTTTTAGTGGCGCAAAGCAACATGACTATCAGCGCCAAACAACTGGTACAAATCTTAAATTAAATTTATCTCTTTGGCAGTGCGAACTAAAAAAGTTAAAAGAAAAACAGATATAGAAGTCTCTACACTCTGTAGTAAGTGTAGTAAGCATGCTGGCAACGTAAGCAGAATAAGCGTGATGACTTACAATGTTTTAAATATGGCAAGAATGGCCACTTAACAAAAAAATTGCTCTAAAGATCAGGAGAGAAATGAGTGAATAACATATTTTAACTGTGGCATCAGAAGCCAGATATCCAGAAATTTCAGATGCTCAGAGCAGCTGAGTAGGTAAAAGCTAGAAAGACTAGAATTTTCAGAGAACAGTTTCCTAGCAATAATAATAGCCCTACCTTCACAGTAGAAAGCAAAAAATGCAATTCCAGCCGGGATTATAGAAAGAAATCAACGGTAATGCCGGAAGTATGAAATAAAAGATTGAATGTCTATAACGTTAAAGAGGTGTCACCAGTATTTTTAATAAAAATATAAAGTATAGAATGTCGATTATTGGTTGACACAGGTTTTGCTATTTCAACTTTTATAACAGGATATCCTTTTAAAACACTAAGTAAATATAGTGTTCGAATGAGAGTGAGAGGTTTAGAGATAGAACTCTCGTTTTACATCTGTAAGCAGATAGATCTAGAAATAGATAGTATGACAGGGAAAGATTTGTAGTATTCATGTCAAAAACTGGCTGTCGATTTACCAACTTTATCTGCAAGTAATGAACAAGTGGTTTTGGTTCTGGTTTTAGTAATTAAAAACGATCAATAAAAAACAAACAGTTAAGTGTCAGATCTACTTGTGGATTGTTGTGTACATTACTTGGAAGAAAAAATGTAAAGCAATTTCCTGTGATTCACTTCAGCAAGCAGTTGAGGGCAGTATGAAGCTGTCTCTCAGCAAACCTCATGCTTAACAACCTATACAATATGGGGAAATCGTTGATATAGAGTTTATTTGCAAGAGTTCGAGAAAGTTATGCAGTGATAGCATTGACCTTGATACCAAAAAGTATGACATTGAAACATGGTCCTTAGGGATTCCAAATTTCTGTATGAAAAAACTGGAAAGTGTCAAACTCACACAGATTCAGAATCACAGTAAAAGGTTATGAATAAAAATGGTTGAATGGCCATGCAACCCAGATGAGTAGAAACCCCACAAATATTATACCTCCACTTACTGTAGTAAGCCTTTTCAAGATCAAAGAAAATAGGAACAAGATGATTCCATTTGTGGAAGGCTTCTCTGATTGAGGTCTCAAGTCAAATCAGGTTGTTCACAGTGAAGTACAATCAATGGAACTCACACTGGGTGAGCAAGAGGAGATTGTTTGCTTAGAGAAAACAAACAAGACAAGCATTAACCATCTTCTCTAACTAGTCAAAGCAACTGGATAATAATTAGAAAGAATCTTGGGATCCTTTCCAGGCTTAAAAAAAGTAGAACAGTAGCCTGATGCGAAGTATCAGAAAAGAAATCATCCTGCCAGTTCTGATTAAAGACAATTAGAAGAAGAGCATGAGCGGCAGGAGAGAGATGGTGGAGAATTTAATTGTGAACATCATCAGATATAACTGATGTACTTCTAAATATCTGACTTGCTGAACATGGACACACGCCTGGTGGCAGGCTGAAGACCACCAAATATGAAGATACCGTGGGAAATGGTCAAGGTTTTAGGTATAGAATGAACAGCTGCTTGAGTGATGCAATCAGTTACTGCTTCCATGCAGTCATTAATTAATGGAAAACTAATGACAGCAGGATTGAGTTGCAAGACAGAGAGGTGAAAGAGAGCCAGTCAGCCAGATCCAACTTCTGTTGTGGCACTTGGATTGAAAGGCATCAATCACAGTCAATCTCCCGAAAAACACAAGTGTAAAATCAACACTGCTCCATAAGTCACTGTCAACCCTTAAAAGAAACGAGAGTAATTTAAAGGGGAACAAGTAGACAGATCCAAAGCAGTAAAACATTTACTAGGTGCATGAAAATAGGTAAAGAAACCAATATTAATGAGAAAAAGGCCATGATATGAGGGTGTACGCTATAAAAGCTACCCCTCCCAGTGCAGAGAAAATTCTGTTCATTAAAGTCTCCCAGGATTACAAAGGGAGATGACAACAGTTATATAAGAGCATGAAAGTCTAATTGATTGTAAGTCTTTCCAGGATACAAGTAAAGAGCACAACTAGTAATGAGCGGCAGAGGCGAGATGGGCCTACGTGCTAGTCAACCAGCAAAGCTAACCCTCCATGCACTTGTCCATCACACAACTTGTCATTTTGATATAAAAAAATGTCAAAAGGTGAATATATCATAAAGTTTCAGGAACAGTTACTGTAAGGAAAGACACACAGGATGATAGGAATCAATCGAGGCCTTAAAGTCATTCAAATTAGAACAGAAACCTTGACAGCTCCACTGTATCAAACTAGCCATTTTTATTTAGGTAGAGAAGATTATATTATTATGCTATGTGTAAAATTTTAATTATTTATAGCAGTTAGATCGTCTATGTAAACACATATATATGTGATTTAGGATTTCAAACGTGTTTCAAAATGTGTTTTCATGAAAAAGAAGAATAAATTGGCCATATTTAAATAGAAGTTCGCTTCCATTGGAATAATCACTGTTCGTTTATAAACCTGTTCATTAAAAGTAATATAAATAAAGAATATTTTAATCAACTTAAACTTTGGAAAATCTATTTTTGTATCTGTAAAGTTATATATATCAAATAGTTAATTAAATACTTTGATTAAATCGTTTAGATCTATTTTAATACACAATGTATAAAATCATAGGAGGAAACAGAACTGGCTATATCTGAAACATTTAAGTGCAGTGTTATTATTAATAATCCAAAAGAATTTATCTGGATTATTTAAACATAGTATTTTGATTCTTTCACGCAATATCGAGAATATTATTAAAAATAATAGATACAGATTTAGTAACTGTATTTAAAGAATCAGTTATGAGTCTGACCTAGATAGGAATTTTATACAGTTTTGGAATTGCATACAAAAATGGCAAGTGAGAATAATCTATATATAAATCCACTTGTTTATTTCGTGATTTATATTAATAATAATATTACATTTCTTTAAAGTACTTTTACTAAATGTACTTGGATTATTAATTTATTTAGTTAAGATTTGTGTATATAACGTTTCACATATAAAGCCAAAGTTTCATTAGGGGTAATTATAAATTATCTTGTACTTTTTACTTTTATTTTTGATAATATTAAAATAAATATCTATTCAGTAGTGAAATAGATTTGTGTTTCTTAGGCTACATTTTATGGAACTGATGAAATATGATTTCCATTCAAACAAGAAATATGCTTTTACTTATTTTGATAATATAATTACCAATATTTTTCCAAGTATTTTAGTATTTAACATTTTTAGATCTTTAGATTTTGTTCATTTTTTCAATATTGATTGCAATTTCCTGTCATTTAATAATCTCTAAATCACCTATGACTATGACTATGAAAAAAAGTGGCCTTGAATTTATTATTGTTACAATTATCAGACAATTTATCAATTGATATCTGATTAAATTATTCTATAAATTTTTGCAGTTAAAAATTTAGAGGTCCTGTTAGTTAGTTATCACCATGAAATTCCATCAAGGAATTCTTGCGGATTCTTCAACAGGTATTTAAGTGGGTTGTTGGCCCACTGCACCGAGCCGTCCTTAATTTAGTAGTGTGAGACAAGAGGGAAGGCAGCTAATCATCACCACCCACCGCCAACTCTTGGGCTACTCTTTTACCACGGCTGGGAGGGCGAGCATGTTTGGCGCGACTCGGGCGGGAACCCGCGGATTACGAGTCGCACGCCTTACGCGCGTGGCCATGCCAGGCCAAAGAGGTCCTATCGGTTTATTATATTTTAAGAATACCTATTGGCCACACTGATTTGATAGGGAAAATGTTTCCTCGAACGCTTTTATGAATTATGAAAAGCAGAGCATCTAATGTTTAAAATTTACAACTATACATGATCTTTCTTCTCTCTTTATTAAAAGATTATTTTTAAGTATTTGATTCCATTTTCTTCTCAATTTAATTAAATATGATATATTAAATCTTTACCATGTATATGTTTAAATTCAAAATTTAACATATATCTTGACAAATACTTAAGTTTTGTATTTTTAAGTTCAAAAATTTGTTTTAATATAAATTTTATCAAAGTTTAGATGTCTGTCCATAACAGAATATAGGTTATTGTCAATCTATTTATTTTCTTTACTATGATACTTTTTATTTGAAACAGATTTCTAATATAAATTATTTCATTTTAAATTTCAGCATTTTTATTTTGAAAATCTTGATTTACTTAATATCTTCGTAATGGCAGAGCGGTATGTCTGCGGACTTACAACGGTAGAAACTAGCTTTTGAAACCAATGGTGGGTAGAGCAGAGATAGCCCGTTGTGTAGGTCCTGGCATGGCCTAGCGCGTTAAGACGTGCGCTTCGTAATCTGAGGGTCGCGTGTTCGCGCCCGAGTCGCGCCAAGCATGCTCGCCCTCTCAGCCGTGGTAAAAGAGTAGCCCAAGAGTTGGCGGTGGGTGGTGATGACTAGCTGCCTTCCCTCTAGTCTTACACTGCAAAATTAGGGACGGCTAGCACAGATAGCCCTCGAGTAGCTTTGTGCGAAATTCCAAAACAAACAAACAAACAAAAGCCCGTTGTGTCGTTTCTTCCTTAATCCAAAACCACAAGATTTAATTCATAAGAATAAAAAGTTTTTCTTTCAATATAAAATATTCTTTTATATCTGTTAACAGATTTTTCATTGCAAATTTTATCCAACATAGTGTTTTTTTTTAAACATTATAAAATAGATATTTATTAAAATAATTTATTTCGATCGAATGAGGGAAACCTTTATTACTGTAGGGTGTGTGCAAGTCAATCCTTAGATGTAAAGGATTTGTCCAACACGTTTAAGAACACATATACCACAAATTCGTAAATAAATTACATTATCCATTTATTAGTATATTTCAATAACTGTCAAATAACTCAATTTGACCATTACTATTACTCAATATATATATATATGGTTGATAAAAGTTCTTATAATAAAAATTATCATTTTTCTTTAAATAATGAAAGAAATAGCTTCAAAACTATTATCATATTACTTACGTTAATTGTTCATTGACGAACAGCACTATGAAACAATAGTAAACATAATGTAAGTCTTAATGTTTAACTGAACTTTTCCAGCTCTATATGTAAGCAAAGTTTTCTAGCACTGTTTTGTTGTTATTCAACATAGATATCTGAAAAATTTAACAATGACATTTACAAGTTTAAACAACAAACAAGTCAAGAAATAATTCTTCTCTGATTTTTACTCTTTATTGTGATGGTTCCTTAAATGTGAATAATTAAAAAATGTGATTCCATTTGTTCTAAATAGTGAACTGATTTTTAACTTTGTAATTATTACTACATCATTCTGCTGGGTACTTCTATAATTTAATTAGTAAAATATTTGTTGACATTCTTAAAAAATGTAAAAAAAATATGAAAATATTGAATATAAAATACAATTATTAAAAAAATGAATAAATATGATTTTAAAGCAATTCAGTCAGTTTGACGTGTTTCATGAAATATTTTTTCAGTTCAATTGGTATATGTGTCAAAAAATAAAAATTACAAAATTCTGTTGTTTTAAACTACTGTGTTTTCATAAAGAGGGCCCTAGTTGTACATTTATAATTAGTAGATACAACCAGTGGATTTACTTTTCGCAATGTTATTTATTTTAGTTTTTTACGAAGTTCAACTACATAAAATTTGGACTGATGCGAATTTTCATTATGTAATACAAAAAATATGGATAGGAGCAAATTTGCATATTAAATGTCTCTAGTGGCACAGCGGCATGTCTGTGAAGTTAAACGCTAGAAACCAGATTTCAATATCTGTTATAGGCAGAACACAGATAGCTCATTGTTTAGCTTTATTACAACTAAACAAAGCATTTTAAAGGACCAGCCCAGGCAATATTACTATTAGGGCCCAAGTAATTTTTCACGCGCTGCATACAGGCTAAACAAGAATGCATCTATTGCCTGTTGGGCCAATCCGTCCTAAATATGAAAAAAAATGTTTTACGATATAGGTTTGTAATATCTTTTATATTACGCAATTATTTCATTGTAATTTTACGAATATTAGTTTTATTTTTGAGGCCAAAGTTATAAACATGTAAATTTGCAACTTTTTCGACTTTCGGTCTGTATTGAACAAGGCTAGCGTTATTGAAGTTGGCTGGACTTTCTCTAGAAACTATTATGAATCTATTACTTAGAACTTCTGAATAAAACAAATTTATAACACTGCATCATCGAACACTGCATAGTGTTTTCTGAAACGTAATACAAGGGTCGCGAGTTCGAATCCCCCTCACACCAAACATGCTTGTCCTTTCAGCCGTGGGGACGTTATAATGTGACGATCAATCCCACTATTCGTTGGTAAAAGAGTAGCCCAAAGGTTGCCGGTAGGTGATGATGAATAGCTGCCTTTCTTCTAGTTTTACACTGCTAAATTAGGGACGGCTAGCGCAGATAGCCGTCTTGAAGCTTTGCACGAAATTCAACACAAACCAAACAAATCCTTTGGCTGCTAAGCGAGAAGCACGAGACACGTATAATTAAAGTCAACATGGTTTTTAATTTGTTGAGCTAAATGACAAAAACTGATTTGAAATAAGGCCAAAACCATTTGTTATGGGACGACTTGGGAGAAAGAAGTCTGAATAGAATCTAAACCTCTAAGGTGGTCGCACACAACTAATAAATTGTCTATACAGACTGACAAACAGTTAGGGAACTACTTTTTTTGTCAGTTCACAGTAAAAAATGTAAACAAAAACAAAAAGACTTGTAAATTGCAACGTATAATGAACTATAAATGTAAAAAAATAATTTTTTTATACATGATTACACAAACGGTGCATCACTGTGCCTACGTATTTATAGTTTTATGCTATTTATCTACACACTTGTTGATACTACGTTCCAAATATTGTCACTATAAAATTCCACACATAAACCTATGTACAACAGAAAGTTCTACTAAAGTTTGGATTTCTAAACTGAACTTGCACGTTTATGGAATACAGAATGAGTTGTTTACTTCGCAATTCACAAAACGTCTACTGTTTTACAGAAGTTTTATAGTACAAAAATTAATAAGTAACAAAGTAAGTATTTTTAGAATACAATTCATTACGTGGTTATGAATATTCCTGTATATTGAAATAACAATAATAAATAAATATTGGGAATTTCGTCAGATTTTATGTAATTGAAATTGTTATTTCCCAAGTTGTATCAAGTCTCAAGAGATGCAGTTTTACGCACTTCTTGGCAGTTGATTTTTTTTTCGTTTATTAATAAAGGTGTGTTGGTTTCCAACGGTATTTCACTAATTAAACAATGCAACTGTAATTTGCTTCTGGTTACTTAACCTGACGCTGGGAAGAACGAGATATTTCCTGTAAGGACTGAGGGGTGATAGCTTTCCCGTAATAAGTGAAGTGAAAAAGGAAACCTATATAATCACAATGATTTAATTGTGCAGAAGAGGTTGGCATTCTTATGTACATAGTTATAGGCAGTGTAAAGAATTTAATAATATTTATCACATGGGAACTTTGAAAGTGGCAAGCGTGGACAAAACTAATAATGAACTACAAACGTATACATTGTTTATCTCATCGTAACAAACTGTGTTGCATAGCTAGGCAATACATTTCATGCGTAGTGTGTTTTACAGTAACTTCCTTTACTTGCTACGTTTTGAATATATATTAGAAAGTCAATTTGGAAATATTTGATTATTATATTTCCAACAAAGAGACTGAACAGCATTCTCTGTGCTAGTAAAGTTGTGTAGGTTTCATATATCGCTGAACTAAACATCAGAAAATAATACGCGATTTTATTTTTCATTTACTTTTAGTATATCCGGCTAAAAAAACTTGGAATAACAATAGAGTTCGAACATTATACATAAAGCTTTACTATATAATATTTAATTTTCATGTGCGGTATATCCATCATAAAGAACAATACAAACAACAACCCAAACTTGTATAAATATACAGAACTAATACCTCAGATAATACAGAAAATATTGTTATGAACTCAAAAATAAGAAATATTACTGAGCAATTATTTGAAGAGTACTAATGAATTTGAGGATTAGCAATCTGTCTGTGTTGTTTATTGGTGGAATTTATTGATGGTTTATTGTTACTGCTTTTATGTTTTCGTAGGTGCTATGATGGGCTTGTATCCATTCTTAAATATTAGCTTGATCAATTATAAGGAATAATTCGTAATAACATGAGAGTTATAGTTGGAAGAATTAGTTGCATGCCTGTCACACGAGAATTTATCAATAGGAAAGGGACAGTACTCTAGTACAAAAGTCTGTCTCTACATTAGACCATCCACTAATATTAGTATAATATATTCATGCATTAGTGTCATCTATTGGGATAATTCAGTAATAGCTCTGAAGGAAAACCTCAAATAGTCAAAACTAAATTTTTTTTTTCAGTATAACCGAGACTGGAAAGGCCAACTTCAAGCAGATGGTCTTGTCTCAGCTAACTCGTGTTGTACTTGAATAATTTTACAAAAGAAAAAGAGGACGATTTTGAACTACAAATACAGTTTGACGTTGGATTTGCTGTTCATCTCAAGACCATTTTAAGTAAAATATTTTGAATTTTGTTTTATTTAGAAGAGAGAGGAGTTTGGAAATAACAAATAGCAGAATCACTAGGTTGAGTTTATTATTATTATTTCTTCCACAATTAGGATCATTAGAACGTTTAAGAGCGGAAGTTGGAAATAATTTTTGGTATATATAATTTTAAGGTGGTTTCATTTTATTTCTACTTTTGATTGTTTGTTTGTTTTTGAAATTTCGCTCAAAGCTACACGAGGGCTATCTGTACTAGCCGTTTCTAATTTAACAGTGTAAGACTAGAGGGAAGGCAGCTAGTCATCGTCACCCATCGCCAATTTTTGGGCTACACTGTTACCAACGAATAGTGGGATTGACCGTAACATTATAACGCCCCCACGGCTGAAAGGGAGAGCATGTTTAGTGTAAAGGGGATTATAATCCGCTCTACTTTTGATATTATTAGAACTTTATGGCTGCAAACAGTGAAAGGCAGTAGGAGCTGAGACGTTGTGCGTATAAACACTCAACTCTGAACCCTCAATTAAATTTCCATGATTGCTAACTAATTTTGCATCTACGTTTGTATTTTATCTTATAGAGAGGACATTCTTAACGCTTTTAGGTGCTATCATCACAAACAGTTTCCGTTACGACTTTAAAGATATGCCTGGAAATGTCTATGGACTTCATAAAATAATATTCTTAGACTTATATATATATACACACACATACTTTTAACTTATGTCTGCATAAAGTATCATACCAAAACTAACATAAGACCTGCATATCAGCGAGTAAAAGTACAATAATTAATAACATAATAATAGACGAGACAAATATTATGTGTTCCCAAAATGTTTGGAGATTTTGTCACAACTAACTTATTCTAAACTTGAAAAGGCTTACCAGAGCGAATTGAAAACAATGAAAGGTAAACAATATCCACAGGAACATCAATGAAAGCAATCACTATCATTATTATAACCCTTTTCAAAGTAGTTTGCCACTGTAAAAAAACAACAAAAAACCAACATATATATATATATTAGTTGCACAAATTATTTTCCAATTAATGTGTATAAGTAAAATACGTGATTTTATAATGGTGGAAAGAGGAAGACTTAGAGAACTTTTTAGGGCGAAAAAAATGAAAGAGGTTGAATTGATTTGAAAAAGTACTTGATGTATTCAAGTATTCAATACTCCATTCATTATTTTTGTTCAAGTTTCAATAAAATGTTCATAGTCTATTTTTTATATAATGGTTTGTAAAACTATAATCAGTAATAAAAAAGATAGCAACACTATTATAAATATATATATTGCTTACTCTAATAAAATGAAGCGTTTCTGACTAGTACAAAATGGAGCATTTCCAACTAGTAAAACGATGCTCAAATGGCTTCGAAGAGCTTATGTTCAAGAATTGATTTTAAAATAGCCCCACAATCTTCACAGAAGTTTGTTTAGTAGCTGTACATAAATTTTGGCGCAGCATACGTGTCATTTTGCTGTAGGCTTCAGTGCTTAAATGACTTTGAAGAAAAAGTTGGCCAGTAATGACAAAAAAATTTGATAAAATTTCTTCTTCTCTTTTAGAAATTAACAGAAAGGTTTTAGTAGGTTTGTCCAGGTTTAAATAAAATATTCCCAGCCGATTTACTATAGGCTTGTGAAATAAGAATATTATGAATAGTAAGAATATAAATAACAAACGAATGAATTTTGAATTTTGTCTATCAATCGGAAAATCAACTTTTTTGCTATTACTAATATTTTAGTAGCATTATCCTGTGAAATAGAAGGTCTTGAATGTTTTTCAAGAACAAGTCTGCTTTTTAAGATTGTTTTTTACCATATATTCTCTTAGAATTTTTGTGAAATTCCTGGGCAGTCCTTATTATGAACCAATGTGTGGTTCATGAAATTAGAAGTTTCAAAAATGCTTGTATAAAAGAGTATATTTATTTGTTTTATTCTCTACATCCTTCAATACAAATTAAGTTTGTTGCCTACGGGATAACCATATTGATATTAATTATACCAGTGTTGCAGCTAATATATGATGAAATAAATCATTAGATATTCTACAAAAGAAAGTATCAGTGGTTTTAATAAACCAACATAGATCTAATAAAGTTTATCTTAACCTAAATTTCTGTCAGGAACAATATATTTTACATGATGAGTAAGGAGGATTTACTTTGTCTCTTCACTGGAACTTAGAAATAGACTAATTTTAAGCCACATGACTCTGTTTTCTGTTCAATACTTGATAATGATAAAATCTTATCGAGGCGTTACATCAGATCATCCCATAAGTAATGTCCGAAACACTAATACAGAAAGTGCATCATCATTTCTGTCTTTGTAGAAGGCTTTAATGACTAAAATATTAGGAGGACGTGTATAAAAATGTTCAGACAAATAAAAGAAACTAACCCAACTCCACTTTTTCAGATCATTAAACAAATAAACCCTTATGAAGATGGATGTGTATGAAGAGCACATTAGGCATATAATGCTTTGTGAGTTAAAAAAAGGCAGTAGTGCAACAGAAACTACACGAAACATTCAAGGTGTTTATGGTGCAAAGTCTCTCAATGAAAGAAAATGTTGAATGTGGTTTCAGAAGTTCAGATCAGGTGATTACAGCTTAAATGATGCGCCACGTTCAGGTCATCCTGTTGAATTTAATGATGGCTTACTGCTGGTTGCACTTGATGAAGATTGTGCTGTAACAGTTGAAGAACTAGCACAGAAGCTTAATTCAACAGTTCACCGACATCTGCAACAACTTGGAAAGCTGTCAAAATTTGGAAAATGGGTCCCCCATAATTTGACAGAAGTCGACCTTAGAGAAAAAGAGAATATTTACACAGGTTAGTGACTGGAGATAAAACAGGATATATCATAAAAATGTTAAGCGCCGCAGACAATGGCTCAGTGCAGGTAAACTGGCTAAAGCACAGTCCAAAATGGACCTTCAATGTAGGACAGTCTTGTTAAGCGTTTGGTGGGATATTGTTGGTGTGATCCACTTTGAGTTGCTGTCACTCAATGTAACGATTTCATCAGACTTCTATTATCAACAGCTAAAAAGCTTGGATGTTGCACTAAAAGAAAAGAGGCCTGTTTTGATCAATCGCAAACGTGTATAATGCATGGCCCCATACAGCAAGGATCACATCTGCAAAGATTGAAGAGCTAGACTGGGAAAAAATTTCACATCCTCCTTATTCTCCAGACCTTGCCCCATCTGATTATCATGTATTCCGAAGTTTGCAGAACTATCTTGATGGAAAAGAGCTTGGGACACATGATGATGTCAAAACTACTCTACATTCTTTTTCTCCAAACCCCAAGAATTTTATAAAAGTGTCATTCAAAAGCTTGTGAATCGTTGGCAGGAAGTAATTAATAATAATGGATAATACAGCATTGATTAAATAACATTAAAAGCGCTTGAAATCTTTTCTCTTTTTCTGAACCTAACTGAAATCGGGCATTACTTAAGGGATTGCCTGATATATCTGTCACTACGTTAAACTTCTAGTTAAGATTTTTTTTGTTACTGATATAAGTTATCTCCTAACATTAAAATGTGTTTCCCTTCTTTTTAGCACAAGTCTTCATAAGGGTGCTCTTCAAACCGTAGGGTAGCCACAAAAGAATATTTAAATATTAAAAGAAAATAAGGTTTGGTTACCTTTAGAAGGAAATCTAATGTATAAAAATTCTTGTTAAAAAAGGAAGGTAAGATTTTTTATCGTAGTGAGTTATGGAAACAAAGCATACGTAATATTAAAACCAAGAAAGAAAATGAAAACAAATATTTTAAGATATAATTGTCAGTGCAATTTTGCAAATAAAATATTTGAGCCATTTTATCAGCTAAAAAAAGAAATTACACCCCGCTAGTATAGCAGTAAGTCCACGGATTTACAACGCTAAAATCAGGAATTCGCTTCCCCTCGGTGGGCTCAGCAGATAGCCAGATGTGGCTTTGCTATAATAAAAACACACAAAAGAAGAAATTACAGAAAGTTATAAAGAAAAAAGAATTGCACTATTTACAAATCAAAATGTGTTAGATTTGATAAATAGGAAAAACAATAAAATATTTCTACAAATAGACAAACAAATCATCAGTGAGAAACAACTAGAGCACTACTTTCAAGCAACCTAGTAAACTTAACAGAAGGTAACAAACATTTAGCGTGAAACTCATTTTTTGTTAAAGAGTATTTACAAAAAAGTAAAACGAAAAAAAATTAAAGGTAAAAATAAAATATGATTAATAAATGAAGGATTGTTTATTTGTTTTGAATTTCGCGCATAGCTACACGAGGGGTATCTGCGCTAGCCGTCCCTAATTTAGCAGTATAAGACTAGAGGGAAGGCAGCTAGTCAGCACCACCCACCGCCAACTTTTTGGGCTACTTTTTTTACCAACGAACAGTGGGATTAACTGTACATTATAATGCCCCCACGGCTGAAAGGGCGAACATGTTTGGTGTGGCGGGGATTCCACCCTCAGATTACGAGTCAAGCGCCCTGACCACCTGGCCATGCCGAACCTAAATTAAAGAAGTCTCTGTTATTAGAGAAACTGACTGCGGCTCTGAATTATTCTTCCACTTTGTGGCTCCGGACTAAGTCTGAGGACTTATAACGCTAAAAATCGAGTGCAGCACAGATAGCATATGGTCCATTTTGTAGCTTTATGCTTATGAGTAATCAAGCAAAACCAATTTAGTGACCATTCAATAAATATGAATATAAACATTTGCCATCATTCCTTCATAATTATATTAGTAGAGTTCATTCGTATGTTTATTTCTACTTTTCATAATATTATTTCTTTTCGTATATCTTACAGCGATTTCTGAGAGCTCTTGTATACTTGCATGATCTAACTTGATTCTTTGGGGAAAATAAATGACTAGGACGAAAAAGATGCTTAAAACGTGGATATTTAGATCAGACTATGGATAAAAAAATAAATTTTGGAAGCTCTCAAGACAGTTCTTGATAGATATTAATTGAGAAAAAGCATCTTGTTTACAGCCAAATGTATTCCAATTTTTAAAATAGTGTTTAATACAACACTATTATCGCTATGCTTATGCTTTGAAAGATTTTTTCAAACATTTTTTTTCTTATTTATTTTAATGGGTTTCTTATTTTTACTTTCGAATTTGCCCCTCAGTGGCTAAACGGTAAGTCTAATAGTTCATAGCGCTAAATTTGAGTTCGGTACTCATGCTGGACATAGTACAGATAACCCATTGTGTAGCTTTGTACTTAATAATAAACATACTTTAAAATTTATTTGTAATGTGTGCTGTTTATAAGACAATATTTATTTTTATTTTATTTTTTAACTTAATACTATGTTTTATTGGTAGCCGGTTTTGAATATTACATCTTTATTTTTCCCAAAGTTCCACTATGTAATATTCCGTTAAAGCTTTAGTTTTCTTCCTGTTTATTTGTATCAGAACACAACATAAATAAAATACTGTAATGACTAAACAAACATACAAGCGATAAAAATGATAAACAAACCATAAATTAATATCACAACCAACTGTAAAGTATATTACATGGATTCATGACACAAACTTATCTGTCCCAAAACTTTGACGCATGGCAACTCATTTAAAATGTTTTACTTCCTCATAGGACAAGCTTTTGGTGACCGTATACAGGTGTTTAGAGATAACTGAGCTCAAACGATTTTTATTTGTACTTCAAAATGTGACTGATTAATTGTTAATTAATTTTATACGATATAATCCTTTTTATATCAGTAATAATTAGAACTGTATTTGTGTGTTTTCTTACTGCCAAGCAACATGCTATCTACTAAGCCCACTAAGGGGAATCAAACCCCTGATTTGAGGGTTGTAAATCCGTAGACATACCGCTGTGCTAGCGAGGGGCAATAATTATAACTCCTAGAGACATTCATTTATTTCTATTCATTTTCTAAGTTCCATAACTGAATATATTTCAATCGATAATTATAACATTTCGAAATGTTTCAGATATAATAAAACTAAAATAATAAAAAGACAAATAACAGCAAAATATTAATGCATATACTTCCCATAATGACAATCAGAGCTATGATCAGGATCGCCGGCGGCAGCTTCTTTCGAAATTAGTAAAACAGCAAAAATAAATGGTTAAAACCGAGTCGCAGAATTTATTACAAAAACAGCAACAACCAAAAGAAAAACGGACCAGCCAAGAATCTCTAGCACAAAACAAAACAATTCATTTACTAAGATCTAGACTCATTCACTTCCAGCTCTATCACACCTATATTAAGCCAACCTATTGAGCTACAGCACGTTTAGTTTCGTAACTACTACACTAAAATATTAGTTTTATACAAATTTTAAAATAGATACTGAAGATGTTTGACTTCTGCAATAATCCTATAAAGCACCTGTTACGATATGATAGGTTATTTTGGTAGAACTGGTAAGCTCATATATTTTTCTGATGATTAATACTTCAAGTGACAGCTTTTCACCATACAATTGTAAGTTATTTATGGCTATGTTAGGGTAAAAATGTACAATTCCATCCGAGACTAAGACAATTGTTATTTTAGTTGGGCCGAATAATGACTTTAAATCGTTAAATAGTGATCTTGTTAACGATAAGTTTGAATATTTTTATGTAAAAACTTCAAGTTGATTTATTTCAGGTTACAACTGGTTGAAATCTAGAGTGAATTCAATGCAGTTTCATAGGAAGTGAAGAGCTGATTCACAACCCTACATGTGTGTAGATGAAGCGATCATCCTTAATAGAGGAATCCCTATAAGGACTAAAACAAGTTAACAATTTTCATTCTGAGATTTAAATTTACGTTCGTCAAAATGTTTATAAACATGTATCTATTATGTTAATAATTACTTAATAACAATACCCTTGATGTGTGAGCGACATCTGACAATTTCAGGCTCACTGAGAGTCAGTCGCCTCTGACAAAAAATTTACTACACCACTGGAGGATTAACTTAACTCAGGCTAGTTGTAGTTTATATCAGTTCTTCTTAACCATTTCGTTACAAAGACAGGATCACTGCTTACCTAAATAGTTGCGGATCACTAATATACAAGTACAAAGAAATACCACCACTATTTATATAAGAATACTTTGTCAGTTTTGTTTGTTTGTTTTCGTGAAAGCGGCTATGACGGACTAGTAGTTGAGAAACACTGCTCTATAACATTAATTTCAGTTAAGATAATAATACTTTGTGTAATGAATCAGTCTATCATAGGGTTGAATGGGTTCAGATCAAAAAAGTGATAGTCTATTTATAGGTTTCATTTAACACGGTATTATTATGCATAACTGGTTTGAATTAGTAGGGTTGAAATGTTTATTACAATTTTCAATCAAGAACGTAGTAACGTAGTTTCTAAAGAAATATTTTTACCTTAGAAGATTAAGCACACATTATCCACGAAGGTTCAACCTTTAATAGCACTAATGTGCATAATTTAGTGATGATGTCACTAAAACTACAAGTTTATATTTACTTGCAAACCTTTTTATTTTACATGTAGTCCATATAAGTGGTGTAAAACATTAGCTCGTAAATTAGAAATACGTTATAAAGAGCTGCAATCGAGTTTTACATTTAAAAAATAATGCATTTTGTTTATGTGCAATAAATAGCATAATAAATCAACCACAAAAACAAAAGAATAGAGAAACAAAAATGTTTCTGTTTAAAAATAAACACGAACCTTGAACTACAGTAAAAAGTTACAAGAGAGAATATTGTTATCAGTAATATTTTTAAACAATCTTGTTGATTCATAAAGGGAGGGGAAATGTAAAGTAACACCTATACTTCTTTTTAACAGTGCTTCCACGGTCTAGTTGCCCAGGATTTGGGCTGTATGGAATGAGCTGACGCTCTATTTTTAGCATTTATAGGTTAAACTAAAATTCCACCGAAAGTGACGTTACCACATGTTTCTGACTTCCATAGTGCACAGTGGTAATCTTAGAAGATGTATGTGTGGTATTGTGTTGTTGACTTCCCTACTTTTCATAAAATCAAGCATAGATTGTTATGTTTTTGGCTGTTTGTTCCCACTCTTGTTCTTTCTTTTCAGAGTAGACACAAAAACATTGAATTTGATGTCAGTGGGTTAATTTATCACCTTGATCAGCATGCAGCTTACTTAAAGCGATACTAGATATATCGTACTGTAGGTTCCAGCTGAAACCCAGACTTCAGTTGACAAAAGTGTCATCTAGCTGTTGCTAAAGCTTGTTCTCCAATCTTTAATCTGCCTCTCACTTTGAATATCATTGACTAACACAGCAGTGCAAGTATAACCTTTCTCTGAATAAATTTCTCTGGTAGATCTTGTTGTAGATCATTGGCTGATGAAAATGGTTTTATATCATCAGATTTCTTACGAATGTCGTTTCCAAGAACATTAATAAGACCACTTGTATCTCCTGGGAGTAACATGGTTCATAGAATCCTTAATACAGTCATGCCAAACGCAAACAATAGATTATTGTTGTTAGGAGCATTGAAATTTGATACCTTCCGTTGAGCTTCATCATTTGGAAAGTTTGATGTCGCTGTGGATTTGATTCCAAAGAACTGCCAAATGGAATAAACAGAGTTCCCATGCTCTATTGGAGTATTGCAACAAAATACTGCTTTCACACTGGCGTTCTTGAATGATCTTCGTCGTTTCTTCGGTGTCACGAAATTCAAGAGTTCCCCAGAAGTATCGCTAGACATTTCATCTTTATCACTTTCCAGTAGTGTAATCAATCCTTCCGTTTTATTTTTTCGTGCCTTTAAATTGCTCTGCAGTTGTTTCCTACTTGCTTTTTGTGCTATTTTCACCTCTGAGTCTAAACCGTTGCGTCTCTACTGACAATGAGAGCATTTCCCACAAGTGCTGCACGTACAAACTATTTTCTTCTTTTTTATCGATATAAGATCAGTACATTAGCTCACTGAATGTCGATATGTGTTTTATGGTCAGGTGTAGATCTTTTTCACAAGTGGTGCGGCAGTTGCCTGCTTTATTTCATTCCGGCTTTGGTAATGGTGTTAGTCAATAAACAAACGATTTGTTTGTTTGTTTTGGAATTTCGCACAAAGCAACTCGAGGGCTATCTGTGCTAGCCGTCCCTAATTTAGCAGTGTAAGACTAGAGGGAAGGCAGCTAGTCATCACCACCCACCGCCAACTCTTGGGCTACTCTTTTACCAACGAATAGTGGGATTGGCCGTTACATTATACACCCCCACGGCTGGGAGGGCGAGCATGTTTAGCTCGACGCGGGCGCGAACCCGCGACCCTCGGATTACGAGTCGCACGCCTTACGCGCTTGGCCATGGCAGGCCCATAAACAAACGATCCGGAATGACTCGTGAAATTAATTTCTACAAAATTCTTGGTGCCTCACCTGTGAAAGCAGTTAAAAATTAAAATTATTAGCGTATATTTTATGTTTCCTACTTTGTTTTATTATAGCACTTTTCTTAAATCTTGTACACTATACTTTCTGTACATCTAATAAAGCAACGCAGCCATTTGTCGTTCACCATTATAGTCTAATCCAACTCACATAAAACGTTATTATATATAACGTTTTGGTGGTGTGTGTATTTATCTTTGGCACAACAATTTTTAAGTAATGAACGTTATTCAAAATGAAATATATTAAACGACATTTAATATGCGGTCACTGTTCAAACGTTGTCAAATGGTTTCTGTTAACAATAAAAAAACAAACAAAAACTTAACGCTGCTTGAATAACGCCTGACCAGACTTTGACATGTTGACAACTATCTTTGAATTCATTCATGTCTTGCGAAAGAGCCTTAAAATGTGGTAAACTCTACTGTATATTTGAATCAAAAATAGTTTTACTGTACACCATATTTTTTATTCACTGAGATTGTGATTTAAATAAAAAACTGTAGAACTGATACCCTACGTTTTATTTACAATGTAGGATTCACAACCTAACAGAATTAACCTGGAAATCCAGTAAATAGTTTTGTAAAATTTCGTAAACCCAAGTTTTTTCTAATTTTTCAACCTATATTAAATAATCAAATTTTGAAATGACAGACTAGGCAGAAGGTAGCTTCTCAAAAACACCCATCATTAACTGTAGTTATTTCAAATAATGGGATTTAAACATCATGTATAACGCACTAACGTATCCAAAGCGCGTTTTCTTTTAAAATATTTTGTGGTAACAGGCCGGCACACTAACCACTGGGTCATGCTTTAGTTGAGAAAAGTAAACTCTCCTAATACATATAAATACAAAATAATTTCAATTAATTGTCTTTACACACTGCTGACTAGCAGCTTCTAGATATGAAATGAACATTCTTGCCTTTTTAAAAAACAGTTAATTAGTTTTATAAACAATATATTGTGCTAAACATCATTTCCAGATGGTAGATATACAACCAAAGTGTTTTTTCCAAGCTTGCTTAATTTATACATAAAATTCTTTAAAGTAAAACTGCATTTCTGTTTCAAATCACAGTTTCCTCGTATAATATAGATTAAATTCATTTATAAAAACGTGTTTATTACGCACATTCTCTAGCTTAATACTGCAAATATCGTTACACTTTTATTCATTTAGTTTATTATCAATATAATATTATTTACGACTGTTTTTCATGTTACAACTAAATGTAGCTTATAAATTATTAAGATATAAAGTATAGTATTCACGACTCATACCTTTAAGTAAATAAAATCTGTGATAGCTAAACTGAATGAAACATATTATATGAAGTTTTTTAGGTCAGCCATAACAATGTATGGTGGTCAAGCCTTATAATGTAATAAAATAAGTATCGAGAACGGTAGTTAGATTATAAATGAAACATGATGTTTCCAACCTATAAATTTTAATTGAATACAGCAGTCTAGATTCGAAATGCAAATTTCAGATTGAAGATACACCATGAATTATTAGCAAATACCATAAGATATTATTTATGAAACAGAAAATTTGTTGAGTTAGTGAGGGTTTTCCTTATGGATATAGGCTACTGGTAAACTAGGTATTAAGTGAATATATATATCAGGCTTTCTTCTTTCTTCTTCAACTGTACACGTAGTTGCGAAAGCCATAAGAGTTTACGTTACTAAAAGCATCGTAGCGAGAAAAGCATGTTTTTCTTATGTTTTTTTTTTTTTTTTTTCTGAATAAGAATACTGTATCAGCAAAGTTCGATAATGGGGTATGATACCCTCTTTCAAGCTCTTTTATCGGCTTTTCTAAACATACATGAGTGAATTTTGATCAATGAAGTATTATTAATAATAACATTGACATTACTAATTTTTTTATAAAAAACAAACAAACAAACATAAGATTTCTTAATGACTAATTTTCATTCGTTTTGATTGATTGGAATTAAGCACAATGCTACACAGTTGGCTATCTGTGCTCTGCCCACCGCAGGTATATCGAAACCCGGTTTCTAGCGGTGTAAGTCCGCAGACATACCACCGTGATAATGGGAGGCGATAGATTAGAGGAAAGGCAGCTAATAAACAGCACTTATCAATCCTTAAGCTACGATAATCGTATAGTGGGACTTGAACATCACTATTATAACGCACACACTACCTAAAATGCGCAGTGAGATTTTCTTGTGATAACAGGGTACAAATCACGGATCTTAAGACCCACAACATGGCGTGTTTAACAGTAGGTCACGCATGGCGAATTATGTACTTTTCTGAGAAGTTCCCCTACTATAATATATACAATATTAAACTAAGAATACCAGGGAAATTTTACTGGCACGCAAACCGTTTTTGTAAAGGCAGTGCAACATAAGGAAGCAGTGAGTGAAATTCAACTTCACCCTTCTTGACACTGAATACTCCGTATCTGAATTCACAGATATTATAAATATTAATTATCGAGTTACAGACACAGACTGTTAAAGACGTAATATTTTCAAATACTTGAGGAGGAAAAATCTCATTGCTTTCTCCCGTGTTTCAACGTTTTCTGATAAATACTGCCTAACTTCATAAATTTCAAAGCAGAAACTTATCCGCAGCAGTTCATGTTGACGAGAAACCCACTTGAAGTAAAAAATGTATTCTAAGGACGGCCTAAAGATAACCTAAAATGGTCTAAACATTGTTTTGTACTTTTAAGTTTTAATACCCATATTAGCCGTATTTAGAATACATTTTACTCAGCAAGCTAATAAGCCTACAGACACACAATGTATGAGTATCGAACAAGAAATGCAGGTGGATTTTGTACTATTTCTGATATCTGATGCTGTACTTTGCTCCATTGTTTTGAAATAAGCACTCGAGGAAACATCTGTATCATCATACCCAGTAAGTGCACTTCCTCTTACAGCAATGGACACATGCTGTGCATAAAGTAGGATGTATACAACTACTTTCTCTTGCGTGCAGTTCATCTTCTACGTTGGTGTAGCTACAATAAACGTAGGAGAAAGCTTTACCATATATGACAAATTTAACTTGTTACAGAATTGAATTCTGTGTCTGATTTGTTTGTATTTTCTAATAATGAACTTGATAACTTTCCCTGTTACTGGTACTTGCTAGAAACTGTTTTTCTATTTTGAAATTTTTGTTCGTCTCTGACTCTGATGTGTTCTGTTTTTTTTATGATTTCATCTTGTAATCACCAAAAACTATCTTAATTCTTTCATAATTTCATCCCTTGTTTACAGTGAATGATAGGAGATTCACTACCACAACAGCAAATGTTTTGCAATTCCCCTTCAATTTGTGAGAAAAGCTTGTACAATTGATTATACATGTAGATGTTCATTGTTATTACTACGCAGAGAAATCTTATAGCCTTATAGCAATAATAAACTTGTAGTTTTTTCAGCAGTTTATTTGGAGTTACTAAAGTTAACGAAAATGGACTTTTCTCATTTCCAGATTTCTGCTTTGTGCAGCAAGAATCAGTCAGAATTTTCTTTTTTGCCACTTGGCTTTTGAAACAATTTCTGATTATTGATGTTTGTAAATGTTGTTCAGTTTCAACTTGTAATTAGTGTTATGGAACTATGTTCACTGAAAGTTTGATATGCTATCTCTTTTGCTTTATGAACATCCTTAAAGATTTTGGGAATGTCAGCTGGTACCACTATACAAGAAAAGAAGTCCATAAACTCTTGTTGGATATCAATGAATGGAGTTATTCAGCAATTTGCAAGTATTTCCATCAGTCTTATTCTTTGTAATGAGTTGGGCTGACGTGCACGCAGTTTCTCGTAGAAATGCACTGTGGTATTCTGCTTTGAGGCAATACTGAACTAACTTGTACGTATTTCAGACCAAAGCTTACGATACTTGAAGTTTGAGTATTGTCATCATCCACAGGATGTTTTCTAATAGTATTTTGAGATTCTGAGTAAAAGTCACAAATAAGCGTTCATAAACATCAAGATAATCTGTACATGATATATAGATATTGAACATAACCAACCTTATCATAACTAAAGCAACATAGAATCAATGTGCAGAAGAAGGAAATATGTGACAGTCAACTGCAATCTCTTAAAGCCCTTGTTAGATCCACCAAGATTTCAACTATGTCAACCTAATAACATCCAGAATACAGACAAATCCACAGTTTTGTAGTTGTTGTACAAATGATTGATGACCCTTTCAAACAGTTATAATTTAACATTTTGCACAAAGGCAGAGTATCTCATGGAGTAGGCTATACTCCTTTTAAAATATATTTGTTGAGTCTCAAAACAGTCTTCATTTTATAGCATTTTTGAAACAGTATAATTCCACCATTTTCTAACAGTTAGCTATTTCATTGTCAGTCTGACACATTTTTGCATGCTCATTTCATGTGTATACATGCATTGGTCTTAGTCTGGACTCAAAATAGTCTTTTTAATAGTTATCTTGTGAAGCCACTTAAAACAAATAAAACAAAATACTAAAATAAGGTTTTTTTGTAAATTTTCCAAAAGGCTAATTTATTATCTTGTTAAAACTACAATAAAGCTAATGATTTGGAAGAGTTATAATAGATTTTTTTTTTTTTTTAATTTCCTGGTGTTACAGAAAAAGGATAATCTAGGTCTAAATTTGCCTCACTAGGTAGTATCAATTAAAGTATCAAGCTCATGGACAAATTGTACTGTCCCTGTAACTGACATCAAATGTCTACTTGACAATATTAATAACACACAATCACTCAATAACTTATTCAAATTTTAATGCATTTAAAATGAGCACCAATGTGTTTAACAATGATGTGACATATTGTTACTCTTGTATGCATTTGTCTACAAAGAGCATGAAGATTTAGGTTCAGCTTGTGATTAAGCTAATATCTTATAAAACTCCAATGGGAACCCTGAAATGCAATAATTTGTTTGTGTGTTTGTTTTGGCTCAAAGCTACACAATAGGCTATCTGCTCTCAGTCCACTGAGTACTGAAATTTACTGGGCGTGACAAAAGCCCCCCCCCAAAAAAAAAAAGTTGTTAATTTATTATATTTTTATTAGATAACAGAAAAATATATAAAACTATGTCTTTAGAATGCAGTCAATGAGATATGTTGAAAGATGATCACAAATCCTAATTTTAACACTGGCTTTCATAAATGAACTTTCCATGATTTTAGTTATATTTTCTAATAAAGAGTACTGTGCACCTGCTGTAGTTTCTTAGATCTTATTCCAATTAGACTACAAAATGATGAAACAAGTTTCTCTGCAATAATCAGACAAAAATAAAACTGAAAACAACACAAACCAGTTTCAAAAGTTAATATTTAGTCAGCATTCCTTTGGATTTCAGTACTGCTTCACATCAACATGGCATGCTTTCAATGAGTTTGCACAGTTATTCCTTAGCAGTTGACTGCCATCCTTCTTTGAGTACTTCAAAAAGTTCATCTTCTTTGACTGGCTTGTAATCTTTTGTCAATTAGTTTAACTCAGCTGATAAATTTAAAACCAGATTGATATCAGGTGATTCACCTGGCCATTTTATAGCATTGGTTCTCTTATTTCTAAGATCTCATTTAACGATTCCACAACTGCAGAGAAACCTGATCATTTTATAGGCAAATTGGAATAAGATCTAAAAAACTACAGCAGATGCACAACACTATAAGAAAATGTAACTAAAATCATGAAAAGTTCGAGTGTTTATGAATGTTAGTGTTAAAATTAGGATTTGAGATCATATTTGAATAGATCTCATCATGTGCATTCTATAAACATAATAGTTTTACATATTTTTCTGTTATCTAATAACAGATATAATAAATTAACATTTTCAAGAGTAGCAACTTTTTATGTCCACACACCGTATGTGGTACGTCCATGAACATACCCAACCCAATGGAGGGAAAAAAAGGTAACAGGTCCTTCATAACAGAAACACATAATAGGAACAATTTTATAGGAAAAATTAAATAACATAAGAAAAAACATTATTATAATGTACAAAACAGAAAACAAATTCCTTCAAGCTTATTCAAAATATGTACTTACATTTTACCAACAATATTGTTAAAAAGTTCCAGTAACAGCTACTCATTCACACTCTTTTCAACAGCAAATTCTTACACACACACACATGTTCTTGAAAGAACTAAGCAGTACTTTCTTATTGAAAAAAGACTGAAAGTGTTCTTGGGTAAAGAAATTATTACTATTTAATTTTCAAAATATTTTGAAAACAAACTGTCATAATTGCTTTTGAATATGAAAACAATAAAGAACCAAGGCTGTTTAAAAAAAAAACCTTCTTTAAACAAAGTGAATACTTTTTTTTTTAAAGAAAAAACGTCAAATAATTGTAAAAATATCTAATCTACTGACAACATAAAGCTCTATTTTGATAACCAACTTCTTGCAGGTTTCCAAATTGTTTATTCTGAGAAAATGATACAGTCAAGTTTTACTTATCACAAATATAAAAGTTTCCTTTGTTTTAGTTCAATTTTATGTCAAATCTACAGCAAGATATTTATTTGAATCAAACCAAAAATGTTTTTGTTCAATAGCCATTGAAATAAATAAATTCCTGAATGCTTTAATCATGTTGGACAAAAACTAATGGGTAAAAACAGCAACAGCTACTTCATTACAACTCAGACACAGATAGAGTTCTACAATTTCCTTTCAAAGAACTTAGAACATATTTTTTATAATTACATTCAACTGTCACTTTCTACTACTAAACAAGTCAATAGTAAGGCAGAATAAACTGAAACAAGCTATGCATTTTAAGTTAAATATCAATATCAATTTCTAACATCAGCAGATAAACTCCATATTTATTTATTAGAGATAAAGCCCATATGTTATAAGTAAAAAGTCATACTTCACTTAGACGTTTAATAATTTCATGTATAGATGATCTAACAGGAGTTTTATATGTGCAATTAAAAAGATTAACTGACATTGGTAATTAACAAAAAGTTTATATTTATCCAGATTTTTCAAGTATTATTTCATAAAAGATAACGCATGTGACACTGGACAAAAAGACTTGAATAATAGCCTTAAGTCTAGACTTGTTGAACAACCAACTGAACATACTAGCAAAATATCTCACCCTTCTTACCCAAGACACAAATGTTTACTTTTGGTGTTCAAAGCAATTTGATCCCAAATAAAGGAAATGGTTTACTCAAGAGGTTAACAAAATATAGTTTCTACTCATATTTGTATTTCGATACATTAGCAAAAAACAAATTAAAAACTATTATCTCATGTCAAAATATGCTGAGCTGTTGTCTTGCACGGGCCAAATAAAGTAGAATTTAATTTTTACTTTCAAAGAGAAAATTTACTTAATTACAACAATGACAAGATGTAACAAATAGACAAAACTTATGCTTACCCTTTTTTTTAATGATAAGTTGCTTTCATTATAGAATATATGAAATCGTTTCCAACTTGTGAGGTAGTAGTTTTTTTAAGATCACTTAATTATACCAGAAAATGTTACAAAATATGTTAAACTCCTACTGTATTGCTCTCTGTACCTTAAAAAGATTTATGCTTCAACAATTGTTTATCAAATTACTATTACTGCTATATTACTATATAGCTTTTCTCAACATCAAAGATGCACTATAACTACAGCAATTACAATATTCATTTAATTATAAGAAAGTGTAGAATGAGTTAAGTAAGATATTTTGACACTTGCTCAAGTACAGAGGAAACTAAAATGAAACAAATATCTGAAAATGGTATCAAACATTTTTTCTCAATGGTAAATAAGTAGAAATGTTACAAATATGTAAAAAAAAGATCCTCATGAGTATAAACCTTTTAATTTTTTGTTTTTACAATTACAAATTTAGTTATGTATATTTATGATAAATAAAACATTTCAATGGATGAAATTTGAAATTTTTTCCTTTATTTACAAACACATCCAAAACACATCAAGTATTAAAATACAAAAGCAAATACATACACACAAATTAATCACAAGGTTAAAAATACCATCCCTACAGTCAAGCCAGTTCTATCTTTGTCTGTAAGAGCTTGAATGATGGGGTGAATTCTTGAAGGAAGGAGAAGATCCAGAAGAATTATCAACACTCCAAAGTTGTGGCTGAGGTCCTGTTACGTTTCGAGAGCCCTGAGAAGATGGCTGTCTCCAAGGTGAATATGGCAGAGCTAAAAGACAACATGAGACCTTCAAATCCCTCCTCCATCAAAGACCACTTAATTTTCAAAGTACTAACTTGTTTCTATAGTGTTTTTTTATATAAGGGGTAAAAATATTGCATCATATTAAGTTTTTGATTGTTACAACATTCAGTGCAAAAAAAAATAAAGAAATTGGTGAAACAGTATATTTTGTATACACAATAAATAAGAAATCACAGCAGTAATTAGTGAGATTAACTGCTATAGTGAAATTACTTTTATTTAATGTTTTGGATGATATACATAATTAGTAATCCCTTGTCAGCCAGAATTAAGGACCAACTAATAGTTTATATCTCAGGATCATTGGTATGGGTATTAACACTTTTACTAATAAAGCCGAGAACATTTCAACCTTCTCAGGTTGTCTTCGAGTTAATACCCACACCCGCCAACCTGAGATATATATTTACTTCAAGTGTTTCTTAACATCACCAACTAACAAATATTTGTTAACCTGAAGATGACCTAAGGTCGAAACATTGTTCTCTGTTTTATTAGTAAAAGTGTTGATACCCATACCAACCATCCTCCATCGTAAGATATACTTTTACTTCAAGTGTGTTTATCGTCATCACCTACTAACATAACAGTTCAGTAATACATAGTTAAGGATAAACATGTACAAAACATATTGGTAATAGGATTAAATGGTTGATGACTAAAACATTAAACTTCAAGTATATCCCAAGGACATTTGAAATAATTTGAAACATAAAAGTAAGTTAGCCTGGAGCACATAAGAAACTATAAAGTTATTTCTATGCAATCTATATTTGCACTATGCAGGTAAACAACACAAAATTACAACTGTTCTTCAACTGGAGCTATATTGTGATACCTACATATAATACAATTTTGGGTATTTGTTATGGATGTTATGTACAGTTACAAATACTTTATTTTTCTATATACAAATATACATTCTAATTTAATCATACTTAATATTTGCTCGAGTAAAACACAACAAAATGAAAACATGAAATATATATATATATATTCATTTTATGACCTTGTGTAAGAAAAAGAAAACCCCCATATTATACTGCAACAATAATTCATCCTCTATTAAAAACCTTCCTGTTAGCAAGATATTATATTACAATGTTGAAAATTATAAGCTGAATGGAAGAAAGTGAATATGATAAAAACCTCGTACACCTTCAAATCTACTAACCCTATGTCTTAAACTACTCATTGTTCATCGTGATAATTGAAGTATCAATAGTTGTCTGAGGAACACATTCCACAGATTGTTAACTGATGTATATGGAAAACAAGCTCTCAAATTTGTTTCATTAAAACTTTAAGTGTGTGCTAATGTGTAATCTGCAAAGTATAAGGCTTCTTAAGGTGTTTCTCTGTTACTGTACAACTTTATTTATTTTTCATACTTTTTTTCGGGGAAGCAGGATGTGCAAGAATATTTGAATATATTTGTTAGCTCTTCAATGTATTATCTTTTACTAAACAATATCAACATGACATAAGAATAACATTATCATACTATTGATTTAATGCAGTAATGAAAAAAAAGGTGTATCAAATTGGTAAAATAAACATCTAAAACAAATACTTTATTTACAACATTTCAGAAATGTTGCAAGTAAGGTTTTTGTCATACATGTGCTTCACCAATTTGGAACATTCTTCTTAATTATTTTTCCATGTCTTGCAGTCTTTACGACTGTGTATTGATTTAATGGTATTAGCAGTTTTGTTTAACTTTCAGCTGATAAAATACTATTTACTCTCTCTGAATATATATACACTCACTGTGTATAGGTGTAACATTTTCTCCTGCTGCATTTTGCTGTAGAAATGCCCCTGACTGGGAACCTTGATAATAGCTTCTTGACCCAAAAAATGCTCTATAACCTGTAAAACATAAGTTATTAATTACATATTTTCATTACAATTTGCATAATACTCAAAATTCATTATTATCAATTAAGGTTTCTTTGGAAACCAAATGATTAGCCAGTTTTCACATTAATGCTTCGGGTATTCACATAAAGTTGCAAAAAAGGCTATTTTCGTTAATACTATCTTCTAATTTAGTACTAACAGACTAAAGGGAAGACAGGTAGTCAACATCATCCACTGTCAATTTCTTTTGACTACTCTCATCATGTTGTGGGATTTGATCATCACTCTTCTACTGCCATCACAGTCTAAAGGTATGAATAACAAATTTTGAGCAAACGATTGTGTATATGGACTATCAATTTCATAGTCCAGGTACACTAATCACTATAACATGCTCAAAATTTGGTATGTAGAGGAAGAAATGATGGAATGGCTTTTTTTTTTTAATTAAATGTACTGAAGAAAGAATGTTAAATACAATAATGAATTTATTATGTGTATCTACATGAAATGATGTAAGCTTTGAATAAAAGTTACAAATCCATTGCATACAAAAAAATGTTACCAATGTTTGAACTCCAGATGTGTCTACAAACTGATGACCTCTGTTTGATTCATTCTCTGACAAGTTGGAGTAAAGGTGATGTTCATGTTGAGATTGAAAATACTTTTGACTATTTTGTAGTTTACATGCAACATCTCTGTAATCTTTAATCTCAAAAAACTATTTAGTTTTTTTATCAGTATCCCTGTATAGTATATATGGTATTTACTTTCTACTATCATAAACTGTTGTTAAATCAGCAGTGTAGAACAAGATGAATAACTGATAATCCTGAAATCAAATACATAATATTACATTGAATGGCACTTGTAAAAGGTTGTGGATGTATTCTGATTTCCATCAATGCACATTAAAATAGTGTTATATTGTTCACATAAATACTTACCCATGTGCATATATATTCTCCCCCCCCCCCAAAGATCCATAATATAGCCAAGGTTATGAAGAAAGAAATATATTTATTGTTAAACCAAAGACTTGTTCATACTCCTAGCAATCAGCCAAACTTACAGGTTTAATGAGCCTATCACATTACTTATAGCATTTCCATACTGGAAAACAGTTTTTAGCCTCTCTTGATGATGAGAAACCCACTAGAAATAAAATTTTTAACCTGAAGATGACCCAGGAAGGTCAAAACGTTGTTCTCTCCTTATCAACTAGTATTAATACCCATACCAGATCTTTCTGAGATATAGTTTTAGCCTCTATTTCAATAATAGAATTTAGTCACATTCTTTCCAAAATTGGCTTTTTCTGATGCTCTAGACCTAAGTTATCTGATATTTTGATCCCTTTTTCCAAATTTCATGCCTTTGCCAGGTTCATGTTCATATTAATTTAAAAAAACGAAAACAATGTAATTTCAGAAAAAATATAGTACAACTTTTAAATATTTTGTAGGAGAACTTGGTATAACCATTCCAATGGAAAAGGACCAACACTAATATTTAAAAAGACTTCAAAAATAACAAATTATTACTTAATATGTATTAGTAGTGGCTACAATTAAAAAAATGTTTTCAGAATTTTAAACTTATTTCAAAGTAAAATTGAAACTCACCTATAAATATTGCTGCTAAAGTCCCAACAATTGAAAGTGTGGTACAAAACCAAGATTGATAACTTTCCCATATCACCTGCAAAAGATTGTGCCATCCCGCCCAACCATGGGGCAATGGCCGACACTGAACTGATGGGAAAAAAAGAAAAGTTTTACATGCAAATAACTCAAATACAAGTCTGGGGCTGAAGCTATGTAAATTAAGAAACTGATATAATCTATTCAGTTCAATGATGGAAGGAGGAGCTTAAAAGTAAGGTAATAATTACAAAAAAAACAAAAACTTTATAAATACCTTAAACTATAGGTGTTATTTTCATTACTTTCAATTTACAAATGAATGAAAGAATAAAGCAATTAAAGACCTGGTTAACAACAGTATTTTCTTAGATATAGATCAAAGGCCTATTTATGTTTTCATTCTCTAATGTGCACAAAAATTTAATATTCATTCTACTAGCAACATATGAAGACAAACTTGGTTTGGTAGGTTTGTTATAATGTTGTTAAAATACCATCATTATAAAGTTGAGGAACAAATAAAATCTTACAGTTTTTTTCTCTCTGTCCAATTAGCTTTAGTTTTACAGGAATAATTTTCTTTTGTTTAGTCATGGAACACTCCAACTGAACATGTACAGGGGTAATCAGTATGTCCACTTCCCAGAGACTAGAGATATCTCGAACACGCACAGGAAACAACAATGTGTGTGGAACCTGGGCATCTGATTCTGGTGGAAGTACTTCCAAGATATTTGGGTCACTTGGGAGAGCCTGTATGCCCAAAAAAAAACATTTATCTGTTTAACTGACAAATAAAATGTATATTTTAGTATTTCTTAAAAATCACTGCATATAATAAGTAAACAACAATAAAATATTTTTCATTTTTTTGATACAGAATTAAATCACAGACATACATACACATTAATTAGCATTCCAACAGTGAAAAAAAGACCTTAACAAAGTAATACAAAGCTAAGAAAGTAAGGTAAAAGTCTCCTTTTCATATCTAAATACCCTAAGTTCTATAATTTTCATTGTCTTGATAATGATCAATATCAAATTGTATTCATTTTCTTTGAAATTCTTTAGGCTCAGAGTATAGAAAATAAAGTACTGCAATTTCTGTAAGTTAAAAACTGAAGCACAGAAAATTCAAATAATTTCATTAACTTGAGAATTAAAAAGCAATATTTCCTGAGATAAACATTAGTAAAATCCATGACAATCAAAACATGAGAATGGATATAATTGCAGATATCTCTTCTCAAGATGAACTGTAAAGCTATTTTATAATGTGCTTATTAAATATCTGACTGGTAATACGTACTCAACATTTATGTGACAGTTTATTTTCTGACCAGTGGATACAGCAGTGTTATCCAAGCACAGACCAAATTCATCCAACTGCACCTGGATACGAAGACCAAAAGGAGCAATAACAGACCATCTGGTCTGAAAAGCATGGTCCACCGAGGAAGGAAAACACAACCCCAGGTGGGATGCTTTGGTAAGGAACAAAGTTTTGAAGCATATAATTAAGGCAGTTGCAAATAGCAGAAGTGCAAAGAAGGTTCATGAGACTCTGTGTGTAGGCTCTGAACTGAGGAAGTGCAGAAAGCCCTGGTGCAGAGCTGTAGTTAAAGCTGTTTGCTGTGGACTATTTCAGTCCAATTAAGATTACCTGCTTTGATAGTGGCAGGTGAATGCAGTGATGTAAATGTTGGAATGAGGACATTAGTCAGCATCATAATTCCATCTATGCAAGTGGAGATACGCCTCACTGCAGAAACTCCTTGGCTGGAGAAGCCAGTGAGAATCTCTGACTTGGGGATGTTTTTCAAATCCCTCTGAACAATAACTCATTGTGATGAATTCAAAGTAGCATGAAGCAAAACCTCAATAGGTATATCCCCAATGTCTTTGAATGCAAGAAGAATTCACTGTGTTGAGATGTGGATGTTTCCATCAATATGTCACCAGAGCAAAGCTTCTTTACTGACTTTGGAGAGCCAGCAAGTTCCTCTTGTCCCTTCTGAATGAGAAAGGGAGATATCTTCCCTAAAGGTTTGTCTGAAAGAGAATGTAGTATAAGAAAATGAGGTACAGGTGTTACAGATGTTGAAGATTGCTGCTCAGAATCTTTGAGACGTGGTTGTTTACCTATGGACTGTTTTTTCACTATTTTATTTAAGTTTTTATTTGGAGGATCCATAATAAAAAACAATATTTCAATGCCCACTCCATCCAACCACCATTATGCCCTACGAGGGGATGCACTATAATGTCAAACAAGGACACTGCAGCAATACCAGGGTTTCATAAGCACTATACCCAAACACTATCATTAGATACAATGTCCATAACACCTGTTGAGAACATCCAACACTGGTACTTGGTTGACATTCGACATTCGTAGGTCATCTTCAGGTTAACAGAGAGTGTTTGCAACTGACCGTTGCCAGACACCTGCCTTAGAAATGAGAGTGGAAGGGGCATTGGAGTTAGATGTTATGTTATTAATTAGTATAGTTATTGTATAAAAGGGGCTTCTTTGATTTTGCATTTGTTTATATTTCTTTCACTACTTAATACCTGGGTGTTTTCAATGGTTACGTTGTGTTTATTTGATTTGCAGTGTTCAAAAATGTGTGAAGGTGTTTTTTTTATTGTTTAAATCTAGTTTCCATTTTTTTTTTTGTTTCTCTAATATAGAAGTTGGGGCAGTTGTTGCATTGTATTTTATAAATAATGTTGATGTTGTGTTTGTCAGTGTAGTTTTTACATAGTATGGACAGTTTTGTACTTGGTTTTTGAATAAATTGGTGTTTACTACAATGTTGAGTTTTGTTATAAGTTTTTCCAAATGTTGGTTATTTTTTTGTTGATGTCAAGAACATATGGTATGCAGCAGTGTAAAGTTTTGTAGTTTGTTGCACCTTGGGATTTATCATCATTTGTTGTTGATCCAGGTGTCTGCATATAATTTTTTCAATGGTGTTTGCAGAAAATTTGTTGATGTTAATGAAGCATTAATTTTATCAGATGAGCATAGTTTTGTACCTGCATTTATTTGGTTTCTGAATTTTTGTTTTGTTTCACGTGCCAAATCCCAGGGAATGTATAATCCAGTATGGGTGATTTTTCTGGGGATTTCTGTTTTGAATTGTGTATTGATTCTTGTGATCTTGAGGTTAAGATCCACTACTTGGTTATTTTTTTCCTGTTCACAGATGAACTTAATGTTGGGGTGTATAGAGTTAATGTGGTTGAAAAAAACTAAGTTTGTGCTCTGTAGATGTGAACCTAGCAACTATATCATCAACATATCTGTACCAGTATAGTGGTGGGTGTAAGACTGAATTGATCACTTGAGATTCTATCTGTGTCATAAAAATGTTGGCTAGAAGTGGTGACATAGGATTCCCCACACTTAGGCCACTTATTTGTAGGTAGTTTTGGTTACTGAACATAAAAATAATTTTAGTGGTAATGAATTCTATAAGGGTTGCTTATTGGTTGTTGGGGATGTGCATCAATGGGTTGGGGTCTTGGATACAAAGTTATGAAACTTTCTTGCAGGCTTCAGTGGTTGGGACTTCTGTGAAGAGGGAGATTACATTGAAATTAGCTATTAAGGATTTATGATTTAGTTGATTAAGAATAGATTTAAAGTTAAAAGAGTCTTTGAAAAAGAAGCTGCCTGATGTTACATATTTGGAGAATGCCCACTTTATGTATTTACTGAGGTTGTAGTTAAATGAGTCATAAATTGACATTATGGATCGTAATGGACAATGAGGTTTGGAGGTGCTGTATAGTTGTGGTGTACACTATTTGGTCCTTTGTAGGTAAGAATAAAGTTTTCTGAGATTGTGTTAGTTTTGTTTTTTTCATTTGTAGCAGTATTTTGTTTAATTGGTTTCCATGTGTTATTGTTGGATTTGTATCTATATTGGATTTGTTTCAATTTGTTTGTATCTGATAAGATGTTCATTTTCTGAATATATTCATTTTAACTTTTTAACTAGAGCATTGCCTTCATCTGCTCATAGAATTTTCATGTTGTTTTCTTAAGTTGTTTATGTAATTATTATCTTTTTTATGAGATTGTTTTTCAGTTTTCTTTTCTGTGAAATTATGCTGATGGTTTTCCATGAAAATTCTTTAAAAAATTGTTTAAGATACTACTTTTGGGGGAAATAGATGTTTTCAGTTCTACCTGGAAAGACAGGTTGTTGGTCGTCAATGGAATTGTCAAAGTTGTCTTCTTTCTGGTAGCTGTTTTCCATTGTTTTCCAAAGATTTTGCTTAAAAGTATATTTTATAATGAGTAGAAAATAACTTGCAAAATTTAGAACTTAATTTCAGACAAAAAAAGCAAATTTTAAAAGACTGTCGTGAACGCTCACAAAATACACTTTTTAAGTTGCCTTATCCGTGCCGTCTCGGATAGTCACGTGACTGCCAAACATTCACGACAATCTGACCATGGCGTATGATAGTAAAAAAAAACGGGAAAGTCTTACAATCTATTTCAGTTTGGCTTGACGAGCTAGACTAATGAATCAGAAGACAATACTACGAAACCCCGGGTGAAAAAAACCCAAGCTTGTTGACCTAAGCCCAAGTGTTAAAGCAAAATCTGTTACTGCAAGTACTGGTGCTAAGCCCACTCGCTGTTTCCAGGATGAATGGAATAGAGGTTGACCATGGCTGGAGTATAATAATGCTACCAGACTGATGTTTTGCTCAATTTGTCAGGAATATGACCAAAGTAGTGGAAGGCAGAAGAACACCTTCATAACAGGATCTTCCAACCTGAGAGCAAGTGCTGTTAAGGAGCATGAAAACAGTCATGCCCACAGTCTAAGTTGTCAAGCTAAGACAGCAAAAAAAACATCTGATTTATCTCCCATGATGAAAGAATTGAGCAAGCTTAACCAGACTGAGAAAGATCATTTGCTTGTGCTGTTCAGGACTGCCCTTTATATGGCTTTGAATGCCAAACCATTCAGCGATTTTCAAGAGCTTCTGTTGCTGCAGGAACACAACTTTGGTATGAACTTAACAGAACATTATGCCAATGACAAATAAGCAGTTATCTTTATGAAGTATATTGCAGAAACAATTAGAATTAATGTCAGATCTCATCTGCCCACCTCATTATTCTTTAGCATTATGACTGACAGCTCAACAGACACTGCCAACATTAAGCAAGAGATAGTCTATGTAAGATACTTGGACAGTGTGCTCTGGAGTCAATTTCTCATAACTGGCCAGCTTTAGCAGAGCATTTGTATCAAGTAAAGCTGCATAACAAAGGGTAACATGAACAGAAAGCTGCAGAATTATACAGTACTTTGACAAGCCTTAAATTCATCCTGTACATGGACATACTCTTGGCTGTTCTACCTGTTTTGATATCTCTTAGTCTCAAAATGCAAGAAAATTCTGCTGCTGTGAACATTGTTTCTGACAAACTCACTGTTTGCAAAGAGAAGTTGGGCAATCTGAATCATGTTGAGAGATCCTAGAAAATTGTTAAAGAGCTCACAACATGTGAACAAACTGGTAAGTGGTTACATAGAGAAAATGTGATTGCTATTAGTGGTCAGACAAGGACCAGAGGCTCAAAAAGTGCCACAAAAGAGACAGTTGCTCAAGCTAAGAATAAGACCTGTGATCTTGAAAGCACAGAATTACTCTGCAAGTCTGTAGAATCCTGGTGGAAGGACAGTAGAAAAAACAGATGATTTGTGAGTCCACATGGAACTCATGCACGTAGAGACATTAGAGATACTGAGTCTACATCAGCTGATGTCTTAGTGCTGGATGACTAAATCTACGAGTTTGATTGATGTGTCATTTTTCATGGATACAAGGCTTGTTGTCACTTGCTTTGAAATAATGTTTCAATGCCATAAATAAAATGATTCTGTTGTATATAATAATTGTCTCTACTTGATTTCTTGTTTTCGATAATATCCGGTGACAATTTTGAGGTGTCCTGCTGAAAATTTAGAATATTTCTACCCCTGATATGTAAAGGATTGGAAGTTTGCTCTACATATTTAAAATACACTGCATGTATCACAGGTTAAGAGATAATATTATCCATTTTATAAAGTGATATATCTTGTTGTAAGTTTTGAAAGTACATGGTATACAGACAAGTAAGACATCTAGAACTGTTGCAAGATAACTTTTCTTAAATATGAGTGGCCAGTTTAAAAGCCGACAAATAGCTAGTAGCCAGGCTATTACTCAATTATGACAAAGAATAAAACTTAACTAGAGAAAGAGAAAGGGGCAATAAAATCAGCACCTTTAATGGAAATAAACAACTTAAGAATTAGCAATTACAATGATTTCTAACAGGCAATTTAGTTTAGCACTATTAAACAATAAAGAATTTAAAACCATTTAATGCATTTCCGTTCCTATAGACAAATTTAAACTTGTTGTAATAGCACTCACATATATAACAAAAAAAAAGTACATAAAACATTAAGAAATTACTTAACTCAATCATATATGAATTCAATAACATCAATGTTATGTTTAGTACTTAGAAAAGAAAAACTATCCTAAAATAGTAGCACAACTCAAAATACTGCTTGTGGTACACTATTCCTTTTCAGGAATGTTATGAAATTTGTTAAGTGCTATAATTATGTGTACAATAGTAGTATTAATACACTCCTTACCACCACACATTCCAAGACTGAAGTTATTCCAGTAACACCAATAGTTTTTGTTGGTTGAATATTACTCAAAACTAGTTCATCCATATAGGTATGAAATCCCGGTACAAAATCCATGGTTATATGTGTTATTTGTTCTGGAGTTGAATATTGAGTATTTAGAAGACGAACTTTCACTTGAAGTTTAGACTTCAAAACACTCACTTGATGTTGTGAAACTGTACTGATGGGTTCAACACTACAGAAATATTGACCTAAAGTAAAAATACGTTACCCTTGAAATTAAAAAAACTTGAGCACCAGAAAAAAAAAAATCTTAAATTTTAATTAAGCTTACAAGGCTCTTATTCATCTAGATACTAGAATTAAGAAATGAAATACATACAGTACTGTGCAAATATGTTACATTTTTAGGTACTTTTATAATAATAAAGAATATATATGAAAACAAAGAAACAGGTACTTACCAGAAATTTAAATTTAAGACTACTTCTTTATAATAATGATACTACTATACAAAATAATTTGTAGATAATTAATTAATATACCTAAAAACACAATAATAACATGCACAAAGAAAGCAATGTACAATGACAAGAAACCCACTTGAAGCAAGAAAAGATTGAAATGTTTTCTACTTTATTTTAATAAAATTTTAATACCTATACCAGTCACCTTGAGGTACAAAGAAAGCAACACCCTATAACTATAGTAATTTATCTGGTTTTCAAAGTATAAGATATGAACTTAAAAATTCAATGTTATTAAAATGAGAAAATACTTGAAACAGAAATAAAATACACAATTCTCCAAACATAAAACAATTATAATGTAATATATAATTTGATAGATTAAAATATGGCTTTCTGTTGGTTATAAACAATACAGTACTAAATGTCAGAGAGAACTGTTAATAATTTGTGAAAGAAAGAATATGACAGTAGGCCCAATTTTCCAGTTTCTTGGGGGTGATGGTATATAAATCAGATAAGAAGACCAAGAGATCAAATGCCACAATTCTAGAAGAAACTGGGGATTTTTTTTTAATATACATTTATAAAGTTAAGAACTTGAAATTTGTATGATATTAACATTTGGTTTATTAACTATGTATTGATGCCAAGTTTATTCATATACAATTATGATAAAGCAGTTTAAATTTTGAATGTAAATAAAAGTTGTAACATGCACTTTGAACTGGATGTAGTGATTGAGATATCATATCCATAGAATATAGTAGCTGATGTAATTAATGAAGTTTTTATTTTTTATTATTCTCTACAGTACAGTGCAAAATTATTAGGACAAAGTCAAAAATTAGGCTACTTTCAATGAACAATGGAAAGCGAATTACAGGTGAAACAAAGTTTTATTAATCTTCAAGCTAGTATAAAAGAAACTCAGTGGAAGTGCTTGAGTTCAGCAAACAGTTAATATTTTGTGTGTTCCCCTTTGCTTTAATAACTGCAGACAGTATTTCAAGTATTGCTGAATTATATTTAATCAGTGTCCCTTGGGATTTCACTTCAAATGTCTATAATACACTCCCATAAAGTTTCTTTGGAAGTAATTTTTGATTTATCAAGATTTTGTTTTATCAAATCCCAGAACTGGTCAACTGAGTTGAGATCAGTGATCTATGAGAGGCCATTGCATCATATAAATGAACTCAAACACTCATCCAACATATGTGGAAATTACATTGGTAAGAAAGGAGCTGCTGGAGTCATTCATCTGATACTGATCTGTTATGATATACCCAATGGTACTTGCACTGGTCCCTCATTCCATCTTTTACAAATATCTCCTATTGCCATCCCCCCGTGTTTCGTGATAGGTGTTATACATTAAGGTAAGTATCTTTCATCTGTCTTCTAACACATACAACCTATACTTTGAACCAGATATCTGAAACTTTGACTCATCCATTCATAACACTGTTTTACAATAATCAACAGTCCAATTGTTGCATTTTCTAGCAAATTTCAGTCATTAACAATGAATGAAGATCAAAGTAAAGGTGCTTTTTTTAAACAGTTAAATGATCTAATATTCCACTGGCATTGAGTCTTCTTGATGCTATAGACCTGGAGACATTTATGTCATTTGGTATATAACATGATTGTTTATCTCACATTTGAGATAAGTGGAAGACTTTCTTCTGTTCTGAAGGCTAAATAAAAAGTTTCATAACATCAGTATTATTGAGTTTAGGTATTCTGTCTTGTCCTTACTATTTTCAAATTCACATGTCACAGTCTCACAAACTAGGGTGTACTTTTACAGTGTTTGGGTAGCATTTCAAGTCTGAAGCAATTTTTTGGAAAGTCAGCCTGCATCACAAAAGCTTTTATGCAAATTCTTTGCTTTATTGACAATCCTCTATGCTTTTCAGGCTGTGTAATGACAATAACTTTTTTAAGTCGGTTTTTTCTCATCAAGAAAACGATTTCTATCATATGCTAGCTTTTCTCCATATAGTTGTTTTTTAAAATACTGCATGGAGTTCCATGGCAATTATTTCAGACCCTAAATATGATCAATATATTCATTTAAACAGAACCCTCATTACATGGCCTTGATACAATTTTAAAGAATAAGTATTTTCATTATAGTTTGTTCAACTGTCAACAGGGATTAGTGAAGCATTGTTACAGTATTGAAATTTACATGCTGTAATGGCATGGTAAAATTAGCCTCATAAAGTTTGTCCTTTATTAAGTTATTTTCTTTAAACGAAATATGAAATACAATTTTATAAAAAAATGACAGAAGTTTTTCCATCATGCTCTTCACAGTGAAGAAAAATGTATTGCACAATTGGCTAAAAAAAGTAATTTGGAAGTACTTCAGTCTACATCAGCCAAAGTAATGTATTTTTGATGACAAGTAATTTCAATTCTGAAATGACTTTCACTTTAGTTTAATTCCAACAAAACTAGGCTAGAAAGTTTGGGTGACTATTGAGAACTTTTATGGAATAACTAGGAATATTTTTTTTTCACATTTTAAATATCAGTGTTGTTAAGACAAAAACATACAAGTTTTCTTCAGACATTTACTGACCTTATCAATATACCTGTGTTATAAATACAATTTCCTGAGCAAAACCCTATGTATATGAAGTTGATCTACTGGACTAAGACTGTATTGAAAAATTAATGTGTAATATATTTTCAAATTTACATGTATTTTTACATTTGGTTAAGCTTTTAGTAAACATTACATGCATGTTGTACATGAAAAATCAAAATTTTGAATAAAGTATTTATATTAAAGATTGTTATGCAAAATTACAGAGTTAAAATGACTGAAACTTTGACTAGTGCTTTTCATATTAAGAATAAAAATATTTTTTTCATATTTCATTTGCATAATTTTTTTAAATTAGTATCAAACATTTGTGCAATAAACCCTTTATATTTTATCTGTATTTTTTCTTTACCTGTTGTGAAATCAGAAATTTAGGGTAAAATGAAAGGTTGAAAAATAAGTAAAGAAATTAAATTGTTCCATTTTTTTTCTTTTTCTTTTTTAGATTGACCATGTTTGTTAATGGACAATTACACTATTTATTCTCACAGTCAAAGCTAATACTTCTCCAACCTCAGGGTCATTTAGATTTACTGCTTTACAGCTGCACTCAGAACTTTTCAGAGTCTGAAAGCCATCTACGATAGCTTTGTGTAAAGCAAAAATCAAAGTTACAAGCATGCATGGTCATATTACAATCCAGCCTTGTGCTTTGGAATTTGAGCATGCTATCACAAGCAATTAAAAAAAAATCTGAACTTTCTTATTTAACCTAACAAGTTTCTAATGTTTTGTTTTAGTTACTTCTAGAATAATAAATATAAAAAAATGTAACACAAAAAGAGAAATTTTATACTTATGCATGGGCTCTTATACTTGTTCAAAATTGTTTTTTTTTCCTTTTAAGTAATTTTAAAGAATATTTTAAAATATTTTATTTACTTCACATATGCAAGTTAGGATAAAAATTAATGCACACAAAAAGTGAAATTTCCTAAACCTACTATAATCTAAAAGGCTTTTTACCTAGGCTATAAGTAGGTTAAAATAATTTCTTTAGATTGTGGTGACCTCAGTAAAAATAAACAATGAAACTGAAGCCAGGTAATTCACAAAATGTCATTAAAATGAGCTAGTCTTGTAAAATGTTAACTAAATTAAAATCTTCTATTTCTATTTATCAAAAATAGTCAAATAGTAAATTTCAGAGAGAATAGCTGATATTTTTTGAAAAACAGGAGGTGATAAGAAAGCATGTTATAAGTTTGACTCTCTTATTCATAAAGCAGAAAGACTGGAGGTTATAAATTTACATTGGTTGTGATTATACATGTACTGTAAGTGAACAATTTTTGTAAAACCTAAAAAGTCACATAGGGAGAAAATTAAAACCTAAAACAGATAATTCAAAATAAAGAAGTTTCACATGAGAAGATTGATAATTTATTTAAATATTAATTTTTGAAATTAAAAGTTACAAAATATCAAAATTTGAATTACAAAATACATTTTAACACCAAGTTTATTGGCACATGTTGATAATACAGTTGTATAATTAAATTTTCAGTGTAAAATAAAATAAAATGTGCACTTTAACCTTCACCCATGCAGAAACAGTTAACGAAAAGGTATTTTGCAAATGACACTCTCTCTACACCTTTAGTGGATTTTGGGACCACCTATTTCATGCTTAAATACTTATGCTGCATCACAACTTTTGGTCTTCATGTCTACATGCTATTGAAATTGTGAACTGATATTATAAAACTGAATTGTGGAGTTCTACGTAATGTGTATTAAACACTTTAGTAGTAGGCATTTGCATGCATTCATACGTGCATTTGTGTGTGAAATCTCTAATTTCTTTTGCCACTTAATCTAACCTTACCAAATGAAATATTTCTGAAACCCTTGTCAATTAATTCCCTAAAACAAGTAAAATCCTAAAAACGTGAAGATAGGCATCCATCACAATGATTTGGTCATCAAGAGTCCTGGGGGGAAAAAAACCCTGATCAAGCACAATCAAAATTGGCAGCCACATGGAGAATCAGTTAAAGACACATCTATATGCTACAATGCCAATTGAACAAAGTAAGGAGTGTTCTAGAACAGTAGAAGGAGCTAGCTGCACTAGTACAGATGTTGCAGTATGATTGGTGAAGGGCAGCCACGTGATGAGCAAATTCTGATATGGCCAAAAACTGACAGATTGTAAAAGACTGGCATGCAGCAGTTAATGAAAAATGTTTAACAATGCTATGAAGACAGACCAGGAATGAGATAGTTTGATATCTATCTATTTTAAAAATTTACACAAGATTTAGTTAGTTGTACTTACTAAAATTCTTGTTTATTTTATTCATAATATTTCACCAGGTTTACCTGGCATCATCAGAAGAGATGTAAAATGCATCACAAAAAGGCCATTTTGTGATAAAATTACTATAAGCTACTATACAAATATTATAAAAACATACAGCTATTGCAGCAAACAAATATTGGTACTAAAATCTAAACAAAGAATTTATAGATTTAGTAAGTTTTAATCATGTATAATACAAGGAATTGAAGTCCATAAACAATTTATATGATACAAATACTATCTTATTAAACAAAAAGACGTGATATACCAAAGCTGTTGATGAACATACCTGTATGAAAGTCAAAGCCTGCTTTTGTGAGGAAGATATCACTTACTAAAATCTCTGCACTTTGGCTATCCACCAACATTAATTCACATTCAAAAGGTGGTTTGAATTTAGATGGTAGAACAATGTTATCTCCACTTGCACAACTATCACCTTATATCACCAAAGAAAAGAAAAACTTCAGTTTCAACAATTTATCCAATAATAACTAGTAAAAGTACCTCATGCAGTGATCAGTTTTATATTTCATCATTCAAGTTATTTAAACAGAAAAAGTGCTTTTGGATGTAAAGACTGCAGTCATTTTCACCTATACATGGGTAAACAATAAAAGTAAGAATCAGTATAAAGTATCTGGCATTTCCCAAACATATGTTTCTTAAAATTTTGCTTTTAATCTTCTTTAGATATTACAGTTAGGTTGCATTTGCCATGAGGCTATCAAATGAACTTTATTTATTGTAGTTTTCAAGAGGAATATTTAGTCTACTAAATATACAAATTGTTATTAACAGACAAAGGATTGTGGGACAGTTTAATTGTTTTTTGTAAATATTTTTCATATGCTTTCACAAATATTATTTGCATGACTTTTTTATACATTTTTTCATGTAATTTTTTTAAGTATTTAATTATACTAAATACTCAACTTCAAATTGTTTTTTTGTAAAAACAAAACATCTTCACTTTTATTATGAATGGTAAACAATTTAAAATAGAAACATTTAAAAAAAAATTACACCAGGAAACCCATTTAACATGTACACACACAGCTTGTTGCACATGCAAAAATAATGTAAGTTCAGCATACAACCATCAGAGTTCAACAAGTACACCATGAATTACATGCAAAATGTTCAGTCTGTACTAAATCTCCTGACAAATATTTTACAATACTTCAGAATTGTTAAACTGTTTTCCAGTATGTTTTTCAAAATTACTTACAAAATTCTTGAACTCCCTGTATAATAAGCATACAAAGAATGATATATCAAGGCACACAGTGTTTCGTGTGACCAAAACACCTTTTTGTTAACAAGATGACATGTTATTTGATAGATCTTTATAACCTACAATTAGTTATCAAATTTAGTCTAAACATAAGCCACATGTGAAAGTTATTCAATACAATTCAGTCAATTTTGACCAAAACTTTTGTGTATAGCTACACAAGATGTCACATTGAGGTATCAGTATAAAATGTTTTACTACAGCTTTCACCTCAGTGTAAAAGTGGACTAATTTTAGTATTTTGTCATTCAGATTAAAGAAAACTGATTTTTTTTGTTTAGAGCAGTAAAATTGTAAGGTGAAAGCACATGCTGATATACAAGTATTTCTTAGGCTAAGCAACCTAGATTAGCAATTTCTAGATTAAGTTTTCAAATAAATCATATAGGTTGACAGTTAATATTGACTATTTATTGCCAAATTTTCAGCATAAATTTACTAAGTTTTACAAAACTATTTTAATTAAAGACCATTTAGCATCATATGATATTAGCTTAAGAAATTAACATAAACAATGATGCTTGATATGACCGTACCAATTGCGTAGGTGTCAATATAGATTAAAAGCATTACTATAAAGGAAGTTATTAACACTGTTTTAGAAAAGAAAAACTACAACCATATATTTTAAAGAATCTGGTTGTTCTGTCATAGAAAAAGTAAATTTTTGAGTGTCCTTGATAGATTCTGACCCAGATCTCTGGCTAATGGCCAGTTAAATCTTAAACTAAACTACCTACAACATTGTCTCTCTCTCTGTAAAGTATTGGTCTGTTCCATTTTAAATAATAGGGTTGCAATCCTGAAATTAATGTTGATTGCTATCGAGTGTCACTTTCTTACTTGTTGTGGTTTGTTGGTGAGTATTGAGAAATAGTTATATCTAATCAAAAACACCTTTGGTGAAAAAAATAAAAACATTGTAGCCTAAAAGACTGAAAGTGCAACTGAAAAGAATGAAATCAAAACTGGCAAAGTAGAAGCTTCACTTATAACATTGAAAAGAACTTTACAGCAAATATTCATTCATCAGTTAGATACATTGTGAATTTTGTTTTATTCAATATCATGCCTCAAGTTGAATACAAAAGAACAAAGTTTTACACAAGTAGAAATTTTATTATGAACAAAAGTTTCCTTTTATAAAAAAAATTTAATGTAACTATCACTTCTATTCTCACTTTAATCAAATAATGAAATTATATGGTAGTATTATTTCTTTAAATGTTCAAAACTTTTGTAGTTACAGGCTATCAGAGTTTAAACAATTGTACTAATACTTATCTTAATTCTTTCCCAGTAGCAAAATAATAAAATGTATTTGACATTGGATTTAATTACAGTAAGTTCTCTATTTACATTGTTCAATAGAATGTTGTGAACATAGTATAGCATATATTTTGATATAACTATAATTTTTTCCCTTGTAATGATATTATTAAAATTTCAAAATGTACCAATACTATTTTGCTTTGTGGAACAAGGCATCGAAGAGTTTTTCAAGCAAGCAGAAGTTGTTCACTATTTTTCATACTGTGATGACTTAATTTGTCATGCTGTATGCATTACAATTCCAAATCAACCAAATACTTCAAGCACATCTGTAAAATGGCCGACAAGTATGTCAGCAAAGAAGGCACAGAGAACAATCAACTTAAAGATAAAAACAGTGTTAATATGTTTTAATGCTGGCAAACACGAAATAAGTACTGGCAATGAGTTTGCCCACCTCCAATACAGTAGAAACTATTCATGCAAACATTGACAAAAGTTATAATTCTCCTATATTATAAACGTATTTCCAATAGGTACTTCCATCCACTCACAAAATTAATTGTTCACTGCTGCCCTCTATATATACACATTTTTATTATGCATGTCACTAGCCTTATGCATCCTGTTTTGAAATCATATGATTCTAATACGTCTCTCATTCAAATCATCAATCCCGTATTGATTATAAGAAGGGACTTGTGCGAGGGAACAACAGACGTAACTCTCCTCCACAAAAAATAAAAATGTGTCCGACAGATATTTCTGTACATGAGAGAGTCAGACCTGAAGAGAGGAATTGTACCACTTCTGATCCAGGCATACTCTTCACCCATTTGTGGAATGTGTAAGAAATCAAAGAAAAGGAGAGGAGCATGTCCAAGTGTAAGAGAATGCAGTAGGAAAGTGATCCTACAGGAGAAAGATATAGTAATTCAATCCAACAAAAAGGAAAGTGGGTAAACAAGAATGTGTCCCATGACGTAGAGTACAGGGTAGCAGCATCTGCACGAGGGTGGTATGAGGATAATACAATCTTCAACTTGAGCCCCCAAACCAGGAATCAATTTCCTTCTTATTACACAGGATTAGCTCTGAGCAAAGAATTTGACATCTGATATTAAAAGGAAGTCTCTCATATGTAATCAACTCCTATGACTGAAAAACAGCTGAGGACCATCCACATACAAGAGAGAACGAGGATGAGCCAAGAGAACTGGAACAATTCTACGCATTTTTCCTGTGACCCACAACACAGACGAAGGAAATCAAGGAGGAAGACAGAAAGCTGAAACCTGTGTGAGGACTGATGTTGATAGGCTCACTTGAAATCCAAAATCAGCCTGTAAGGAAACAATTTTCATACTAGGGTAGAATGAGGGCTCCTAATTAAAAGGGTGAACTGCATTATGACACCTCACTCCACTATATGCTTAACTGCAAATTGGAGGATATTACATTATCTACCAGAGAAGAATACCACTGTTCTACTCTGAACTAAATGGTTACAGCCATTTTACGTGGAACTGATCTAGCATTGTGGATTGATCACCCTAGTTGCTTGTAAGTTGTAAGTAATAAAGACTCCTATACTCCATAAGAATAAAACAGGGAGCTGAGACTACATTGGAGAGCTCAACAGAATGTCTACACCTGAGACAGTGATCATAAAACCTATTTTGAAAAGCAGACTGTACACTTTATTCATGTGAGACATGGCAGAGATGGGAAGCCTTACCCTTCTGCTTTAGTCTATTGGTAAAATGGTCTGAGACAGGCCAATTTATGAAGTAAGTATCATGAAGACATTCATTTGCGAGTGATCTTTTGAAATACCTCATCTTAAAGATAAGCATAAAAATCCATGTAAAGAAAAGTGCAAGAAACATGGTATACAGTGCAGATTTAAAGTTAAAAAATACCTGGTTAGGCACCATTCATCACAAAGAAGGATCCACATAATGAAGGTATGAAGAATGGATCCCTGAAAGAATGTACTAATAAAGACTTACTCAATGTCAGAGCTGTACCAAAGTTTGAAGCACAACCACAGGAAGACAAAAACTCGATATGATGTTAATAATAGGAAATGAACATGTTAGGGTTGTCCATATGCCCAACTGTAGGACTTCCTACAAAGACAGACAAAGACAAGATGAGGGGAAAAAGTGAGGTTGGTTGATTTAGTGTTTTACAGCACAAAGCAGCTAGACTATCTGAGCTAAAAATTCAGAAAAAGTTGAAATTAAATTTAGTAAAATTCATAAAAGGAAATTAAGGTAAAATAAAACAGTTTAAAAAACATAAATACCATAAAACCAATGTTTACATCTAATCTACAACGTTAAGAGAAAAAATTACAGTAACACAAGTTGTAAAACAATTTATATAGCATAATTGTAATTATCATAACTTGCCAGGAAGACTAACAGGTAAGTTCAATAACCACCATTAGTCACCTGAAGATGGCCTTTCCAGCAATGGTTCAGAGTTATTTGACGTCATGACTATTTTTAAAAAAGTAAAGTAATAAAAGTTTCAAAAGATGTGTAGCAAAATTTTAATAACAACTTGCCAGCATGACCAATGGGTAGTTCAAACAGTAGCATTAGTCACCTGAAGTTAGTTTTTGCAAGTCCTGATTTCGAGTTATTTAACATTACAGCAATTTTCTAATTTCAAATTGAACAAGATGGACTTTGATTCTTAAAAGGGAATCACATTAAAAAAGGTCTAATGTATAAATTTAAAAAAAACTTAAATGGCAATAAAAATATTTATGACCTTTAAAAAACTAAAAACATCACCAAGATGGACAGTGTCACCATCACCAATAAAACTGTCTAATGTAATGGACAAACCTTGGGACACAACATGTTTAAAATGGTGCCATCGTTGAGAGTTATAACAACAGCAAAAAAATAGAATGTGGCTTACTATGACTGGAGTGTTACATAGACTACATACTGGTGCATCAGTTCCAGATAAAAGAAAATGATGAGTTAAAAAACTGTGACTAATGCATAGTCTAGTTAGAACAACGTCCTCTTTCCAATTCTTACGGAAGCAACATGGCCAAAGTAAATATACGGTTTTATTTGGAAAAGCTTGTTTTTGCATTGCTTACTCCAAGTTGACTGCAAGCTGGCATGGAGCTGAGCCTTGAATACAGGACCATAGTCCATGTATGGAACAGGCACAGCGGTGATAGTGTCAGAGCAAATAGATTTAGCTGCAGCATGAGCGAGTTTGTTCCTGCAAATACCAACGTGGCCTGGTAGCCAGAAAAATTGGATAGAAGTAGATGTTAAAGAGAAATGGGCCAGTAGAGAACTACGCAAGTCAGTATAAATAGTGCAGTTTGAGTACTGCTTAGCTTCTATGTGTTCCAGGGCAAAAGAAATGGCATACAGTTCAATAGTGAACATAGAAGCTGTAGAAGGGATCTGTGCACAACTACTGAACCACAACAAACCATGGTAGAGCCCACACAGTCACCTGATTTTGAACCATCTGCATAAATAGAAATGAAAGGATGGTTCAAAAGATGTTCAGCAAATAGCAGACAGTATTTCTAATCATGAGTATCTGCTTTTCTCAGATGACTTAAAGGTAGGTCACATTTGGGGACTGTCAGAAGTCATGGTGGGATGGGCTGATCAGTGGATACAGCAATGTTATCCAAGGACATACCAAATTCATCCAACTGCACCTGGATATGAAGGCTAAAAGGAGCAATGGCAAATCATCTGTTCTGAAAAAGTATGGCCCACCAAGGAAGGAAAACACAAACCCAGGCAGGATGCTTTGTATGAGTTCTGAACTGGGGAAGTGCATAAAGCCCCAGTGCAGAACTGAAGTCCTTGATGATGAATGAGGTCCAGCATCTTCAAGGCCAAAGTCCTGGCAGACCCATAGACCAGTGATCCATAGTCGAGTTTTGAACAAATAAGAGCACGATATATCTTTAGCATAGAACGTCGATCCACTCCCCAGGTGGTGAAAGAGAGGTTATGGAGGATGTTCAATGCTCTTGTACATTTGACCTGTAGCTGTTTGACGTGTGGTATAAAGGTCAGTTTACAGTCAAAGATAAGCCCCAAGAACATTGTCTTCAGAACCACAGGCAGCACAACTTCACCGACATGGAGTTCAGGTTCAGGATTAATATCCAATTGGCAGTAAAAGTGCATGCAGATGATTTTAAAGAGAGAGAAGTTAAAGCTGTTTGCTGTTGTCAACATCAGCAAATGATTGAGGGCAATCTGTAGCTGTTGCTCAATATACCTCATGTTCAACGACTGACATGAGATGCAAAAGTCGTTGACATAGAGCCCTTTTGCAACAGTAAGAGGGAGTTGTTCAGTGATGGCATTAATTTTTATACTCAAAAGTGTGACACTCAAAACACAGCCCTGAGGGACTCCAAGTTCCTGTAGAAAAGAACGTGAAATTGTCGAACCCACACAAACTTGGAATCTCCTGTCCATTAAAAATTTTTTTTAATAAAAATGGGCAAATGGCCACATAAACCACATATGTGAAGGTTTTACAAAATGCCATACCTCCATGTTGTATCTTAAGCCTTCTCAATGTCACAGAATATTGATACAAGATGTTATAGTTTGAGCAAGGCTTCTCTGACTGATGTTTCAAGTCAATTGAGATGGTCCATGGCGGAGTGCTGTCATCGGAACCCACACTGGGTGGGCAAAAGTAGGTTGTTTGATTCAACGAAACAAACAAGATGATCATTAACCATCCTCTCTTAGGTCTTAGAGAAAGAGCTTGTCAAAGCAATTAGACGGTAGTTTGAAGGAATCTCGGGATCCTTCCCAGGTTTAGAAATTTCAGTGCCCACTGACCCCACCCACCATGGAGCCCTATAAAGGGACACACTAAAATGTCAAACAAGGACACTGCAGCAATGCCAGGGTTTTGTGAGCACTATACCCAAACACCAGCATCAGATACAATGTCTACAACATTTGTTGAGAACATCCAACACTGGTGCTCGGTTGACCTTAGCCCAAGTGGACCAGCTAAATAATCCAAGAGGGGCCACCCCAAGGCCACCCATCTATGGGAATTCAAAGCCAAAGTTGTGTGTTAGGGTTGGAACCCTCAACCACCGGGATCCTCTCCTCTCCTCCATGGGTTGCCATGCACATTAAACACGTGGGTAGATGTCTAGATCCCAGAGGAGGTAAACTGAAAGAACAGAACCTTCCCTGAGAGGTCCCCTCACCACGTACAGGAATTTGCACTAAAAGGGGAAAAGGTGAGATGAAGAATTTAATGAGAAGTAACACAGAAAAAAGTAAAGTGGGAAGGGAACAAGAAAAAATATGCCAACTGGATCAAATGAAAAATCCAACTGGTGAAGCTAAAAGGGGGAGAGATCCCTGGGTGAAGAGAGTTGTCAATAGTTAAAGAGACAAGAATGAGAACCAATGAAGGAAAGCACACAGGCAATAGCACTAAAGGGCACACACAGGTCTATCTGGATTGGGATGAGGTCAGAGATGAGAAATAGAAGGAAGGAGTGGTGCAGATAAAGATAGATAGATATGGTGGTAAAATGCGAGTGAAATGTTAAAGGCAAAAAATCAGATCACTAATGCCTACAGGCCAAAGGGAGAAGGAAATATATCTTAATAGTCAGGTGAAACAAAGAACTTAAGGATAAAGCAGCTCGATAACCTGAAATTAAGAAGACTAAAGACTCCTGGGCAAAAAGTCATGAGAAATTCAGAGACATCAGCAACAATAAGACAAGCAGCAGGAAACCATTAGGCTGGACCCATGTACAAAAGACCTTCCACTTTTGCTGAAACACTTCCATGGAGGAAGAAGAGATAAACTGAGCCAATTGAAGAGCTACACGATAGGAGAAACTGGACAAAAGCTAGGTGTGATTGAAAGATGTGAATTTTGGGATGCAGAACTGATGACTGGGGTTGATCAAGGAGGTCAGTTAATAAGGTAAATGGTATAGGATTGAATAATTGAAGTTGGAGTAAATGAGGAAACCACAGTCGGGACAACCAGTAGGTAGTGATCAGAAAGAGCTGGCAAGGAGTAGCACGAATAAGGGAACTCCCAAATCAAGTAACTGGATAGAAAGATAAGCATACAGAAGTTTGTGTGACCAATCTTGGCTAAAGGCATCTATAGCCAAAGCCTGAGGATGAGGGGAAATAAAAAAGAGATAACTGGTGATTTATGGTGGAGGAAAATGCTTAGATGTGAAGGAAACCACACAGATTGCAAAGCCATTAAGAAATAAAGGGATCACCTTGTTGGATAAATCTAGTTGGGCAGAAAAGACAATTCACTATGAGGTTGAAAGCAATTGAAAAAAAAAAGGTGTTGCACATGGGCTCAATATAAGAAATCCAATGTATGAAAACAAAGGGATCTCAACTAGCTGTCATTGTGATGATTGATAAAAGTCACCACTGTTGAACTGTCAGTATGGATCACTAGCAGATAATGTCTGGCAATGAGAAAAAAGTGATCCAAAGCTCACTGAATGGCTAGGATGGAGTCAAAGAGAAAGAGGTTAAGTTTACTTAAGTGAATGTTGAAAAAGACACCCAAATATGCACAAAGTGTTGAGTAAGATGCAGGAAAAACTTTTTTGACCAACCAGCTTACCCAAGCAGCTTTGAGAAGAAGTTGAAAAGTATGACTTGCCGACTCCTGTTCTGAATAGGCTAGAAGTAGACAGTTGTCCATGTAAAAATGGATATAACCTTCATGACACAAGGCAAGAAATGAAGAATAAAAGCTCTTCCCACAAAACAGCAAACAGGAGGATTAAAGGCCAGCCTAATGGGTAAAGCACAAAATTAGCACACCACTCCTTGATGGACAAATTGAAGACAAGGACAAGATCTTTCCATGATGGGAATATGCAGATAAGCATTGAAAATGTCCATCTTGGTCATCCATCAATCTGGAAAAATGCCCACCAAAGAGTGAGGTATGACTCCAATGCAAAATCTGTAAGGTGAACAAATCGATGACAGGCCACCAGTACCTGTTCTTTTGGGGAACAACAAACACATAGGAGCCAAACTCCAGTGAATAATGTAGAAAAAGTTTAATAGCCTGGTTAGTGGGGAGATCATATGTTGCCTCTGATAGATGCTGGCAAGTTATGGGATTCCAAAGAGAAGGGAAAGAAACCAGTACCTGAGATAAGGGAGATAGGGCAAAAAGTGGAATTTTGAGACCTTCTGACAAAACCTGAAGAACCTAAACACTGGTGATGAAGGATGTCACTGATGAACAAAGACCAAAGGTTGATCTCCTACCAGACCCAGATCAACCAGGTAGCCACCAAACTGTTGATGGTGTATTCTGCATAATCAAGGAAAACAAGCTGTGGCACTTCAAAAAGGGGGACACAAGTAAGGGTTGGGACTGGAAGTGCGTGAAACTGGACTTGGCACCACATTAAACTGAGATAAATGGACTATCACATGGGAGGGTGTAGATTGGTCTGGGACAAATACCATACAAGGGCTCCAAGACTGTACTAAAAAGAAACATTTTAAAAACTGAGCCGTACACAAATCCCAGAGATAAGGAGCATGTACACTGGTTCTGTGGAAAATGGCATCCCAACTTAAAAGGTCCCAACAACAAATAAATCACCGAAGATAATACACAATCCAATGTGGATGTAATGAGGGAGAGAATGCCCAAAAATATCCATTAAGATTTATATAAAGAGTCTATGACAAGAGATGGATTGAAGAAGATACTACAAAAGATTTGTGGGAATAAAATGGAGGCAGCAAAATTGGGGATGGATGATACTAATGGTAGATTTTGGGCCCATCCTCAAAATGTGTAAAACCTAATAGGTGTTGGTCAAGATATGGACAGTCAACCCTATAATATGTGAAGGCAGACTGATCAAAGCCTGAGGGGGATGAGGCATACTAACACCATCACCCAAATGAGAGGCGAATTGTATTCTAAAGATGGCTGGTTTTCTCGTCATCATGAGAGGTGAACTGTTCAGCCTGAACTGAAATGTGAGGAAACGGGCAAAACCAAAAAGGATTGAGAAGTATATTCATGCAGTAATTAATGATGCAGGTCATAAGATACAGAAGAAAGGAGAAATAGTCTGAATAAATTGTAAAAAACTGAACAGAATCATCAGAAAGGATGTTAAAAGGCATGGAAAATTCAGGTTCCACAGGTTCAGGAGGAAGTAAGGCAATGTCTAGAGATAACGTTGACCTGCATAATGTTCAATCTCCATGTAAGACAAATTTCTCAGTAAGTCACCAGCTCTTGAAGCCTATGGTGAAGTGTTTGTTGAATGCGAGACACCAAAGTTGGTGGCATTAACTTTGGAATCCATGTTGTAATAGTTGACAAAAATGTTTGAAGAAATAAATATAAATAGAATAAGGGTAATTAAGCCCAAATACTTTAAAACAAACTAAATATGTTAAATTAAACTGCTCTGAGAACTAATTCAATGCTAAACACTAACCAAGGCAAAAACGGGTGACATCCAACCTCCAAACAAGTGATAATTCAGTACAGGGAGTCATATCCATCACAAACGTACTATGCTCCTATTGGTAGAGAAGTGATGTATGATTTGCATGAGACACATGAATCATGATTCTAATGATGGACAAAAGGTTTGTGGAATACATAATAAAAAGTTTGCATATACAGGGCAGCAATGCACAAGAACAGCTAATCCCATGAGCAAAGGGAAATACCATATTGGAATGAAAAAACATGCTCAAAGTGTGATCACATCAAGTGTTACTAGAATGCATTTTATGAACAATATTTATTCATTTAACAAATTTAATTTATTTAGTTAGTTAGTTATTAATGTGGTAGTATGTGTTAGGATACTTATTTAATAATTTTTTCCATAAATTATGAGCAAAAAATATCTAACAAGAATGTATCTCTTATTTATACAATTATATTAGTGGGAAAATCAATTTTTATTTATGTCATTTTTTTTAAGGATACATCCCCAACTAAACAGAAAACTTATTGTACAATCAGTTTGTTTAAACAATATATATTTTAATTCATTGATCATTCCAATAAATAAGTGATATCACAACAGCAAAGTCAGACTTTGATCTTGTAGTTGAAAAGTTTTGTAAAATAATTACCAAGACTAAAGTTCTATATCCCTTAATGGGATTATCAGTGTTTAAAAAAATGTTTCTAAATATCTATAATTACAACTTAAATCTGTTTTAGGCCTAGAATTAAACTATTATTATTATTACTTTTTAAAACTGCACTATGGTCTAGAAGTTTGTGTCATAAATAATCCACTAAAATAATAATACAAACCTATTATGTTTGACTTCCGTGTTGCTGCTGCTTCTCCAAGAAATACAGAAATTTTATATGGCTTTTCTAGATATGCATTAGTAAAATATTGGAGTGATCCTTTATCAATGGTAACTACTGTCAAGGGGTCAATGTTTACCTGCAACCAGAAGACTTATTAACATATTAAAATATAACCATGAGCAATATGTAATTTATCACACAGTATTAAACACAGATAGAACTAATAGTACTTGCACGTAAATTACAAACCATGCAAACAATTCTATATACTTCAACAGAATACAGTGATGATTATGTTCTTTTTCTTCTCTTTAGAACTATATATTTTCAATATTTGTAATTTTACTTTTTGTTTAGATGTATGGATGGTTAATTTCAACAAAACCAAAACATCTTCCCCATATTTCATACATTAACAAAACAACTTTAAAGCACTTATTTTCTATACAAACTGAATGTTGTTTTCAATAATCAATTTTTTTTATATCTGGAATAACTACAAAAATCAGGACAAACTTTCTTTTTCATACATAACCAATATCACATTTATTATATGTTATGAACTAAAACTACCTTGTACTAAAGTATAAAATATAGAAACATAAACTAGAATTATGTTCTCCATTTCCAAATTGTTTTCATCAGTTTGTATTATGGCAAAGCTACTAAAGGATATCTGCCACCATTTCTAATTTTATACTACCAACCAGAAAAAAGGCAAGCAGTCAGTAGCAACCTACTATTCATGCAAAAGGACTGACTTTTGCTTTTATAACAGAGCCATAGTTTAAAATGTAAAATACAGAGCTCTAGCATAGGGCTAACACTATTATCAGATAGTGAAAAATAATTATACTCTTGACTTGCTAACATATTTGTAATCCCCAGTTAAAAACCATATTACAAGTAAATCCAGAACGTTTTTTCATAGAAGTATCTGTTTCTAATTATTAATTACTTGAAGAATGTACTAATACAACAACAGTTGTAAAATGTTCATAAGAAACATTTTCTCAACAAAATAAAACAATACTTACCTCATACTGAGTCACAAATACTCCAGAAATGTTATAATTAATCATTCCCACACCAGGTTGTATGGCTACTCCCACTGCTGTTGTTGGGTTAATGTGAATGATATTTTCATCTGCAGAGGACCAGGTTCCATGATGACCTGCAAGCCATTTAAATTCAACAAATAAATAAAAAACTAAAAAATATCAAATAATGGTAACTAATAAGGACAAGTATGTCAGATACCTTGCCTCCAGATATTTGTATTCATCTGTTTAAAAAAATCATTCAAAAAGTGATTATAGCAATTAACTTTTTATGCATCATAAAACTATAGAGATAGATATGGTATTGTAAAAACACTAACAGAGATCTAATATACAAGGGGAAAAAGAAAGTTTATTTCTAGAAAAGATATTTAGATAAAAATTTTCAAGTTGGAGCAAAAGTTTTACTTTTATAATTTTCATTGTTACAAAAATAATTGATTAGAAAGAAGATGCTAAAATTCCATTACTTGTTATTTTTGCTGAAAACACACAATTATTATAATCATACAGCCTAAAATTCTGGTGATAGCTTTTTTTCAAAATATCAGATATGTAAAAATGCTTGTACATTACAGTTAATATTGCCTGGATGATGTACACTGTTCATTTTTTATATATAGATTAGAGAGGACTATTATTAGCTTGAAACATTTTGTGAGTATTTTTACTGTGTGGAGGAAATCTTGATAGAGATGATATATATTTACCTTCCTGAGACACCAAAACACTGTTGAAGCAAATCACATCACCTACTGTAATGCTTGAAGATATGGGGTCTATGGCATGTCCAACAATGATATTCACATAATCTACCAACTGTGGGTTCTTAGAATCCCATACCTATATAAAAGGAAATAAAATTAAGCAGTTCATGAGATAACTTACAAAACTGGAAGTTATTTTCAGATGTTCAAAATAATATTATTTATAAAATTCACCAAAAAAAAAAAGTACCTTCAATATGGTATGCCCAGTTTTTAGTGCTTTGGCAATTAAAGTTCCATTTTCTGTTCCTTCAGTTAACCAAACAAGATCAAATCTGTGAATTTAAAAAAAGAAACGGCAATTATCATTTGCATTATATCTGCTGAAGTAAAAAAACAATCAAAACTAAGGAGAATATTCATTAATAATATAGCCTATATCTTGATATATCTTATTAAAAAAATCAGCACTATATATAATGTTAAAGACATACAACTGAAGTTCAAAATCTTCTCATGTGCTCATGAATACACCCATTGTAAGTAAATAATACAATTTTGAGACTTCAAACACCTAATAAAATGTTTTAATGACATTTACAGAAGCACTAGAAAAGAATGCATTAAAGAAAGTAAAGTTATTAACCTTGGAATTACAAGGTAGATTTTTATGCCTCCTTTTACAACCTTACAGTAAACCTGATAATTAATACAATACAGCAATTCCAAGGAAAAAAAAAAGATAAATATATGCACAATTATATATAGATTTATTATTTTATTTGCAATGATTCATTTCACTATTTTCTTCACCTAGATTGGGTTTACTGAATTTGGTCAGTAATTTCAAAAATAAAACAGTCTAAATTTACAAAAAACTTAATAAACCTCTCACATGAAAAGGTTTCTGATACACAAGATGATATTTATTTGTTAGTGACATGTTTTAATGTAAATAAAGTTTAAAAACACATCTTACATATCTACATTCACAAATTTGTATTTCCATAATGTGACAAAAGTAGGAGAGTGAGTTTTTCTGTATCTGTACCCATGCTCACTTTCTCTTAGACTTGTCCTCAATCTGGCTTTAACTTTACACCAATATTAAATTGTGATTTGTTGAAACAACTTTCAGATGTATCTGAATTATAAGCAACAGAACACAAAACAAAAGAAAGGAAATGACAGCAAAAAATTTACAAATATATATCTAGCACTGAATTTATCACAAAATATTTGAATTTAAAAAAAAATGCACCAAGTTCCTTTGATTGTGTACAAATGTTATTTTATTCACATATTCATGACTCAAGTTTATAATATCCACTCATAGTTTGTCATTACAAATATAGCCTGTATCACTTGCCTATAATGTACAGTCTAATTACTTCTTACGTTTTATATTGACAGATCAAAGGCAATCCCAAGTGTTACCTTTACAGAACTCTGCTTTCAGCTACATTATACAGTTATTATAGTACTGCTTTTCATTAAAAGGAAAACATAAGCATTGCCTGACTTTTGTTTGTATGAAAATTGCAAGCATCTACAGGAAAAATGGTTGTTCCTAAAGCAGTTGTGTGTTGCACACACTCAGTGATTTAATTTGGCCTTCATTGCATTAAAATTCTTATCAACTACATATCCAATTATACTCCAATGCCTAACTAGAAGACATGTACATTGGTTGAGTTACTTGTGAATTTGCACACTTGTTACCTTTCAGCCAAGTGAGTATATATTAAAGTAATCAGAAAACTGATTTTGTAACTTTGTTTTGATTTTATGTACAGTATCATATTTTTTTATTTCATGCATGTGATTATGTCACTCTGAGATTATTTGTTACATAGATTCTACTGTATTTATTTTATTAATTCAAACTGCTCTTTTTTTAGGAAATTGTATTATTACAATGTATGTTTTGTAAATTTTATACAATTTTAAAATTGTGCTTTTAAGATTTTGAAAAGCTGCTTGAACATAATGAGTTCCTGATGCCAGTGACAGTCCTTTAGCTTCCCTCTCCAACCTTGATTCAAAACAGATCTGTATGTACAAACTAAGAAGAAGGTACAAGGAGCTGCTCAAAACAGCTCAGTTGCTTGCTGTGGATGGAAAGCCTCTATTGGCATTCAAAATTTAGTTAAAGTGCAAAAACAAGACAGGGTTCTCCTAATTTCAAAGTTTGATCATGCCAATAGAACAAAAGCATTTATTAATGTTATTGCAGGAGCCATTTGTGAGAAAGTAGCAGTGATTTTAGTTCAACAATAGCATCTGCTGTACTTAGTAACAGATGTCACAAGTTAAACTGTTCTGAAAACAAACTGATTTTATTTAGAACAATAAACATAGCATATTGTTTTGGGACAGCATGTCACCTAGTGGTCCATCTCAGATGTTCCATCCTCTAAATTAAACTATTAATAAATAAATAAATAAATTCTTAAAGCCAGCCCTTATCATTTGCATACTTATAACACTTTCTCTTAAATTAACATAAATGTGCTGACTTCACAAAACTTGAAAGCAACTCATTCCAAAGACCAACCATTGTGGTAGAAAAAAAACTGTCTTAGCTGAAGATGACTCCTGCTCTGCCAAAATTTATTTTGTTCATTTGTTTTTGAATTTCGCACAAAGCTACTCGAGGGCTATCTGTGCTAGCCGTCCCTAATTTAGCAGTGTAAGACTAGAGGGAAGGCAGCTAGTCATCACCACCAACCACCAACTCTTGGGCTACTGTTTTACCAATGAATAGTGGGATTGACCGTAACATTATAATGCCCCCATGGCTGAAAGGGCGAGCATGTTTGGCTCGACGGGAATGCAAACCCACGACCCTCGGATTTTAACACGCTTGGCCATGCTGGGCCACTAAAATTTATATTCATGCCCCTTAGTCCCACTACTCTCAATTCTAAGTATGAAAAAAAGATAATGTATCAATATTTCCAATACTCTTTACAATGTTAAACACATAAATCAGATTCCCTCTAACTCTTCTTTTTTCATGAGAAAACAATGAGATTTCCACTTCTTTTCATATACAAATTCTCCATCCCAGTCACCATTCTAGCAACAATTCAAAGTCCTATCTAAAGTAAGAAGCCCAAGACTGAGCAACACAATACTCCAAATGTGGTTTAACCAATGATCTATACAAAATTATATCCTCTTTAGGCTTGCATTAAATATTTCTGTAGATAAAATATATAACCAATTTGCCCTACCACTAACAACACCCCACTACTTGAATGGACTTATTAGACTGATCAATTGTAACACCAAGATCCCTTTCTTTCATGACACTATTAAGGTGATTTGCATCCACATTATATTTATAATTCAAATTATGTTAACCCAAATGCATTATCTTGCATTTATTGTAGTCAATATCTATTTGGCATTTATTTGCCTAACTCACTAAATTATCAATCCTTTTGTAAATCTGTAGCATCCTCTTCACAGCTAGCAACACAAATGATCTCAATATCATCTGTAAATTTAAGTAACTCACTGACCATTCCTTCATTTATGTCATTAATATAAAATAATACTAAGATGTGAAGTACCCTATTTGTAACATTAGACCAGTTTGACTGAAGACAATTTTTAACAACCCTCTTCTATCCAGTTTACTAACTTACCTCCCACACCTAGAGTTTTTTTTTTTTCCTTTCTGAAAATTCAGATACACCAAATTTACAATCTTCCACTCTTTTATAGAAGCAGTAACCTTTTTCAAAGAATGCCAAAATATGTGTAAGGCAAGATATTTCCTTAGTGAAACAATGTTGACTACCCAAATAATTTTAGGCTTTGTCAAATAGCTTTGCAAAGTATCTTTTATCAGGCCTTCCAAAACTTTTCCCACAGCTGATGTAAGACTAAAGGGAAATTTTTGTCACTTGTCTTGTAAAGAGGAGTGACATTAGCTAACTTCCAATCCTCTGGTACCAACTCACTACTCATGGACTTACAAAAAATAATAGCAAGTGGCTCACATATCCAATTTTAACCTCCTTCCAAATTCTTGGAAAAATATTATCTGGCCCAGGAACCTTATCATTTTTTAAACTTCCTAATTTTTCTTAACAGGATCAGAATTAATGTAGTCACCTTTTTCAATTTTCTTTTCATCTATCAACTGTTTATGATGTGAAATACTGCTTAAACCCTCATTACTAAAAACTGAAGAAAAAGCAAAATTCAATAACCCAGCTATCTCATAATCATCAGATTATCATCCTTCAAGGATCCAACCTCCATCATAACATGTTTTTTTTTTAGAATTTAAAGATGTCCTTACTGGTAGTTTTTACATTTTCAGCCAACCTTTTCTTTGATATCCTTTTTGATGTCATAATTTCATGTTTCACCAACTTTCTTGATCTTCTATAACCATCTAACTCTCTCATCATACCAGCCAATTTAAATTTCTTAAATTTATGTGCATTTCTTTAATTTTCATTCTTGTACTCTTTGTAAGCCAATGTGACTGTTTTACTTGTACATACCCTCTTCTTACTAAAGGAATATGTTCAAAAATTTTCACATCTGCTCATTGTCTCCAAAGAACTTGCCAATGAACAACAGATAATTCTGGTTGCAATCCCTTCAAAATTTGCTTTTTTAAAATTTGTAAACAAAATATCATTATTTCTTATGTTCATATGTAGCAAGATATTGGATTGAACCTAATACAGCAATGATTCACTTGCACCCAGATGTTCCCCAATTTTTGCCTCTCAGTTATTTATATATTTGAAGATAACAATAAATCTAAAATAACAGTTTCTAGTAGGTTCCTTGATTAATTGGTGGAGAAAGCCATCTTGAGCAGTTTCAAAAACCCTTTATTTTTCAGTTTGATTTTAGCATTATTTGATCTGTATTTCTGAAATTAAAATCACCCATAATTATGACTTCATTAGCAGCTGAAATTGTAATCTCATTGTAAAGTTTCTCACTAATTCCATCTGGTAATCTGCAACAAATTCCCACTAAAAAGCCCTTTCCCTTTATATCTGCCAATAGAAATCCAAATAGATTTAATTTCCTTGTTACTGCCCTTAATATCCTCAACTTCAACAGGATGAAGCATACATTTTACATATAAAGCAACATCTCCCTCCCCTTTTTAGTACTCTGTCCCTATGAAATAGCCTGTAACCCCATATTTGAAATAAATGTGTCAACAAAATCATTTCTGTTTCACTATATTTCAGTTACATCCATTACACCAAATTCCTTCATTCCTACCAATGCTCTAAAGGTATCTACTTTATTTATTATACTTCTAGCATTACAACAGTAACAATTAAGCCAACCACTACAACTACTTCTATACTAATTTCCGATAAGCTTTTCTCTGCTTCTTATTTTTTTTTGCATTTAGTTTATCCTGACCCTCACCACTGTTTAGTCAAAGTTTAAAACTCCTCTTACTGTTCAGTTAATAGCCTTAACAAACAAGACAGCCCCTATCATATTTAAATGTAAGCCATTCCAAAAAAGCTCCCTGCTTTCATTAAATTGATCCCACAAGTTCAGACAGCTAATATGCTTATCCTTTATGTACTAAACCTAGAATTTATCCCCAATGATATACTTATAACTTCATCCTCACAGTTAATTCTGGACAGTATTTTTAACAAAATTAAGTTATGGTATTTTTCTTTATCAACCCCTTATATTTATAAATTAGTTCCTTTGATCTACCTTTCCCTGCATTACACAACAAAAACAGCATCAATGCCAGCACCTTTATTGTATCTCTTGCTCTGTCAGTTATATCTTCTACATCTTTTTACTATAATCTAATTCTTCTCTCTCTCATCTGTGATGATGAAAAAACCCACTTGTAGAGAAGAATATATATACGTAAAAACGGCTGGCATGGGTAGAGAAAATTCTGTGTAGAGGAGTGAACAACGTTGTTCGCTCATCTACATAGTTTTCTCTACCCATAACAGCCGTTTTTACATATTTATTTTCTTCTCTCCATATTTATCCCACAAACTATCCTATCTATGTCTTATCCAAGCATCCCATATAACTATAGCTCCATATCCTTCTCTGTCCATTTTGTTTTTCTTCCCTCCAATCATTCCTCATTTGCAGAAACCAAGAGCTGAAATGTTACTCAATAAATTAGGCTCATTACAATTACATACATTACTTTCAGCTCTATTAGTGTTTTAACTTCCTGAAAGTCATTGTTAGCTGATGTATCTCCTACAAGTAAAAGCTTAAGCTTTTATTGAAATCTGCTGCTATTTCCCACGCTCTGTACTTCTCTTTATCTATTGCTTCTACTGTAATTACGATAGCCTCCAACTTCTTCAACCTACAAACTCTACACACAAATTTCACATCTACACTACTAGCTTCCTTAAAGCAAAGCTTTCATTTCATCTGTACTTCTCTTTATCTACTAGTAATTACTTCCTTCTTCAACCTACAAACTCTACACACAAATTTCACATCTACACTACTAGCTTCCTTAAAAGTACACACCAGTCAAAAGTTCCCAAAGAAAACCATTGCACTGCACCAATTACACATAACAAATTGTGAATGCTCAATTTCTACACTAGTTTTAACCACTGTATTCATACTTATAACCTTGATATAAACTCAATATCAAGTAACAGTAGTCTACTTGACACATTGTTACTGTTAAGCCTACCATTTAATAATCAATTGTATTAGTTTTTTATCATTACTTTGTCTTCACAGCAAAGTAATTAAGTTTGTTCTCTAATTATATATAACTTACAAGTCTTTAGATTATATTTATTTAATAAAACAATGTACTAGCCTATTTTGCAATTTATCAGTCAATTGAATTATACCTAACCCTGAAGTACCATTCACAGAGTTAGCCTAATTTAACACTGTAGTACAATTTATGCCACTAAACTCCAAGTTAAAACTTTGACACTCTTACTAAATCTAATTATTATTTTATTATTTAACCCAAATTACTATAAATGATAATATTAATATCAAATAATTTTCCAAAATTTATAACAGGTAAATTTTTCAATGTCTTCTCTTTTCCAAAGCACCTTGTGAAACCTCAAACAATGTATCATAGTTTATTTTTATGCTGCTTTACAGGAAATTGTTAGCTTTGGTTATGCAGATGCCAGTAATCTAAAAAGGTTATATATTTAATTATGTATTTAAAAGTGATGAAATGTTTCAGTTTTAGCAGAAGTATGTACTGCAACAACTGATGGAGCCTCTTATAAAAATAGCAATTACAATGAATTGCTAGCAAAGCTAAAGAGCACTAACCATCTGTGGCTTCAAGGTATTTATTACATTTCTCATGGAGTTGAGCTGGCATTGAAAGATAACATTTAAATCATTTGCTGGCATGAAAGATTCCATGATAGCTACATATTACTTATTCAAATGACTTGGAAAGTTCAAAAGGCACTTTGAGACAATTGCCAGAGAATTTGTTATGCAACATTTTAATTTTCCCAAAGTGCATGGCATAAGATTTGTTTTACAGATAAGATTTGGACTAAATCATTTGCTGAATAATTTTGCCTTAAGCAACAAAGAAATATCTTGCCAATTGCAAGGAGAGAAGTTTCAGCTAAATTTTTAATGACAGAAGGCAAAGTTTAATATATAAAACCATGGAGAATCTTTTATTGATCAAAATGATTTTGTATAGACACATAAGAAAAAAGAACAAATATTGGAATCAACTTTGAAGATTATGGCAAAAAGGAGGAAAATAAAATTTGATACAAATCCTTTTAACATGCCTACAGAATTTGATGCAAAAAATTGGAAGCTAGACTTGAACAATGAAACTGATTCTAAATGCAATGAAGATTTAAGAGATTGTGGTGACCACAATGATGACAATCCTATTTTAAAATGTCTAGCAAACCAAATGATGAGATTTTTTCAAATAAATGAATGCACATGTAGTCAAGATGTTATGTGCCTGTCTTTACAATTATCATGTTATATTTTTTCTACTTTTACTGGATATAAACATCTTATTGATTGTTACTTTGTTTATTTATCAAAGTATCAAGCCTGTTATTGTTCTTTTACTCTGTCCCTGAAATAACACTATAAATTCACTTGATAGAAACAGTACAAGTCATAATCCAGTCAATGCAAATTACCTTTATTGTCCAAATTTTGGCATACCTTTCTCCACAAACTGAGTATACACAATCTTATGTTCAGAAATGGATACACCTGTCACACCACTATTCAGTATAGATAATACATGTGTTTTCTCAAGTAGACTATACATTTCATTTTGGATTCCCTCACATTTGAATTACATAAATTTTCTTCAAGCCTGATAAGTTGGCAGCTCATCACCATACTTAGCTTGTAAATCAAAAGGATTGAGAACAAAGTAAAGGACAGTTCATTCTTAGCAGTGAAGTACATAGTGTTAAAACAAGTGAATATTGTACTTTCTGACCTTCATTTTGCATTCTGATAGCTATGTACAGATATCCAGCTACTGTTGGTTGGAAGGCTGGTTTCCTGGTACAAGTACATATACATACTTGCATTCCTGTCTCCACTTATCTATCACATGAACAAAACACTGTACTGAATTCCTTTTACATGCATTACAAATCTTCTTTGAACTGATATATGTAAAGTACTTGGCATCATGTTGTTTCAATGAATCAACCTTAAAATTATTTGTTCTCATGATAAATCTACCTTTCTTCTTAGATTCTCTACATTGAATGCAACACATCAGATCTTCACTCTCACTGCACTCTCCCCATTTAAATTCATTCTTCCACTTAGGATGGAAAATTATATTCCTTTTTGTCATTTTTTCTGCTTTCATCCTTCCTTTTGATGTCTTTTTCTTTCTTCATCCTTTCTCATCCTCACTTTCCGAAGAAGTGAAATTGAATTTAAATAAAGAGATTCCTACCTTCACTTTGTGTCATGAGATACAGTTGAAAATGACTGAGAATGTTGTAAATATTTTAATGTTAATTTAATTTGTATAATGGAATACTTTTTTCAGTCTAAAAAAACAAAACTAAAACTACGAATTAGCTTTTTATTTATTTCAATATTTAAGGGAAAAATTGCAAAGTAAAATTTGTAAGGTTGTAACTAAAAACTAAGGCTCAAAACTGAAGCTTAAAGTTAATTTCTAATTAGGCCTAAATTAGGCTCGTGGCAGCATAAGCAATTAATAGGTGAACTTAACAAGAAATAGCTCATTAGTGATACGCAGAGGCAATATAACATCCCTGAAAATAACTGCAAGTCGTATATGATTTACTTAGCATTCAAGCACAATGCTATGATATCCACTATGGTCTCATTCTAGTAGATCCTCTTTCTTGTACATCTGGTTGAATAAAACTATGTAAATAATGTGTGTGTGAATTTAACTGTTAACAAGAAATGCTGCAAGAAACATTCTGATTAGAAAATTTAGGCAGTTTTTGTGATATTTTAAAATAAATTGTAATTAATAAGAATTGCTAGCAGGAAGACTAATATTATATGATAATAAATTTAACATGATCAGTCAGCCTACATAGGCACAAATTCATCACCAACAACTAGACTGGGTTGGTCAAACATGTCTTAGTGTCAAACATTGCCAAGAAATTTTACATGCATTTACATGTGGGAGCATTTCTTTAGTCTCAGATTATGAAATATTATGCTCAAGTTTTAATATGTATCTTGAAACATGACAGAAAAAACTAATATTTCTCTGCATATACAAGACATCAGTATCACCTACAACCAAATTATGTAGCTTCCATCAGCATTTCAAAAGTGGTTGGGGTACTGTACAGCCCAAATATGATGCAAAATGTATAGAAGCCTTTTCTTTTGGCAAAAACATCATTTGATAAGCTTTCATCATTTAGCTCAACCTTCAGTCGTTGAAAGTAAGAGACAATTTAATTAAATTAGTAGGATAATTTCAATTCATCTAGACACTTGCATGTGGTAATAATCAGACACTGTTAAATAATTGAATAATAACATCCTTTAAAATCTGACATATAACACACTCTAAGGTATCAGCTTCACAGAATGTATCTTTAACATGTGGATGTTGTTAGGCATGGGTTTTTTACCCACTCAATTATCTGAATCAACAAATACATTGCAAATTCTGCCTGCATGCTCTTCAATGAATGATTTCAGACATACAAAAAACTATGTATCTACATGTTAGTTTATTGTGGTTGAAGTAACAATTAATCTACTAGTTTGAGCTGCATTATCTTCAAGCATCACACATTCTAACTTGTAAGTTTAACACGGGGTCATAATAATTGAAAACCATAACCAGAATATATTTTGTTCTTGGAGAAATAAGAGCCCAAGTGAACACAACTTGGTATTAGACAGAAAATGGTTGAATTTACATATTTCTATCACAACATTAGCTAGAGATAAAACCCAATGATATGTCCACCTGCATATTAAACAGAATCTCAGTGTCAGTGTCTACATGCACTGATATATTTCATTAATTGTTTTTGCACATATTGTGGTCACTATATAACTGCATTTGTTTGCTATGTTAACAGACATTTTCTGTACATCATCTATACATAAATGACAACTCTTACACAAAAGCCTGTAATGACAGTTCTTAACTGGAACTGTGACATTATGTAGAGGCAGTTTTCTATTCAATATTGGTGAAGAACAATGTACCTACTGGTATAATGCATAATCAAGTGGTTCTAGTCACTTGTGTATCAGTTACAAAACTATATCATGCATCCAATGTACTTTAACAGAAACATACCAAACCATGCTCAGTCCCATGAAGTTTGAATGAACAACAGCACATGAAGGACCAGACAACTGCTTTTTTCTCCTAAATGAATAGTTATATTTGAACTAGGGTTCACTACTTTAAAGTAGTGAATCTGATTGCATTTAGTCTGTTGTCTCTCTCTCATGGGCTTGTTTATCAACCATTTTCTCTATTTGGTGAAAGTGGGATTTTGCACAGACACAGGAAATAAAAAGATGTGCTATAAGTGATCAAACTGTCCATACCCACAAAAAGCATCACTTCTTCCTTTCTCTTGCTTCAGAACTAGACATACTTCATCTGCATTGCTCAGTAAAGCTGGATCAGCATACTCAAGCTATGTCTATTTTGTTGTAAACCATTTAGATCAAATAAAGTCATTTATTTAGTCAGTAGGGATGATACCATCTGTTAAAGGTTCTTACAACCTGGCAAAGACACTCTTATGAACTGCATTTTAACCACAACTACTGCATTTCAGCAACTACCACCCACACTTTATCGTTGCTAAAATTTTCAATAAAAGAATATTTTTATTTATGAATAATATTATATAAACTGAAGAAAATTTACAGCTAAGCTTTCCAAAGCCCAATTCCTCAATTCATTAAAATAGAGAAATACAAATATTTTAGTAAATCAGCAAAATTCAAAATTCATATATGTATGGTATTAACATATTAAAAATAATTAGTACTGTAATATTTTTTAATATTAGCAAATTATAAACTGCTTGCTTCATTAACAACCAGAAATCATCATATTATTCAAACAACAATATAATTTCAGAAAAATTGATTTAATATAAATTCATTTACTTTTTTAAAGTGCAAAATAATTTTTAGTTTCAACATTTTCAGTCCTAAACATTTCCAGGATAGAAATAACACCAAAAATTTTTTTATAAAACTAATAACATTTGTATTATCCTTTTATTCTGACAAAGACGTTAACAAATACTTAGAGAGGTCTTCCTATAGTGTCTTTAAATTATTTTTTTTTGTATCAAGGACAAATATTTCACACTTCAATATTTATATACATTACCTGTTTGGTCTGTACTTGATCTTTGTATTGGTCATATGGAATTTCCTCCCAAAGTCGTCATGGGCCGATACAGATAACAACATAGTCAATCCCACTGGGATTACAGGCAAAGAGTGATTAAGGGTCTGGATAGTGCTTTGAGCATTTATCATGAGATGAGAGACAGATTTGACCTGATCAGATAACACACATATTTTAAGAAAGTAATTTGAATAATAAAATTTTTAGGACAAAAATAGAGGAAAACCAAAGTGAATAATTCCTTTCTTCTCAAAAAAATATTATGCAAGATGTAAAAAGTACTTCAACACTTTTAATTTTCATCATTCCTTTGCTATAAAATAGTTTTGAAACTAAAATAAACCTAAAAGCTTCATGCTTAAATAATATAGTAAAAATCATGAGCCAGAAGAGCAGACAAAGATAGAAATCACTAACCACTTTAAAAAAGGTATATCAAAAATTTTAAAAAAACAACCTGTTAAACTATATTTACATCATTGTATATGATTCTTCTTGCTACACCAAACAGAAGGAATCCTGCATTACTACATTTGTTAAGCATTCTGGCTTCATTACCTTAAGATAAAAATTTCTAGTTTTTTTAATGCAAAACAAATTATTCATTCATGCAATCACTCACTTTTAATGGTGGAATACCAGTTCATATTACATGAGAATTATCAAAAAAATAGTAGTAATGTAGTAAACTACTGCAAAATGTTTACATAAAGTGTATATTTCATAGCAAAAAGATCAGTAGTTCTTAAATCATACCTACTTTAACAAGATCAAAGAACAGAGCACCCTGTAGATTCAACAGTAATGTTTCTAATACATCATTATAAAGCTAACATTTATTCAGAATTTAATATAATATTAAACTTACTTTCACAAGAGTAGTCATGGGTTACTTCCTTTACAACTCTTCTGTTAGTGTTACCATCAGTTAACATTTCTATATTTTAATATTAATGAAAACTTATTTTGGCAAGAAAAGACATGGATTAATTTACTTCTAACTTTTACTGCTGTCACCATCAGCCAGCTCTTTTCTAGAATGAAACAGGAAACTTGTATCGACAAAAGCAGAAATGAATTGATTCATTTCTAACTCTTCCATTACTGTCACCACCCTGCTAACTTTTCTTCAGAGTTTAATTATGAAATAAGCTTACTTTGACAAGAGTAGACATAGACTGGTTTACTCCAAATTCTTCCACTGCTGTTATCATTAAGCTAGCTTCTACTGTTTTGGATCTTGACTTTAGTAGTCCATTCCTGCTAACTTCAACAGCTGAAGGTTGATCAACTGAGAGAATTCTGTAGTTTACTTGAGCAATACCATCTCTACAAAAATGAAGTTGAATGTTAAATGCAATATGTAATACTATTAAGCTACCTTGTGTGAAGGTATCCTTTCAGACCATGAAGCTGTTTTGTTAAAGAACAGCTGTTGAAAAATTAAAAGAAAAATTAATAACAAAAATATATTATCATAAAATAACAAAAAAGTCTGCTCTGTCACATGCTATTTGTACATTATTGCATGTCTAATTGCATCATGTTCTTCTGTTAACATTTTATGTACCAGAATATGCATGTCATAACAGCCTTAAATTTTTCCTTCTCAGAGTGAAATATTTATCCAAACTGCATGTAATTTAATATAAAGTTACCAAACATTACACTGTTTTGGTACTGTATAATTCTTTAGGTTGCAAAACTGCCAATATTTTTTGTAAGACACTGTTTTGACAAAACGTTAAATATTTCTCCAGTTAATTTATATTTCTCACTGTAGTAGCTATCACTTTCAGCTATAAAGTCTAAAGAACATAACCTTACCTTTCAATATAATATTTCCATTAACTTTTTTCAGGATAGGTGTCATAAAAGTTTTCTTTTATAATTACATTTGATAAATAGTTTCAATTCAATAAATAACAAGTTCTTTTATTTGTATGTTTTATTTGAATTTTATAAATGTAATAATATTCAACACATAAAGATTTTAGTTCTTAAAATATTTTGTCAACAGTTACTGTATCCACAACTTTTCTGATGTATTGTCATAGATGAAAATTTTTGTAGTTTTCAAACAGATATAATTTAATAATAAAAAAAGAATGTCTACACACACTATAAAAAATTGAAATCTGTGGTTCGTTAAAAAGTAATCTAAACTTCCCATTAGATATTTTTTGTTCTTACACGAGTTCTGGCTAGTCACCTCCTTAATACCTTATTTACTCTGCACTGAAAAACATAGTTCATACTCTGATCTAATTAATTTTATTGATCCATTACCAAATTATCTAAAAAGCTGATCTTAATTATTAATTATCTAGGGCATATCTCTAGACATCATAGAAGGGGTGGTAATAAAACCAATAAAAACACAAAAGGAATATCATGCGAGAAAAAGAAAATACGGATATTCTCAAATAAAAATATTTTATTATCAAGTAACTTTATACTTCAGGATGAGAATAAAAAAATTGCATGTGAGCATGAATATATGTGATGTTTATGAGCAAGATGTTTCAGAGCTATACAAAACATGTGAAAGGGTTAATAAGCAATCAACTTAAAATTGTTTTATTAAAGAAACTGGGGTTAAGTGCAGACTAAGACATGATGACAAGTTATTCAAGCAAAAACTGCAAGAGGGAAAATAAAAAATAGATCAAAAAGATCCACATGCATATTACATAGAGCATCAGCTTCAAGAACAACTGCTCAAGGCTTTAGTATTTTTCTTGTTAATTGATTATTATTTGGTATACCAGTAAAAAATTATATGATTTATCTTAAAAACATTCTAGTTACTTTTATTTTTAGATTCAATAATACCCTGTTCAGTTTGCATTCAAGTCTAAAAAGGTCACAGTATTATCAACATTTCTCCTGTAGAATTTGATTCAATTATTTGGAGGAAGTAAAAGTCAAATCCTTCCAGTGTTTTTATAAAGCACATAATGCTTTAGAACTCTGGTTCCATTGATGCTAGTGAATGAGAATGATGACCTATTCCTCCTGGACAGGATGCCAGTCCATTGTAGTTTAACTCTAACTAAAAACTAGATTCCCACCATACAGCTGAGTAAACTATAGCAAGTGGAGTAAAGTGTTTTGTTCAAGGACATAACAGTATGGCTCACTATGAGTTAAAAGTGTAAATGTACTGAACTATGATACCCCTTAGAAACAAGAGCCCTACAATAATTTACATTCTTTCCAAAACTAAACAAATATCTCACTGACCGGTTTGACTTCAGTTGGAGCTGTGTTTCAGGACTGATTAAAATATAGTTTCCAAATATAGGTGGTTTGGAAAGGGCTAACTTATCAAAAACCTGAAATGAAAACAAAGTATTAAAAGTATAATTTGAGTAATACTTTAAAGGTGAAGTACTGAAAAATAAATAAATAGATAAGTTTTATCACAAATATTGGTTGTTAATTTCTGAAACATACTGTGTATGCATTTCTGTTTATATAAACATATTTCAAATATTAAAGAGTCAAACTGATTAAGTCTCAGCACTCAAATTTTTAACTGTAATTTACAATTAACAAAACTTAATTTATTTCATAATTTTAAAATGAAGGTTTTCCAAAAGATCCTTTAAAACATTTTCTTTAATTCTATCAGTAACAACTTAAACAGCCTAGGTATACACACCTGTATCTGCATTTCATCTGTCAACGTGTTACACCTATAGGTTTGATGATAGGAATGTGCTGTTACTTTACTTGGATTCACAGTGAGTCGAATTGTTACATGACCAGGTTGATGAGCTACAACTCGAACAGCAAAATTGTTTTCAACCCCAAGTTGTATTCCACTCTGTTAGGACAGTTAACATTATTGGCCATTATTATGCCTTCTATTCCAAATAATAGCACACACTACTCTACTTCTGAGATAAACTTTCAGAGAATGAATTTATTTTCACTATTCTATAAACCTTTCAAATGTTCCAACTGCATTTAAATATTCTGAAATTTTAATTAATTATACAAACAATTTTAAAAATGGTTGAGAAAAAACTATTCCATAATGGCTCAAACAAAACTTGTTGAAATTCTTTTATCTCTCAACTCTTTCATTGTTCTATACTAGTTAGTGACACACCATCAACAAAATAGGGAAAACCAAAAATTAGTTTTAGTAGGCTATTTGAGCAAAACAACAGTAGTGTAGACACAAATAAATGATACATTTATTGATAAATGTTTCATTGATCAGGTTATAAGATTATTTAATTTTTTACACTCTATAAAACTGTCATTTATAAGTCAAAACAATGATTTTAAAATACATCTACAGAACTAAAAGAATAATCTCAACAAAAGACCATTCAATATTAAAAGTTATGAAACAAAAGCAGGCCAGACTCAAAGTTATATATTGTTCTATTATATAATTATAAAAAAATGTATTATAATCCACCTAGTGTTCTCAACAGTTTTTTCCCAATTATACAAGATACTTCAAGATAAATTATTATAAATAAGATCATCTCAATGGTTAGCAACACAAAAAACATACCTGGTGATAGACACTTTGCAAGGAAGCTACTTCTGGGTTGTTCACTGACCAATGAAACTGCATCGTTGGGATAACACTTCCAAAAGCAAAAGGGGACTCGTGTTCATTCAAACCAAATGCATGGAAAGGTACCTGTCATGTGTGAGTACAAAACAAATTCAAATAAAGAAAAATTTAAACAGTTTTAAAGTTTAAAAATAAAATAGCATGTGTACATATTAGAATAACATTTATGATAACATTAAATGTAGTGAAACATGCAACAAATGTAAACTGTAATGAAAATATTTTCTAGCAGTTAAAGTTATATATGATGTAATGTTTAATAACTACTGTACAAACAAATTTCACAGAGCTTTCATAGCCAAGTGTTTATTAATTTTAAGATAACTAAACTAAAACTATTGTTGCCATCAAGCAGTTACTTGTATAACTTAGACACTGATAAGAAATTAAAATATGTCGACTTTGTAATACACTGAAATGTTAATGTAAAAAACCAACAACGAGGTGAAAAAACAAACCCCATGAAGATTAAGATCATGTTTAATAGCTACATTTTCATTATTAAAACTGAATAATATATATGATATTTTAACAGTCAATTTTATAATCTCAGGTATAAATAAATTTAACAATTTGCATTTTAATACAGATAAATTATGCACTATCTCCAATGTAAATTCACTGTTGTCTAAGCTTTTTCTTCTCATCTCAGATCATGAGTAACCAGTAAGGTTAAAGTATCTCACATAAATTACCAAAGTTTTATCAAAACTACATTTCACAATTTCAGAAATATGCTAATTTAATATATAGAAAGTAACATGTACATATTACTGGAAAAAATTACAGAAAATAAAATGTGATGATACAAGAATTACGTGTCAATTATTAACTGTATATAAATGGTCACTTTTAACTTTAGTAAATACATACAATAGAAAATAAAGAGAATAGTAGACAAACTGTACACTGCAGCAGTATTTTGTAATTTCTTTAAACAGAATATTACACCTTATTTTAAGACTATCATGAGTTTATCAATGTATGTCAAGCATTATTTAAATGTCTTGTATTAATTCACACAATTCAGTCAAGTTGTTTGACTGTATTTGACCATCTGAATTTCCAAATAAGTTCAAAGAATTTCAATAATATTCATACTGAGACCTCCCAAGCCTCCTAAGTATCATTTCACCACATTTATAGCATGCTTAGGATCACTGTTTTGTTCCAAGATAAATTTCTACTTATCAAGTCTCATTCTTGAGGGAATGATATGATGGGTAAATATTATACTATACCTATCAGCAGTCAGGCTGTCAATAATTTCAATTTTATTTAAATCTCCAATATCAGCAGCTAAGATGTACATCCACTTATGCTAATGTATTTCTTACTACTACAGATGCAACATCAACATCTTTACTCATACCTACATCACTGGTAAAATCTAGATGGATTATTGTGTATCATGTGGGAACTATGTTTTCTATCATTTTTGAAACAGTTTGGGTGTTCTGCATTAACTGTTTTTATCATTAATATGTACTAGTTTTATGCATCTTTTTCAGTTTCTATCAGTTCCAACTGCAACATTCTACTCAGTCTAAATCTGTCAGAAAGAATAGCTTTCACCAGCCAAACTGTGACTGCTACAAGTTCAACATAAGATATTTTATATCCTGGGAACCATAGGTACATTTACCACACTATTGCTGGGAAACATATCACTGCCTGTACCTTTTATAAGCATTTTGCAAGCATGTGCTTTGGTGAATAAAAGCTACCTACAGTGCAGTTAATTTGTGTACAAAAGTGAAAATAATCTAATATTTATATTTTAGACCCATTTTATTCATTATTTCCAACAGTGTATATTTAATATAAAGAAACAACAATCCTAACCAAACATACATACAATGAAATATTACAGGTTTAACATGTCCAAATTGAAAAATCTATATACCTTTGTCCCTATTTCAATTCGAGTCAGTGGAGTGTGAATCCTTATGCCATGAAGAGGAACAACATATATGTCTACTTGGTCCTAAATTAAAGAAAAATTGTGATGTATGTTTGCTACAGTGGAATAAAATTACACCAAAGTTTTATTTTGTATACTTTCAGTAATCTATATGTGTTTAAAACCTTTGTAAATCACAATCACATGCTAAATTGGAACTATTAGTTACATGTACTTCTATAATCAGTACTGTTTATATCATTACCATACAGATAATTTTTAAGGTTACATTTAATAACAGAAATGCTCTCAACTTCTACAAATTCAATCATAGTCAAGTGCAATATATCATCATCAAATGTATGTTCAAGAAATTTGGACAAAGTACATAAGGACTATCTGCACTAGTTCTCCCTAGTTTCCAAGTAATGGAGAAAGTTGCTAGCCATCAGCATCCATAATTTGATGATCACACTTATAATCTTTTGTTCTGAATTTCATGAAAAGATTTATTCAGAAGTATTTATTGTACTTTTATTAATATAATTATCCTTTTGAACTCAGTGAGGATAAAACATTTCTACAAAAAAATAGTTTTAGTATTATTCTCAATGTATGATTTTTATTTACTTTTTGTTTAATAAGAACAAGTACCTTGAAGTTTCATATACATTTATCAAAATATGTATATACCCATAACTCTCACAACACTAAACATTTTAAAGTTCAATTTAGTTGGGCCTTGATTTACACAAGTAAATTTTACAACTAAACCTTCCATAACTATAAAACAAATTGGCTTTTCAGATATGGAATGAAAAGTGTAGCATTCTATTTACCATGGAATAAACAATAAAGGCACCCTTATCTCTAATATAGCCCACTGCTCTTGCTGTCAATGTTGTATTTCCAAGCTTGACAGCTGTTATAATTCCAGCTCCCATGACTGTTGCAACATTTTGGTCCTCAATAAGATATTCAATATTGGACTGAGGGTGGGGACCTCCAACACAAGTTACCTAATTAACAGAGTATAAACATATTAAATACAAATTTATGAAACTTGGCAATGTTGTTGTGGAAGTACAAAATTTAGTTTAAAAAAAATAAAAACACAATATATTAAAATAAAACATACTTTTACATTTTATAATAATGAAGGTGGAAAAGTACTTTAAATAAATTAATAATTTATATGATATATACATTATTAAATTATAGTAATGAAACTACAAGGCATTAAAACTTTCAGAATTACTGACCTGAAATGTGGCCCCTACAACAAGGGTTATGTTTCTTGGGTTAAGTTGAAGAGGTGGAAAAACCTGGAAAAACAATAATAATCACTTACAGTTTTTAACCTGAATACATAAAATAAATTTATCACTTTATTCTTGACCAATGATCCCACTGAGATGAAAACACGCATGGCTACGAAACAATCTAGTAGGTACCATTCACCAAAAACAACAGGCTACTCAAAAATTAGCAAATTGGTAATAGTTTTGTGTTGAATACACAGGTATACAATTTAAACAATACTATGTTCAAATATATGAGAGGAGTACAGATACCAACAGCTATTTAAAAAAGTTCTGTGCAGCTTTTAAAGAGGAATGGTTTTTAGAAAATTATGGACACTGCCTGGGGACAGAAAATTAATGCTTAGAGAAGTTTGTAGTTTACTCAACACAAAAGTAAATTAGGGGGAGCATTAATTTTTACTCTTTTAGGAATTCACAGTGTAAAAGTAACACAAGAAGCTATAATTATTACCAAAGTTTCATAGTATACTCATACCTGTACTGGTAACAAGGCACTTGAGACAAGTTTACTATGGTAGTCAGTTTCTTGAACAGGTGGTTCATCTGATCCAGCTATAAAAATCAATGAGGTTTGTCCAAGTGAATGTCCTGACACAGTATATTCTGCATTATAAGAATTTGGATCTGGAAGCTTATTCAACCTGTCAAGTGTAAAATACAGTGTTTTAAAAGTACAGTGTCAAAATTAAAATAGTGAAAAATATCTCTAGAATGTCAATATATGTGTATGTATGTACAGTTTTAATCTGAAAACTTCTCACATTTTTAATTAAACTTTCATAAATAAGAACTTAGCTCCAATGACAACAGGATAGTACTGAACTAATCAGTGTGGTAATTACTAAGTAATTTCCACAATCAGTTCAATATTCACCCTGTCACCAGTGCCATGGCTAATGAAATCTGGAATCTATTGGACCTTATTCGATAATTCACATAAATTTTCTTCCGATAATTTGCACAGATGTAGTGAATGGTTATTATATATTAAGCAGAAAACATATTCTAAACAATAAATTCATTAGCAATCACTAAAAGTGTATATTAAACTCAAAAACTCCTAATGAAAACAAAAAATCAAAATTATGTTGCAAATTTTTGACAATTATCAAAAATATCTATCAAAATTTACATTTTTCAAATGAAATTTAGTAAAGCAATAAAATTCTTTAAAACAACTTTTACAAAACTGTATTAACTCTTACACTGCCAGGTTTAAAGATAACTCTTCCAGCAACTTTTCTGGATACTTAATACAAAATGAAACATTATTTCATACATTACCTATCTGAAAATTTAAGTTGGTAATTTTTGAAAAGTTCTGAGAGTTTTACCATTTCTTCATGATGGCACAGAATCACAAACTTGCATGATATTATCACAATTTTTAAGTTATAATAAAACAAAGATTATAAAGTATGTCCACTATATTTATGTTCATGGCAGTGAATGAGTTAATTAATTAGATGATGTTTTAATAAAACTAATTCAAATAAATATACTTGACAGAAATTATATTAGATGAGGAAACTGGACGAAGGTTCATCAATGAAAACACTGAAGCCGGAAGGTTTTTCAATTGAGCATCTAATACTTCAACAGTAGCAATTATCATCTTTCCTACTTCCACCTGTAATAAGCATTCATCTAGTTATATTTTTAACGCTTGTACCTGAACTACAAGCATCAAAATGTTATGCAAAAAATGAAAGAAACAAAGCACTGCTCAACAGTCAGAAAACTTGTCATTTCTTAAATATGAAAGTTATAAGAAATTATAGGCCTTCACGTCAAAATATGATTTTAATTTTTACCATTGATGACACATTTTAATGCTCTTTAATATGCATTTATAAAAGCTGTTTTTAAATTATATTCTTTTCATGTCTTTCACTAAACGGTTTCATGTGAATAAAATCTAATAGCAATATAAAGTAATAAAGGAGAGAATTATGACACAAAAGTATTAAAAATGTTCCAGGAATTTTCATATGGATTCCACTAAACAATTTACTCATTAAACTTTCATTATTTCCAAACAATTATCACCATACCTTATAAAACTTCAATTTTCATAATTTTGTGGATAATAACATGGCTTGGATTAGTTTTAGCCAAAGAGACGTAAATGACACTGTCACTGTCCAATTGGGTAAACCAGGATTTTTGGCCAGATGCTGGCAGAACCCACTCATTCAGGAGTTAACTCTTTCAACATGAGCTCAGTCCCTGTTACTAACCTCATAACCATTTTGTGCTTAATATAATTTTCATGCTATTAATTTAAGGTTCATGAAATTTGACAAATTATCAGTGAACATTACAAGGCTTTATTTAATACACAAAATATCTGATTTTTTAAAATTAAGTCTTAAGGTTTGTTAAGCAATGCTTTTCATGCCTTTTTAAAATCTGTATGTTGTCTATCCAACATACAAAGCAATTTTCATTTTAAAATTAAAAATAGTTTTATGTATCAGAAAATTTCAAATTTCACATACAAAATCCTTATAATGTCCAGATGGTTTTATTATATGTTTCTTAAGAAACAAACTACATTTTATGTTATTTTCATTAACAAATTTCTGTATGGGTTCAGTTTATTTGACTGATCTCATAGCCACCAATTAAAAATAGGAAATGAATATAACTTGTGTCTGTTCTGTTCTAAAATGACTACAGACTATAAAGCAAAACATAAATGTTTAGATTAAATCAGTTAAATCTTAACACTATCCATTTATATACTTTATTTTTACTGTATTGACCTTTCAACCATGCCTGGCTAACAAAATAGAGAAGTTACAATGACAGTGCATGCATGTGCACTCATATTATATCCAGTAATTCAAAACTGACTTTTAGTTTTTAAAAAAAAGACCCTCTTGGCTGTGTTTTAGTGGATGAGTATTTTCTAATATACAGTCACATTTCAATTGATATAAATTGTATGTATATAAAATTTTTACTACTTACAAACAAAGTTAAACTTCTTTTTCTTAAAACACAAAACAATAAATAAGGAAATAGATCAAACAATTCTCTCTTCTAATTGCAACCTTTGTACTCATTGTTGCTTCTTAAACCTTAAGAAATTTCATACATGAAGATTGTGAAATTAAATAATTTTTTAATATATGCATTAAAATAAAAACATCAAAGTACTTCACCAGCACCACACAATTCCATTATAATTTATCAAGTTTAATATCTAAACTGTATTCATATCTAAAAAAATGCAAAATCTCAAACACACTAACAACTCAACTTACCAGCATGAAGGTTTGTCTTTAAAGACAGAGCAGATACCGTTATATTTGAAAATGGCTGAGAAAATCACTAAGGGAACATTCTGAGCTTTGATTGGTTTTTCATATCATATATAAGAGTTAGTGTATGTAAGGGACAATTTTCAAAAATGGAAAGAGGTGGACAGAACTACTGTGCTTTATTTAGTATACAAGTCTATATCTCAGCAAATAGTAAAAGATATGTTCTTATTTTATATTTTAGTTAGTCACTATCAGTAATTTTAGTTCCTGATTTGTATGAAATTACAGACTTTGTATATGGACATCACAAACATTTAATTTGAACCAGTGCTGCATTCAACATACCATGTGACACACAAAAACCTATGTTTAGGTTTCTTTATTTAATATTTACTTTTAAATTACAAAATTAAATAATACATATGAAAATCTGAATTATAATCTACAGTTTGATACCAAACTTAAGAAGATAAATTTATAATAGTGGTTCAATAAAATTTTGAATGCAAGTCAACAAACGTGATATGGCCTTTGACCCATGACCCATCTGTGAAGGTTTAGAGACCGAATACTCATTATACATATAAAATTTCTTATATATTCACAGCTAAGCATATATAAAAATCATGCTTTAATTTCTAATTGCAAACAATGTACTTGAAATGATAAACATCTTTAAATCATTTTTTTAAATAAATTAACAATCAACAATCATAAATATTTTTGTTTCTTTCAAGAAGTACCTTGTCAATCATATCCACATTAATTGCTGAAAGTCCAGAAATATGCACATGTGCTAAACCCAACACTCTAGGTTCCAGGCAGAGATCATGAACAGTGATGGTTATTGAGCCATCTTTAACTGGTGTTACCTATTTTGAGAAAACACAATACACTGACATTACAATTAAGGATTATAATAACAAAATTCACAATTAATTACAAAGATGGTCTAAAAAAATGCATAACTGCACTGTGATACAAATTACAGTTTATTAAATAAAATTTAATGTAATTTAAAATAAATGAACATTTTAGTAAATCACAATATGTTAGAAACAGAAATGAATTATCTAGATTTGTATAAGGTTATGGCATACTTCAAAAATTACTCAAAAGTAAGTATTTAATTTCCATCCATGTGTATGACTGATGTACCTGAATTATTTGTGATGAACCATCATATTCCACCACAGCTTTACTGGGATCACTGGTTTCAATAAAGAAATAGCCTGATCCTCTTTGGATTGTCAGTGCAATCTAGTGTTGGAGAAAAAACAGCATTTATTAGTTTTCTCACAGAATTGAAATCTATTACTACAATGGAAAACAGACAAACCAAAAATACAGAAAAGATATGATCTAATTGAATCTTAATTAATATACTCATATATATTGTGGTATCCAATTATTTATTATCACAAAACAAAGACATTTTATTACATGTTTTAGCTACATTTGTTTGAGCCATCATCTGGAAGGTATTGAGTTTTGTCTGCCACTTTTTCAGTCAAGGAAACAAAATTTCCTTTCCACATCATTTTACATTTGCAAATGTAGTAATATTTTGGTTCGCAATTTCTTCAGAATTGACAGGTGTTATTAAGGAAGAACGAATTTGATACTAAAAAATAACTGAGAAATTCTACAAAAAATGTGTTGAAAAGTAGTTTAATTTTAACATAAATCTGTGCAAAAAGAATTCTGAGGTAGCTATTGTTCACAACCATTATGCAATAAATAAATTTAAATGCTCGATTATTTTTATAGAATGAATTCAAATGCTCTTTTCCAATGTTATTTAATGATTATTTAATAACAACACATGTTGAGTATGGTATATTAAAGTGATTTTGAAGCCTCAGCAAATCATTACAGTCCTTCTTGTCATATCTAATCATGCTCTATTCCTGCAGTAATAGTTTTCACTTCAGAAGACTAAAGCACAAGATCATGATGACCTAAGTACACTAACTATTTCTTCAGTATGTTCCATCATAATCCCTCTAGCATGATAATGACAGGTTCCCAGGACCTGTTTCAACAGTCAAAACAGATATTTCATTCTCCAGTTAGTTGAGATATGTGGCAATTAAGCTGGTATGTCACAGAAATAGCTTGTGTATATGTGATTTTTGTCATTTTGCCAGATGGAGATCTGTCTCTATTATGTTCAGTCCTGTAGCCTTGGGGACACAAGGATGACTTTTGCCACTAACCTGTTTATAAATTCTCAGTTCTTACGAAACATTGTATTTTGTCTACCTCAGCTGGTTTCCAATTGTTTTGCTGGTATCTTCCTGAATGGTTCTGATGCTAGAAATCTTTCACAATTTTTGCTTTCCAATTTTATTGAATGCAATGGATAACTGACTTGGAAATATTAAGTTTCATATCTGAACACATCTTTATGTACTGTGTGCATGAATATTTTGCATACCATCATAAGAGATCGACTTTTGATGGCACCAAACTACCCACAAATTGCCAAACAATATCAAAATGTTCTTCTGATATACATCGTTCTACCACAATTTTATGCCAGATGTGCTTGTTATGTAGTTGCCGAAATTTATATACAAACATTTAAAAATAATAATGTTCTCAACCCTCTGTAACAACAGAAAAATGTTTATTCTGAAAAAGGTGGCATTTGTTATGATGCACATGCATTGTTTCCAAAATATTTCATCACAATTGTGTTAAATTTTATTATGATTGTTTTGGCATGTGCTTGTTTCTGTGTATTTATTAGGCACAAAGCTACACAAAAGGCTATCTGTGCTCTGCCAACCACAGGTATAGAAACCCAGTTTCTAGCAGTACAAGTTAGCAAACCCATTCTGGGACTTGTTCTCAGAATATTTTACAAATTCCAGTTGCTGGTAATTTTAATATAATTACTTACAACATAAATAAATAAAAGTTAATGTTTAATAACCAACAAATACTAAATAACTTCATACAGAGTTTTGGTACTTTTATTTATATGACAGCATAGTCACATTGGACTGTGTGCTATGTCCACCATGATGACTCATATCCTGGATTTTGGTTTTTAAGTTCATAGACATAATGTCCCACCAGGGGACTACAGATATATAATAGTTTGTTTGATATTAAACACAAAGCTGCACAATGAGCTATTTGTGCTGTGCCCACCAAAATCAACAAAATTCAGTTTCTAGCAATATAAATCTGTATACTTAATCACTGAACAGTTGGGGGCTTTTAGTACTATCACTAACTTCTGGACAAAATTTAACAAATTACTAATCACAGATCAAACATGACTGCACCTTTTAAAAAAATTGGTAATACTGTTCTTTCAAATGGTAACAAAATTTTAAAAATTTACTACTCTTCAAACTTGCAATAACTGAGCTGTAAGATCAGTACAGAATTACCAGTAAATGTTTATCTTGTTAATAACATTTCAATGTGAATATAAATGTCTTACAGAGGAGGAGATATGGACATGACATTTTCAATAGGTATACTTACCTTTCACCAACCTGTATATCAAATATTAACTACATACATATAACTATTTTATTATGTATTAAATGATTTTATTCTTCCCTCAAAATTACAATTACAGTTGCTTCAAATATACTAACAGAACAAAAATTGCCCATGGCAAATACAACCATATATTTTGGAGATATAGTCATTAACACAGTATGTATTCATTTAATTGTGTCCATAGTGTTCTAAGTATTCCAGTTATTATCACAAATCAAGTTGTTAATATTCTAGATTCAATAGTTATTATCATGCACAATTTCAATAAATCCAAATTGAATGGATAATATTTTAGAATGCTTTTAAATCAAAAACTTGACTTGTAGTGTATTTCAATATATGTACAATATATATATTTCAATATATATGTATTTATAAAATACACACATATCCTGCAGAAATTCTGCATTCTTTTATAGGGTACTTCATAAAGCATGAGCCATAATACACTTACACTGGTTAATGTACTCTGATGACCAATTTGATATCCTAACTGTTGGATAATCATATTGTCTGGTAAATGTACCCTATCATAAAAAGACAGTTTCTAAATTAAGGGTCTCAATATCTTTTCAACTACTGATTTGTTTATCACTCTCCTGTCTTAATATTTTAAGTGTTGGCTCTCATTCAGTTACAATGAATTGGGGTTCAACGTTGCCATTCTGGCTGTGCATATGAGTACCTCACACAGTCTGAAAGCACCTTCTCTATGGATAGAATTATACAGTCCTTTCAAACACCAAACTCTTGTAACATCATGTCCTGATTGATACATAATGAATGTGAGATTCCTTGTAGTTTATAGTCTTAACACTCTTCTCATTATGAGAAGGTTACAAACTGATCCAGGGTACTTAATTATAAGATGCATGCTGATGATGTTTTACAGCACAGTAATTCAGTATAACATAATAAGAACTGAGCCAATATCCAAACTCAGAATTTTTTTTTGTAATACTCTTGATATATACAATAATTCATAATTTTCATGTCAGCACTTTGACTTGTTGACAAGTAAGTAGTCATGAATGCAAAAATTTATAAAAATGGATAAATATTTGGTAAGATGATCACAGTGATTAGAGTAAAAACTGCTTTTGTATTGTTCATAGCACTGACTGCCAAAAGTAACATAAAAAATAAATAATAAATCACACGATGAAATACAATATTTAATTTTTTTCAGTTAAATTAACAAAACTTTAAGGAATAGGCAGATTACCTTTTATTTAAGATTTGGAATTTTGTACTCATGCAACGAGAGAAAAAAAGCCCTTTTTTAAAAAAATAAATCATCCATCTTTATAATGATACACATCTTTTGCTCTTCTTTCAGATAAAATATTTTTTAAAATTAATATAACATAAATATTTTGAATAATACAGGAACCTGTGTGTGATTCACATGTGGTAGAAAGTCATTAAATGTAAAAACAGTGGTGCCACATCCATGTAGCAAACTTTTAGAAAGCTACTTGTATACTAGCCATTGTGTATATTCTTTTTGTTCCTTGTTTTTTAATCTTCATTTGCAGCTCAGTTTTATAAAATGAGAGGTAAATTGGCAACAGTTGAAACTTACATTCCAATTATAAACAAAAATTTTAAATACATTATGCAAAAGCAGGTACACCTTCACTCCCTGAAGGCAGGAAGGACAAGATTTTCGCTATTTCCAAAGGTACCAGTCAGTAAGGAGCATTAATAGTGTTTTGGATGCCAATCTTTCTTGTATGTTGTACAAAATATTCTAACTGTTCTCAATAAATCTATGGCTGGCCACACCTTATTGGAATCTTTTCATCTGCACTTCTGAGCTCAGCTACTCTGCTTAAGATTGGCTGTCATTAACAGTTGTTCCTGATGGATAATGTAACAGTCAGATGGCTAGAAAGTACTTAAAATACTAAGCTCTTAAACAACTGTTGGAGTACAATGAAACATCCAGCATTTACCAGAGGTCTCCTCTTAATTAAACAGAGGTTTTTAACACTCACTCGCAGATCAATCTGGTTGCCAACTCTACAAGACAGACTTTTTCAGAATGCAGAGGAATCACCACAATATTATCTCACATAAAGGTACTGAAAACAAAAATACCTACTATTTCCACAGTAATTAGGTCCTGGTCACAATTAAAATTGTTAGTTCAATCAAGATTATCAGCTAAGTCTCTACAAATACAAGAGATACCCATATCTAATACACAGAATAATAAGTTCGGTAACTTGTTTCTGATGAAATGGAAAAATAAACACCATGTGGAAGTCAAAATAAAGCAGAATGCTTTATATAAAAACAATAATCATGACTCTGGCTGTGTAGATGGAAAATATGTATTATTGGAGAGTAAGAGTTTTAACATTTGCACAACACATCGAACTCCTTTTCATGTGGCATCTTAACTACAGCTTTTTACAACTAATGTGAATTTATTACCATTAGTAGCACTTCCCAGTACTTCCAGTGATATCCATTTTCTAAGTGAACCAACACCCCTGATTTTTTTTTACTTCAGCAACTGAAGAATTTAAATGCTCATTATTTTTCTAATGTTAAACTATTTGTGTAATTATTTGTATCAAAATGCTGTTTTTCTTTTTTCTTTTTAAATACTGACCTTGACAATCACTGATTAGGAGTTTAGAACTTCATATTATTGTTCAAACAATACTGTCATCATAAGGATATAGAAAATGACATATTCTTGGATATTTATTTTTAAGTATCTAACTTATTTGTAATAATAATTTAAATATATAATTTTTTTTTCTAGTTATTTAATTATGACTATTTCACAATTTCTACTGAGTTCTGTGGAACTTGGAGGAAAGAGATTGGTATTTGTACAAAATTATTTACAAATATTAGAGTCATACAGTTGTCAGCAGAAACCAATACTTTTAATTTAACTTCCAGTGAAATAGCAGTTGTTAAAAAGATTGAATGTGACTGTATGTGCCACATAGCTACATTAACTTATGTTAGCAATACAAATTTTTTACCAGTAACACTGAGCTATGATGAAGCAAAGCAGTGATCAAAAGTCAAGACTAATAAAAGTTAACAAAATGGATTCTGCATCAGAAATACCTTGATTACAAGTCATAACTATGAAAAATCAGAAAATATATAAAAATCTTGATATGTAGATTATAAAAAAATAAATAAAAAAGGTTAACATTCAATAATCACACTTACATCCAGAAAACTCATTTCTTTAAATAAAGCTCTAACATAAGGCATGGCAGTTCAGAAATGTTTTGGAATAATTTAAATATTTAACCATCAGAGTTATCATTTTAGATATGTGCAATTCTTTATCCTAAAGTTCATCAATGGGGAGGATACTTTTTATCAATGTACAGATAAGTAACTTTTCTCAAATTTGACTTTCATCTGTATCCCTTTTATGTTACCTTTTGGGGAAATCTTACTTCTTGAAGAATCACATTTGTACAATTGCAGTGTACAAAAACAGTCAATGTCCAAAGTTTATATAATTACAAAATTAAATTCAACTCACAATTAAAATGTCTAGATATTTGCTTTTTACCATGTAAGAAAATTTGAAAATTAATTAATTTTGATCATTACAGCACAAATTTATGATTTGCAAGTCAAAATTAAAATTCTGATTCCTTACACATATCTGAATAACAAGTGAGCCATTAGACTTTTGAAATTAATTTTGATCTCAAACAAATGTATTTTTTGCTATAAGATTAATGTGTTACAAACATATTTTACATCATGTGAAATACACAATTAGGTTTGTTTGTTTTTTGAATTTCACTCAAAGCTACACGAGGGCTATCTGCACTAGCTGTTCCTAATTCAGCAGTGTAAGACTAGTGGGAAGGCAGCTAGTCATCACCAACCACCACCAACTCTTGGGCTACTCTTTTACCAGCAAATAATCAGATTGACCATCACATTATAATGCTCCCACCGCTAAAAGGGCAAGCATGATTGGTGTGACAGGGATTCAAACCTGCAACCCTCAATTTACTGAGTGCCTTAACCACCTGACCACACAATTAAGCAGACAACAATATGAATAAAATGTATATAATGAAAATACTATGACCAATAATTAATTGATTGATGGATTTAGTGTTTTATGGCACAAAGCAACGAGGCTATCTGCGCCAGACATTCGGTAAAAATGTAAAAATAAAAATAAAAAAATAAATGTAGTAATAGACATAAATGGAAATGAAGGTAAAACAAAAAAGTATAAAACCAATGTTGACACCTAGTCTACAATGTTAAGATAGAAGGCAGAGTATAAGAAGTTGTAAGGTATTTACTCTAGCAAAAGGGTAATGATCATAACCCGCCAGGAAGACTAACAGGTAAGTTCAAGAACCACCGTCAATCACCTGAAGTTGGCCTTTCCAGTCCTGGTTCCGGGTTATGTGTCATAGCAGCTATTATCAAAATGTAAAAGAATAAAAGTTTTAAAAGACACTCCGCAAAATCGTAATAATGAGTAGCCAAATGTCCAGTAAAAAGATAGAAGTCAAGTAAATGGAGTCTACAGGAATTCGAGGCCAAAGTGGTGTGTTAGGGTTGGACCCCTCAACCACCAGGATCCTCTCCTCCCCTTCATGGGTTGCCACACACGGCAAACACGTGGGTGGATGTTAAGATCCCAGAGAAGGTAACCAGATAGAACAGAACCTTCCCTGGGAGGTCCCCTCACCACGTACAGGAATCCACACCGAGGGGTATGACCAATAAACTGAGATTATGTAATCCAAATCAGAAATCACAATTGCTCAATGTTTATAACAACAAACAATTATCGAATTAAAATTAACAACAAAAAAATGCCCATAGAGAATGATGTTCAATTAGTTGTTTTTACTTACTTAACATTCCCAAAGTTATAACTTCATGAATTATTTACATTTAAGTCAACCATTTCCAATTACTATACTTTTGTTTACTCAAACTAAAGATAAGATCTATAGCTACATGAGAATAAGTTTTACATTCATGAAAGTCATCATATCTAATTTTACAAAACTGTGTTATGTATTTCTACTTCCTTTAATTTCTATATATTTTATTACTATTCTAAAATTATTAGAAATTTAGAGGTTCTAACAGATAACCATAGGCCAAAGTTCAGTTTTTTTAATACATAGTAGTAATATAGCATTATATTAAAAATTAAAATTAAATGTTCAGTAAGCTAAGTGCACAGCTTAGAAACCAGTCTATTTAATATTAAAAGATTCATATTCACATCTCTTCTAAACTTAGCTATTAATTATTTCACCTTAATAATGAGTGTTAAGAAAATAGACAGCATGTAACAAGTGTTAATTTAAACATAAAATTAGGATATAGAAACCATTCAGTACATTAATTCAGATTTTACATTAATATATAAACCTCAGATGTTTATATCACCACACCATCTGCATAGCTAATATAGGGTTCTTACAGCTAAACATTTGCTTTTTACTTAGGCCAATTATTTTGAGAAGGATTTTTGATGAAATTGAAATTTCAGGACTTTTTCAGGATCAAGACATAAAAATAGTTGGTTCTTGTCCCTAAAATTTCCAATAGTGAAAGTTTTGGAGATCATTTCATGACTTTCCATGATTTCAAGACTATGAAAACTCTATTAACTTGCTGCAATCACTTCAGATAACAAGTCAATAAAAAAGTTCAACCTGACATTTTTTTTGAAGAGCATGTGACCAATCATTAGATATAAAATTTCTTATCCAGTTATTTACCAAGTGCTCCTAACTATTCATTTATACAGTTTGTAACACTGAAAAAGGCCAATATCAATCAGTAAATGCTAGCTTCTTAAAATGTTCTCAATATGTGTCACTGTAAAGATATTTTACATATCTTTCAGATCCTTGATATTAAGGTACAAAATATTTTGTGTGTGTAAATAAAGCAGTCATAGACAGATGTATAAGTAGATAGTGTTAGGTTATTAGTACTCTAGTTTTAGTTGGTCTGAGATAATTATGATGAAAAACTGATATTTGTTAATAAAGTCAGTTGGAAGAAAATATATGTGAATCTTTCATAATGAGTAACAAACACCAAAATAATCTTTCAAAATATTTATTTCTTATGGTTTCATACACTTTACCTCCACCTTATGTGAATTTGATAAAAATAAATCATTTAGTTATTACATATTTATATTAAATATTTAAGTATTTTGAGAGTAATATGAAGTATATACTTCACATCAACACTGTAAGACAGAATATTACTTTATTTTAATGTGAAAAGCATCTTTGAATTTCTGTTTGTTTTGTTTTTTAATTTCGCACAAAGCTACTCAAAGGCTATCTGCGCTTTCAATTTCTGTCATCGGCTGGATGAATTCAATTTCTGTCATCGGCTGGATGGACCTTCTGTCAAGCTTGTGAAATTGGTCAGCAAGCACGTAAAAGTTAGTAAAACATTTAAGATAGTTTTTATATATAGAGAACAGCAAGGAATGGGTTATGAATATATCCAGATACCAAAAAGTTAAAAGCTGCAGAAAATAATATACAGTTTACCTCCCTGATAATTTCACTTTATTTTTAATTAACTTTTGCTGGTATCAAAGCTGTGCAATGGCTACCTCTACATGGAAAAAAGTGATTAAGAGATTTTTCTTCTGTTTTTTTCAAATAAAAGGCCCAACCACCTTAACAAAAAAGTTTTTACTGTAGTGTATTATTAAAGTATACCTGCCCTAAAAAGATATTGTTAGTATAAATTTTAAGAATATAGATTTTATGATGATCAGAATTCATCCTGAAAAACAGAAAGCAATATATAAATGATAAAAACTTATCTTCAGGATTCCAAGTCTCAACAAAAAACTAATTCTTAGAATATAAACATTCTTATCTATGATTTACATTAAAATTACCTTTTACTCAGACACCTTTTTATTATGACAGAAATACAGTAATTAGAAATCTGTCATAATAAAGAACAAGCATGGAGTTTCAGCATTTTACAAACAACTACAATAAAAAAGATGAATTACCTATTCATATCTAAATTCTGTTATAACATATTTTAAATATTATTACAGCAATTAATAATGAGTAAAATTAGGTTTTTTTCTTGAACATGCACAAAGGACCAATCCAACTTTCTCCAAGTATTACAAAAGCAAAGAAACATCCTTGCTGAAAAAGATTAAATCATTTTTTACTTGCATTAGTTACAAGTTAGTCTTAAACTTAAAATGATAGACATTTATAAACATTATATTATGGTAGCTTCTAGAAGAAGTTTTGAATTTAATTTCTCATACATTAAATATCATTAAAGTTTCTCAAAAACTATCTGAAACTATTTTGATATTTTAACTTCTTTTAATGTATTTTTAGAGAATACAAATATTTGCTTAATCTCAAATCATTTTACTTTAATTTAGTAGAATGCAATGATAGCATTTGGTGAAACTTATTTCCATCTACATCTTACAAAAATGACTTAGCTTTTGAAAAACAAATAACAGAAGACAATCTGCACAACAAGGTACAGATTAAAATCTCTAAAACGTTGTATGTTAATGCATCACAAGTTTAATCAATTTACCAACACATGGCCTGCAAGTACCTTTTCCTTAACTGAAGCAAATGACACTGGCTCATAATTAAAATTATACATAATTTTGTTTCAAAACACTCAGTTTGATCCATTACATTCATGAAGTTTAATACATTTAGTCTAAAAATTTCTTCAATATTCAGAAAATGCTAAACATTATTCATGCTATCATTTTCAAAATTTCTCCAAGTAACATTTAGTAATAACTTTACTATAACAACATTTATCATAAAATTAATTTAGAACAGTTACTTAAAAGAACCTGAGAATAAGTAAAGGCCTTAAACATGAAAAGAAATTATTACATAATTCAAGTTTTTTTCATTATTGAGCACTTTACTATCCAAACACCTTGTGAAAATCCCCTCAACTCTATTACAACAGGCCTAAAATTTGACCCCAAACACCTTTAGTTTGCATACTTTAACTTTTAACATGTTTTGAGTGAACTTGACATTTTTCATACTTTCAGTAAATATTAAGTCATTTAATGTCAACAACTCACAGATACCTACTGCTGAAGAATCTCTAGCCTAACACAACCATACATTTATATTACTATATACATACTACTGAAAAGTAAATTCTAATAACTGTGCTACCAAGAAAAATATGAAAATAGCTTTTCTCGAGATTGTGCCAAGTGGTATAAAAGAGAAAATATATATTATATGGTAGAACAAATTAACTCTATCAACATGGGATCAGTTGACGTAATCAACCATGTAACCTCTTTCTTTCTGTATAGTCTTTATAGATTTGATACTACTAATGTTTAATATGGCATGTATATTTTTTACAAAACTTGACAGTGTTTAAGGTAAAGATAAGTTTTTCACATACAAAAAAAAATTATTTTTTTGCAAAGTAATTTAAGTAAACTATAAGAAAAATATTTGTTTGTGAATATATTAAGTATTTATTTTGAATAGTCCGTGTGCAAATTGCTTTTCATGTTAATATTAAAAAACATACTTTTATTCATCACTAAAACTTTAAATTTGATTTGTGCAATCTCTGAAACCTCCTAAATACATTTCAAACATTTGTTTTCAGTATAACTTTATATTTTATCTAATATTTTGTCTATCCTAACTCTATACAAGGCTTGTCAATTTGACTCATCTTATTAACCACCAAAAAGAGTAATCAAAATTATATTTTACTTTCTAGAATGATTTCACAATTTAACATGAAATTAAATTTCTTTATCTTAAGCATCTTTAAACTCATAACAACATACATCTATTTATAATTAAATATTATTGTGTAATTGCCTTTTGAACCACGTTTAACTACTATTTGCACCATTATAAGTTGTTAATCATCTGGGGACTGTAGATCTCACATTAAACTACCAAATTAAATTACTTTATTCACAAGGGGCTCTTGCGAGTGCCTCTTGAAACACTTTTATATTGTAATTACTATTTATTTTACCTAATTTAGCCTAAAGGGATTTCTGTTTTTAGATTTTATAATAAATAAACAATAAGCATGAAAAAGAAAAAAACAATGACCTTACCCAAATCTTTTTCTTGCTATCGATTGTCGATTAAATTTTTAATGTCAGTCACTAAAACCTTGTGACATGAACAATAAAGGATACCCATGGAGATAGAGTTAAACCAGAAATGATCAACAAAATAACTTTTTGTCTTAGAAAAGAAGCACAAAAATTAAATTACTAAATCTGAGCAACTAATAACTTCCCAGTACAGCAAACACACACACAATGCTTCAAAGCATATGTACATGCCAGACTAACAGTTTACCTAGCAAATAGAAACACCTTCAATGAGTTATCATAATAGTGCTGATATTGTTGTGCAACTTTTCTCAATCATGTACTTATCAGTAATAAGAACTCATATTGTACTGTTTTAGTTTTTAAATATTCAACCAGTTTTGTACAGATTATTATTTTTGTATTTTGCATTATTATATATTCCAAATGAATAAGCATTAACAATTTATTCTTGATCTTTATGAGTTTTTTGTTGTTTTTTTCTAATACACTGTTTTCTTTTAATTAATACTTCCTGGGTCCCCATTGGGAAAATGATTTATGATGTATCTCTAAAATATCATAATTGAAATCTTGAAGTTTAAAACCTTATTTTAAGTTTTATTATTATTCATTTTGAATGAAATAATTATAAAAAGAAGTCAAATCTTTAGCTTTAATTATTGTATTTTAATCTCTTTTATTTTATTTTTCAGATCATTTAAATATATGAATTTTCCAACTGTGCAGAGAACTTACCAAAAGATAAAACAAAGCTAGAGATACATAAATTTAGAAGCAAAAAGATTCAAAATTGTTAATTACTTTAAAAAAAAACTATTGTGATGTTACAAACTGTAAAATGCAAGTATCATAACTCCATTTATTAACTTTTGAAATCTTATAAATATCATCTGAAACTTTGGATTATTTTCTTTCTTGCAATCTCTTGTCTGTAGAACTTCTTTATATGGAATAGATAGTTCAAAACGTTCTTCATACTACATCATAAGCATTTTTCTTAGTTTAAATAATTATTTATTACTTTTCCATCTCCATTAAAATTTGCATTCTCACTTTCCAATTCACTTTAAAATAAATGTTTTGTTTCTTTCTTTCTTTCTTAAAACATCTAAAACGTTTTTATCATTCTCACAGAGCATTTTTTTTAAAGTTTAATATCAAACATTGTAAATATGCAACTTTGCATGTTTTCACAGCACACAAATCTACTACACATCAGTGAGAAACTGGAACTCCTAGATAAAACAAAATTTTACCACATCACTTCCAGATATGATAAGATATAAAACAGGACTCTAGTCCTTGTTACCATAGAATGAAAAAAACTCACCTTATTAGATGGGTGATTAAAAACTGATACTTCATCAGGTTTTATTAATGGATCATCCACCAGATCTAATTCTATACTTTGAGTAAGTGGTTCCTCAAGTGGTACCTAAAACAAAAACATGATGTAGTGCAAAACAGTGCAAAAGTAATAATTATGACAAAGAAACAATAATAACAAAAAAACAAAGCTCTTGACAAATTTATATTTAAAAGCTTTAAGTTACTCTATTATAATACTTCCCAAATTGTTACTGTTCCTGTATGTTAGATTATATATATAGGTACTTCATCTGCAATAAATAACCATGAGTAAAAACTGAGCAACACTTTTACTTTTAATCCTATGTGCAAGAATGGCAGTGAAAGCATTTATGCTACAGCCATTGCGGAGTGCCATTCAACACGGTATCATGTATTTGACATCACCAACTATAAATTTAACCCTTGCAACATTTTGTGGTAAAGCAGTGTATATGAATGCAATATACAGTGATATTGAAAAACTAAATCTAGAAATACATTTCAGAGATTCTACAGGTATTGCAAATGCAAACTTCACAATACACAAAAGCATTCTTATTCTTCACAGGAACCTCCTCACCTTGCACTCCAATTTGTCAGAGTTTGAGTCAGACTGACAGCAGCAATTCAGACATATCTCTAAGTACGAATACTTTAGTATCAACTGAATTTTTGTGCAAAACAATCTTCAACATATTTTATAAAAGCTTCTCACATTTTATGTAGAAATACATAGCAAATATGGAATTACAGTTAGCATGCCTTCATCCAATATAGTGTCAGTCCAATTGACCAACTTCATGCACATTTGGGTAATAAAGCCTATGCTGAAAATAAATATTTATAGCTCCACTGAAAGCTCTCCAAAAAAAAAAAGAAAAGAAACTTACTTACCAACAGAGGAGCATTTTCTTTCTTAATAACATCTGCTCTGTAGCCAGTTAATTTGACTGTAACTTTCAATAAACCCACTTTTCCTTCAGGATAAATCACCTGATAGTCTGAAAAATTTAAATACACATATAGATATCACAATATTTATTTCACAAAATTGTACTTTCAGCTTTTATTTATATACATACATATATATATATATATATATACCATACAAAACCCAAGTTTATTGCATACAGTAAAAAAAACACCTCAAGAGTGAAAATTGATAAAAAATATACTTTTGTCCACAATTTTGTATCAGAAAAATATGCTAACACTAAGTAATTATAGTTAGAATCAAAACATTTATCGATTTTTATCCCGATATTACAGCTCCATTTTGAAAGACCAAATGTTCAACTAGTTACCTTGTTTGACTGATACAGAAAACATTAAACTTCAAATAATTTTTTTAAAATACTAAATAATGAATATACCAGCAAATGATACATTTAGTTCATATTCACCATTAAAAAATGATACTATCACTTTATGCACATGCTAGAATATGTGCACTCTATATTTCGTTCATTAAAGTAATATCAAGTAGTTTTAAATTCTGTTCAATGTAAAATATGGTTTAATTTTACTATTGTAAAATATGTTGGACTTTTTCCAGAGAAATGCCAGAATTGTAAGTGGTTAAATATTACCTCTTTTCAAATCAGTGGAGTCAAATCAACTGAATTCTTAATCATTTTGTACTCTTTACAATTTCTACACTTTTAGCTTTTGACACAGTATTTGTTTGGTTTAGTTTATTTTGAATTTTGCGCAAAGCTACTCAAGGTTATCTGCCTAGCTGTCCCTAAGTTAGCAGTGTAAGACTACAGGGAAGGCAGTTAGTCACCACAACCCATTGCCAACTGTTGGGCTTCTCTTTTACCAAAGAATAGTGGGATTGACCATAACATTATAATGACTCCATGGCTGAAAGGGTGAGCATGTTTGATGTGATGAGGATTTAAACCCGCAACCCTCAGATTATGAGTTGAATGCCTTAACCACCTGACCAGGCCAGGTCCACAGTATTGTATATTTACAATATGTAGCAGACTTTCAGTAAACATAAGAAGATTTTTGTACATAAAAACTTAGGTCTTTTTCAATTAAGTATCTTTAATAAAGATATGTGCAGAGATATTGAGTACTTTATTTTGCTATTCCAACTGAAAAGTGATTTTAACATTATGATAATATTTTTTTATTCATCTGAATCAATGTGGCTTTGCTATAAGAAAAACACAAACACTATTCATCTGAAAAATTTCAAATTTCATTTGTGTAATTTATAAATTACACATAATTATAAAATGTTATTTTCCAGGAAAAGTTATGTTACCCTATTGAATTAGGTGATACTTATGAGCACATCTTGTGAACAAGTTTTATTTTTCAAAAAATATTGCCTTATATACATAAGAATTTCTAATGAAAGAAAATCCAGAATGTAGTAAAAAGTCAGTTCAAAGCATATTTTATATTTAAAAGAAACAAAGAGAACCAGATCCTTGATGTATCTGTATTGGAGGCTATAAACACAAGTTACTGGGTAAAATTTTACAATATTAAACCAATAAAATAGTAGTCAAAAACATCCATAACAATATATATACTTAACAATATACTTATAATATATATACAAGTTAAAGTGGTTCAACAACATCTTTATAAAATATAATATGCATTAGAATCATCTTTGTGTCTGAAATTGTGTTATTCATATCTAAAAAGTAAAATATTGATTACAATTTAACAGTAAAACTGAATCATCCTTTAGAAAATATGGCTATACACTTATAGTGTTAATAAAAACTAATTTGTGTAATTTTAAAAATTGAATTGTTTAATGTTTACTTAAAAACTTCAAATGTTGGTAGAAAAAATATTTTAAACAATATTATGATGTTTTTGAAATACATTCTTCATATACACACTAACTTAGTTAAATTGTACATACTTCGGTGAACCTTTCGATAACCCTTTGATCCATCAGATTCAATAATAACATCTCTGTAATCTTTCAACTTTGCCAATGTGTAATCAGAGAGCTCCCAAAGCAAGTTGAAAGATGAAATATTGGCAAATTTTCTTCCTAGTTTATCTTTCACCCACACTTCCACTTCTAGCTGTTTGTAGTTGTGTACTGGAACCTAATATTTCAAACAGTAGAGAACTTTAGATGCATAGAAACAACTAGCAACATTAACACTAAAATATGTGTATAATTTTCATGCAAATTACATATGCCATTTGTGTTGGTCAACTCAACAGTAACATTCAACCACATGATAAGGAGGAGGATGTGCAACACCACAAAAGTCAAGCATAATATGGATGACATTTTGACCACCTGAAGAGACTCAGAGAGCTTTTGAGTAAAGTGAGGGTAGTATGCATCACCATCATATATTATGTACTGGAGTTTGTTGGACACAAAGTGTGGGACTGACAATAGTCATGGAAAAAATAACCTGCATACAAGATACACCAAACAGTCAGGCAGATCTCTCCTTGGGCTACATGGATACAACAGAAAATACATATTAAATTACTGTACCATTGACTAACCTAACCAAGAGAGACTTGCTCCAGAAATAATAATAATAATAAAAAAAAAAAAAACATGTTGGAAAATTTGCCAATTCTTGGAGCGACAGACTTCAACAAACCATTTATTGTCCAAGCTGATTCTTCAGACACTAGAATTATAGTAGTACTCTTATAAGAACATGATGACAGACTGCTTCTGGTAATATATGTAAGTAAAAAGCTGTTAAACAGTAAGAAAAGTTATTCAGTTTACATGGACATCCATATTCAGTTAGAATTCTATCAAAGTTGCTCAAATTCTTAACAGTTTAGTCTAGAGGATCAGTGCTCATTTTTTTTTTTTTTATTTAAAGATTCATTTAACAAATTTTACAGATGATTGTGTCAGGGGTATTTTGGAAAATGTAATAAAGATACAATTCTGGCTTTAATGGACTACTACTGCCTGTTTCTGGAGTGGGACAACATTTTAAATAGAAATCAAAACACTGTTTCACTGCAGAAATAAGCAGAAGCAGTATATTCAAGACAACTGCACAGGTGGTTGCTTAATTATCTTACAAGGAATATATTTCATGGTCTTTTACGGTTACATTCAAAATCTAATAAAATTAATATCAAGGTATATGTATAAAAACATGATTAATAAATCAAAATTTAAGTTCTAACTAATATTTCATGTAAAATTATTTTAATTAACCATATATCTCCTTTAATATAAGATTCATGACTTTTTTCCTTTGTCTTCTCTTCTCTAATTAATTTACCACATCTCTCTGAAATATAGAATTTAATTTAAATTACCTAACATAATACAGATATTACTAAAGTACAATAATTTTTATAGCCTTCAATATTCTTTGTTTACAAAGACAAACTATAAACTCAAGCCCACTTGCCATATCTTTTCTTTCAGAAACTGCCAAAAATTATCTTTTACAACTTATTTATAATCAACAGAAAGGCAACTGTTTCAAGAGTACATAAAACCAAAATTAAAAGAAACAAATATTTCTATTTCTTGTTTTTGAAGTTCATATGTCATGCTGCATTGTAGCCCATAGAACAAGTGCTGTCAGTCAGAAGGCCAGCTTAATTATAACTGTAATAGAATATTGTCTGCTATGTGCATGTTATGTATTCTTAGTGTCAAAGTACCATTTCATTATCACTAAAACTGTAATGAATATTTAAATGTTAGTGCTTCTAAAAAAATAACTGCACCTGCACTTATACCAAACGTATATGTTTATCATGCACATGATATAGACAGACGTACGTTTCCAAAAATGAAAAGAGATGGCCAGGGACACTGTGTGTGTTTTAGAACATGAACAGTATTTCAGCATGTTGAAAAGACAGAAGATTCCAATTTTATAGTCTAGCTTGTCAATACTGGTAATTTGAGTTCCTAATTTAAACAATACTACAGACTTTGTATTTGGTCATTATAAACAAATAATTTGAACCAAAGTTCCATTACACATACCATGTGACACACAACAATCAATATTTAGATATGTTCTTTTAATACTTAGTTTTAAATTAGGAAATTAACTAATGTATAATACTAAAATGTAAATTATAATCCATAATTTGATCCAAATTTATTGATATAAACCCATAAATTCTTAGTTCAGTAAAATTTTGAATGCAAGTCAACAAACTTGACAACATGGTGTTTGACCAGTGACCCATTGCAATAGGGTTAAATGCAGCAAAGTCAACATCCAAGCACCCCCACCACCATTTATTTATTGGAGAATTCCACACACTACAAATATAAAAGTCTCTAAGAACATTACCTGTTACACTGTCATATTAGATCAATGAATAATTCAGCAGAAAAGAATTTTACTTTTGTTCCCAGAGTCTGTTAGTCTTCATTGTAGCATAAACTTCCCACTGTTGCTTTGTTTTATTAAATAACTTTGAGTATTTCTGCTTCTAGAATTTAGAAAAGTTCAGTTTCTTATTTTCTTATCTGTATTTCTGTTCAAATTGGAGTGACTATCATCTCATAAACAGGCTCAATCAACCAACATAACTAATGAGACTCAATTATACAAAGTGTACAGTAATGTTCTTCAAAACACATAAGGAAGCACTATTTATCAAATAAACAGCAACAACAATAACAAAGACAGCTAAAAATTCCATGCAAACTGGTAAAATTGTTGTAATTCATGTTATTTTTAGAAAAACAGGTATATCAACAAAGTTTGTGTCCTTAAACCAAATGTTTTATAATATTTTATCAGTTACATTACTGAAAACATTATTTTACAATAATTTACTAAACTTCAACCATATACTGATTTTTACAATGAAACAGGCCTAGATATCTATTAATATACTGAAAGACAAAGTCATATTTCTTACAATGCTACATTTACAAGTTCAAATAAATGCACACATCATTAACAACTGAAAAATAAAAAAAAAATCATCCTTTACTTTTATTAATTAACATAAAATCAAACCAGAATTCCTATCTTGTAACTTAACTTCTTTGCTACTGACTTGGTGGATTACACCTATCACTTAACCCCAATGTGACCATTGAAATTCAAATACCATAAAATTTAAAATTATTTTCGTATCTTCACAAAATTTTAGTTTTTAATAATCATCACAAGTCTTTTGTACACAAATACAACAAAAATTCTGATTAAGTATTTTTACTAAAAACTTGTCCATGAATATGTGGAATCAGTGTAACTGTTCTGAGTGCAAAATGATTTTCCATCTTAAGATTAAAAATATATTTATTCCTCTGAAAATTTTCAAATTTCATTTGCATAATCTCTAAAACCTCCTCAATATCAAACATTTCTTTCAGAAAAACTATATTTTCTCTACCTAAACTCTATATAGGATTGGTCACTTTCACTAAACTTATAACCACCTTAAAATTTTAAAGGTTGAAAAATGGGAAATGAGATGTTCTGTTCTATCTTCTTTGGCATAAACCAGGAGAGTTTCTGCATCTTATCTTTTCACATTTATTTACGTTTATTTTACTGTTAGTGGCTGAAGTACAAATCTACATATCATAAAGCAGTAGATCACTGCTCCTACCATTAATCTAACAAACTGTGTACATGCCACTAAAATACCTTATTGGTGGTAAATAAGTTTATTCAGTACAATTAATAGAACTTTACCACAGTTTAATACAATCCTAACTCCAAGAACACACTTGGAGAGGGCTTACAAGCTTGTTTATAGTACAATAGATGCAACATGAACTGTCTAAAGCAATAAAAGTGAGAGAAAATGTTTAATATATGCCTAAGTACAACGTTTGGGCCAATCCAATGAATTTATTAGACATAAGGATGCTCATTATCTTATCGGAGTAGTCAGAATTTAGCAGTATAAGTGTACAAAGTGTGTAGGTGCTCATGGACTTCTATATATTACTACTGTTTACACATAAATGCTTAATTTGTTATTTTCGTTAAACCATAACACTAAAAAAATGATGATTCCTAACACTTATGATGTTATGAAATTGATTTTCACCATCGTGTAATACTTGTTAAGCATTGTCAAAAGCCTTATTTATTCTGTTACGAGAAGAAAAAAATTTTTTTCAATTTCAAAGATGTACTTTAGAAAACCATAAAATTCCTACATTACCATATTGATGCATATCAAACCACTATAATTTATTTGGTTTTCTCACTAAACTATATGGAGGTTGAAAAAAAATCATTTCTGTTTATCCCAGTAATTTACTCAATAGTCTTTAACATCTATCATTTACAAGTTTCCTCTTCAAGCCAATAAAAAATGTGTCAAATTAATGTAATTTGGAATGTGCTATTTCTTTTGTTTATAAACATGTACTTAAAAGAAGTAGGCACAAGTAGACAAAACGTTTAAAAAAAATGGAGTAACAGGCATGACTACCCTCATAGTTTTGCAAAATATATTGATATCTCAGCATATCAAGATGTGAGCATCTTATTTTATACTCTAGCTCATAAACATCTAAAGTTTGAATTTATAATTTATTAACCATTAAAGTCAATGAATGGTAGGAATAATAAAATGTAAACTTAGCAATAATACAAGATGTCACAAAATACACACACAAAAAGCATATTTGACATTTATTTTAAACATTTTCTTTCAAATTAAGAAATTAACTCTAAAATGGCATGACATACACTATTTGACCTTTAAATTTAGAGAAGGTTAAAGAAAGTTTTAATATTGTTGAATTACTTTAATTTTCATTACTCAGTAATTTTATTCAATTGTGGGTTTCAACCTTCTTGGACTATTTATCAAAAATCATTTACCAAGTGCTGTTCATGTTAATACAATACTATGTGCACACTAATGCTATACAGTATGTTTAAGACCCACCCAATTTAATATAATTGACCTTCGACCCATTTACAAAAGTTAATTAGTACCATAACTTTATCTTGTACCTATTGTTTAAAGTTTGGTCCAAATTCCACCCATCATTCTTGAGATATTATGTTCACAAGTTTGGATGGAGAGAGAAACAAACACACAGGAACAAACTAATATGACATACACTGCTTCACAAGACACTGAGGGCATAAAAACTTTCCCAACCCAAACTCTAACTATATAGAGAAAGAAGATAAAATGTGAAATTTCTGTAAAATTCATATGAAAAATAATAGCTTATAATGTATTGCTTTATGTGCAGGATACTCACTCTTACAGCAGTGTCTGATATAGGACAAGGAGTCTTTTGTCCTTTGACCTCTTGGAGCTTCACTTTCAGGTGGAGAGAGTATGGTTCTCCACAAACGATCCTATTTAAACAGATACAGAAGTCATATAATGATATAACATTCACAATGTCAAAACAAAAAGAAAAAAATGCCTTTTCTACAGTACACATACATAAATTTATATAAATATCACAGTATTACTTATCTAATACTGACTAATAACTTATGAATTTATAACAGTTCAACTACACCATTGCTCATGAGGCAAATAATGTAGTTTTATTCATTAATTTTAAAAGTAAAAATTAATCATTTTAGTTAAAAATGGCTTACAAGTTTACTGAAAGATAACACACTAAATTTACTATCCTTTCCAATTTTTTAACAAAACTTCTATATTAAAAATTATTCATTTACTAATTGTAACAAAATGCACAATTTGTTAAGATCTGGAGAAACGATGGTTCAAACTAATGCATATTATAATGGTGTGTTCAATATAAATAAAATAAAACAAAAACTATGCACATTGATAATTACCTGGATGCCTGTACTTATTTATAACCAGAAGAACCATTTGTAGCTTATTATTACAATTTTTAACCTATAAAAGCAATTATTTGTAAACTTTTCAAATGTTAAACTCTCTATTAAAGTTACAAAAATTATTAACTTACTTAATGGTAGACTGACTTCGTGCAGGGCTAGAGAGAGTGGCTGACTTCTCATTACCAACATTTAGTTCTAAAGGCTAAAATAAAATTTAAGTCACATTACACTGAAAAAACAAAATCCATCACTGAAAAAAAAATTATAAAAATCAGTAATATCACAATATAAGCCTTTATAATGCACATTAAGAAGTTTTAGTTATTACTTATATTCATAAATGAGCCTCAATTTTACAAGGGTACAGAAATGATTTTTTTATATCAATATTTAAACTTTGCATAAAACTAACTTTTTGCTTTAGCAATTCAACACTAACAATGCCCACTAACATTACATATAAACTGAATTAGTCTTTGTTCAAAACTAGCATTACAACAGTTTTAAAACCAAGCAAATCATATATAAAAAATGTTTTCAACTTAACATTTTTTTCTAAAGCATTACAAACTGAAAGTACATGTTCAAACCATTTAAAAAACATAGGGGTTATATCCAAATGCTGATCACGCTCTAAGGAAAAACCCTAAGGATACAAACTTATTAGATGTACAGATGTTTCAGTTTAACACGAGTGTTAAATTTAGTTATTTTTAGATGTGATGCATAAGAAAACCTGCAATAAAGTAACTGTTTATGAACCATATCTTCTGTAGTTCAGTTGTTGTGAACTGGAAACTGTTGTAGTACTGCATCATGTCACTAGAACCATCTGAATCTTTTTGCTGTTTTAATTGAGCATTAATGCATCATAGCACTTCATATAATGTAGAACATTCTAGGCTTCTATACATTAAAAATTTAGTTCAGTAAACAGAGTTAGATTTAGAGTGTGTTATTTTAAGTTTATCTATAAAGAATATACAGTGGCAATTTCTAAAGTGAAATTATCACAAACTGTATTGTAAAAACAGATTAGAGAAAAATATTTCTTGTCAAACTGTGTTCTAATGTAACAGAACCAGTTTATGTGGAATTGATGAAAGGCAGACAATTATTTAAAGCTCTGAATACAACTATGGCAACACAGTAACAAATATTTGAATGTACATTTGACTTGTTTTGATATATTATTTCCAAACAAGTGGACTCTGTGCTATTTATTTACTGCTGAAAATTATCACCTACAAGTTACAGACACTTATTCTAATTAGCCTTCTCAATACATAAAAAAAGGTAATCTATGAGAGTTTGATAAACGAGAAAGAGAACATCAACATAAAAGAAAGAAAAACAGAATAGAAATAGGGATAATAAGACAATAAACTGAGATAACCAAGTTCACCCAACAGAGAGATAGGAAACCCAAGAACGACAATTGGGTCAGAGCCAGTTTACCCAAGTTGTCCAAATCTGGTGAAAAGAAAGATGACAGACACTTTTCCTGGAGAGGTAAGAAAGATTTCCTTAAAGTCAAAATTGGGACAAGGGTGTATGGGCAGCCTGTTTCAGCCCACTCCTCACAGTACAAAGCATACAAGTGTATGCAGGCATGATGTTAGAAGATGCCAAGGGATATGAAAAGTTAAGCAGTGGACTTACTGAAATGCTATAAGCTTATTGAAGGTTTTCATCAAAATTCAGGGAAGTTAAATTTGACAATGGAGAGATTGGATTTCAGTTTTTGGAACATCAATAGTGATACTTCAAAACATGGACTTACGTGATCAAGTGTGAAAATAGTTTTGAAGGACTGGAAGATCTACTAATACATAAATAGCTTAAGATCACATGATAAACTGACATGTCACTGTTTCTAATGGAGAGACCATCAACAGACATGGACAAGATGACCAAGCTAGTAGAATTGCATATGGAAACTCATGGAGAAAGTATATCTGGCTAGCCCAAGAATAACCAGTTATAGTTGAAAACAGTGGCAGCTGACCACCAAAAATGACAAGAAGTCAATAAGAAGAGATGCTGTGCTTATTATGAAATGGGACACTTTTGAGAAAGTACAAGTCCAAAACCCATCACCAACAACCAACAGCAGAAATCAACATAAAAAGCAGCTGGAGATACCTACAAAGTGGTGCTAGCAAGAAACAAGAAATGAATAACTATCAACATGAATGCTGCTGCCAGATATAACAGAATAGAAACATGTTACACTAACTACAAGAAGTGCTATCTCTATGATAAAACAGTCCACAACTGATGATCATCTTAAGTTAGAAAATGGGCCAACAATGTCAGTAGTGATTAGAGCACATGACAAACATCAAGAGGGGCCAACAAATCACAACAATCCAGTAGATGAAGGTTATGTTGCAGACAAGACAGTGAAAGTACTGAAGACACTGGGTGCAGTAGTGCAGCAGTGAGAACTAGTCTAGTATCTAATGATTACATGATAGGCAAGGTTCATCTGTGTGTCCTGACTAATTGGACAATGTAAAAGTTTCCTATAGCAAGAATAAAAGTGGACACACTATAATACATGGGATACCTTGAAGCCACATATATGAATGCATCAATCTATGACTTGATAACTGGATACATACTAGGTAGTAGAAGTTTGGAAAAACCAAAAAGAAAGGAGACTGATGAGGCATCTGCAGCCACCACAAGAGCTCAAGTAAAGAAAATCAAACAAGACATGAAGCTCCTTCAAGTCCAGAAAATAATATCCCAATTTATGTATGGGAACTGGAAAAGGCAGAGAAGAAATACCCTTCACTGCATAAACTTTGGGACAGTGCACGAGAGAAAGTGGAGAACAAGACAAATGAGATGACTTAGTGTCAGAAAGGAGACCTTTAGTGAATCTATCAAGGCAGTTATAAAGTGAAAACAAATCATAATACTCACACAATATTAGACATGACTGATGAATTTGGCCCATGAATAAATTATGGGAAAACACCTAGCAGTGCAGAAGATGGTACACAGAATCACCAGTGACTTCCAGTAGCTGGGGATCATTGATTATGTGAACAGATTCTGCAAATCATGAGACAGTACCTAGATGAAAGGCAGCCAAAATAACACTGTGCAAGATGCCTCTCATAGAAAAACCATTCAACAGAGTAGTTGTGGACTTGATCAGAACACTATCACCTATATATGACAGGGGCAATCACAACGTGCTGAGAGTAGTTGACTATGCAACATGTTACTCAGAAGCCATAGCACTGTCAAAAATAAAGATGAAGAGAGCAGCAGAAGGCTTCCTGAAAGTGTTCTGCAAAATAGGCTTTTAAAAAGAATTCTTAGGTGAAAGATTGACCAAGTTTACCTCAGGTGTGCAGACTTATAAACACAAGACAGCTCTTTTCCACCCCATGCAACCCAATATGTAATGAATGTTGTGAAAGGGTCAACAGTACCTCAAAGATCATACTGAAGAAGGTGTTTCAAAAGAAACTGCACAACTGGGACAAATACAAGCAGGCAGTTTTATTTACCTATCAAGAAGTCTCAAGAGAAAGTATAATATTTTTACTATTTGAGTGCTGTATGGAAGAGCAGTACAGAGACTGATACAGATACTGAAAGACCTGTGCATGGGAGAGTCAGAAGTCAAGAACACATACTAGTATGTATTAAACTTCAGATAAAATCTGTAGGAGACCTGTTAACTCACTCAAGAAAGTATGTATGTAGCTCAAGCCATTCAGATGCACTTCTACAGCAAGAAGGTCAAGGATCGATGCTTCAGGGTCAGAATGAAGGTCTTAATTCTGCTACACACAGACAGCAAGAAACTTATTCTACAGTGGAAAAAAAAAACCTTTTTAAGTGCAGAAAGAAGTGAACAGAATGGTCTATAAAATGAAAGTAGATGGAAAAACCAAGATCTATCATATCATCAGTCTGTTGTAAATGTACTTTGATAAGGAAGAAAACCTAACAGGTATAGTCATGAAATGACGAATGGACATTGTATGTGTGGCTGTCAAAGCAACAGAACCAGATGAGAGTGATTTGTCATGGAAGATGAACACCTACTGGACATAAGACCACTAAGAGTAAATAAGACCTATAAAAATGTGAACATCAGTTAAAAACTGATTAGCAAAGAGAAAAAAAAAAAAAAAAGCTACAAGACCTACTGTGCCAGTATGCAGATTTTTTTACAGATAGATAAGACATATCTTGTGCAACATAAGATTAATACTATAACCAGAGATCCAGTCAAGGTGAAGCTCTACCAAATGCCCTACATGATAAGAAACCTGATCAAATAAAAAGCTGAGGTAATGTTAGAAGCCAAAATCACTGAGCCTTCAAATTCAGCTTACTGTTTACCAGTGAGAACCATGAAAAGAGGAATAGCTCAGACCACATCTGCATAAATAACTGGAAGCTGAACCTCAAAATGAAGTTTGAATTTGAACCTATGGGTAATCCAGATGTTAACATGGCAAAAATACATGGGGCCAAGTTCTTTACCAAGATCAATCTCAGTAAAGGTTATTTGCAGATCCTTATGTAGACAAAATATTAGGAGATGACAGCCTTTGTGACACAAGACAAATACTACAAAATTAAGAGGATGACTTGTGGGTTAGTCAACACAAAAGTAACATTCAACTGAATAATGAAGAAATGTTGAACAAAACCACCAACATTGAACACATGTGGATGACATTACCATCCACTCAACAAGATGGAAGGATCACATGGAGAAACACAGAGATCTCTTCAGGTGAGTGCAAAATGTTTGCTGGACTTTGTTGGGCACAAGGCGGGTGACGAAGATAGCCATGAAAGAGAAGCAAGCCCACTTACAAGATGCATCAGCTCTGACAACCAAATAGAGAGTCAAATCCTTCCTGAGATTAGCAGTATAGCATATGAAGTTCATTTAAACTATGTTGAAGTCACTGCACCTCTGACAGACCTAACCAAGAAAGGTCAACACAATAAGGTGAAGTGGGAACAACCACAGTAGATGGCATTCCAGAAGTTGAAGAATATGCAAGAAAGTTAACCTATCCCTAAAATGTCAGACTTCATCAAGCTATTTATCATTCAGTTCGATGCAACAGATGATGGAATTGGAGCAGTTCATGAGAATGAAATGTTTCCTGTGAGAAACATGAAAAAAAAACCTGTTTAGTAACAAGAATAACTTTTCTCTGACTGTAAGAGAGACTAACCATTTTATTTTCCATCAAACCTCTTGGATACATCCAGATGTGCAAAATCAATAGTACAAGAATGAAAAGGTGAGAATTATACCTTCAAAACACTACCAGTTCCACACTGAGGCCATTAAGGTAACTGCAAATGTTAGTGCAGAATGTAAGAGTGGACTTTGTATACACATTAACGGAAAACATTCTTTGTATATAGTATAAAAATACTGTAAATATTTTCATGAAGAAAGGACTATTGTTAAATATACAAAAATGGTTCAGTTTAACATGAGTGTTAAATTCAGTTACCTTTAGAAGCAATACTTTATTGCAGGTTTGTTTACATAACTTTACAAATCATACATTATGTAAACTGTTGCCATTTGGCAATTGTATTATTGCATGATGTATTTTTTATCATAATATCTCGCAGTGTAAAATATTTTAGGCCTCTTTCAGTGCATTTGTATGTGTTGAAACAATTTCTATAGATCTAGACTGCATAAGCTTAAGTTTAGCCATGAAGAGCATACAATGAAAATTCCTAAACTGGTATTATTACAGACTGTATTTTAATAACAGAGCAGAGAAGAATAATTTGTCATGTGAAGCTGTGTTCTAAAGTAATTGAACCAATTTATGGACAAAAAAATATATACCCAAGAGTGTAATGAATATTTGTATATGTGTTTGACTTGTTTTAATATATTATTTCTAAACAAGGGGACACTGTGATATTTGTTTATTGCTGAAATTGATCACCAAGTCACAGACACCTGCACAGAAGTTTGCCAACTATATGTGTACAAACACACATTTTTTTTTTAAAATGAATGGTTTAGATAAAATTGTTGTTTAAGAATCTAAAATATACTTACTGTTTCACCGAGATCAAGGCAAACCACACGAAATATGTGCAGGTCCTCTATACAGAGAAAACATAAGATTGGTACAGAAAGTTCTTGAGATCAAAACTGAAATTCACTTCATTTTCATTACTCATTTTCTTTGTTTTTCTTTCAATTATTTGAATTATTTTCAGAAAAAAATTGGGGGCTCAGTCAACTCTACATATTATTTAGTTGCTATTGCTTCATGAATGTTGCAACTCTGCACATTTCAATTTTTCATTTCATTGATTATTTGAAACAGAATCTATTGTAGTTGGCTTGTAATGATTTAGAATCCATTTGCTATCATGTTACATCTATAAATACCAATTTTATATACTTTACTGAAATCAGCATACTAACTTGTGTTGTAATTCCTTTAATTAATTATTCAAAACAGCTCCATTTTATTTCTCTGATGACAAAAGTCTTGTTTTTATTCAAAGCTTGGATCTCAACATTTTTTTCTAACTCTTCAGAAAGTGTTGTTCTTTCCAAATACACCATTATTTACATTATCTAATTTTACAATTAAGATACAAAATCTTTAGTATTTTATGTCTAACATTTTTGTTGCAACAAAGTCCTAAGATCACAAAAGGTTGAAGGTGATAACTGAACATTTTTATTCTTTGTCAAGTAAGTCTTTGTATAAGTGTTGTTAAACGTGTGCCAAACTAGATAATCTAACATGCTGTTCAGTAGAATATTATTGTAAATTACATTTAACCATTTTAATTTAGATATTTACTAGAGATTGTTTGAGATCAAAATTGTGAAAGTTCGTAAAAGTAGTCTTAAAATCTAGAAATTTTCTGTACATGAGAGAAATGAATGTGGTGCAAATACAAGTAGTTAAAAGTTATTAATAGCTCAGTTGCCATTACTTATCACTCAAGAATATTTCTGTTAAATATTACAAGAATTACTGTTGAAAACCTTTCTATTTGAAGTTAAGACTACATGTGAAAATAGATGTTGCAAACATTTATTGACGAAATAAATTTGTTCATTATCACTAAATGGGCTAGACTTGGAATTATTTTTACTTGAAAAATCTGAAAGAACTGCCCAACAATGGAACATGTTATAAAAATATAAATAATTACACTTACTATTATATCGGTACGGATCTAGCATTGGTAAAATTCTCACTAGTGTCTTGTTTTCTGCAACCACTATAAAGAACAAAAATTACTTTGTGTGTTTATTTCCCTCTTAAATTACCACATTTTAATATTTTGTGAATGAATAACAAAATATAAATACACAAAAATTCAATCTTTATTTCTGACACACTAAAAACATTGGCAGCATACAGACTTACAGCTTGAATAGTGTCCTTTTGGATACATTGGCCAAGGTCGGGGTCCTCCTTCAAAAACAACTTCTTTTGAAGATCCTACTGGAAGAACAGCCACTCGCACAGGATGAACCGGCTAAGCAAAATTATAGACCAGTAAGAAAGGCTGATAGTTATTATGCACAAAGCTACACAATGAACTACCTCTACTGTGCTCACCATAAGTAGCAAAATTCATTTTGCAGTACTGACCCACTGGAGACCATTAAAGAAGAACAAATGTAAAAATTTTAACAAAAAACTATTACATGATATTAGCACCTTTTGCTATGGGCTTGGGTATAATATACGAGTTCATCTACATATCTAGACATGTTATGTATTTGTACTAGAACTTATGATACAGCATGTGCATCTTCACAATGTTTGGTACACCTTTAGTAAAGATTACAAGTATTTTGTATAATAAAAATAGGATTTTTTTAATGAAATATCGTTACTAAAGATTTGCTTGTAAAAATGGTGCATTTTGTTACTAATCTGAATACAAAGTGATTTCATGTTATAATTAAGAAATCTAATTTTCATCTTAAAATTCTCAAAAGTTATTTGCATAATTTCTAAAACCTCCTAAATACATTTCAAATGTTTATTTTCAGTAACAATTGATATATATATTTATATATACATTTTATACCACGAAAATACAAAAGTAGCTTAAGTTTCATAACACCATATATTTACATATATATTAATTTTTATTATATTGACCTTCTAGTCATGCCTAGCTAACATTACATAACTTACGTTGATGCAGTGCATGTGCAGTCATGTTACACATCTAGTAATATAATATTTACATATATATTAATTTGTATTATATTGACCTTCTAGTCATGCCTAGCTAACATTACATAACTTACATTGATGCAGTGCATGTGCAGTCATGTTACACATCTAGTAATATAAGACTAATATTAATAATTGCAGTTTTATATCTTTGATTTTAAAGTAGGCATAAAGATTGAAGACTCAATTTATTTGTCCAATTTGGTGAATATCTGTACAAAACAAAATTTACAATTAGGTGAAATTATTCAATCATTTGAAAAATACGTTTTATACATCACTAACAGCAAAATAAACTTACTGATATTATGGCAAATTTTATACATTAATTTACCTTTTGCCTTTAAAATATGTTTTCAGTTTTTAACATTATAGAAAATTTTTTGATCTACAAAGCCATTGCATGTAGGTAAGTAGTAAATTACTTCATGTAGGTAAATCTTTATGACTAGTTTATTATAATTATTTAAAATCAATAACATATAATAATTACAGAATTATTAATAATTTTTGCAGCTAATAACAGTAAAATGAAAAGTTTGAAAAACTGATCTAGTATCAACAAATTTATCAATCAATTATAGAAAACTAAAGTTTAAGAACAAACCTTCAGTGGTTTAAAGCAACCAATTATAGCTGTAGTCTTGAGATGTATAGGTGCAACATCGTACTTTACAAAGATCCGAGAGTGACCACTGTCTTTACAAACAAATTCAAGACTGCGACACCCTCCTCCCAAGGGTGGAAACTTACTGTCTATAAATACAAACAAAAGAAAAACCTCAAATGTAATGAAATTTAACAGTCCTAAAATATAAAGACAATGCATTAATTAAATCAACTATACATTTATATGCAAGCATACAAAAACAATAAAGAGCTTTAGTGTCAACAGACATGAAATAAATACAATATTTGAAATCATACATAATACAGCTAAAAATAAAAAGTATTAGTTCTCACCTTCTATAAATAAAACGACCGTTTTTTCCACAATATCCACATCAACAGGAACATCCAAACATTCATCAAATGTTTTTCTCTTTGTCTTATTTACTGTTGAAAACAATTCCACAACATTCAGTGAGCATTTTCAAATAATTTTTCCAACATTAAAACAATACTGTGTGTTATTTTATAGTGCAAACAATGTCGAGTTATAGTTAATGTTTGCACTAAAATACTATTAAGTTAACAAAATTTGTACAATATTAACAATAATTAAGAGAAATCTAAGAATGTTTCCAGAAATAAATTACATATGAAAAACGTTTATAGACAGATTATTCTATTTTATGGAGTTATAACAAACCAAAATATCTATCTACAGAATTATATATCAACAGCCACCAGTTGCAGAGATGAGGACATTTGAAGACGTGCACAATAACAGTTAAAAATATTTCAATGCCATGAAAATCTCAATTTATCATAAAATACTTTTACGTATACTTATCTTTTAAGCAACATAATTGTACATTTCTTAATTAATCTCACCTTTAAAGATTGTGGGTCAAATTAATATAATCTATTTGAACACTTACAATAGCTTTTGCTTTAATCTCCAATTTATTTCACAAGTGTGATTTTCTTACACTAGAAATTAGTTGAAATTACAGATGCTTCCTGTAGTTCTCTAATATTGAAACAGCTTATGTGAAAGATATTGTAATAAATCTACATAAGCTATTAAAAAGTCTTCCCATTGACACTAATGTATGTGGTAATAATTTTGAAACAAATGAAAAGGTAAAGTTATTACTATTATTAATATTACAGAGTGGAAATATTATTTGGAATGAATTAAGACTATATAATCCAACAGTTTCCTTTGCAATGTTCCTATTACAGACAGTAAGAATTATGAACTAGTGCTATAAAAAAACGTTAGAGACCAAGTATGCAGCCACATGCGAGTATAAACATATTCCTCCATAACTGCATAGGCATCATTTTGTTGCATAGTCAGTCAAGATGTTCATATCATGAGCTATTTTCCATTGAGAGGATACAGGAAAAAAGTATTAAATCTTGCTGAAGGTTTGCAAGTGTACAGATGTTTGTAAAAAAAATAATTAATGAGAACTCATTAACTTAGGAATAGTAAAGAGTAAGCTAACAAACTTAATGGAAACTCAAAAGATAAAAGGCAACATGACAGGGAAAAGTCCTTACTTGAGGTTAACCTCAGACTAAGTACACAAGTGGCCTTGAATTAGCATAGCCCCAGTGAACAGAGAACTTGTGCAGTGTGTGACCATGAGTTTTTGCAGAGTAAGTGGCATTTTTGTGCTGCTTTCAGAAGTTAGAAAACATCAAAAACTTAAACAGATGCTAAGGTAAAACCATTGTAATAAATCAGTGATAGAGAGAGGAAGTCAACAAATCAGCCCAGGTAAGCTACTGCCTGAGAGAAAGCAAAACATCACCCTAAAGTCATGAAAGAAGCCTTAGCTGCCATGTAACACATATAGGTTATGTAATTTTTCAATCAATAATTATAACACTTTTGAAAGATTTGTTTGGGAGTAAAACTAATTACAAGGAATATCCGATGTTATTAAAAAGTCAAAACTGAATAAATATTTATTGTTCTTCATGTAAATCTTCTCAAGTTGATGATTTGTGTACAAATGCCAATGATTACAATCCTGGTATTTTAATTTAAATACCATTTTCAGTGAAGTGTCTCTCCACACAATGCTCAGTTGAGAAACTTTTGCTTTGTGAATTACTATATCCCTCAACAATTCTGAAGATAATGAAGTAGGAAATACATAATATACCGAAACAAACATTTATCAAATATAAAAGCTCTTTGTTACAACTTTATGAAAAAGTACAATTTGAACTTTATAATAGAGAAAAACTCTTAAATATGCATTAATCTAGAAATGATATTTTGATGCAAGTATATATGCACTTAAATGGAGGTAAAAATATCAAACACCACTGTATGTTTATACCATTATAAAAGCAACAGATCTAACTACTCAAGACAGCTGGTATGGATATTAAAACATAAAAGTTTTAATATCCATACCAGCTGTCTTGAGTAGTTAATTTTAATTTTATTAAAATTTTTATTAAACTTTTATTTTAATAAAATAAAATAAGGTTGAAATGTTGTTCTCTATTTTATTTTAATAAAAGTTTTAATACCCATACCAACCATCCTGAGATACATTTTTACTTCAAGTGGGTTTCTCATCATCATGGAAGATGTAACTACTGTTAGTGTATGAACTTTCTCTAGGAAACCATTATTGCAATGCATTATTGAAACTGTATTTTACCTTATTTTCCTCTTCTTTCAATGTAATTTTTAAAATTACTAATACAACATTAATACAATTAAGATACAGCATTTGCAGATATCTTATCTTTCCACATGGTTCATACTCTATTTGCAAACAATTTTTTATGACTTTCAAACACACTTTTAGACTACTTCATCTGAATGTCTAGGATATTTTACCTATTAAACATCATGCTAACACAGCACACTTGAGATTTGAAATACCAATGTTTTTTGTTTTTTTTACAGAGTAAAACTTTCTGAAACATTCAAACAAGTTTACTAATAATCTGATTTATGATATTGATTGAATTAGTGCAGAATATGTATAGTATCTGAAGTTGATATCTAATACAACAGATAAATAAATATTTGAATAACAACAGGAAGTCATTTTTTTACATTAATATTTTGCTACTGTCTTATTATTTTAACCCTATCACAACAGGTTGGTGTATATTACACAACCTTATAATCATCATGTGATCATCTTAATATACACAGAGGTTGGTGTATATTACATAACCTTATAACCATCATGTGATCACGGTGGTACATATATCATATGACTGAAAATAATTAATGTATTTTCATGAAATGTAACAAGTTTTCAGTAAACATCAACCCTTCTGCAAGGGGCTCAGTATAAAAAAATTCTGTTTCCACATACATATTTGCACTCATTAAATATTATAACTTTTAACACACTATATGCATCATCATAAAATTTAGTAGCCTTTTGGGAAACATTACAAGCCTTTTGTAAAAAGTAATTTCAAAAATCAGATTTTTTAGTAAATAATTTTACTGAAGACTTTTTTGAGAATGTATAAAGTCTATTTTGTTACTTGTCTGAGTGCAAAGTGATTCGTGTCATAATTAAAATTATCTCTATCTCAAAAATCTTAAATCTTATTTGCTTAATCTCTTTAACCTCCTAAATACATTTGATATGTTTGTTTTCAGTGAAACTTTACATGTCATCAGTTATTTTCTCTGCACTAACTTCATACAAGGTTGGTTAATTTTCAGCAAAAGATTTCTTTATAAATATATATGTAAATCAAGAATTTTGAGTTAAATATCATTACTAAAACTCTATGTAATTATTTGATATTAAAGTGTTGATTGCTCCAAGTGCAGTGATTTTCATGTTAAAATTAAAATTAATTTTCCAATTTCATATGCATAACCCTGAAACCTCTTAAATACATAAACTGTTTTTTTTAGAAAAACTTTACATTTTATCTCTTATTTTCTATATTATAATGCTATACAGGTTTGGTTATTTTGACTGACTTTGTAACCACTATAATAAATTGGGAAATAACTGCTGATTATCCACTTTTCCATCTAGAATGACTGACAAATTGTAACAGGAAACAACAAATATTTACCTTAATTAACTTAATGCTTGCAACAATATACATTTATTTATATTTTATTTTATATTTCCATTTAAATCATGTTTAACTTATACTCCTGTCAAACAAGTTGAAAATTGCTTGAGCTTGTACCTCACAACTCTAATAAATTATGCAAAGTACGAGATTTGTGAGTATATCTTGTGAAGCACTTTTATCATTATTATTTTTCTATTTTACCTAATATAACCTAACAAGTTTCTAATTTTCATTTTCATATTTTAGTTACTTTCATACTAATAAATAGAGAATACACATGAAAAAACAAGAAATATAGTAATTACTTGTGTCTTTTTCTTCTGATTTTCGATAAAACTTAACCCAACTTTTATTATACTAATAGTAGTACTAACACCCTAAAATGTTATTTAATTAAATAATGTATCTTAAAACACAAAATAATAACATGTAACAGGTAGACAATGTCATAGAACTATAATTCTTCTGGCTTTTAATGTGACAAGAGCCCTTAAAAATTCACCTGAGCCCCTCCATGATTCTGTTTAAAGTTTGAACTGGAAGCAAAATAGGCAATTCTCTGTACATAAAATATTATGCATCATTTGATGGATTATAACTTGAGCCTACTATTAGTTATAAATAACATAGTATTAAATGACAGATAGTATGTGTGAAAGAGAAGATATGGCAGGCAAGGTGTCTGATTTATCAATTTACAGTTTTGTAATCAAGTAACATTGAAGGCTATAAAAATTGTTTTCCCTGAGTAATAACTACCATAAGTAATTTGTACTTCTAAGAGAGGTGGTATAGTATAGTATAGTATAGTAAGTTACAAAATAGAAAAGACTTAAAAAGTAAATTTCACAATTTTTATACAAGGAGAGGTTGAGAATTTTTTAAAAATATTTCCTTATAAAATTAAGTACTTAAAATATATATTAATTTTGATATTAAATTTATACTTTTATATGTATACACACACACACACACACACTGATAATAAACAGTTATGTTTCAAATGTAACTCTGTAAAAGTTTAAAATTTGTGTCAATAGAGGACATATTACTAATTGAGAGAAGCTATTTTGTGAATAGAGGTACAAAAACTATACCAGAAAAAAAAATTTAAATAATACTTACCTGGATCTTCATAGCCATAGAATCGAAGAGGTAAAATAACTGAATTAGCAATTTCAGTTTCCACCACTGATGGAACAATCTCTAAATCTGCCACAGGTTGAATTGAAACCTTAAAAAGGAATGTTACTTGTAACTTCTGTATTAATGGGATTTATACAATATATATATATAAATTTTAAGAATTCAAAATATTTTCAAACATTTTATGTACAATTTTAAAACTAAGTATTGTATTTTACAGCATATAAGATGAACTCATAGTTCAGCAAAAATATTCAGGAAAATAATGGAGTGTATGAAAGCATTTTTCTGTCCTTCAATGGGATTCTTATAACCAACAGAAAGAAAAGAATTAATCATTAGTCTTTCTAGGATAAGAAAACATAAATTACAGATTATTTTCAAATGAAAAACATATTTCCATTGGTGTTTATTGTGGATATCAGTATCCCCAGGGAATAAACTTTACTGCCAGGAAAAAGACCAGGTTTCATTTTGCACAAAGCAGTTTAAAAACTGTGGCACATTACAAATAGGAACTGTAGTAGACAGTAGTGTTCATAATAATTCAAAAACACTTGGTGCTTAGCACTGATAAACCAGATAAATTGCTCAGCAATACTGATGCTAATTGTCTGGGATTATTATTATCTATTATAACAACCATTTATATATTTAGCAAATTTGTTTCATTAGTTATAAGTCTAATCATACATTGTTTTGTATAAATTAATTTTCATATTTTAATCTACAGTTCTCTGGGAAAGACTAGGTAGAATTTAATTTAAGAGGCAAAACTGAAAGATGCACTTTCTTTAACCCTTAAATGGCAGCCATCATCAGCTGATGTTGCTTCCTACAACATTCTCATTTTTAAGGGTTGATTTACATATTAGATACAGAAGTAATTTTAGAGGCTTTTTCAAGAAAAAAAGTGTCCTATATGTCTCAAAGTATGGTAAGTATTTCTTTACAGCAGCATTGTACAAGATTCATTTTGTGTTTATTATATCAAAATATTGTTTCTTTGATAAATTAATTTTTATCACTTTGAAAAAGAAAAGAAAAACTACTCTCTTAAAATAATACAAATTTTGTTTCAAACTAATAAATAATTTCATGATAAATTTTAACTGTCAATTGTATTTCACAACTCCTAGCTCCTAAACTGTTTGTGTTGTAATTAAGTAATACACCAAAAGGATGTTTGCATTATTTTAACTGTCAATTGTATTTCACAACTCCTAGCACCTAAACTGTTTGTGTTGTAATTAAGTGACACACCAAAAGGATGTTTGCATTATTCTAAGTTCATAGGTCGACATTATGGATCATAGTGGACAATCAGGTTTGAGGTTTGGGGATGCCGTATAGTTGTGGTGTGCATGAGTCGGTCTCTCATAGGTAAAAATAAATGTTTTCTGAGATTGTGTTGCTTTTTTCGTGTGTAGTAGTATTTTGTTTAACTGGTTTTCATATGTTTTTGTTGGATTTGTGTTTAGTAGTTTAAATTTGTGTCAATAAAAAATTATAAATTATCAAAAAGTACTCACCATCATATAATTAGAAAAAAAAGAATTATGTAAGTCAACTGCAGTGATGTTTACTTCCTTCCATCCATATGTAGTTACTATTGCTTTATTTTTTTCATCTGCTTTAGAAGTGACAGAAGCTATAGTAGTATTTGATGAAATCCACTTGTAAAACCCTGTTCCTCCAGTTGCCTGCAAAATTATTAAACAAATAAGAATTCCATAAGTCTTTCTAAAACATTCTTTGAAAAAACTTTTATATTAGCAGTTTATTTTTAAACATCTATATAACCTATTGGTATAAATAAAAAGACAAATTAAAAAAATTTACCACCTAGAAGAAATGTATAAATATAACCATCAGAAGTAAGGGAAGGATATACAACTCACTTCACAATTGTTAAACTTAACCTTAAACCTTTAATATAACAAAAACTGACCCATCTCTTAGGGTCTTTGTAACCCTTAGCAAAGAGTACAATCCAAATGTGCATGTCATAACCATTTCAGTTATATTCAAACACTGTTATCAATGTATGCCAATAAACTTGGTATCAAAATACAAGTTTACTTCTTAATTTCAATGGAAATCAATAAATTCTCAATCTTGACGTGTGTCATTTGATGCATTTGGAACTCCGATATTTTCTAACTTTTCCTTCTATCTAAACAAGGTTATGAAATTTGAATGCCTGATATTTTTGCTTTATCAAAATCATTGTTGACATACTCACATGACATACCCAACTATTTCGGTCTTTCAAAAAATGTCTAATTTTCTCTGACATTGCTATTAGACACATCTATAGCCAATTAAAAAAAAATTCTGAACTATGTGAATCTAATAATTCTTTATCTTATTTTGATAGTTAAAACTAATAACTAAAAAAGGAAATTTTGAAATGTGTTGATTAAAAATCAATGCTTTTGGCACTAATGGAACTTTTTTGAGGGATTTATAGCATAGCTAGAAAGCCACTTGAATTACTGTAACTCTTGTGCATTCTACTCTAGTGCCTCTGATATATTTTTTGCAATATAAAATACATAACTGATAGCAACATGGATTACTTTGTGTAGTCAGTGAAAAAACTGATCTTATTAAAATACATTTCTGAGTAAAAATTTGCTTATTTCATAAACTATTAATGTTTTTTATGCACATTTTTATTTATTGTCATATTTTTAATGAAACTTACTAAAACATAAACTAAAGTAATACAAAAATTCATAAGATCAACTCTAGCTAAATGCATCATGTGATTGCAGCTTGATCAGTTGTTTACATCAAGTTCCCTTACTGTAGTTAATTGACTGTCACATTATTAAACAGGGTCTTAAAGTATTTTGTAAAATAATTAAAAGTAAACAGACAGGAAATGTTTATAAAGTGAGGCTGTGTTAAACTAATCATAATTTTAAGTTACAATCTGCAGTTGTGTAAAATAAGAAAAGCATTCACTATTTTATTTTGTATTTTTCAATTGGTTTTTAAACTGATTTTCCTATACTTGGTAGAGAAAATAAGAGAAATAAAACTGTACTAAAATGGTTTTTGATGTTCATTTAATATGCTTCAAATGCTATGTGAATGAAATATGAAAGAAAATATTTTTATTCTCAGCATGAAAATCACCTATCACTCAGATTGAGCCAGCAAAGGTTTCATAAATTTTCACACATTTTTGAGAAAAAGAAATTACTAAAACAATCTGAGTTTTTTTGTGTATAGACTTGTGACATTTATGAAAGCTTATCAAATTTTGTGCAGATTGACACACAAATTTGAAATTACAGTAAACACTTGTGCACAGCTTCACAGTAATGAGGTTGGTCAGATGGATTAACAACATTCAAATACAGTTAACCCTTTCACAACACGTCATAAGAGAAAGGCAATGTCATTGCATTTGTTGACTTGCAATCAAAACTTTATTGAACTATGTTAACGAAAAACATTACATATGCATATATATTACTATTATATTACTATTCACAAGTGAATTCTTAAGCATTTTTATTAAAATATAGAACAGTAAATACAGAAAACAAAGATTTTTTTTTTACTTATAAAGTTTGTACTTCTTTGCTTGCTTGCTGTAATTGTCAAACTTTGTCAAATGTTGCAAGTGGAGCATGTAAAAACAAAATTTCTTAGGTTTTATATATTTATTTTCAAACAACAGAATGTTATAAGTTACTCTATCAACATTACACAATTCCACTGTAATTTACTAACTAAACTATACTTAAGTAAAAAAAAAAATACTGTTTTCCAGACATTTTCACTTGCCACATCCTTCTAGAGACTGAGAAAACCACCAAGAGAATATTCTGAGCCTTTGACTAGTAATTCATAAATCACACAGAATTCAGTGCTTGTAAGAAAGTATTTTCAAAAATAGAAAGAGGTGAGTAAATTGTGTTTGATTCACTATTTGTAACAATATCTCAGCAAATAGAAAAGATAGGATTTTTTTGTTTTATATTCTAGCTTATATTGGTAATTTGTAAGGAACTGTAGACTTCATATTTGGACATTACAAACATAATTTGAACCAGAAATGTATTCAACATATTACTAAATATCAATATTTATGGATTTTTTAAAAATATTTCCTTTAAAATTAAGAACTGTGTACAGTAGTAAAATTTGAATTATAATATACAATTTGATACCAAACCTATTCACATACATTCATAACACATTAGCTGAATAAAATTTTGTATGCAAGTCTACAAATACAACAACATGCCCTTTGACTCCTGACCTCAGGAAGACCTATAGTGAGAAGGTTAACCACCATGTGCATGTTTCTTTCATGAAATAAAAATACCACTATTACACACACTATTACAAATACCCCAAATACTCCAAAAATGTTTAAAGTCACAAAACCTACAATAAACGTGTAATTAAAACAAAAAAATGTAGCAATGCACTAAAAGTATTAAAATTCATAGTTTATTCAAACAAAAAATATTATTGTTCAGTTTATAGTACTGCCATTTTTATTTTTTTCAATAGTATATGGCAAAACAGTAACAAACATTTTTTATGCATTAAATTATACAATACATTTCAAAAATTGTTTTTCATTTATTGAATAATCTTTCTGCTTGGCATATGCATGCATTAATATGAATGTATTGCTAAGTGTTAGAGTAACAGTGTAAGTTGTTTTTCACAAGACAAAAGCAAGCTTTCAACTGATTAATAACTATCTACTGGTAAAAATGTTTTTAGTAGCACTCTTACAGTTTCTATACTAATGTGTAACAACACATTTTACACATGTATGTGGTGCATACAGCATAATACACAACCACGTTTAACAAATGAGCACACCATTTACATTATGAGTACCTTCAAAATAGATTATACTCAGTGATTTTAAGAATAAATATTAAGAGTCACTCATGTGCCAAAAAGAAAAAAAAATGGTTATTTGATTTGCATATTGAAACAAACTTCATATACCTCAACTTAATACAAGTAACTTTATCCTGTAATTATTTAAATTAAAGACAATATTTACACATGAAAAAACAAGTAAATTTGTAAAAACCATCACATTTTTGGAATACACAGATATATAAGGATATTTATAACATGCAAATTTTTTGAAGTTTTGAAGTACATTATGATTGGAAAAAGAGCTTTTTTTGCAAAATTTTCAACATACATTTCAATTGATGATCTGCTCACAAAAACATAACATGCAAGAAGAAAAATTTATAATTTTAGCTATGCTTCAAACTGATGTAAATAAAAAACATGCTACACAAGATTTATTTCTTAAATTTTGAATAATGAATTACACTTCATTTCTCTGAATCATTACTACCTGTAATGTTCTTCAGGTATGAGTTGAATTAGCACATGTTAAGGAAGAAAATGATTTGACTGTGTGAAGTACTTAAATAATTATGTAATGTTTCAACAGTAAAAATTAAAATCTGCTTCAAATCTTGCTACTGAGCAAATAAAGTAATCAATGAAAAACACTGCAGTAAATACCTGATACATTTTAATATGGATGTCTGTATATATATATATATATATATAAATAGACACAAACACACACACACTCATTATAACAGTCATGGGGTTATAATTTTTAATCCAATTTTTGTCTTAAAACTAATATATAATTTTGTCATTACAACCTGTGTCTAAAAAGTACACACAAAGTCTCTGTCTGTCTTGTTTTCTCTCTCTAGATCACATACCATAGGATAAATAGAATATTTTGGTTTGCGAATGGGATCCCAAGGCAGAAGCACAAATGTTGGAGTAACTAATATTTTCTGGTATATGATAACATCTTGAACAGCGTGAATTACTGGTTCATATGATTTCAGCACTCCATCCTAAGGTTTATAAAAGATAAAAGTTTTAAACTTATGAATACTAATTACTGTCTTTCCATCTACAAGAAACCAAAATCTGGAGATTACCGAAACACTAAATTATATTTTTAATCAAGGAAATCAAAACTCATAATCAGAAAAAAAAGTATTTCCTTGGATTTAATATTTAGTCTTCCCCACACACAGAGAAAAGCCCAAATAATATTCAGATGTATTTATTTTAAAACACAAGATACGGTTCACCAATACTGAATGTAGGCAAATAATTTAAAAGTATAGCAGTCAAATAGCAAAATCCAAACCAGCAGTGAGCAATGTTGTTTTGAGGATTTTTAGTCTGCAAAAATTGAGTCTGTCATTTTTTTTCCCCTTTTTGTTGCATCACTTGACAGAAACTAAAAAAATCAAAATAATTTGGACTATTATAGTAATAATAAAAGTAACAAATTTGGTAATTATGTAATTCTTAGCATCAATGTAATAATTATAACATTGCACATCAAACAATTAATAAACAGATTACATAGAGAAGTTAAACACAAAAGAAATTGCACTCAGTTGCATACCTAGAACAATAAAATTACTTTTTATTTCAGTTCAACTAAGCTGCTCCTACTGCAGAGATCAGAGCTCTTGTAAAAAAAACAACAAACTATTTTGTTAAGGGACAGTCCCTTTTTAATATGTGCAGTAAGAATGTACAAGCACAATCAAGTATTTATTTCCAGTCTTTTGGAATGTTTCCAGTTTGTTTTTGCTGTGGTTTGACATTTGGTGGCATTGCTTGCATTGTTCACAGCAAGTGTGGATGGGCCTATACAAAAGTAATAACAACTTTTAATTTTAAGTAACAAAATCAATTGTTCTAGTTTCCAGTAACAAAATTAATTTTAGTCTCTGGTAACAATGATTTTTTTTTTTTAGTTTCCATAAAATAGAATGAGAAGTAGCCATTCAGTTTTCAGCAACAAAATCAAAAGTAACCTAATTTTCAAGAACTAAGTCTGTAATAATTTTTCAGTTTAATTTTAAGTACTTCACGAATTTTCTTGTTTTAGTTACAAATGAGAAAGGGGCAATGAAGACTAATAGGTTAAAGCAAGAACTGATCAGAAAAGTAAAACTTTAGTTATTCAAGAATTCTTAGACATGAGAGTAAATTGTTTTGATACCCTAATAAGCATAAGCAGTACTGAACAGTTTTGTACCATGGTGATTTACTCTTTTTATTTTACTATGCAATATTAATTAGAAACAATTACTATTAAATATGTCCCAATAAGAATGTTAACAATTTGCCTTACACTTAGGTATACCAACAATATTACAAGACATGTCATCACAGATTAAATATTTTGGGTCCCACTCAAAAACGATCTAATATTGCAATGCACATATTGCACACTATAAAAAAGACAGCAAGTTTTTAGGTAAGTTGGAAAGTATTAAAAAAAATTATGTGCTGTAGAAGCAGTGCTAAAATGCCTCCTTCATTTAATCATAAAAATTATAATAAAAAATGCAACAAACTATTTAATATTAACTCTGACTGTCAATTTTTCTAAAATGAAACAAAATCAATCATGAGGAACAATTTTGTGCATACACATTAGAATATTTTCAGTTTATGCTTAGACTTGAGGTGTTATATGGAAAAAAATGTATTTACATAAAAATAGAGGGAGTTTAACAGAAGAAAATAAAACTAGTAATTTTAAGTATTAATTTAATAATGAGTAATGCTTTAGTAGAGTTCAGAAATGACTTTACCCTTTTTAGTAAATAATGCAAGCACATTAATTGCAGTGTAAGTCAGATTCCTTACCTCATCCACAAAACCCACAAGCTCTCCTTTAATCTTACAAGGCCCTGGAAGTAGAGTCTGCACAATATGGTGTGTTCCATTGACTGAAGAGATTTTCACATGGAAATGTTTTCCTGGAAAGTTGACTTTTACTCGAATATTCTGAAAATACAAGAAAAGTCTAGCCAAGTCAGCTCATGAGAATATAGTGTAAGCACTGACATAGCTACATTGATCTAAAAATAAGAATACAATGAATATTTATTTTTTTTATCAAATTGGTATTAAACTATACAATGTATCATTACAAAAAATATGGTTACAAAATTACTAAAAACTGTTAATTTTGATTATTTTTGCACATAGTTCAGAGAACTCTTCTTCATTTTCAAATGGTTATTCTTTTTCAATCCTGTATGGACAAATAAAATGTTAATGATATTTGTAAGTTATTATTAAGACTTCAACAAACAGAGTATTTTTAATTATAATGTTAAATTTGTTTCCATTATTCATGTAACCTTTCATGCATTTTGAGATGGTTAAAATTGTTTTTAATGTGTTTACTAATTATTTAAAACTGCAAGAATCTCTGATTATTTTAAAATTTATAGAAAAGTATCAAGTTGTTTTGTATAATTCAAATTAAAATATATTTTTCCTGGTCTCACCATTCATGTTTTGCCACACAATGAACCCTACATTTATTTTTATGACTTACATCTGATAGATAAATACGATGATGCCAAACATCAAATATCTTTACAATTATAACATAGGTGGTCTGTTCAAGCAGGGCCCAGTTGTCACTTGGTGCTACTTCGAAACCTACAGATATGAAGATTCAGAATTTATCAAAAATTATATCCATGATCTGAAATACAAGCTATTAAAGGTTAATGGAAAACTATGAAACATTGTCTAGAAAACTGTTACATTTACAACTATACATTCGTGATCTCCAAATACAAAGTACGTAGTTTCTTACAATTTAACCACTCAAATTAATGATATTGATAAGTTAGAATATTCCGAGATATTTATATATTTATTGAATAAACAAAAATGTAAACAATCAAAAACCCAGTGTTTAAAATTTGATCATCTCATCTAAAGTTCTTTGAATAATCATTCCAAGAATTTTCAGCGAATCAACTCTGAGCAGCAGCACATCATTGAAAGCCAATTCCTCATTTATTAGTTCTCTAGATATAATCACACATTGTGATTTACTAATTAATACTTAAAGCAAGGCAGTTGTCAATAAGCCATGCTTTAACAGACATTAATATATTGTTCTCAATAGTAAAACAATCCATAAGATGATATGACTCAATAAGAATTTGCCACTTGAACATACTGTGAGTAAATCATTCATAAGTAATAAACAAAAGGAAAAAAAGAATTGAGCCTTGAGGAGCACCACAACAAAGACTACCAAAATTGGAATTTGTTACATTAATATATTATAACCCAATTGTGATTGTAATTTATAAAATAATGGCTAAATAGAACATAGCCAAGATAAGTTACTTTGTAATTGCCAGTTTTATATTCTCGATGCATTAACATGAGTGTGAGTGCGCCATGTCATTGCAACTTCTGTAATGTTAGTCAGACATGGCTGAAAGGTCAATAAAACAGAAATATATAGATGTGTAATGTTATGAGATTTAAGTTATTTAGAACAAACATTTGTGTTTTCATGCTATAAGCTGTAGTCATTCTAGAATGAAAAAACAATTTACAACTATTTCTTAATTTTTTAAGGTGATTACAAGGTTGGCCCAATCAACCAAACCTATTAAAAGATTCAATAGTGAAAACAAAAGATAAAATATAAGATTTTTCCTGTTTAGAATACAACACTTTTAAAAAGGATGATGAACTTGTATAAATATACAAATAGACACAAACACACACAACTATTAAAAACCAATGCTGAAATAAAACTTACTCATATAACTAGGCGAAACAACATAAATATTTCCTGAAGGCTGTCGAGGCATCTCGTGGCTTTTAATGTCTGGTTTATATTAAGAAAAATAACTAGTTGGGTGACATACACTGAAACAATGAACATTTTTAATGTTGAAATCAATGCAGGAAGTAATAGCACCAAGGTCTGACAGAGTCTGACCATAAGGCCATATATTTTTATTCATTATGGACTTGAACATAAAAATAAGTACTAAATAAAGCTCATAAAATATACTATCTAAAATACTGAAAACATATTTTTATGAATATTGTGCTTCACACTTCTCAATTAAAAATACAAAAAAAATTTCATCCATAAGCACAATGATACTTCTATCCTTCAACACAATGGTGGTCTGTCCTTCCACTAAAGCTATCACATCTGATGTTGCTGTATTCAAGTGAGCTACTGTTGCATTTGTCACCTCCAGATAATACTGGTCAGAAGGCATAGAAATCTCTGAAAGATTCAAGTAGAATTTCATTTTTTTATTTTTATTTATCAATTACAAATTTGGAAAATGCACAATTATGAAAAAATATCAGAAAACATTTTTTCTTGTGACATTTATTCCAAACAAGTTTGAAAATAAAATCTTCTGTTATTTTATGTAGCATTTCAAAAATTTATTCTACTGAATCCTATTTTTAAACTTAAAAAAAGCAAAAATTCCATCTATTTATTGAAATAAAACAATTATAAAAAGTAATAAAATGAATTATGCACATACTAATAATAATTTCAATAAATTTGCAAAATGTTTCATTGTGGAATAACAAACTATGTTCACTGAAAGTAAAAATAAACATTGTGTTAGTTGTATTTTAATACACAGACAGCATAATACAAAAAAAGCATAATGTGCAGATGTACCATTTCTACACATATATATATACACACAGAATCACATATGAATAACTTAAAATATTAATTCTCACCATGAGCACGTCCTTGTTTTATGAGTTCTATTCGATAATTAACTCTTGAATGTGGCAGAAGAAATACAAAGGCTGGGTTGAGGATTAAGTTAGCCACAACCATCAGGTTTACTTCACTGAAGGACACATGCTGTATATGAAGAAAAAGAAAGTTATGAATATGGCACAAAAGTTAACATTTTGTTTGTTTGGTTTTAGTTAATGTCACTTATAAATTTTATTCAACTTTTCCTCCTTACAAAAGAATTATTCTACTTTAATTGCTTTAATTTTTAAATATACATTTATGAGAAAGCAACAGATGTGAATTTTACTACCATAAAGGTTATGGTTAAAATTTAAAATAAATTTTCTACAACCAAGTTCTTCAGACCTTTAAACCTGAAGTGTTCTATTTTTTAAATACACATCAATTCCTACCTTATAACTTTGACTTATCAGTTTAGCTCTGACTTTAGCTGTACCAGTTTTAACACCTTCAACCAACACAACTGATCCATGAAGACCTTGCTTTTCCCACATATCAATGGAAGGAGGAGTCTCATAGGGCGAGTCTGCAAACTTCAGAAACCTTTTAAGAAAAATGAAAACAAAAATGAATGTGCAAGTTATAAAACAAATGAAAAATTCCATTGCATAAATCTTTTTATCCAAATCCAGCATCACATTTTTTGTGGCCCATGGAATGAAAGGTTTGTATCAGTATCTCCTTTTTTAATCATTCCACATCCTATTTCATAATAGTATTCTCATAACTTCCTCCTCCTCCTACAACTATCCACTTCCTTTTGTTAGGTCTAAATAGAGACTCTGCTTTTCACTTTATCATAGTAGCACCAATGATCTTTCCCTTGCCTTTACCTGCACTCAAACCTGAAAGGCCTGTCAAAGAACTCTCCTCTTTCTCTCTTACATTCACTAGATCTATCAAAGTCAGGTTTTTCATTTCCAAAATAATCATCATCAAGATCACTGGGAATAAAGTCATTTTCATTGCCCAAAGAGCCTTAAACTTCTAGCCTACTCAAAAGTAAAATGATGAGGCCCACAAGAAGTATTGGGCATGGCCATTTTCTTTGTCTCAAAATATGGGTGCAAAACGCTTGTGTAAATTGCTGGAAATGTGTCTATCAGTAATCAAATTTGCACTCAGATTGAAAATATTTCAGGCATTCAAAATGCAAGATTGATTGTCAAATGAAACAGGACCTAGAAGCCAATATATTAGCACATTCAGTTTCCTACTGTATGTTGACTGCAAGAGTTCATTGAAATAAAAATTTATTTTTTAAATGCATCAAGATATACACACAAGAAGATACACAAATTATTGTTTAATCCCAGTTTCCTATTACTTTCTGTTAATTCAGCACAGCAATGATTTTCTTATTCCCTCTATTCTGTACTTAACATATTTTGTTTTCAATATCATTTTTTCTAACTCTGCTTCCATTGTAAATTTCAATCTTGGCTAAAGATTCCTTTAACAAAATCAAAAACATGGTCCAGTTTCAACTGAAGTAGAAACTGCAAAATCATTGTAACTTATTTTATTGGCATGAACTGTGTGCCTTCTATGAACACACCATCCTTTTTTATTCCTAAGTTGAGCTGGATGATTTAAAGTTTATTTCTGAGTAGTGATTAATGCTAATTTAAATACTAAACTAAGAAAAGTTACTCTGAATATTCCACTATTAAAGTAATCAAAATATTTTTATGATTTTCAATTAAGTCAAGGTTAATCAGATTAATAGGTCTATCAGTAGTTGTGAAAATAGTCAACTAATCAAAATTAATTTTTCTAATTATTCTACCAATTCATGTAACTGAAATATTAGTTATTACTACTTCTGCTAGCATACTTTTGCAAAAAGGTGTGCACAAGTTTTGCATGTACATAACTCACGAATGTGAGGGTTTTGCCTGGTAGTCAGTGGTTACACTTGTCAAAGTGATGACTGTTGTTTGTGCTTATTTTCTATAACTAAACAATATTGAACTCCAACTTAATATACGCTATCAACATAACCAGTGTTACATGGGTTGCTTTCATAAAAAATAATTACTGCAGGTTAATATTCATTATTCTTTAATCAATCAAAAAAGTTGGCTGCTGGATAACTTGAACATTTAACTGTCTGTCTAAAATTAATAAGCATTGACTAGTATTAAATACCTAAAAAACATCACCCCTCATATTTAAAATATTTGTTATAATTTTCCACAACTTGTACTACTTTAAAACCTGCCATCAACAAAAAACAACAAATTTTGTTAAGGAAAAACCTATGCCCCTTCTAATGCTGTACTGTAAATTTTAGTGTTCCTTCCCAGTTTGATAATATAGTATGAATGTGCAAAATTACAGTGGATTTTCTATTTACCAGTGACCTTTGATCCATGATCTTCAAAAGTTAATCAAGTCCAGAAATTTGTACAGTACACATATTCAATATTGATTCATATTTTGTTGAAAAATCATTCCCACAAGGTTGGAGAAAATTCTTCCACGTATCAATGAGTTTTTGAACATCAAAACTTTATAAAGTCTTACATGTTATAACTTTGTGCAACTTTGATCAAAATCCATCCATTAATCTAATATTGAGATATATTCTTCACAAGACTGGAACAAACAGAAAAATGGGCAGGGGCAAATCAATATGTCATGCACTCTGATGCTTTTGCAACGGGAATATAATTAAATGGTAACAATCAACTTCTGTTACCTACTACTGGCATTCTTTGAGTTGTTTATCTAACAAACTTAGGATACTTTATTCTACAAGTGATGAAAACAATGAACTGAATTAGCTTCTTACACTTTCAGAAATTGAAAGTAAACATTTTGCTTACCTCAACTCATTACTTCTATTACTTGACTGCTAGGGTTTCTTCCTTTGCCCATCTAAGCATTGGTCTGATTTTTTTCTTTCTTCTTTCAGTTTAACTATACATTCCACATTAACAAGACAGAGGGGATAGTGAGGCCACTATCCAAACAGAAAGAATTGCACAGATCATGAATGCATTAAAAGAAGATTAGCACTTTATGGGGGAATTGCACTACATCCAAAATAGGTATGCTCTTCATCCAGAACTTAATGTGGGTGGAATTTTATGAGTTATTATAACTCTAGCCCACTTCCCAAACAGATAGCCAAGGTTCCACTACTCAAGGTTGGAATTAAGGGGGTCATGATCGCTATATCACACACTGATGGCTAAGGCAATTGGATGGAAAATTACAAATACACTTAACAGTGGATCCCAACCTGATCAGCATCATGACAAGAAGGTAGTAACACTGAAGTGGACAAATCTCCCTCTAAATCTGAAAAAGTATCGAAAACAACACCCCAGGCTCGAAATGACAGAATCATGTATGTCTTACTCAACCTGAGGAAACAGAAATCATCTAGTCTTGAACTATGAATACTCATACTCACACCCCAACAGTGTGGGCAAGGTACATTCATCTTGCTCCCAAAATTATGAGGAGACATAGAACAAATGTGCTCAACCTAAGAACCACTTTGCATTTGGAATTAGAAGACAGTGAACCCTATTTCATGAGCAATATATATAAACCTGATATTGATAAAAAAAAAAAAAAAAGGGGGGGGGACATGTACATCCTAACCAGAAAGCCAAGTGTCAAATCTGAGCCAGTATTATAAGTATGCTCCCACATAGGTGAGTACTTTTCCTACTGACATAAAGAAAAAAACAAACATTCAGGGACATTATTAGTAGGGTACACAACTTAACCCTCTTCACTCTAACACTCTGGAGGAAAAAACCTCTGTCCACCTTCCCGGTAACTGTAAATTAGATGTGATAAGAACTTTCAAGCTCCACTAGTAAATTTTGGGGGTTATGCACACCTGAGGAACAGTGCTCTGAAAACAGAGTAACAGGCAAGAGTTCCCTATCTTTAAAAACAAACTCACCCCTAATTTAATCAATCCAAAGACTGACAGAAACAAATAGGATTTCTTTATGCTTTACTCATGATAGTGGTTCAGCATAATACAGTAAAACAAGTTGGTCAACCTCTAGATAGTCTTATGAAATACCACGTTTCTACAGAGCCTCTTACAACTTGTATAAAGTATAATCAACTCGTTGTTGCTAGTGCAAAATTGGTTTAATAAAAGCACACCTGTCTGGGCAACAGTCACCACACAGTGGAGCCCATTTAAAAAAAAAAAAAAAAAAGGTAAAGGGGCAAGAAGAGTGAAAAAAACAACAGCAGCAAAACCTCTCCTTATAATCTAACCGATGTGGTCAAAATATCCACAGGGGATAGTTAAAAACCTTCAGAGGAAGATACTGCCAGATCATACAAAGAATGTGAGATAAAAGTATTGGAAGAAATCCACATATAATCCTGTACAATATCCTTAAGCAGGCAATTCATACAGGCAGCTTGGTACTTAGCAAAATGATGAATCTGGTAAGATACAACTTATAGAAATGTAAAAGTTACTCTACCTGCAAAGAGTCCAGAATAAGTAATAAGAATCTATTTTTGAACCCACCTCAAGGAGGTAATTGGCAATAAATCATGGGACACTGAAGGATTCAAGTAGATAAAAGGACATTATTTATCATAGTTAAAGGAGTTACTGCAGGCCACATAACACTTCAGGACTCTGACTGGACATAACCACCAACTGGTGCCCAAGAGATTGCAGCATTGAAATTGTATCCATGGACTTTGAGTATTAAAATGTAGCTGATAAAGCTGCTTTACACAAAGGCATTGTAGAGGGTGATAAACCCTTCTGAAAACAAAAAACAGCTATGGTGGGTACAATTGGGCAAAGTGGGTTGAATTTCCTCATGAGACATCATTGTCAATAACTGCAATTTTCTATCCTAAATATCCACTTTGGGTCCACAGAATGTTCGAGACAAATATGGGCAATTTTAGAAGTCAAACCCAATGTCATGTGAAGAACAGCATAACTTCCATGCATGAAATTTGAGCTTCAGAATGTCTGAGAGTAAAATGTTAGATCCTAGCTGCCTCAACAGAGATGACCAAAGAGGTAGTGGCAGAGGTGGGTACTCTTGAAGGCATGAAAGAGGAGGAAATCATGGTTGAGCTAGCTAATCCAGGGTTACTAAAAGCACATAAGGGGTGGATTGGTTGGTTAATTTGGTGTTTTATGGCACAAAACAGCTAGGCTATCTGCGCCAAACATCCGTTAAAAAGGTAAAATTAAAGTAAATGTAATAAAATTCACAAAAGGAAATGAAGGTAAAACAAAACAGAGTTAAAACATAAATAGCATAAAACCAATGTTTACATCTAGTCTACAACATTAATAGAAAAACTACAGTAAGGAAAGTCATAAAAGACTTTCTGTAGCATAATGGTAATTATCATAACCCACCAGGAAGACAAACAGGTAAGTAAAAAAACCTCCATCAGTCACCTGAAGTTGGTCTTTCCTGTCCTGGTTCCAAGTTATGTGACATTATGGCCATTTTCAAAAAGTAAATTAATAAAGGTTTTAAAAGACGTGTAGCAAACGTTTAATAATAACTCGCCAGGATGAATAATGGGTAGTTCAAACGGATAGTTCAAACAGCAGTGTTAGTTGCCTGAAGTTGGTCTTTCCAGTCCTGGTGTCGAGTTACTTAACATTACGGCCATTTTCTAATTTCAAATCGAACTAGAGATACTGTGATTCTTAAAAGGAAACAACATTAAAAAACTTAAATGACATTAAAAAGATTAATGGCCATTAAAAAACTAAAAACTTTACCAATGTGGATAGTGTCACCATCACCAATAACACTGTCTAACATTATGGGCAAACCTTGGGACAAAACATGTTTAAAATGGTGCCGTCATTAAGTCATAATGACTGCAAGAAAATAGAATGTGGCTTTACACAAACTACACACCGGTGCATCAGTTCCAGATAAAAGAAAACAATGAGTTAAGAAACTGTGATCAATGGGTAGTCTAGTTAGAACAACTTCCTCCTTCCGATCCTTATGGAAGCAAGACGGTCAAAGTTCAATACAGGGTTTCATTTGCAAAAGCTTGTTTTCTCGTTGCTCACTCCAGGTCTACTGCCAGCTGGCACGGAGCCGAGCCTTGAATACAGGACCATAGTCCATGCATGGAATAGGCACAGTGGTGATAGTGTCAAAGAGATAGATGTAGCTGCCATGTCTGAGAGCTTGTTCCCATGAATACCAACATGGCCCGGTATCCAAAAAACTGGATAGAAGTAAATGTTAAAGAGAAATGGGCCAGTTGGTTTTGAATATCAGCAAGGACAGGGTGTGAAACAATGTGAAGTGATTCCAGGGCCAGTAGAGAACTAAGTGAGTCAGTATAAATAGTGCAGTTTGAGTACTGCTCAGCTTCTATGTGATTCCGGGTAAGAGAAATGAAGTACAGTTCAGCAGTGAACACAGAAGCTGTAGACAGGATTCTGCGTGCAACTACCAAACCGCAACAAACCATGGCAGAGCCCACAGAGACACATGATTTGGAACCATCCATATAAATTGGAATAGAAAAATTGTTTGAAAGATGTTCAGTAAATAAAAGATGGTACTTCCAATCGGAAGTATTTGCTTTTCTCAGATGACTTAAAGAAAGGTCACATTTGGGGACTGTAATAAGCCACAGTGGGATGGACTGGCCAGTGGATACTGCAATGTTATCGAAGGACAGAACCAATTCATCCAACTGTGCCTGGATACAAAGGCTAAAAGGAGCAATGGCAGATCATCTGTTCTGAAAAAGTATAACCCACTGAGGAAGGAAAAACACAACCCCAGGTGGAATAATGAACGAAGTTTCAAAGCATATAATAAAGACAGTTTTAAATGGCAGAGGTGCAAAGAAGGTTCATGATACTCTATGGGGCTTTCTACACCTCCCCAGTTCAGAGCCAAAATCCTTGATGATGAATAAGGTCAAGCATCTTAAGGCCGAGGGTCTGGCAGAGCTATAGACCAATGATTTATAGTCGAGTTACAATCGAATAAGAGTTCAACATATCTTTAGCATAGAACATCAATTCACTTCCCAAGTGGTGGTGGTGGAGAAATCACGGAGGATGTTCAGTGCTCTTGTACATTTGAGCCCGTAGATGCTTAATGTGTGGTATAAAGGTCAGCTTACGGTCAAAGATAAGTCCCAAGAACTTGATCTCAGGGATCACAGGCAGCACAACTTCACCGATATGGAGTTCAGGATCAGGGTGAATACCCTGTTCATGGCAAAAGTGCATGCAAATGGTTTTAGAGAGAGAAAGTAAAGCCATTTGCTGTAGTCCACTTCAGTAAATGATTGAGAGCAGTCTGTAGCTGCCACTTAATATACCTCATGTTCGACGACTGACATGAGATGTGAAAGTCGTCGACTTAAAGCCTATCTGCAACAGTGAGAGGGAGTTGATCAGTGATGGCATTAATTTTTATACTGAAAACACAGCCTTGAGGGACTCCAAGTTCCTGTAGAAAAGAAGGGGAAAGTGTCGAACCCACACAAACTTGGAATCTCCTGTCCATTAAAAAATTTTTAATAAAAATGGGCAAGTGGCCACATAACCCATATATATGGAGGTCTCGCAAAATGCCATACCTCCACGTTGGGTCATAAGCCTTCTCAATGTCAAAGAATATTGATACAAAATGTTGTCCTTTGAGAAAGGCTTTGCTGATTGATGTTTCAAGTCGAATCAGGTGGTTCATGGTGGAGCTCTGTCATCAGAACCCACTGTGTTTGGGCAAGAGAAAGTTGTTTGGTTTGAGGAAACAAACAAGACAAGCATTAACCATCCTTTCTAAGGTCTTACAGAGACAGCTCATCAAAGCAATTGGATGGTAGTTTGAAGGAATCTTGGGATCCTTTCCAGGCTTAGGAAAAGGTAGGACAATAGCTTGGTGCCAAGCATCAGGAAAACATTCTTCTGCCAGATCCAGTTACAAACAATTAGAAGAATAGTAAGAGAAGCAGGAGATAGGTTGTGCAGCATGTCATAGTGTACATCATCTGGTCCAACCAATATACTGCCAGACCAACGAAGGGCCAGTTTCAATTCCATCAGTGTAAAGGGACGATTAGAGCCGTAGAGAAAATCAGCTCGAAAGTAAAGAGATGATCACTCTACTTGAGTCTTGATGGCCAAGAAGATTGAGAAAGAAGCAGAAGTGCTAGATACCCAGCAAAAGCTTTCACCTAGAGTATTGGCAATGCTCCAGATATCAGCTACTTCCTAGCCATCAGAGAGCAAGACTGGGATAGAGACAGAATTGTATTGCCCACTGACCTTTTGAATATCGTCCATATGAATTTGGAACTGGTGGTAGAAGATATGCCAGTTGTGAACTTAATCCAAGATTCCTTCTGGCTTTGATGTTTTACCCACCAAGCATGTGCATGGGCTCTCTGGAAAGAAATGTGGTTTGACAGTGTGGGATATCTACGGAAAGTACCCTAGACCTCTTTTTAAGCCTTCCATGCCATGTGGCAAGCAGGATTCCACAACAGAGGAGGATATAGTGGTAAAAGGGGCGAGGTTTTACGAATACATTGAGCAGCAGGAAAGACATACAGGATAGTAGGAAGCAATCATTGTTTTGATGTTATCCAGATTAGAATGGAAATCTCAACAGTTCCATCTGACTAGGTGTGTGAAAATAAGTAGAAGAACCAGTATTGAAAAGAGAAAGGTTGTGATCAAGGTGGCCATTTTTAATGATGTGTAGGCAAATTGGGTGGAGAACCCTTCTGTTTATGACAACACCTTTTTTTCGTTATTTTCAGAAATTTTCCTGTAAGGAAAGACATACAGGATAGTTATTCAAGGGAGGTCTATTGACCTCCATGGGTCCTGCCCTGGGTCGATTTGGCAGGTCTTTGTTGTTGGAAGGTGATTCCAGTGACTGAAAATGCAAACGAATAATTGTTTTGCATCTTAAGGTGGGAGAAGAAAATGTATCCAAGTAAATGCCTGTACCCAGAACCAAAGGATGTGGATCTTGTGGTTTGTTGGAATGTATGTAAGGGACAAAGATTGGTGTAGAAGTTGATTCATCAACTTTTTTAACCATGGAAGTCAAAAGGCTTTTCACTTGTTTGGAAAATGATTCTCTTGGAGGCACAGAGATCTGTCTGCACTACCATTGTAATTGTGGAACGAAGTACAGCAGCATACATCCAAGATGAAACTATGGACAGCAATTTTCGAGCGTCAGGATAAGTAATGTTATGAGTTGTTTTCAAATACTGCACCTCTTTTTCTTCCAACCGTTTAGGGCAAGAACGAAAGTAGGATGGGTGAGAGCCATTGCAATTGCCACAATGTGTGTGCATTTAACACTCATAGGCATGATGGTCCTTGCCACCACAATGAGCACATCAGGGAACCATGATATGACATCTTTGAGTGACCAAACCTCTGACACTGGAAGCATTGGACAGGGTTTAGAATGTATGGCTGTACCCCGCAATTAAGATAACCTGCCTTGATGGTGGCAGGTGCACATAGTGATGTCAATGTCAGAACGAGGATATTGGTCAGAAAAGTAACTGCATCTTTGTGAGTGGAGATACACTGCAGAAACTCCTTGAGTGGAGAAACCAGCAAGAATATCTGACTCTGGGATGTTCTTCATATCCCTCTAAACAATAACTCCTCATGATGAATTCAAAGTAGTATGAGATGTAACCTCAATAAGTATATCCCCAATTGCCTTTGAATTCAAGAGGAATTCAGTGTGTTGCGATGTGGATGTGTCCACCAATATGTCACCAGATTGAAGCTTATTTACTGACTTTGGAGAGCCAGCAAGTCCTTCCAGTCCCTTCTGGATAAAAGAGGAGGACATTTACCTAAAAGTTTCTCTGAAAGAGAATGTAGGACAAGAAAATGAGGTACAACAGATGGTACAGATGTTGAAGATTGCTGCTCAGAAACTTCAAGACGTGGTCATTTACCTATTGACTGATTTTTCACTATTTTATTTGGAGAATCTATAAGAAAAAAGGAAATTTCAGTGCCCACTGACCATGGAGCCCCATGAGGGGACATACTACAATGTCAAGCAAGGACACTGCAGCAATGCCAGGGTTTCATAAGTACTATACCCAAACACTAGCATCAGACACAATGTCCACAACACCTGTTGAAAACTTACAACACTGGTACTTGGTTGACCCTAGCCCAAGTGGACCAGCCGACTGCCCCAAAAGGGACCAACCCCAAGGTGGTGTGTTAGGGTTGGTCCACTCAACCACCAGGATCCTCTCCTTCCCTTTACGGGTCGCCATAAACGGCAAACACGTGGATGGATGTTCAGATCCCAGAGAAGGTAAACTGAAAGAACAAAACCTTTCCAGGGAGGTCCCCCCACCATTTACATGAATCCACAATGAGGGGAGGGGTGGATTATAACAGAAAAATTGGTGGGAAGGCATACAAGTGCAATTTTGTCCAGCCATGGCTGAATGCATTTATAGCCAATGCCAAAGGATGAGGCAAAAGGGATCAAAATGCTTGTTGTTGAGAGTTCCAACAAACAACAAATGCATCAATCATCATTACCCAATATGAAAGCAAATCCACTAGAAAAACTCTTGATTTTGCATCCATTCAAGAAATTCCAGTTGGGTCAAGACAAATGATCTGCTATTGAATTAATCACCTCAGACACATGGCAAGCTTATGGGTTTATATGATGGGAGTGACCCCAATAAAGAAGATCCAATGTCTGAAAACAAAGAGCCCATGCTAAATTGGCCCCTTGACAGGAAATGTATAATACCACAGTGAAATTGTTAGAGTGAAGCATGATGATTTTTCCTTTCATTAATTCTAGACCTTGGAGCATTGGTATGTAAACAAGTATCTCTAAAATACTGAAAAAAGTTTTGTCATCCATCCACAGTCCCTGGAATTCCCGAACATTGATATATGCACCCCTCCCTGAAATGAGGCATTGGTGAAAAGATGGATTCTGTACATTTTCCATTTTTGGAAATGGTCCCTTGTATACATTTCTAAATTTTATACCCATATAATGAAGCAACATCTTAGAATGTCTACACAGCAGCTTTTCTGAGCCATTTGAATCTGTTGAAAGACTACCACATTCTTTCCAATGAAAATTTCAAAGAGGTAGGTGATGCCTCTAGTTTGCTTGAAGTTTCATGTTCTTTTTAGACCTAAATACAAGTTAGTTACTAAGCTTGAAAAATTATGGTGAAATTGTATGGTATCAGTATAGTAACTTATGTTTTTTTTTTTAATATTCAACTGTATATCTAAAATCTAAAAAATTATTTCGTTTTACATCTTCCACATGCAAAATTTTAAATGTCTTTGCATTCTACATTCAGCAGTAACCAACTTCAAAGGCTGTAGCTAGAAGAAATAATTGTTTGCTTAAAATTGCTAAAAATAGTAGTTCAATAAAATCTTGAATGCAAGTCAACAAATGCAATGACATGGCCTTTGACTTGTTGCAAAATGGTCAATTATAATTTTTGAAAATGTTTTAACTTCAAATTATCAGTACACTTATATTTCTTTATGTAAAAAGAAAGAATTTAGAGATAGTTTTCAAAATTCAAACTGTAAGTATGCAATGACTGAAGATTGTGATTATAAAGTGTAATTTATTTCCATTAAATGAAATTTTATTTTACACTTGCATCTTAGGTCAAACGTTACCTTTCCAAAGCTGTGAGGATATCACAGCAAGTTTCTACAAAGTGTAATAAAACCTCATATAGAATATTTTTTGGTGTGGAAAACCATAACAATAGCCCTGTGTTGCAGCATAAAATTCTACACATCAAACAAGGCCTGGTAACTTTCCATACCTGACATGGTTTCACACACTTGGCATTACTTTTGTTACACCACGTGTACTAGTTGCCTCATTATCATATTTTATTTATTTCTGCAGAGTTCAGTGTACTTGGAAAAAAATGGATTAATGCTACATTTCATCATTTAGAGCAAAATACATTAGTTTAAAAAGCACTGTCTAAAATTATCATAAAAAATAACCTTTTTTAATATTAAATTTATTGGATTTTACAATCAACTTTTTTTCAAAGAATCACTACCATCAGTGCATGTAAGGTGAGCAGCTTTGAAAGTTAAAAAGCAAAACTTAAATCATGCACAAGTTACAAACCAAATACACTAACCTGATGACTTCAGCCCTTCCTTGTACTTCACCATCACTAACAGTCCACTCAAAAGGAACACCCTCCAGGCTAGAAAAAGTGTCCTCTGAAAAGATGAATTAGGCTGTTACATAACATAACTTATCATTTACTTGCACTGAATAATTTGAAGTCAAAGCATTATTCACTCAATATTACTCTGATTAGTATATTTGCATTATTCCTTTTACTACAGGCTTGAGTGAAGTGGTTATGTTCATAACCCCAAAGTAATCAGTTTCGATATAATAACTTTAACAAGTGTACCTTATAAAAAAATTTAGCAAACTTTGAGTAATTTTGTTAAAGATTTGCCATTGAATATAGTCAGAGTGCAAAATGTTTTCATGTTAAAATTAAGTTTTTCATCCAAAAATTTTCATATTTCATATTAGCAGTCTCTAGAGCCTCCTATATGAATATCTTTTTTTTTTTTTTCAGTAAAACTATATATTATCTGTTTTTTCTCTACCCTATGCACTTGGTTAATTTGACCTACCATTTAACCATCATGAAAAAATATGAAATAAATCCAAATTATCTTTTTTTCTAGAATGACTATAAATTATAACCCCAAACTGCAAATGTTTAATCTAAATAGCTTAAATATATTAAAATTATACCTCTAGATTTTACGCATAGTAAATGTAAAACAAAACTGGCTTTTAAAACAATAACTTGGTTTTAGCTTTTATATATGCATCTTGAAATAATAAATAACTAAAAATTACTCTAAAAATATTGCAAAATTCCACTTATATATTAGGCTTGCTGACTAAATTGTTTGTGTCTAAGAAATTTTTCAAACAACATATTCACTTACCTTTTCCTTCCAAGATTACAGGCAAAAGAAACCTTGAAAGCTTTCCACTTTCAAGATCCTACAAAAACTACATGTAAAAATTCTGAGCCTTTAACTGGTTATAAAGCTATGAGAGAGCAAATTGGTTGTATGTAAGGAAGTATTTCTAAAAATGAAGGGTTGGAGGGTAATTATGTTTGATTTCCTAAACACAGTGATATCTCAGCAAACAGGAAAGATAGGAGGTTCTTATTTTGTATTTTAGTTCATCAATATGATGAACTAAATATGATATGGTGATTGAGTTTTAATTCATAAGAAACTACAGACTTTGCATTTGGATATCACAAACATCTAATATGTATCAAAGATGCTTTCAACATACTACAAGACACATAATCTATATTTAGAATTGTTTTACATATTTACTTTTAAATTAATAAATTAAATTATAATACTAAAACTTGAATTATAATATACAATTTCATACCAAACTTATTTACATGCATTTATAAATTAGTAGTTCAATAAAATTTTGAATGCAAGTCTACAAAAGTGATGATGTGCCCTTTGAACCTTAAACATAGGGAGACCCATAGTGAAAAGGTTAAACACTGTAACAGTAATCAATGAGTTAAGAATAGTTCAGCAAGGAGGTAGGGCAAGAAGGACCAAAAAGAACAAAGGAGCAGCACAGAGTGGATAGAACAGAAGAAATATTTCCAGATGCCAGAAAGGAGAAAGGACCAGGACAAGGCTACCTAACACCAGCAAAGGGAGAGATTGACAAGTCATCAATGAACAGTGAAGTTCCAAATGACAGAAAAGTATTTCACAGAAGGAATGTCAGAAGGAAAGAGATGACAGAAGAGCCAATGGAAAAAGACCTATCACTAATGTTGATAGAAAAGAGCAGTGAAAGGTTGAGAAGTGACAAAAGAAATAACACTTAAGTAGGAAACCTGGTCTGATGCACAACAGAATGGGTAGGCACTGTACAAAGATGGGAGAAAAATATCCCCCAAAAAAGAAGTGATGCATAAGGGTGAAGCAAAACCAAGCAGTGAAAATCATAAGAAAGGAAGCTTGTAGAGGAGTATGGTAATAAGGAAATCCACGAGGTGCATGCCCAACCAAAAGCAAACCCTTCAAAAGATCAGGGGCTGAAGGAACCACTGTTTATAGAATGCAGACTGCAAAGAGAAAACTGTCAGCAAAATACAAGTATCCAGTAAATCACAAGCAAAAAGACTAAAATGATTAGAATGTGCCCAGAAATGTATGTATAATACCTAAAAGCATAAAGCTTTAGAATGAGAGCCTCATGGATTAATGGAACAAAAATAAAACAGACAGTAAAGAAGACATATTCAAGTATTCCACCAATAAGAGCAACTACTAGAACATGCCTAACAGATGTTGAAAAGGTCAAATATAGTGACAGAGTGGGCATCTGTCCAGCATCAAAATGTCAGAAGTCCTTCCTACATCTAAAAATATCTCTCAGTTATAGGTGAAAGGACCAAAGACATGAAATGTCTGGACTGAGAAGTGTAAATGAATGTAAAAAGCAATGAGAGCATGTTCCAGTCACCACTGCAATTTCTTGAGAAGGGGCTTACAAAAAAGAACAGTGGACTTCAGGAAGAAAAATTTGGGTCTGCATAGTCTACTGTAGGAGACACATGAGTGTGTAGACAAAAGAAAGGATGGATTCCAGAAAAACCAGATTACCCAAATACAAAAGAACATCTTACACAGACAAAGGAAGAGTAGAGTCATATGATCAGATCATGTTATAGCTCAGAGGCAAAGGAAACACATGAAAAAGGAAAACAAGTGGAAAGGTGCCAACACATCAATCTTGGCTCATCATAGAGAAATTTAGTTACCACAGACAGGGCAGAAAGAGAAAAGGAAATGAAAAGAGACAGAGAGAAACCAAAGTGGAAAAAATAAAAATTAAGTGTTAGCAAAAATTGAGACCAATAACAGTCATGAATAACAATCACTGACAAGACAACTAAATCAGAAGTAAAGAAATAATGGCAAAGTTGAGAAAGAAGAACACCTGTGAAGATCATGAGGACATAAGCTATATAACTTCAATCCAAGCTACTAGGAGAGAGAACTCCAATTAAGACAACTGGTCAAGATTTAGAGCCAGACAAGTAGTAAGCATGCAAGAAAATGGTGTACTATTAAGAGCAGAGCAGAAAGAGTCGAAAAGGTCAAACAAAGAATAGGAACAGTTATTGAGGCCCATCTGAAGTAAAAAGAAGCATATCAGACCAAAGACTGAGTTAAGGGAAGTATAGGAAGGCAGAGGTAAAAGGATACAAATGTTGAAATAGGAACCAAAAAGTGGAATAGAAGGTTTTGGTTTTTGAATTTCGCACAAAGCTACTCGAGGGCTATCTGTGCTAGCCGTCCCTAATTTTGCAGTGTAACACTAGAGGGAAGGCAGCTAGTCATCACCACCCACTGCCAACTCTTGGGCTACTCTTTTACCAACAAATAGTGGGATTGACCACCACATTATAATGCCCCAATGACTGAAAGGACAAGTATGCTTGGTGCAATGGGGGTTTGGACCCGCAACCCTCAGATTACGAATCGAACGCCTAAACCTAGCTGGCCATGCCGGGCCGGATTAGAAGGTAAGGGAGTTTATTGTCAAGCTAGCCAGAAAGGAAAAAAATAGTCTAAACATTACAAAATGAATCATGAGCATGAGAGTGGCAAGGTAATCAGATATGAGAAAAGAGTTGTTAGAAAAAGGAAACAGTACATATTTCAATGACAAGCACAGAAAAAAGACAAGTTAAACTATAAAAGTGGATCATAAATTACACTTATGGGCAAAATATTAGGAAAGGAATGTACTTAAGACATCGAGAGAGAAAAAGGAAGGTTAAGGTTGTTTCATGACATGCATACACTGACCTACAAGTAGCAATATGTTTAAAAGTATTTTTCATGTTAAAATTTAAATTTCATTATCTATAACTTCTGAAACATTCCAAATTTAAATGTCAATTTTTTACATCCTTTTTGTCATTTTCTCTACCCTAACTTTATACAGACTTGGTTGATTTGACCTACCTTGTAATTTCCATAAAAAAACACTAAATTATGCTGTTTTTGGACTCCTCTTTTAACAATGAATAGTGGGATTTACAGTTTCATTTTAATACTATAATTTCTGATGCAGCAGGTATATCTTCACAAAATTTGGTAGACTTTTTGTATAGATTACAAAATAGTTTTTATACACAGAATATCAATTTTTTATTAAAGCATTTTTAAAAATAATTGTTTATGATAAGTGATTTTTCTGCTATGATTAAAAAACTATTTTTCATTCCCAAAATTTCATCTCTTATTTGTGTAATCTCTAAAACCTCCTGAATACCTTTCAATGTTTGTTTTCAGTAAGTCTCTATGTTTTGTCTATTATTTTCTCTACCTGAAAAATGTGAGGTGTCAATTTAACTGACCTCACAACCATCATAAAAAAAAAAAATTAGGAAACAAATATAAATTATACTTTTTGGTTCTAGAATGAATACAAATGTTCAAATTAATTATCTTAAGTCCCATAATTTTATACATTCATATATCTATTATTTTTTATTACATTACCCTTCCAGTCTTGCCTAGCTAACATTACATAACTTGCATTGATGCAGTGCACGTGCACCATATCCAATAATATAAAACAGATCTTTAATCTTTACAAAGATTGGCTGTGTTTTAATCAACTAGAATAATTATTATACATTATATATGCATATAGGTTATTACTATTTAGAAATAAGTTAAGCTTATTTTCCTTAAAATATAGAATAAATAAAGAAGTGAACAACTATCTCTTCTAGCTATGACTTTGAACTCAGTTGCTGCTGGATGTCGACTGTTGAGCCTTTTAACATTTCACACAAGGAGGATATCAATATTGTTTTCAACTTTTGTATACATATATAGGAGAAATAACAAAAAAAAAAAAACATAAATAACTATACTGATTTCCACTATAATTTTTCAAGCTTAGTAGCTCTGCTGTATTTAGGTCTAAAAAATATGAAGTTTTGAGCAAACTCAAGACACAACCTACCACCTTAAAATTTTGGTTTGAAAGAACGTGGTAGCATTTTAATATACTAAAACCACTCTGGGGACATTCTGAGCTGTTGATTGGTTATTCACATGTCATATATTGAAATAAGGGTATGTTAGGACTGTTTCCAAAAATGGAAAGTGATTGTGTTTGATTCAGTACACAAGTCATATCTCAGTAAAAATAAAAGATATAATATTCTTATTTTATATCACAGCTTGTCAATGTTGGTAATTTGAGTTCCTAATTTGTACAAAACTACAGACTTAGTATTTCAGCACCACAAACATCCTATTTTAACCATTGCTGCATTTAACCCACCACGTGACTTACAAAAGTTGCTATTTAGGTGTGTTCTTTTAATATTTACTTTTCAATTCAGAAATTTATTCTTATATGATACTAAAATTTGATACTAAACTTATTGACATAAATTTATAAAACAGTAGTTCAGTAAAATCTTGAAGCAAGTCAACAAATAGTTATCATGCAAATAACTATTTTTATACAATGTAAAAATGTACTCATCAAATTTGAAAATGTCAATTTTTCAAAATGTCTAAAAAACAATATTTTTAAAGGCTAAGATAACTATTGGAACCCACACTGTTTAAATAAGTATGGCTATGTAATTTTTGTAAAAAATACTAAAATACTAATATACAAGTGATATACAGTACTGTGCAAAAATGTTAGGACAAGAGAATATTTTGTCATTCTTTCCATTTTATAGGGCTTATTCTTCTATGCCATTATAGAGTGTAAATTTCAATACAACGATAATGCTTCACTGATCCATGTTAACAAGTGAAAGAGCCAAGGTGAGAATACTTGTAATTATTTACAATTCCCACATACTTGTACCAAAGCATGCCATATAGGTTCTGCTTGAATGAATATACTGATCAAATTTATGGCCTGAAATAAATGTCAGGATACCCCATACAGTATCTTAAGTATAGAAAAAGAAGCCAGTAAGGTACTAGCAGGTGGTGCCAGTATATGTTAGTATAAATAAATTTAATAGCATTCCACAAAATAAACCTTGATAAAAATAGTGTTTAATACAATATATTAAATTTTGTTGTCATTCCACGACTTAAAGACCACAGAGAATTGTCAGTAGAGCAGAGAATTTATATAAAAGCTTTATGTGATGCTGGTCAGACTCTCCAACATATTGCTATAGACTTGTAATGCTCCTCAAACATATCCTAGTAAAGGATGAGATACAACATCTGAACTCAATGATACTGATGTTACATATCTTCATTTATGCAACCTTTGGGATTAGAAGGAAGACTGCAAACTGATCTCAAACACGAGCATGAGATAAACAACCATGTACAAAAAGACAGAAAAGTGTCCAGATCTACAGTATCAAGAAAACCCAACAAGAATGGGATATTATATCAGGTATCTGTTCAAAAGCCTTTGCTTTGATCTCCAAACAATGTCAAGAGAGTGAAATTTGCCAAAAAGTACAAAAATTGGACTGTTGGTAATTGGAAGAGGATGTTATGGATTGTAAGTCAATGTTTGAAGTATTTGCTTGAAGTGTAGGTTGTAAGCCTAGCAGAAGAAAAATGAAATATACTTATCTCAATGCAAAGCACCTACCATGAGGCATGGGGGTAGGCAGTGTGATGGTTCGAGATGTTTTTCTGCTGGGGGTGATGGAAAGTAAATGTATTTGCAAGACAGATGAAATAATGGGCCAGCTTAAGTACCATCAGATACTGATCAGTCATGGTACACCAACTGGTTTGCATATTATTGATAAAGAACTCTACTATCAAGAAGAGAATGAACTTAACACTCATCCAACCTTTACAGAAATTACCTAGAGAATGTGTATGTTTTCTTATAGTAAAGCCATATCGAGCTATCTGCTGAGTCCACCGAGAGGAATCAAATCTCTGATTTTAGCACTGCAAATCCGTAATCTTACTGCTGTACCAGCAGGGGATGACTTAGTTAAAAAGAAACTGCTAGAGTCACTCAAATGATGCAACAGCCCCCACAGAGTCCCAATCTCAATCCAATTTAGCAGATCTAGAATTTGATAGACCAAAAACTTGACAAATCAAATATTACTTCCAAAGAAACTTTACTGTAATGTATGTGTATAAGTGACGTAGAATAAAATCCATAAGAACATTTTGATCAAATACATTGTAACAATGCCTGAAAGAGCGTCTGCAATTATTAAAGCTAAAAAGGAGGCAGACACAGGATATTAACTCTTTTCAGAACTCAAGCACTCCAGTAATTGTGAAAATTATTTTAAATTTCAAGTAAACTTTCCAAAATTAATTTCTTTTTTTTTTCTTTGCTGAAACTGAAAACATATTTAGAGGAAAGTATTATTCAAACTACTTGTTTAAGGTGATATTTCACATTTATATGAAAAACAAAATATACACCAAACAAAGTTATGTTTTACACCTTGATCATTTTTAGCATGGACCTCAAATGCTTCTGGTGCATTCTCCAGATAAAGTTCTCTTGTAGTAGTGATGATTTCGATTGAGTGAATAGCATCCACAATGACATCACAACGTAAAACCTCTCCTGTCCCTAAAAATATCAAAAATAAGCTTTAAATAAAGATTGATTCACATCTTCACGTGATACACAAAAATTTTTTTTCTGTTAAATATTTTAACTTATTGGGAATATTTCAAAACAATATTCTAAAGCAAAATAATATAACAGGAGTGATAGTTTAGCAATCTTCCACTTTCTGTAGCTTGAAATGTGGTAATCCAAACTAATGTACTTTCATTGGATGTGCTTTTCTGGTGTCTTACTTCACATAACAAATATCAAGGCAATCCATTACAAAATATAAAATATCCAATCTTTTACACACCTTATTTTTTTTCTTCTTTTCACTAAAAGTACAGATACTTTAATAGAAAAACATTTAACTCTTATGGATTGCACACACACCTATGCAAAATGTTATGTGGGCTATCTCGTGTTTTCACTGGGTACCTGCTTGTCACGATTGTTATCTGGTTCTAAATTAACTACCTGGTTCTTATAAAAAATGTTATGCAAAGTTTAAGTCAGAGTAATTTAAACAAAGCTGTAAAGTTTGTTAAGTAAAATTGTGAAATGTTAAAATGTGTTGGCTTGTGCAATTGGTTTCACAAATCATCTACAACTACAGTCATTTTTCTCCTTGTTTTTAATTTTCCATGGTGCATTTTATTCTAGCTGACCTCTTGACTGTATAGATAACATGCCACACACTAGGGAAAAAAAAATTTAGTGATAGATATGGCACAGATTCATTGTCTGGAATCATTCTTCTTTCTGCAAACTTCTCCATTGCCTTCTTTAAAGGTAGGTTTTGCGAGTAGAAAAATGGTGTATTTGTTTTAAAATTATTGCAGCAATTACTTTTTTAATTTATTACAGAGAGAACCTTACACAAAATGTTAAAATCACAAAAAGTAATACATCATTACTTAGAAACTAATGCAAAAAGTGAATTATTTTCAATGAACAGTTTGACATTACTCTCTAGGTTTTGGACTTGACAGTACTAAAAAGAAATTCAATATCCAATTCCTTTGTCGGTCTCTTGTTAATTTTAACAATATTCTCTAGACCATAGTTTTTCAAACTATGCTCTGTGGATCCCTTGTACAAAAAAGTAAAAAGTAATATATATCTTTAATATAACATGTTTATAGCATATTGGGCCTTTTAGTATTTTGTTCTCCCTAATGCCAGATGATTTTTTTTTAGCTTAAGGGAAGATCTTGCAGTGAAAGTGTCAAAACAATCTTAATTAACTTCAGCAGTGGCACCACCGGTTGCTAGTAGATATGGAAATGCAAGATGGCCTAGTAATTTTTGTATGAAACATTGGTCAACCCTGTACAGTGATGCCAACAGTCTTTTAAAAGCCAGATCTAGATTAGCAGATAAATCTCAAATGAAATGAAACATGGCATCACAGCTGAAACTTGTCCAAATCTGAAACATTGTGATGCAATAAGATGCAGTGTCAAGAGTTTCTATTTCAAAGAAATATTTAAACTGATCAATTTATTTATGGAAGAACGTGAAATCCAATGGTAGATTTGCTCAAGTATTTGTACTGATGGGGCTGCAGCTATGACTGGAAAATTTTCAGGCATAGTTGCACACATAATAAAGAAAAACCCAGACACTGAGAGTATTCACTGCTGTCTTCATCGTCATGCACTTACAGTGAAATGAATGCCAAAAGACTTGAAAGAGGTACTGGGTGATGTCATAAAATTACTTAATTTTTTTTATAAAATCAAGACCACTCACAAAGCAAGGATCTTCAGTTTACTCTGTGAGGATATGAAAAGTTTGCATAAAAATTTGCTGCCTCACACTAAGGTCTGATGGCTTTCTTGGGGAAAGTGCTTACTCAGTTTTATGAACTATATGAGAAGATAGGTTTATTTTTATCTGAATGCCATTTTGAACTTGCAAACAAATTAAGGGACAAATTCTGGATACAAAAAGTTGCTTACCTTTCAAACGTATTTGCCTATCTAAATGATGTGAATACTACAATGTAGGATACCAGGGTAACGTACTTCAAAGCTCAAGAGTAAAATAAAAGTGCTTCAACATAAGCTAAAACTTTGGGGTGAATGTATACTTATGGAAGAACTTAATTGCATCAAAAATCTCAATGGTTTTTTATTTATGAATGAAATTTCCTTAAGTGAAGATGCAAAAGTTTCAGTCTTGCAGCATATATCTGATTTGTGTACAACTATTGGGAGTACTTCCCTCCTCATTTAGAAAAAAACTACTGTGGATTCAAAATCCCTTTGTTGACAATGCAAATACCAACAATTTGCTTTTAAAAGAGAAAGAATAGATTATAGAAATTTTAACTGATTTCACCCTAAAAACTAAATTTCAGCAGGAAGGAATTACACAATTTTGGATTCATATGGCCATGGAATAACCTGAAATAAGTAACAGAGCTTTGAAAATTTTAATGCATTTTCCAACAACATATCTTTGTGAGCAAACATTTTCACTATATACAGCTAAAAAGACCAAATTTAGAAACAGGCTAAATATTGAGGATGATTTGAGTTTACAGGTAACAACCATAACTCCAAATATTGAACTACTTTGTGAACAAAAGCAAACCCATCCAAGCCACTAATAAATAAAAAAGTACACTGTACTGTTACTGATAATTTTTGCAAGAAATTTTTGAACAACAAAGTAAATTTTTTTTTAAATATTGATATTTTCAATAAATTTACATTCTGAAACTTGAATTTAAACTTTATCTGCTGCTAGTGACCAAAAGTTCCTGATTTTAGTGTCACCGGAATGTTTTTACTTTCTGATGTGTAGTTCCACAGGTCTTAAAAGTTTAGGAACCCCTGCTCTATGCTTTGGACTTAATGGTATCCGAAAAATTTCAACATCCAAATTATTTGTTGGTTTCATTTTAAGTTTGGATTATGCATGTTCTTGATCATTTTCAAAGCAATTTTAAGTTTCTTATCACATCAAATGTCATCTATAAAGAAAAGTCAAGCAGAACTATAGGGTGAAAGCAAGTATTTGTTAGTCAATTGCACTAGATTATCAGTTTCTAGCTCAAGTTTTCAAAATAATTATATAGGTGGATAGTTATTATTCCTTACCAATTCCAAACACACATTTGCTAAATTTTATGAAACTTCTAATTTAAGAGCATTTAGTGTCACATAATATTAGCATAAGAAATTTCATAAATAATAATGCTTGATATGACTGTACCAATTACACGTGAGCGATACCAAAAACTGTTAATCTAGATTCCATGGCATTGCTATAAAGAAAGTTATTAGCACTGTTTAAATGAGGAAAACTAACACCATTATTTTAAAAAACCTGGTTGATTCTGTAAAGTATAGGTCTGTTTCAAATAATAAGGTGATTGTGATCCTAAAAATAATATTGTTACTATGGAGTTTCATTTTCTTACTTGTGTGGTTTGTTGGTGTCTATTGACAAAAGGTGCTGCCAAAAAATAAAATAAACTGAGTGTGTGAGTTAAAGGAATGAAATCAAAACTGGCAACCAGACTGGTAGCTACATTTCTAGCACTGATTAGAATTTTACTGCAAACATTGATTCATTAGTTAGCTAGGCCATGTATTTCGTTTTATCCACCATCATGACCCAAGTTGAACTTTTTTTTCACACCTAACATTTTTTTTTTTTTTATGAGATTTCTATAATGAATAGTTAGGACCAATTTTCAGGCTGTTAAATGGTCTTTTCATAAAAAACTGTTCAATAATTCACATTCATGATGTAAGCTGAAATGTGAAACATGGAATGTTTATAAACTCAGAAATATTTACTAATTTAGCTCTTTCAGCTTTTTTTTCTCAGATATTACATTCTCAAACAATGAATCACAATCACTGAGAATTCTTTAGAATAATTAGTATACATGATGCTTCACAAAATTACATGGAAGAGTCCAATACAAAAAAAACTTAATTTGACCCTGAACATATCAAAAAGCTCTCTCTTAAATGCAGAAACACTTTGCCTAGCACAGCAATTTAACACTACATATAAGTTATGAATTAAATCAATCGTGTATAAAACATTTACATACTTTCTTCCTGAGCTAAAACTATAGTGGAAGAACGTGATGGACTGCGAGAGATAGCTGATACAACTGCTTTAGTGGAACAAACATTCTCTGATTCCACATTCAATGGTGTAACAGTAGCCACATCATTTCGAGAAGAACGCCTAGAAAAGAAAAATTTTTATTAAATTATTTATAAGAAACACTAGCAAACATTTGTGCCTATGGCTCACATTTACAGGTCTCACACAATGAAAATTCAATGCTTGAACTACTATTTTACATCTTTTTTTAGTTTAACTATCATTGCCACTATAACAAATTTAATTTCTTTAAGTTACAAACATTACTTAACCCTTTTGCAATGGGTTTGGTAAAATATACACGAGTTCATCTACACATTTGCACATATTAAGTATTTGCACTGTAACTTACTTTTGATACAGGGAGTGTATCTTCATAAAACCTGGCAGACTTGGTAAAGATTATAACATGTTTGTAAAAAAATCAGATTTTTTAATTAAATATTTTCCTAGAGATTCATTTGTGAAAACAATCTGTTTTGTTACTAGTCCAAGTGCAAAGTGATTTCATGTTATGATTAAATGAACTCTTCATCCCAGAAAGCTCAAATATTATTTGTGTGATTGCTAAATCCTCCAAAATACATTTAAAATGTTTGTTTTCAGTAAGACTTGATGCTATTTTCTATACCATAACTATGTGGGGGTCTGTCAATTGATCAGCCTCGTAACCATCATAAAAAAAAAAGAAAATCTAAATTATGCTTTTTTCATGCTCAAATGACTATATACTATAAGAAAAAAACACAAATGTTTAGTCTCAGTAACTTAAAACCTCATAATGTTATATATTTATAATTTTTTAGTATATTGACCTTCCAGTTATGCCTAGCTAACATTAAATAACTTGCACTGATGAGGTGAATGTGTACTCATTTACTGTATCCAGTGGCGTAAAAATGACTTGCTGTGTTTTAGTTGACTAGTGTTTTGTAATATTCAGTAACACTTTAGTCAGTATTACATTATATATGTATATAGATTATTACTATTTAGATATTATGAAACTTATTTTTCACTAAATATAGAATATATAAAGAAGTAAAGCAAACAATTATCTCTTCTCACTACCACTGTTGATTAGTTGGTTGGCTGGTTTAGTGTTTTATGGCACAAAGCAGCTACACTATCTGTACCAAACATCCAGTAAAAGGTTAAAAGTAAATTTAGTAAAATTCATGAAAGGAAATTAAGGTAAAATAAAAGGTCAATGTTTGTGATTCATGTTCCTTATTTGTACGAAACTATAAACTTATTTTAAAATTACAAACATCTTTTAAACAGTGCTGCATTCAACATACCATGTAACTCACTAACACCTATACTTAGTGTGTTATTTTAATATTTAATTTTAAGTTAAGGGACTAATATATGATATTAAAGTTTAATTACACTTTACTACCATTTGATTTCAAACGTATATAACATAAGTTCACAAACTAATAGTTCAATAAAATTTTGAATGCAATGAATGCAAGTCCAGCAGTTTAGAAGAAAGGGTTTTGGGAAAATCACCTCTTTCTCAAAAAAGGGGTAAGAAGTTTTACCTTTCTTCAAACCTAGAGACCAAGATAATTCATAAAGTTCCATTTAGAAGTTGGTATAACCATCAATAATGGAGGAATTTGTGACACACAAACACACACTGATAGATATAAGAATTTCCAATTATTTTTACTAACATAACATCACAAACAAAATGGTAGAGTTATAAAAACACTCATCTTTCATTGAGAAATTAAAAAAATATAATGTATAATGACAATTTTAAATTGGTTGACCTAAACGTGGTCAGTTATTTTTAAAATGCTTTTACAAAAAGAATGGTTTCAATTAGAATTTTATCTCAAATATTTTACCATATGCTGATGTATGTGTATGTAATTGTGGTATGACATTCTATTTGTTCTAAAAATGTTTTATAACCCTAGTAAACAAAGTTACCCATACCTAAGGAAATAACAAGCTATAAATAGTACACAGTATTTCAATTATAAAAACAATAGTGTACAGGAAACAAGAGCTTGCATCAATATATGTAAAAATGGCTGGTATGGATAGAGAAAACACTATGTAGAGGAGCAAACAACATTTCAACCTTTTTCGGTCATCAACAGGTTCACAAAGAAAGGAGGTAACTGACTGATAGCTGACTACATGTTTAAAGGAGTTCCTACATTCAATTACACAACCACCTTCAAACATATGATCAGCTATCAGTCAGTTACCTCTTTCTTTGTGAACCTTACGATGACCGAAGAAGGTCGAAACACTGTTCTCTCTTCTACACAGTGCTTTCTCTACCCATATCAGCCATTTTCACATGTATATATTTTTCTCTACAAGTGGGTTTCCTCGTCATCACGGAAGAACTTGCATCTGAATAAAGCAATGTAAAGTAACTTTTTTTATTTATATAAAATTTATACAAATTCATAGAAATTTCTAAAAAATTCAAGAAATATCTAAGAGATTAGCTCTGGTTTATCACAACCAATACTGCTTATAATAATAAATGTTAGAAAGTGGTAAACTTCATTTCTTATTATCACATTTATGGAAACCTGAATTTTTATAAAATTTCTAAATGTTTAAATGTTTTCTTTTAAAGTACATTATAAAATGTAGCCTCAACAGCTATTTTTATTAATCCTTAATACTTGCTTCAAAGCTTCAGAAAAATATTTGTGTGAACTGAACTGTTCAATCACTTTAATTGATGAGCCAGCACTTGAAGTTAATAACACACTATTTTAATGCTTATTTACCCATCTACCCTGGCTGAGAAATATGGTACATCCCCATTTGAAATGTGTTACTAGGGAGACTCAGGTCATCAGAATGCCTTGAGCTTATAGCCCTACAGAGAAAAAAGCCACTGACCTTGGATCAAACAAGTTTCAATTCAAAACTAGTTCTACTTCTGTGGTATCAAAGCACACATATTAGCCACTATAAAACAATGTTGTTGTTTTTTTCATATTTTGCTAAGGATGTTAATTAATGAATACTTCTTAAATAAATAGAAAATTAGCATTATACTTAAAAACTATTTCATTAATATATTTTGTATGTGCTTGTATACTAAAAATAAATATTTAGAAACATATGTTTCACAGTTACAGAGTGAGTACATGAAATAATGGATGCACAGAATAAATAAAAAAATTTCATCTTTAAAAACATTATATCTTAAAATCAAATTGTCCAAAAGAAGTTTAAATTTCAAAAGCTACATGCTGAGAATCAGAAGCTTCTCATGTCAGTTCAAACTTGTTACAGGAAGTTTCCAAACTTGTCATGCAAGATATTAAATATACTTTTCATCTTTCTCATTTAGTATAGTTAGCCTATACCTAAGTAACGATACTGTAATAACAACAAAAAACCAAAAGAGTTATGATACAAAATTTTAATCCAATATTATTGGTGATAAAGCTAATAAAACTTCTGATTCAAGTAAACCATTTAGCAGAAGTTATTAAAGTACATGTACATTTCCATGGAAATAATAACCCACTACATTGTACTACATGGACAGAGGAAAGATGTTTTACATGTACTGCACAAATTTTACCAAAATGAAAAACTAGCTGTCAACTAACCTACATTAATTTAAATTTTAAGGATACCAAAAAGTGCCAGTTTCCACTACAGCCACCAGTAGCTCAATTCATAGGCATTTACGCTGTTAGAAAAATAAAAATATGTTTCCTGGAACTTAGCCTGTCTTTAATAAATCTTACCAAAACATTTTATCCTTCCAATATACTGAATAATTATGTAAAATTCACAAAGATCACTTTTTCTTCAGATATTACTTCTTTTAACTTGTAATAAACATCTATAAATGCAACCAAAAATTATATAAGCTTTACAACAAGCAACAGAACACTGTTTCAACAGCTCAAGTAACTGATCCATCTCTATATAAATTATTTTTCACTTACATTAGCTCAAATTATGACATTCCACATGCATTACTTTGCACTTATAATTAAACATCATTTTCCAATTATCTATTCAACTTAACAATTGATCCAAATCAATGCTTCAACATTCCCAAAGAAGTTAGAAACACCAAAGTTTACACTAGAGGAAAATCTTTCCTTAACCTTTGGACATTTTTTGAAGGTTACTGCTTATGTACACAAAAGGTACAGATGAAGACAATGTATTTTTATTTTCAGACTGCATTTGACAAGGTACTATGAAACTAAGGTAAAACATTTGTGAGCTCTAAAAATTACTTTTTAGACCCAAATACAGCTTAGTTACTATGCTTGATAAATTAGTGGAATTCTGTGGTACTGATATAGTAATTTTTTATTTTTTATTTTAAAATGCATGTATTAACCACCCCAAAATAATTGTTTTACGTCCTATATGTGCAAAAACTAAAGGCTAAGCAACTTCAGTCCTAAGCTTTTGCCTCTCAATTGCACATTGTATCTTTCATTACCCCCATTGACATGGGTCAAATGTCATGTCATCAAATTTGTTGACTTGTATTCAAACTTTTATTCACCTACTATTTTATCAATTTATGTTAATAAGTTTGGTATCACATTACAGATTGTAATTTAAATTTTAGTTTTATATATTGATTGATTTCTTAATTTGAACATAGTAATTTGTGATTTTTGTATATTTAAAAATGTATAAATAAAACCTAAAAAAAAATTTCTTGACATTATTCACATGCAAAGTCTGATAAAGCTTGGGAACCTATAGCAAGCAGCAAATGAGTATAAAGTTAACAATTACAAGAAATAAAAGTATTTACAAAGATGTTCTAAGATTTAAGTTCCTTTTCTCAAAACCTAGAATAGTAAGTAAAGAAGTACAAAAACAAATAATGTACATACATGTATAATGTATTTTAACCAAAATATGACTATTTTACAAAATACCAGTCCACTGGAAAAATTATGTGAAGGATTTGTGGCATTTCAAATGCTTCAATTTTGAGCAAATATATGCAGTATGAAGAAGTGTGATGCATGCTCACAAAGGCATAAAATATTAATATATGACAATTGACCAAGAAGAGAAATATGCTGAAAAACATTTTTGTTTATGCTATCTGTAAACAATACTAATGAGAAAGGTTATGAAAGCCTCATTAGAGAGACTGGAAATTAAATCATAATTTACAGACTGGGGCAGCTACAGCTGGAAAAAAGGTATGGGAAATGTTTACATTATCTCGCACAAATCTGCCAAAACGAGGAATAAGTCCAAACTTTGATGTAATTTCCATATCAAAAGTGTGTGTAAGGATACAAGTAAGGAGGCTGTTCATTTACTGATTATCTTTGACCAATGAACAAGTAGTTCTGATAATTATAAAACAACCAAAGAAAGAAAACCACTTAAGTGTCAGATCTATTTGCAGGTAGTTGCGTACACTATTTGGCAGATCATATGAATATCAGAGAGATGTATAAAACCCCATGTTTGAAGCTAGAAATGCAGTCAAGAAGGGTCATAAAAGAAGTTGCAGTCCCTATCAAAGTAGCCAGTCAAAAAGTCAAGCAGTTGCAGTCTTTGAGGCTTATAGAAGAACTATTATTATCCTTGTGATGGACTTGCCCAACATTTCTCCCCTAAGCTCTCTGTAAGTAACTTATTACCACCTTTCCTAACATCAAATAACATAGCTAGGACATGTTTGAATTAATATAATGTGAATGAGTTAGTAAACAATATTAAAAATGGAATTAAGTTACACTAATGAAGTTTTGTTAGTTTATCCCAAGTTACTCTACAAGTTGCTTATAACAGAGAATATTGTGAAAATTATATTCAAAGTGTTTCAGTGTTTTAATCTCAATCTCAGATTTTTTATTTTAATTGTAAACTTCCTTGAGGTAGTACTTATTTCCTCCACTCGCCACTGCATTTCTCAGCTGTTATATCTTATATAACTTATATCTGCTTCTTTTCTTATTTTTCAAGATTCCTGTTCGTTCAAAGAGTTGGTCTCTGAGAAAAATGTATGCCCCTCCAAAACCTCCTAGTGTTATTGATATTTCTCATAACCTAAAATCAAACTTTGATAAAAGACCACAAAGCCTCCAAAATGTCTTCTGTCATAAGCACAGAAAATGTTGGAGCCTAAGCAACCAGCAACAGTTGATCAATTGAATGTTTCATCTCAGCATTTTTCTTCTGTTATAACTTATAAGACCAATTACAACCAAGTAATTCAAAGACTTTTTCTTATGTCATATTTTCCTAGTGGATTTTGGCCAAGACTAATCACACGTATACTGGGGGATGATTATATTGTAGATATTGTTCGATCTTACTTTTCTCTACCAAAAGACATAAAACTGTAACTGGTAGTAATAGTCAAAGCTCCAAAGGCTAGCCTACCAACCTGCCTGTCACACATAGCAGATTACTTTGTCAAGGCCAGTTTTATATTCTTGAATATGGTGAGTGCACAAGCATTACATTATTGCAACTTCTGTAATGTTAATCTGATATGGATGAAAGGTTAATAAAATAAAAATATACATAGATATATAATGACACAAGATGTAAGCTATTTAATCATTTGTGTTTTCCTTTTATAATCTGCAGACATTCTAGAATGAAAAGAATGTAATTTATATCTATTTCCTAATTTTTAATGGTGGTTACAAGATCCATCAAATCATGTAAACCCATAGAGATATAATAGTGAAAATAATTTTTTTCTAAAACAAACGTTTGATAAGTATCTGATAGTTGTAAAGATTTTACATATAATTTGAAATTATTTTTATTCATAAAAGTATTTTTAATCTAAAAATCAAAATTACTTTGCATGTTGGATAGTCAACACTGGAAAAGCAAATATGCACAAGAAAAACATTACTCAATAATCTTAAACTTATTCTTAAAAATCTGATAATTTACCTATAAAAGACTTGTAATGTTTACAGATACTATGCCTAATTTTGTGAAGATATGTTTACTGTATGAAAAGTTATAGCAAGAAAATTACAACAAGTACAAAGGGGTTACAAGGTCAGACCCAAGCTTTTCTTAGTTCTCTTACATAACAACTAAACTGTTCAACTGGGTGACATTTCCTTAAATTTCAATGATATGATTTCATTAAATAATCTTTTGTGCAGCACCTTATCATTAATACTTATTGAAAAACCTAAGTATGCTAGAATGCCAAGTTTTCACACTGTCCAGATAAAAAATATCTGTGAAAAAATAAAAAAGTCAGTAAAGTAAGGATTCCATTTAGTCATACACAAAGAACTGATTTAAGGATACTAACTCAGCACTGAAACAATAAAATTTACAATGTGTTAGACAATAAAATGTTTTCATGGAATTAAAAGGAATTATGCAGATGTTGAAACAGTAATGTGATAATGTGACTGTTCAGAATTTAATACAAAGTATACATACTTCATGTTACTTGAACAGCACTGTTAATGGACTGCATTAGCTCAATGATGAAAATAAATATTCCAAGAGACCATTTGTTAACACAAAGTCAAAATACACAACACAATACATAAATATGCTAGATGGCAAATCAAATCAGGCACAGGTGGATTGAAACCTACATGGTAATTCTTGCACAAGCAACAATAACGAAAAATTATTAACCTCTAATTTCTCTCTTAACTTTTTGTTATGTATACACACTGTAGCTCAGCACATGTCAATGTCAAATGTTTACAATAATTATCATACCACTATGTCATAAGTAAGTCAACATTAAACACCTTATACAAAGCATCTAACTGCTGAATTACACCACAGTATAATTTAAACTCAGAGAAGATTATTTCACAATGTGTAAATAAATAACTTGTTCATTAACAGAAGCTGTGTGTGTGTGTGTGTAATGGTATAATAATGTAAGTAATGGTATTTTCAACAGAAGGCTACACATGAAAAATGAAATAGTAATAATTATTTCTCAAAAGATCAACTGTGATATTTTTATTTAATCCTAACTGGAGCTCTCTCCTATAGCTGTGCTCTTAATAGTTTTATCACTCAGTCATAATTTGATTTACTTTTTGTTTTAAATTTATGAACCTAAAATGTTTTTACAAAATAGTATGAAAAACATGAACAATTTTTCCTGATAAAAAATCTGGGCAAGCAGTTTCACACATCACCTACAATTTTCCAGGCAGATGCAGTTTATTAACGATGCACTTCAAGTATACTCTGTCTCATATGTCATTCAAGTAAGAATTTTATTTATTACACTATTATGAGACTGTTCATAAAGTGAGATCACTATTACATATTATTCAGTTCTTATGTTACAATTATTACAAATTTATTATACTCAAATATTTCTCATAATAAAGATTATTTCAAATGCATTTTACCACAAATTTGTGTGCATACATTCTAAGTCACCCTGAAAATCACTTGTTATCAAACACAATATAGAAAGAAATTTAAATATCTCAGCCTTAGCTGTAGCTAAACTGAGTAATTCATAAATTAGGTGTCATGTCAACTTGAGTAGCAACTTTTATGAAGTTTACCTTGAATTTATCTCACAATTTATACATCAATATGTATCTAAAGTTATCATCTTCATATTTCTCTTTACTTCTAGGTTTAACAGCCCAACTGAAATTAAACAAAGTATTTTTATGACCCTGAGCATATTTTTGTTCAACCACTCGTTATTATGACATATTCATGTACAAAATATAAAAAAGTATAAACGTTATTTTTCAGAACCAAGATGTAATGCATAAATAAATTATAACGCTTGTTTCATTTTGAAAACACTGAACTTGCTTTACACTATTGTAATTATGGTAAATACACTATTCAAAAGTTAATTCTGATGATGATGTTAATATTTCTATGACTATGATGAAAATAGTGCTACTTTACAAAAATATTTAGAATTATCTAATGAACTGGCTAAATAAATGGCCTAACCAGTGATCTATAGAATAATTTTTGACTGATCACTGGCATCCTTTCCTTCCATAACAGTTAAAACTAAATTAGCATATCATTATCCAGTAGTTTTAACAGTGTAGCACTAGTATTACTATAAAAACGTTGTAACTTTAATTTTAAAATTATAATTTATTTTATAAATATAACTTAATTACATTATCTTGCACTTAACAATTAAAAGCCATCTGTCATTTATAATAAAATGGCTCATTTTTTTAAAAAAAATATTTATTAAAAATAATTAATGTTTATTTCACAGTATTTGAAACTTTTAAGATGTGGAGAAAAATAATTTCAACAATTACATTCAGCTATCTTGTAGAACAGTCTTGACCACGTGGCTAAGATACACCGGTAATTTGGCGCGCTATACTATTAGAAACAGTAACACACTAAACTAGTTTAAAAACAAATCTGTTTCTATCCTTACCATGTATAACACCCTCCTTCTGTTACTTCTAAACTATAATTGGTAGGAACATCTAAGTTGTAAGGTAATAAAACTCGCGGCACATTCAATTTAGAAGAGTTAATATTATTTATAAGAACTATAAATATTGTTACAATAGTCCCATAAGTTAACGCCATTTTTCAACGCAGGTCAACTACCTTTTAATTTTGCTTTAAAAACCCTTAGTACTGCCCTCTTTTGTCTACAGACTTTTTATAAAAGGGATATTATTGTAAGTTAAATTAATTATATTTTAATTACGGCAATAATGTTTGTTTTTAATTTTGTGCTAGCCGACCCCAATTTTGAATTGATTAATTGGAGGGACGGCAGTCATCACCATCTACCGCCAACTTTTTGGCTACTCTTTTACTAATGAATGATAAGACTGACCATAACTTTATAGCACCCTTATAACTGAAAGAGCGATCACATCTGGTGGGACGAAGATTCTAAAATTGCGAGTGAAGTAATTATAACAGATCTTTAAAAAAAAAAAAAACTCGTCAAGAAAATTTTAAGACGTTACGAGTGAAGCAAGCAATAATATGTGATATCAAGTCAACCACTATTCTATGCCAATGGCACCCTTCGCCACGTACGCCAACCAAAGATAAAAATCGATGTATTTTCAAATGGTACAACTATAGCTATAGAGATATACCTGTTGAACAAATTGAATTTTTCATTTCTCATGAGAGTTAACCTGGTCTAGATTTTGATTTATATAAATCTAGATCTTTGGTCTGCAAACTTTATAAAGCGCTTTCTGTCTATAGGCGTATTTTGAGTTCTCATTTCTCGTGGAATCTATATACAATTAAATAAAAACAAGTCTTAAAATTGTACATTACGTAGGGCAAAAATTTTCAGTTTTCTTACTTGTTTAGAAAAAATGATACGTTTGAGCTAAGACAAGATTAGGTTCAGTATTTGCTAAATTGTTGGCATAGAAACTGGGAAATTCTCCTCTACAAGCAGACGAGATCGTTGTTTAGTTTTGGTTGCTTTCAATTCTGTGGATGTGGAAGGTAAAATCATGTTCATTGATTTTATTAACATATCAGGATTTTCTAGGATTCAAAAGTTGAATTCTGCCTAAATTTTACCTCTTGAAAGTACTATTGGCAGGCGGAAGTTATACTGCCATTAAATAGAATCTATATTCAATCATGTTCTCTTTTTGATTCTTAGAATGGATTTGCGAATCGACATTGAAGTTCTTAAGATGAATAAAAACAAGGTCATGAATAAGACTGTAATTTTAACTCATTTTCTTCCACAAATTTATCAAGACAAAAATTATTTAATACTTTGTATTCTGATACTGCTTTTTTCACAGCTGAAGGTTTTGTGAAAATTTTATTACTCAGCTACAAAATACTATTATTCCAACCTTGCAGTGACAAGCTAAGATTATTGAGTTTATCAAAAATGTCAGCCCTGTATTACAATATTAAAAGCCACATTTTATTCATAACTGCGCTGTTAGTGTGGGGTAAATCTAAAAAAAAAAATGAAGTTTGTCTTTTAGTAGGAGTTCTTTTCTACGAGACTAACAGCGAACTTCTGTATGCGATCCCATTTGTAATTTGTAGCTGATACAGAAGACAGTTAAATAACAATATTCTGTGTCAACTCTTGTACAAACAAATGGTGAGATTTAGCTGTTGCTTATAATGTTCACACGACTCCAAAGTACAGATGGAGCAAGGATCTGTTCTTCAAGAAAGCTACTAGAGAATGAGCACATGTGCTAACATGCGTAAATGCAAAAAATAAATAATTGAAAATTTTCATAAAGATGAATTTTTCACCTTTTTAACTCAAAATGAAAGACATGATATCTTTCACACATCTGAAATGTATTTGCTATGATTCTCTACATTAGATAAATTTCATCAATACGTGAACGCTGAAATGAACATTGTAGCTTTCTCTTAAGGAAATGCAGTTTGAGACCAGATAGAATTTGACACTATAATGGATTTACAACACTAAAATCAGTGGTTCGATTCTTCTCGGTGGACTCAGCAGATAGCCCAATGTGGCTTTGTTATAAGAAAACACACACAATATTCACAATTAACACAAATGTTATCATTAGGGTGTGTGGATAAAATAAATATTAATTTAGAATTCACAGTGATATGTGTATATACACATATAACTTTTAATAATTCTTCGAAAAAATATAGAAAAATTGAATGACGTGTTTGTATGTATATTGGTGTAGGAGAAAACAGGTGATAGCCCAGTTCCATACATACATTTTCTTACTATATATTATTCTGAAAACTGTAACTAACCTAATAAAAGTGTATTTGATCTATTTACCCTACAATACACTATTCACCACCATTAACTATTTTAAAATTTATATTTTGCGTAAACAGATTTATTTAATTAATGTTCTCAACACGGAATCGGTCTGTATGACAGACCACATGACCTATTTGTACTCGTTTAAATGTATTCAATCCAGAAGGAGCAAGAGAAAAGAAAAGTGCTGCTATCTAGCGATTAATGAATAAGGTAAATTATAGTTTAGCAATGTTCAGATAACATTAAAATATCTTCTCAGTGAATTCAGCGATAAGTATGAGGCCTTTAATATTGCGCTAAAAATCGGTTTCCGATGCCTTTGATATACTTAACGAAAATACTTAACATTAAAAACGCAAACAAAATATTATATATGTAAAAACCGCTCGTTTGGGTTGAGAAATTTTTTTTACGTAGAGGAGCGAACAACGTTTCGACCTTCTTCGGTCATCGTCAGGTTCACAAAGAAAGTAAGAGGTAACTGACCGGTAGCTGACCAAATGTTTGAAAGGGGCTGTGTAACTAAGTGTAGGAATATAGAGGGCGAGCTTAGATGTTTTATTATATTTATTAATATAGGTATAAAGGTATTCCTTTGTATTGGTTTATTTTGGCCTTGAGTTGTTGTATGTGTAAGGCTTCTTTAATTTTGCGTTTATTTATTTAATATTTGGGTGTTTTCTATGGTTATGTTGTGCTTATTTCACTTGTAGTGTTCGAAAACGTGTGAAGGTGACTTTTTGTATTCTTTGAATTTGGTTTCCATTTTTTCTACTTCTTTCTCCAATATAGAAGTCGTGGCAGTTATCACATTGTATTTTATAAATCATTACTCTTTACATATCTCTTTGTGAGCTATATAATTCCCACTCTTTACAGAATTCTTCCATCCTTCTTTCATCACTAAGAAACTATACATTAAGATGTTTTCCACTTCTCTTTCGAAATAATATGATGCCGTTTTTTAGCAATGAGTTGTAAGTTTGTAAGATACTTCACTTTCTTGTATCTGAAAACAAGCTATATTAATTAGAACAATAAACACTTTCTCCTCATTGTTTGTTTTGTTATTTATATAATAATTTTCATATTCTTAAACATTTAAGATAAAATATCAAAATAATATTCTGTATTTTTATTTTATAGGTGTCATGAAGATTTATAGTTTCATTATGAACGACACAATGGTGAACAACACATAATTATTACAATTATTTTTTGTAACACCAAAATCCATATAATAAAGTACTTTTATTCTCTTATATAAATATTTCAAAAATGACTCGTGTCCTTATAACATCAACCATAAAAAACACAACAAACAAATGGTACATGTTTTTTTTAATGTGTTATTTCAGTAAACGTTGTCTCTCAAGCGATAATATCACATAAAATGTATTCGTTTGTTTGTTCGTTTTAGCGCAAAGCTACATAACATACAATATACACTTTATTCATCACAGAGAATCGAGTACCAAATTTTAACATAATATTATAGCTGACCCACAGGGAGGCTTAGGTAAAAGTTCACTGGATTGTTTTGTTGTTTTTTTTATTTTATTTCTCACAAAGCTACCTGCGCTAGCTGTTACTAATTTAGCAGTGTAAGACCAAGAGGGAAGCAGGTAGTTATCACCACCCACCGTCAACTCTTGGGATACTCTTTTATCAATGAATAGTAGTATTGACCGAAACATTATAACGCCTCCACGGCTGAAAGGTCGAACATGTTTGGTATGATGAGGATTAAAACCCGCGACCCTCAGATTACGAGTCCAGTGCCCTAACCACCTAAAGCATCTAATATTTTTTATTATTTGTTTATTTAAATACGCTAACTGTGAGACCGTTTTAGTCTTTTATGCTTTAGATGTAAAATTGTTCAACTTTATTTGGCTATAAACAATAATTTAGTGAAACTACTCCAAACACACACACACACACACTCAAAACTGCTACCAAGTACAATGAACTGCTTAAGCGGTTGTAAATTAACATAAATCGATTTTTTTTTCAAACCAAAGCTGGCTCTTAAGGCTGCTATAACGAGAGGAGTGCTGTAATAGCCTAAAACTAACGACTTTTCCATCAGTTACCACATTTTCTAGACATTTTTTACAGCTTTAAAAGAACGCTTAGCGTTTTATGTTTTCTCCTAGAGAGTTGCCCTCTCTTTCGTCCTTTTTGTTTTGCTTCTCAACTACAGAATATTCAAACGATTTTTGGGAGGGCCATGTGCGATCTAATTGTTAGCGTACCAGACGATATACCAGTAGCTCACTCAGCGCTACTAAAAGTTAAAACGAAATAAAATTCTACAAAAACGCCCTGTGTATTTTGGGTATGTTATAAGAGTGACGGTCAAGTTACGCTGTGGGATTATAGAAGACCACAAGTTAGCGATGAATGGTATTGACTAACTGCCTTTTCACTTTGTAATTAGGAACAGCTAACAGAAAAATAGGTTCTCAAAGAGTTTTGTACAATATTCCACAAATAACAATAACTATCTTTGTCAGGTCAAGTTTTAATATTTAAACAATAAACATGTTATAAATTCGTTGCTCCCTTAAATTTAAAATTTAGAGCATCGTTGATAATGATACAAAGAAGAATCCAGATTCCCATTATTCTTATTTTAGTTTTTTATATGTATAAAACGAATCTTATTCTGTAATAGGTAATTCACGATGTCACTTACGCATTATCGTTGATATTTAGAAAAAAACAGAAAAAAACAGCGTACCAAATAGGAGTTCATTGAACTAAAATAAACGTTTTCTTTCGCTACAGGCGTCTTTTGTTTGCTTATTCTTTGTTCGTTGTTGTACTTTACAATTTTTCCTGAGATTTAATTAAATTGTTTCTGGCGTTACTCAAGTAATTGCACTTTGACTTGAAAGATATTGGAATCTCGATTAAAATATCGTATGCAAACGGAGCATAACCTGATCCAATAAACAGTTACGACAGAAAGTGTTCGTACCCCTGCGTCGTAAGTAGGTTTTTCCTTATAACTTAAAAAGTATCAAGATTGGGATAATGAAATTAAAGTATATTATAAATATTATATTAACACACATCTACATAAATTTTTATGTAAATTGAACAACAAATAAACTGTTTATAAACAAATAACCACATAGGAGGGGCAGAAAGTGTTAGTGCGTCTACTTTAATGGTCAGTTGTGTAGCCTTTCAGGCCAATTACTTGGCGCAATCTCTCCTCATAGCCCTCCATGATCGTTTGACAGTACTCGACTGGTATTTTCTTCCATTCTTCTTTACAGAAGGCCTCCAACTCTTGCAAGTTTTTCGGATGACGCTGATGAACTCTGGTTTTCAACTCATGTCAAACGTTTTCAATTGGGTTGAGATGGGGTGACTGCGATTGTCACTCCAGAACGTTTATATGGTTCCTCTGCAATCAGGATTGCACATATTTCGATGTGTGCTTATGGTCATTGTCAACGACGCCAAAGCCCAAGTTCAGAGCATCATTCTTGATATAAGTGCCTAATATATCAACGTACTCTTCTTTTTGCATGATGCCGTTGATACGGTGAAGGCTGCCTACACCAGAATAGCTGAAGAAACCCCATAGCATGATCCAGCCACCTCCGTGTTTAACTGTAGGGACGGTGTTCTTTGGAAGATTCCATTCCCTCTTCTTACGGAAAATATTGCGAACATCATTGTGACCGAAAAGCTCGATTTTAGTCTCGTCTGACCAAATAACACTCTTCCAATAGATAAAGGGTTTATCTACATGCTTTCTTGCATACCTCAATCGTGCTTCTAAATGAACAGGCTTTAAATATGGAGTTCTACGAGGATGGCATGCTTTGAATCCAGAAGAGCGTAATATGTTCGTAACTGTAGAGGTGCTTACTTCAACCCCAGTTTCCCTTACCAGTTTCTGTATGTCATTACGTGTTAAACGAGGGTTCTTACTAACTTCTCTGAGAACCTTCCTTTTGGTTCTCTCTGGAATTTTGGTGGGGCGTCCGGAACGAGGGAGGTTAGCAGTTGATCCTGTAAGCTTAAACTTGGCAATTATGCTTTGAACAGTAGATTTTGGCACATTAAATTGTGTAGCAATACCGGAAAGAGACACACGAGACTTGTATTTTACAATAATTTGTTTTTTTAAATCATTGGACAGTTGTTTCCTGTTCTCCATGATGACCAAAAAGATAATGACGGAGACGGCGTTAAATTACCGGAAGTACATTTTTTGCTGGCTAAATTCCAATAATTATGAACCCAGTGTCTAGTTCTGAAATAGTATAATGTAGTTCACTCGCCAAACTAAACAAATTTTTTACGGGAATATCAGTTTTTTCAGACGTTCTGAAATGTACGAACACTTTCTGCTCCTCCTATTTTTGGTTATTTGATAATAAACAGTTTATTTGTCGTTTAATTTACATAAAATTTCATGTAGATGTGTATTAGTACAATATTTATAATATACTTTACGTCTATTACCCTAATCGTGATACTTTTTAATTTATAAGCAAAAACCTAGTCGGGATGCAGGGGCACGAACACTTTCTGTCGTAACTGTATGCCTAAAGTTCCCTGTCCGCTTCACCACACTGTAGTCGTCGATTCAGTGCTTTTTGCAACTAATAGCCAAAAATATCACGTGTTGCTGCTTGATTTGCGATGTGCTTACAGAAATATCTGCTGTCTAGAAAAAAATCAACAACGAAAAGCACACAGTTTAAATTAACGAATGTAACAATATTAACTTTTAATTCATGAATAACCATAGAAATTAACAAGCTACTTTTATAGAAAGAAAACGAAATGCATCCACTTCTTAACGTTTTGGATTATGTGTGATTGTTACTCACGTTGTACGCTACCGTATAATTTGAAATGTGCTTTCTTGGAACATTGTTCAGCTATGATAGAAGTTAGGGGGAAGTTGTTGATTTATTAATTCCTTATCAATGCCTGAAGTCTACAAATTATAAGAAATTTCCAACCTGTTGTGTAGTTTAGGTTTCAGGTTTCTTATGTTCGAATGGTTGTGCGTTTTTCGTTTTCCAGAATTTATATATACAAAATAATTTTGTGTTTGGTTTGTTTTTAATCTCGGGTAAAGCTACACGAGTGCTATCTGCGCTAGCCATCCCAAATTTAACAGTTTAAGATTACAGGGAAGGCAGCTGGTCATCTCCACCCACCACCAACTTTTGGGCTGCTTTTCCTATGAATGGATATTTGATTGACTGTCCCGTTATAAAGCCCCCACGGCTCAAAAGCAGAGTATGTTTGGTTTGGTGCGACGGGGATTCGAACCAACGATCTTAGGGTTACGAGTCGCGTGCCTTAATCACCTGACCATGTCAGTCTGCAAAACAACATCTTATTTCTTTTTAGTAAAGAATATTTACTAAACTAAGACAAATATTTGCCCATAAATATACGGAATATTTGTTTTGAATGGCCCATTTGCAAAGTAATTTTCATGTTACAATTAAAAGTACTTTTTATCTTCTCAAAAGCCTCAAATTTCTTTTGTGCAGTACCTATAACCTCCTAAATACGTTTCAAACAGGTTTTTTTTCAGCACAGCTTTATATGTTTCTCTTATTTTCTCTACCCTGTAACTATATGGGATCGGTAATTTCATAGGTAACAAACAGAAACAAAATATAAAAATATCTAAATTACTCCTTTTCTTTCTAGAATGACTTCAAATTGTAACGTGAAGCTTGTAAGAGTAGACATATATTTATAATTAAATCTTGACAATTTATAGCCCTTTTGATTCGTTTTTGAACCATGTCTTACTATTATCTGCACAATTATAAGTTGTAAACTACTCAGGGCACGTACAGCTTACGTTATATTATCAAATTACATTACGAACTGCTTGTGTGCGTGACTCGTGAAACATATTTATTATATTGTTAGTTCTCTTATTTAACATAATCTTAACTAATCTGAAAAGATCCCTATTTTTACATTTTAGTTAATGCTATAATAATAAATGAAAAATACATACGCAAAATAAGAAATAAAGTAATTACCCAATTTCCTTTTATCTTGCTGTAATTGTTGATGACACTTAACCCTAAGGTTTTATACTATGGGTAGTAATGTACTAAATAATTTTTATTTAATTAAATAATGCACTAAATAACAGAGACTAATAATTTGCTAAAATGGACAGTTTTTCCTAACTCTCAATATTTTTTGCTGTTCTAACTATGTAACAAGAGTTATTAACTTTCCAACTGGAATGAAAGTTCTACTCTGAGTGAAATTCACGCTTATTTGATAGATGATTATCTCAGCTTCTGTTAGTTACAGGTAATATATAATGAGAAGTAACAGAGGACTGTTAACGAATTCTAAAAGAGAGGATGCGGCACGAAGGTAATTATTGTCTATTTGGAAGCTCTGTAACCAAACAATATTGAAGGTTATAAAAATTATTATTTGTCTGAGCAATGATCGTTTTATAGTGAGTATTTTACGTTTAATTTCGTACGTTTTTGGAGGAGTGCTGGATGAAATATGAAAGCGAAGATGTTTAGAGAACATGTGTCACACTAGGGGATTTCAGGATTTTAAAAAAATATTATCTTATAGAATTATGAAATTAAAATTTATATACTATCAAAATATTGATTATTAGCAAAGATTTTATGCCGTACTAATTTTTATAATATAACAAAAACAGTTAACAATTTTTAAATCTAGAACAATAAAAGTTTGTATCATACACAGTAAAGAATACCTTGGGTAAGAGAGTTAAAATGTATTATTATACTTACAGTACATCTATATATAAAATTATGTTTTCGTTCGTATCTTTAATTTTAACAAATTGTTTATAAACTTGGTATTAAATCATTTTATTACAACTAAATAGGGTAAATGAATGATTTATTGTTTGTTTTGAATTAAGCACAAAGCTACACAATGGGCTATCTGTGCTCTGCCCACCACTGGTATTGAAACCTGGTTTTTAGTGTGGAAGTCCGCAGACATACCACTGTGCCACTTTGGGGCGACTTATTGTTTCACCAATACTTTAGTATCATACAAACTATTTAGTGCAAAAGCAATTACTATTTTATATTGAACATGTACTTAAATTACAAAATATACTACATAATTCATAAGACTTTGTGGTTTTAGAGTGAAGCTTATTGATGATCTTTCTTATGCATAAATGACCACTGTGCTCACTCAAACTAATACTGGCTAAGCAGTCCAACTCAAATGGCATTGAAAAATTTTAAATTGTGGAAATACAAAGGGAAGGAGAAATCATCACATGGTCAAACAACCCAATTTTCTCTTAAAACTTGCAGAATGAAAGGCAGATGGCTTTGAAAGGTGTGGATTAGAAAATGTTCTAATGTTTTTTGGTCAAATATGTTATTTATAATTTGTAAATAGTATGTATGACACTAAAGTCAAGTCACTTCATAATAATTCAAACGTATATATTAAATATGTGATGAAAATTCAGAATTACACTATAACATTAGTTCAACAAAGCATCAAATACACTGTTCATAAATGAGCACAGTTTATAGCCAAAAAAGAGTTGACAGTCACAGTCTTACAAGAATCTTCAACTATAATTCAAGTAATTATTCTTTCACATTTTATAAATACATAGTATATATTGTTTATGATTAAAACAACAAAGTAAAATTACAGACTTAACAAGCATACTGATATATTTAGAACCAAAACTTCAAAATACACGAACATATTGTTTGGTTGTTTTGGAATTTCGCGCAAAGTAACACGTCCATAATTTAGCAGTGTAAGACTAGAGGGAAGAAAGCTAGTCATCACCACCCACCGTCAACTGTCGGGCTACTCTTTTAGCAACGAATAGTGGGATTGACCGTCACATTATAACGCCCCCACGGCTGAAAGGGCGAACTTGTTTAGTGCTACGGGGATTCGAACCCTCGACCCTCAGATTACACGTCGAGTGCCCTAACTTACCTGGCCATGCCGGGCTTCACTAACATATTATAAAGTTCTTTGTGCATAAAATCAAGGATCAACTTTCATCCAATTTTTATACATTATGTTTATATTACTATCTCAGTTATAATTAATATTTTTTGTGCAGTAATAGGTGAAAATTAGAAGTATATTTATCATAAGACATTTAAATATATCATACTAAAGACATATCATTACATAAATATATCATTAAATAATTCAATGTTAGCTAAACATGTAAGATTTTAAATAGTAGTCTCAGAAGAAACAGTTTTTGTCCATTTCAAATCAGATATTTCTTCATCATAGTCCATCATATTCTCTCATTAATATAAGTAATACTTAAGTTTGTCAAACGTCTTAGTTGATAAAATACTCATCTATGCTTGTCTAGCTTAGTCTTTTCTGATAAATTACATCTAAAGAATATTAATTTTTAACAAGTATGTTTGAACAACTAATACAACTTTCCATTTATGTCTCTTATATAAAATTCATGTTTCATAATAACTCAATATGCTAACAAATATACCAAAACATTTATTTACAAAATATTCAAGGTACACTAATATATTATTTAAGAAAACATCTGGATGTATAAAATGGTGACCTACAACTCAATGTAATAATACCTGCAATATGTACTTGTTCTAGCATGTTATTAGTCAAATAGACGAGATCTCTATAAATAAAATGGAGGGGAAATTCCCCAAAGTGATCTGAGTTAATATTATTATTAAACATTTGTTTTTCATTTTAGAAACTTTATGAAATATATGATGTACTTTACATGCATAACTATTTCCGTCATGCTAGAATTTCGGATATTGGTTTAGTTTGGTTTGAATTTTGCGCAAAGCTACACTAGAGCTATCTGCGCTAGTCATCTCTAATTCAGCAGTGTAAGACTACAGAGAAGGCAGCTAGTAATCACCGCCCAAAGCCAACTCTTGGGCTACTCTTTTACCAACGAATAAGGGTATTGACCGTTACGTTATAACACCCCCACGGCTGAAAGGGCGAGCATATTTGGTGTGACGGGGATTCGAGCCCGCGACCCTCGGATTACGAGTCGAGTGCCTTAACACCTGGCCATGCCGGGCCATTTATTATGAATTTAATGGCTGTTAAATCTCATTTAATGTGATACTTACTTTTATAACTCGTAACAAGCTAAATATTAATTGTAGAATTTTTATAAATTTTTATTAGTAGCTACTTTTACTTATAAAACCCAAATGGAAATTTCATTCAAATCTATCAAAACCAAGAGCAAAACGTAGATTGTTTACTGAATCTTGTAACATATGTACATTTATTTGTTTTGTTTGAAACTGTGTGATTTCTTTAAATTTTTATTCTGATTGACACTACAAACTCACTTTAAATATTTTTGTCTGTCGGGGTTAGTGTGAAATTTAATTCTGTTCTCGTTTTTGTTTCTGTACGCAACGTAATTAAATTACAAGTACATGAAACAATCGTTACCGCCAAAAAAGCAAATTATCGACTACTTCGAATTGACGTTCAGTGTGATGCAAATTTCAATTAAAAATGACTTCTGCATGGAACAAACATGCCTGCTCGAAACACCTTCTGAACAAAAATTCAGTAAGAGGTAATACATGTTTTGTTTCTTTATCAATGTGCTATAAAAGTTGACAATGTCTTTGAGAAATAGACAAACTGTATTTCTTGGGAGACCTAAAGGTCAGATTATGCTTGAGTTTTATATACAGATAAATGCTACACTGAGCCATTTTTGAGCATAGTGTGTTTGAATTTTATGATCGATGTTAACTTAGTTATTTTAACTTATATTTCAATTAGCTTGATAATTATTTTCTAATTTTTTGTGATGTATTTATTGTAGTAACATTTATATTGTTATTTCTTTTTGCAGCTTGATTTACAGTTATCGGCCTTTTTTTAAATCTACTGAATCCAGAACTCATAAAAATGGACGTTAAAGGAAGAATGAGAAAGTGAATTGAAAAGTTCTCGAAATAGTTTTCCCAACGAGAAGCTGTAAAATATATTGTTCTCATAGCCTATTATTACCTTTGCCTAAGCTTTCATGAAATAACCATAACTTTTTTATATTGTAGTTTACAGAAATCGCGTAATTTTTTTTTGAAATTACAGTATTGACCTTCCCGTTAAAGAAAGTTACATTGTCAACTCTTGAGACTGGATAACGTAGGTAAATCACACGAATTCTAAAAGGAAAATAAATCTTGTGAACATCACATGAAAAGGTTTTAGCCATAAAAAATAAATCGAAATATACTTAATACTATATTCTCAAATTAATAAAAGGATTCATTTCAGAGTATGCGAGTTATTCAGACAACAATCAGTCCTAAACGTGAAACAGTGTTCTAAAACGACTTCTCTGTTCTAGAAATATATCTATTTTAAGTTGAATACTGATAATTCATTGTATTTTTCAAAGTTTATAATTTAGTTCTTTTCACTTGAACCTATCGAAATGTTGTATATTTGTAATAAAGTTTCTTTCACTGCCCATTCAGGTTGTCTTCAAACCGTCATTATCTAAATGTGGGTTTCTTGCATCAAAAGTGAAAAAAATAATGTTTAATATAAGTATAAGCAATTCGATGTGTTATGAAACACATATACTTTCTTTAATTTTCAGTTTTTCTGATATTTGGTATTTGAAATTTATGTGATCAGTTCGTTTTCATGGCAACTTTGAGTGGTCTATTAGCATAGATATCTTAAACGTAATGTCATCAAACAAGTAATAATGATTAACATTTCACACCTATCGAGATATTCTCTTCTCTTCCAATATTATCAGTAACTAGGTGTAAGTTATATCCAATGACCACATATAGAATAATCGTATTGTAAGTTTAAGGTCTAGTATAATATGACAAAAATACCTCGAATAATTTTTCGTCGAATTCTTCTTTAATGAACATGATTTTAGTTGTATATACAAAAAAAAGGACGGAAGAAGAATTCGTACTGTCACAGTTTTAGTCTTTGTTCCTTGTTTGTAATAGTTGGACTCTCACACGTACTTACATACTCTATATCCTCAACTCGACTATCATTAGTATGGGCAGTATTAAACTTAATTAAATTTGGATTACTCTAATCGAATACTAGGATTTGACTATAACTCTTACAACGTACATATAGCCCCAAAATGCAGGGTCTTTTTTGTTGTTTTTTTTACAGTAACGGGGTTCAAACCACGAAACTTCAGATCCACAACACTATAAACAATGGCTGGCCTCGCTCAGCTAATAAAGTAACATTAGGTGAAAATGTTGGCCTTCAAGTAAACTAGCTTCTCCCCAGTGGCACAGCGGATTGTTTTGGGACTTATTCTGCTAGACTGTTTGTTTGTTTGTTTTTTTGAATTTTGCACAAAGCTACTCGAGGGCTATCTGTGCTAGCCGTCCCTAATTTAGCAGTGTAAGACTAGAGGGAAGGCAGCTAGTCATTACCACCCACCGCCAACTCTTGGGCTACTCTTTTACCAACGAATAGTGGGATTGACCGTGACATTATAACGCCCCCACGGCTGAAAGGGCGAGCATGATTGGCACGATGGGGATGCGAACCCACAACCCTCAGATTACGAGTTGCATGCCTTAACACGCTTGGCTATGCCGGGCCTTATTCTGCTAGAAACCGGGTTTCGATAACCGTGGTGGGCAGAACACAGATACCCTTTTGTTTGATTTTGTGTTTATATACAAAATGAACAATCGAAGAAATATCCAGTTTTTAATTTTTCAACAAGCCGAAAAATATTTCAATATTTCTTTATAAACTCTTTCAGGTATAATTTTTTAATAGAAATGAAGGTAATTTCAATATAGATAAAGCTCAGGCACTTTTACAATAAATGTTAATCACAGTAAAGAAATAAACTCTGAAAATTCAAATATTTTAAAAATAAACACCACGAGTAGTAAAAGTTCTGATATATTTCAAACTAAATATTGCAACTAGAGTAAGTTCGGAAAATTGCTAAAACCAGTAAATAATAACAGGTTTAACATTTAAGACAAATTCAGGAAATGGAAAACATTCAAACCATTTTATAATTAACTTTAGTTGTATTATGACGCTCATAAAGGATCAGATATGCTATGATTTTAGTCAATTTGAGAAGATATTCAGAAGTAGAAATTGTTTTTATTTTTCCAGTGATTGTCTTTAAGAGGCGAAATTGAAGGAGGTTGGAAAGAAAGATATTTCTTACTAAACAAGTGTAAATAATTGACAAAATATTTAACTTAAATTACGAATACGACCTTAAAGTCCAGAAAATATTTTATTCAAGATTGAAGATGTTGTTTTACAATCTCTTCCGTCTTAAGTAATAAAATTTCGCTTTTGTGGGAAAACAATTGCTTTTATTAATTATATGCAAACCAATAATCTAGAAACTTTATGACAAACCTAACTAAACATAGCATTTTTCTGTTTATTTAAAAGTACTGTTACATTATAAAGTTTTGCCTTGTTATGATACCATAAATTATCTTTAGGCATAACAAGTTGTAATCATGTGAATACGAATTTCAATCTCCGAATTTATATAAATATTTATTCTGTTCGATTAAATGTTGTGTTATAGCCAGATATATCTTTAAACTCTTCGTTCTTTAAGGCTTTGTTAGCTTAATTAAGCCTATTGTTGCTGGGTTAGCTTTGAGCTCTCTCGTAATGAAAACTTCAGAAACTCTTAGTTATGACCATGTATAACGGAATATGTAACTAATTAAATCAATGGGAAGTAATAAAAATTTTATTGTAGATTGCGGAAACATAAATCTGATATAAGGAAGTACGATACATAAAAATAGATCATCGTAACAGCAGAAATATTAAAATTAATAACAGTTAAAAAATGCAAGCGAAAGCTACAATAAAAAAAATCTCATGAACTTTTCTGAAGTTTGAAGTGTTATGGTTTTATTTATATACCAAATATTTACACAGATACACACACGTTTAACTCAAATATCAATTTACTCACTTCTCTCGCGTCGGCTGACTCATCATAATAAATGTCAGTGATTGGAACACTTCATTTATATATTTCTCAGAAACTTGGGCCTCATAAACTGAAGTTAGTAGCTTAAATTACAAACATTTTCTGTTTAAAATTATTTAAAATAATATACGTTACTAAAAGAGATTTCTTTATGGGATTAATTGAGCTTTAGAGTTTTACGTAATAGCTCAACATTAAAAAGTGTTTTTCACAATTTTCGCACTAAGCTACGAAAGGTGTTATCGGTTTATATCTGCCACTAATACCTTTAACTGTGTGACTAGAAGTAATGAAGCTACTTAAAAACATCCACCGTCATCTCACTGGCTATTTTTGATTGACTAATTGTCAATATTATACTTCACCGATAGCTCTAAAGGACGAATCGTTATTTCTATAGATTGTTTGTCTGTTTTTGAATTTCGCACAAAGCTACTAGAGGGCTATAACGTCCCCAAGGCTGAAAGGGCGAGCATGTTTGGCGCGACGGGGATGCGAACCCGCGACCCTAAGATTACGAGTCGCACGCCTTAACACGCTTTGCCATGCCGGGCCCAACGAACGTTGAACATACCCATTATGAACAACTAAAATTGTCTCATATAGTGATGATAGAAGAGATTCTCAAGGAAACTGAACCTAACTAAATTGATATGTAATCTTAAACAATTGTGTTCAGGTATGTTAAATGTAATCTGTTATTACTTAGTTGGAAAGATGTTTAATCAGGACAGATTATTAAGGATGAAAAATTGTATATATAGATAACCTCGCACGTAACCTTTTAAATTATTTAACGCCAAGGAAGGCGTATTTATTCTAATTGCTGGACCAACCATCTCGACGTCTACCTCCATGATTATATCGCCAAACTATATAAAAATTGATGTCTCTGAAAAACGAAATGTGGTTATCCCTAACATCAAAGTCATTCCCGGCCTCAAGGTTGCTCTAAAAGGTTCCAGGTTTTTCCAGCTTTCCAGTTGCTCGAATTATTTTAACCAAGTTCCTGAAACTACAAACAGAAAATGAATTACTTGTACTACACTAATTCCACGTAAGGTTTAATTGCTACTCTCCTTTCATAATAACATCACCTGGTAGAAACATGATGTAGAGGGTGGCCTGTAAGTCCCTACCTATCCATATGTTAATATCTTATATTCAATTACGCATGTATTATAAATTTGTTTCATTTTTTTCAGAGAAATATGGCCGATGTAAGCCCATATACACTTGAAGAGCGTATTGTGACAAGTACGTGGGTACATGAGCACAAGAATACTGGTGACACCCTGGATACAATAAGATAAATGGATGGGTAGGGACTTATGGGCCACCCTGTGTAATGCAAAAGTCGTTAAAGTTAAGTAAATAATGTTGATAGGGTTAGAAATATTATGGATGGACTATAAGTTAATAAAAGAATAAACTTTTATGTAATCGATTTTATTGTTTTTCATTTGTTATAAACCTTCATATCTTTATGTTTAAAAAGTGTATATTTTTTGTGTAAAATTAGACTCGGTGTCACATATTCCTTGCTTTACTTGGAAATTTCCCTGAGGTGGTTGACTTGTGTACCCACAAGCGACTGCATACACTGGGTTTTCAAATAAACTATTGCAATTGGTGTATTGTCGTCCCGAGAGACGCTATTTCGAAATATAGCAGGCTGTAACCCAGGTAACAGCAGTATTATTATACATAATAAGAAAACGTAGGGACTTCGAGCTTTGTGACGTCAACATTATTGCTAAAGTTTAATACAACAATTAAACTACATATACAACAGAGGTACGTAACGAAACTTATCATAACTTAATTAGTGATTTAATAATTATTTAAATATTATAACGTGTTAAAAGTTAGTTATTTTAAATAAACTTAATAATAACCCTGAAATTGAACAGTTTTGTATATCCAACAATATTAATTATTATTCAAATTGTATTTTTCAAAGCTACCAGCAGATGCCACTGATAGGATAAGAGCCGGTCGAACTAAACGCCAACAAAACATAATTAAAGTGCTTTGCATCATCTATGTGATAGTTCATAAATTACTTTCTTATTATCAAAACCAGTTTATCTGTGATCACGAAATAAATTATCCGTTTGATAATGAAATTTTGCTTAGGATATCTTGTTTAAGGGAACATTTTTATTTTTTTTTATGTTTTTGAAGCCACACCATCGAATGGCTCAGTTGTAGGCGGCTTATGGCAATATTAAGATCGGGTTTTGAAGACCGTGTTGAGCAAAAACCAGTTACCCCATTGTGTAACTCTACGCTTACGAAAAACAACAAAAACTGCATACACTTGAAACAGTTACGGGCCTAATGAATTAGGTACCTAAAATGTTACTTATTCATATTTCAAGAACTTCAAAATAATACACTTATTTTTCTTTTGTTTTTGAAGTTGTATATGTTATATAAGAATTCATAGTTTTGTTATTTATTACCGGAAGTGCATATTCATTAATACTTAAAGAACCTGCTTATCAACAATAAACTGATGTAATTTAAAACGAAAACCATGGCAAAATACTTAATTTTTGCATAATATAAAGTAAGTGTTTTCCGACAAGTGTCACGAACTCAATGTTGTAATATTACATTCTCAGTAAAAATCAATGACATTTGCTGTTTTTTTAAAGTACTGTATGCTCATAGTGCAATGTCAGTGATTTAATTAAAATAGTTTCCATCACAGTAAGTCAGTAAACAAAGCCGAGCCAGTCATTCAAATAATGGTGTCAATTATTCTCCCACCGATCAGCGTTAGTATCAAGCACGAATCAATTAAGAGCCTCTATACAATGAATGACGTAAATAATTAATAACTGATTCATCTTTTCTCTTTTTTATAATCGGAAACTACAGCTTAAAAGTAAACACAACAAGGATTCGCCGGTGAGAGTTTATTATCATGCAAGCTTATATTATGTTATTAGTTTTGCACAACTTAAATATATTTTTCAAAAACACCCAAATTTGATAGAACGTTGTTTACAATCTCATTAATCAGATGTCTCCCAGAGGCACAGTGGTATGTGTACGGACTTATATTGCCAGAAACTGGTTTTCGATAAACTAACATTAAATAATTATGAAAGCGTATAGAAAAGTTCGCGCACGCGAGGAAAAAAAGAAAAAAAAAAAAGAGAGAGACAGGTGTTTTGGTGGAAAGTATCACATTAATTAATGCAACAAACTATATATGTGATATGCAGTGAATAAAGGTACAGTTGCAGCATGGCCAAAATTTAAAAGTTCAAGTTTTACAAAAACAGAAAAATAAAGAAAACACAGTCGAAATAAATGAAGAACGGTTAAAAGAAAGGTTGAGCATATTTTCGCTATCCAGCTTTATAAAACTGTTATGTTTTTAGAACATTTTTTTTCCGAATTCAGGAAAATTGTTACAGCATTCTGAAAAAAAGTAATTTACCTGCAGGAAACGTCATTTGAACTTTTTTTTGGGGGAAAAACTTGTTGCTTAAATTGTTGTTGTTGTTTGTAATTATGCACAGAGCTATACAATTGGCTATCTGTTTTCTGCCCACCAGGAGTACTGAAATCCGGTTTCTAGCGTTGTAAGTCCGTAGACATACCGCTGTGCCACTGGGTGGCTATTTAAACTAAGTAACTGTACAGAAATAGAGGAGCATATTGCGCAAAGCTACACAAAAGTTATCTGTGCATAACCATGTCTAATTTTGAAGTAATGGACTAGATCTCCCCGATGATCCAATGGATAGTTCGAGGGCTTATAATACTAAAATTTGAGATTTGATATCCTTGGTGAATATAGCAAGGATATCCTACTTTGTACCTGTGTACTTAACCATGAACAAACAAACAAAACTAGATGGAAGCCAGCTAACAAAAATATAAGTGTACTCTTGTAAGACATTCGTACAGAACACCCACGATCCTAAAATGCGAAGCGCATTTCTGTGGCAAAGGATAGCGAAACAGAAATCTGCTGATCTACCATTTAGCTTGCTAACCACAAGGACAACATGACCCTAAATCATAACTCAATGTGGAGATGCTCAGAGCTGTCAGAGCTAATAATGGGAATATTTATGTAAACACACACGTAATACACATACATAAATCATAATTAAAGAATGTGGCAACTGGGCAGTTAATTTTATAATGATAGAAAAACATTATTAAGAAAATACAAAAGAAAAGTGAATAAGTTATGCAGTGCATTATTATTTTGTTGCGAACCATTTGTCTTACACAAGAAGTTTTGCTTAGTTTTCATGTTTCGAGTGTTTCATCGTTTTCTTTAACGACAAAGTATATTTTCACCATATTTTTCTATACTTTGGATTACTGTATTATTGATAGGTAAGTTCTGCTTGATAAATTGTATTTATGAGGGCACAATGAATAAAATTCTGTATGTAGTTGTCATCAGTCAGGTTGCCAACAAAGTAGTGCAGATCAATATCACTTTTGACTGATATGCAGTCTTAAACTTTTACTGTGGTTTACCGCTGATACTGTACATTGATCGCTCTATTTTTCCGCTTCAAACTTGAAATAATCTGTAAATTTTATGGCTTCAGTTTTGCTCATTCTACTTTTGGTGGTCCGATAACAATTTCAGCTAATTTCCATTAGCTATACGCTTAATAAGACCACAACATGCTAATGTGCATTTTACTATTTCTGAAGTAACGTTCATAATGCATTGCGGTAATATCGTTCACACAATCTGCACTACACCATTATCTACTTTGTAAAAAACATAAATTTAAAACGCATTCACTATAAAGGGTTTTGGTTTTCTACCTCGACCTCTGTTATTAACAGAACCTTCTTCAGAGTCTTGCATACAGCTCCAAGAGAGAGATGAGGAACTTTATCTCAATTTTCCGTATACAGTATTATAAACTAGTCAAAACTTTGATTTATACTTGCTTGTTATATAGTAGAAATCAAACAGTTAACACTGGGAATAGAATAACTACGTATACTTTTACACTCTTCTGATACTTTCAAGTTAGGTTGATGGCTACCAGTATTAGAGTAAGGTATCAGTACATGACTTAATCTGGTGCAGTTTATTTTCACATTATTAATGGATGGTTGACATTCCAGTAATATTTGCTATGTATATACAATTTCTCCTCAACATTTTCATAATTATTTACAGTACTGTATATTAACATTCTCAATTGTCTCACCAAAGTCGTAACCTCACAAACATCAAATACATACATAGTGCTACTTATTACTTATTTGTGCAAAAGACCTGTGCAGAATTACTTAACAGATTGAAAAAGAGGTATAAAACCTCACAAACATTTAGACTCTTGAGTATTAAAAGTTTTTACTTATCATCCTACAAAAAACATCTACAGCGAAGGTACTTAGTTGCATGTGACCAACCTATTATTAATTTGTCACAATTGGGTGTGATGATACGCGATATTATACATTCTTGTCTTTCTTACTTTTTTAAGTCTCACCTTTAGTACTAAATCATAACCAGTTTTACGAGTTGCTCCTTTAACGAGTCTTCTGGAATATTAGTTTTCTAAAACTATTATTCTGTATGACAATCTTTTCTCAGTTTTTTCCCTCGCTTTAGGTAAGTACAAAATTATTTATTGAAAAACTTTAGACGTGCTTATCTAAAAGCCCAAGGTATATAACTAAGAGCTACATGTTTCAGTAGTGACTGTTGCCTTACTAATGTTATCTGGATTTTCAGCGTCTCATTGTAGACCTGTACAAAATTTTAAATGGTAGGTGTACTCCATCTTCCTGAATGATCTAGTCTACGGTTTTATTACCTCTGTAGGATGTTGTGTGAGGTCTATGATAATAAACTTTTTCTCATATTTCTAATCATATTACTTCTCAGTAATGAAAAGAGATTCTAGCTATGTAAAGTATGTTTCTAACTGTCTGTTTATTCTGCAATTTCTGCGTCAAGAATAAATTTGGCTATTATATGCTGTTTGCCAATTTCTTGGGCCTTGGCGTTCTCAGTATTGAGGAAAAAATCCAGTATGTTACTGTTTATTTTACTTTAAGCCATCTGTTGGAGTTTTTCTTCAGAAACACAGAACAGTGTCATGCTGTCCACAAACTCCCTTTAGAGGTATTCCGAAACAGGCTGACCCTCTTGTTCATTTCAAATAAAAATAAAACTTGGATTCGAACATGGGACCCTTAGACTGCGAGTCAAGCTCTCTATCCACCTGACTTCAAGTACATTAGAAATTGTGTGTGTGTGTATGTTTTCTTCTAGTAAAGCCACATTGGGTTATCTGCTCAGTCCACCGAGGGGCATTAGAAAAGGGTTATTCTCTCAATATATACATATGTGTATGTGTTATGATACGTCTCTAATACTCATTGTAAAACGTCGAAGATCTTTATTAATATATGACAGACGTTAAATAATTGATAAAGTCTCTGTTTTGTTTTGACGTTGACAAACTGTTTGATAAGTATACACATGTGCCACACAAGGTCTGCAGTCACTAAAACTATTATTAATTCTATTACTGCATTTGTAAAATGTTCAGTAATTTTTATTAACTTTTGACACAAGCTCAATAACATTCGTATATTGTCACTTTACACAGTTACTGCTATACTTTTCTCCGGTTAGAAAACTGAAGTATTTGGTCGGTTTAACATAACACAAACTCCCAATATTTGCAAATAAGTTTTTATTTTTTCTTCTACACAAAAGTACAACACTATCGTGTTTGAGCGAATTGTGTAATAAATGCCCAGTTGTACAAACATAACGAATCATTACAGAGTAACACAGTTTTATTCGAAATAGTAAGACTATAACGTTTAATGTTAACGCCGAAAAGATAAAAAAGTTTGAAGTTAAGCACAAAGCTGCACAATGGGCTATCGCAATCACGGGTATCGAAACCCTGTTTTTAGCTGGATGAGTTCACAAACATACCGTTATACCACCGAGAAGCATAAAAAAGAGAAACAAATCTTTTGTAACATTAAAAAATAATAACAAGTTCAAATTTTTACTATTAATTACATTTGAAATTCATTTCAATTATTAATTAAACACAAACATGTCTATAGTAAAGACATGGAAAAAGTACTGTTAAAAATAAATGTCTATGCTTGCTTTACAAAATACACGCTACAAAGTAGTGATATGTTATAATTTCCACAAAACATTGTTATATTTTATAAAGTCTTACAAATTCACATTTTTCGACGAGTTACATTTCAGTGGAATTTATGCACATACATCAATACATATATATAGATAGATAGATTAACACATTTAGAACACAAACACAAAGTTTCAACAACAGTAAGAAAAAAAAGACATCATAAGTTTTGTCTAATTTTCAACAAGAATTCAAAGATTAGAATCATTAATAAAAATGAACAGTATACTTTTATGCAACTATTTTTATCAGTACAACTTTCTAGGGTGTGTTTATAAAGAAGTCCAGAAAGACACCAGATTTTATTTCCCATAGGATGTACACAATTATCAGGTTACGATAAAATAAGGAAGAAGCACTTCTGAAATTGTATGTATTAAGTGCTTCATCGTACCAGTTCTGTTAAATACAGATGTCATATTATAAATTCATATGCGTATAGCTATTTAAAAAAAAATTGTCTGGAAGCATTAACTATGTATATTTTTGGTAGAATAAAAACAAAATAAAATGGAGCATTATATCATCCACTTGTAATAGTTTTATCCTGTGGGTACGATATTCTTCTCGCATTTTATTAAGAACTTGCTAAAAGACATTGTTCAAATTTAATGTCATTACAAGTTACCATTTTGTAATTTATTTGTACGCCAGCTTTCGTGGGAACATATAAGACGTGGTGCCAGTAGTAGCGGACGGATATTTACTTCCAAGATTATTGGTGTGTCGATAATTAACTTGTCTTCACAGTGTGACAAAAATCTCGTTTCTTCTTGAATACCTTTGTTAAAGCAAATGATGCCAAGAAAATGAATATAGTTTATTTAAACATTTATATGGTTACTTAGAATAGTGCATCCCATTGGATCAGCGATGAGTTTGAGGCCTTATAACTCTAAAATATTGGGTTCCATTCCTCTGCTGGGCGCAGCTCAGCTTGTCCATTCTGCATCTTTGTGCTTAAGTAAACAAACAAATTATACAAAAGTAAGCCAAAGACCTGCTTTAAACTTTGTATTATTTGTCTGTTTGTTGACAAGCACATAAATAAAATGCTGCATAATGGACTGTTTCTGCTGTTTCCACTATAGAGATTTAGCCTTATATTTTAGTGTTATAAGTCACAAATCTTGCTACTGAGCCACTATAAAATACAGTTGTTATGCATAGAAATATAAAAATAAATTGATGGCACTTAAATAAAATACTTAAACAATTGGTTATTTTGGTCGTCCCAGAAAATATTAAAAAATTTAAATATATATTTACCTGGGTAGAAAACCACTTTATGGAAAGTGCAACAGGAATTTGATAGTGAAGGAATATTGTATTAAAGCTTAGCAGGCTGCCATGTCTATCATTTTTAAACATGTAAGAGACATTTACAGTTTCTTAACATCGAGAACAAATATTTATTTTTGTAGCATATAATAATCGAAACTGAAAAACATAGTCTGTTCTCAGCAGCGTTAGAGAAAAATCTTTTTGCTAGCAGTGTTGTAGTCGAAGTCTCGATGTCCGAGATCAAGACCGAGACATGAAGGTTCGAAACTGAGACCCTCAGGCGTCGAAACCAAGATAGAAAAACTTTAATATGTTATAACACAGTGAAAAACAAAGGAAGAATAATAAAAATCACATGCATGAAATAAACTTTATTAACATTTTAACCGCAAATCCTTTATATGCTAACCCCACAATCTTTGTTTTAATGTCTCCTCCTATGAAAAAAAAAATAATAATGAAAAATAAAAAGTGAGGAAATAACATAAAGAAAAACTGTTTTTAAGAGTTTATGGTGTCAGTAAACTGTTTATGATATTTGAAGCCGAATAAGATCATTGTTGCTCTACTGGGCATGTAGAATATCAGGGTTAGTCACTAACGTTTAACGCAAATACATACATCAGATGAAGTTCATACAAACTTGTGGTAAGTCTATATATAGTATAGTAGCAATTATGTTTGAATAGCGCATGTTATAACTGCGGATTGACATACAAGTAATATGGCAGTTTATGACGAAAACAAAAATGATAGGAAGGCGCTATAAATATTGCAATGGTGTAGTACAAACTGCCAAGGGATTTTACCATTAAAGCATCTTTAACACTATAACGCACCTCGTATGAACTGCTGCGTAATCGATATTTAGCGATTAATTATCCAGGAAAACATTATATTTAGCCCGTTTCGTTTTCGAGACCTGTAAATCATCGAGACTCAAAAGACCAAGTCATTATGAAGGGTGGTATTGAGACCTACAATGCTCCTTACTAGAAAGACATATAGGACATTTGAAAAATGAGGTGTTGGAAATTATTAGCAATCTGTTCTTTAGGGATTTTTTATCTTATCAATTCCCTTCGACACTCATGTACAGTACTAACTGATTTTGCTGAAAAATTATCATAAACAACATTTAAGCCAAGACTTTTAGATGTTTCAACCCAATACATCTCACGAATTTTGGGTTGGAACAAAAAGACTTAACAAGATCAACATTAAAGAAACAAAATGTACTTGAAAATTTATCATTATCTCTTTGATTGGAAACCATTACGAGGTTAGAGGAAAAGTTAATTATTTATATCATTATTATATTTTTATGTTATTGAACAATCAATATTAGATCATCTCATGATTATTCATATATAGACGCAATGCAGAGGAAATATGTTTTTCTCATTTCTTTACAGTATCAGTTTGATGTAGATGATAAATCTGAAACATGCTTAATATCTATCAATGTGAAAGTTCCAAAAGAAAAACGAAATATTTATAACCTAAAACAGTTAATTTTAAGAAACTACTCCTTTTTAAGATATAAAATAGAAACATTTAAACCAAATACTTCTATTATATATATATATATAGTAAATAACACTGACAACGTTTCTACAGACTTGTTGAACTGCGTGTTAAACTTTCCTGTTTAACATCTCACAAGCATTTAGCATTGACAAAACAGTCAGGGACACTCAGATTGCCGTATCTACAAGTGGTAGAACATCAGTTGTGATGATCACACACGGCAGACTACTTGGAAATCAAACAGCAGAGGATTTCACAATGACAACATTATAAGGAGCATATATGAAAGACTGTTCAGACACGTTTAAAAAATAAGATATGGAAGTCTACGGACATAAACACTTCAATTTAAATATTATTGACAACAGTTTGAAATATTTCAAGGACTACGTGTTCAAGTTTACCAACTAAATATGGAAGTCTACCAACGTAAATATTCCCATTAAAACATTACTGATAATAATTTGAGACATTTGAAGGACTATATGAACACGTTTACTGACAAAATATGGAAGTATATCAACGTAAATATTCTCATTGAAACATTACTAATAATAATATGTGACATTTGAAGGACTATATGAACACGTTTACTGACAAAACATGAAAGTATACCAACGTAAATATTCCCATTTAAGTATTATTGACATGAATACACATTTTAACAATGACAACTGGAAATTTACCAATATTAGATCTATTTCTTTCAAACATTATTGAGAACTCTGTGAGACATCTGTAGAACTATATCCTCAAGTTTGTCATTAAATTCTTAAAGTATGCTAAAGTAGAAGAAACTCGTACAGAGACATTACTGACGGCACTATAAAACACCTGAAGGACTATATACACAAGTGTCTCTGCAAAACGAGGAGGTCTAAACATTTATAAGATTCTCTTCACCTATCACTCACAATGTTGTTAGCTGCACACTTGAAGCACTTTATGATGTAAAAGTTAAGTAATAAAATATTTAAGTGTTAGGCCATTGAATATCAAAGTTGTATAACATTAACAACAATGTGTCATAAATTATAGGTGGTTTGTAGAAGTAACTGTGCTGGGTTAACAATATAGATACTTTAATTTATGTTACAGACAGATTTTTGACTTACATAAAGAACTGCACGTTCGAGTTTACCATCGTAATGTGAAAATTCTAATTCGTATATTATCGACAACATACAACTAGCAATATTACGACACACATAAATGACTGTGTGTACAAAACATGCAGCTCAGTCAGTTTATGAATATAATTCCATTTCATATATCACTGACAATATTATGATATAATTAAAGGACTGTATTTACATATTTACTAAAAAACGTTTAAATTTAACTATCAAATTTCACAATAATGTTGCACTAACAATATTGGTATATGTGAAAAACTATCTGGACAGAGATACCAGATAAGTGTAAAATGTTATCACTGTAGAAACTCCCACTCATATTATTTATATTTTACTGAGAACATTATGATACAGTCCATAGGCTGTTAATCGTGAAGTTTAATAATATAGTAACTGCAGTTCATATATATTACTAGAACATTACTGAGAACAACTTGAGACATTTGAAAAACTATATCCAGAACTTTACCAACGAAATATGGTGATATTTAAAAACGTAGTAACTCTAGTTCGTATATCAAGGACAACATTATGATACAGTCATGGCCTGTTAATCGTGTAGACTTTAACACGATAATTACTCCAATTCATAGATTATTGACAATATTATGAGAATCATGCTTGAAGGTCGAACTATATGTACAAGGTAACCTGTAAACAACATATCTGATATTATAGAATCTCACAATGATATAACAACTGTTACACTGTTGTGAAATTCTCGAAAGACAGCAAGCATTCGTTAGTCTTTGTAATACACGAAACTCAGCCTCTCGGTGGCACAGCGATATGTCAAGAAAAGGGGTTTCGATATCCGTAGTGGGCAGAGCACAGATAGCTCGTTGTGTAACTTTGTGCTTAATTACAAACAAACAGAAATAATAATGCACCTGAAAGGAGATTTTAAAGTACCAAAAGAAATTTAACTATAAACCGAAAACTATGACCTTGGATGATTATCTTTGGCAGATTGAAAAGCGTTTTAGTCAAATAACAAAAATCACATAGTACGAGTTAATAACTATATGATTCTGTAATTAGTTAATCCAAGAGCACAAATATATTCGACTGGTTAGTCTGTGTTTAACATCTAATGCATAACTGACGCATATATCCAAAATAACTTACCTGGTAAATATTTTGAAATAAAAGATCGTTTGTACAATAAGATTACTATACACCTTTCAAATCACAACTTACGTTTGATGTATCCATTCGGGATTATGAAATTATAACACTGGAAAGAAGAAGGGGACTAATGGGGATGGTGGTGTCGGATAACTTCCCTAGCAGTGAGTGTAAAAGCTAATGTAATAAGTGTAATTTAGAGGTTTAAGTGCAATATCAGTGTTTAATATATTTGAAAGTTAAAAAGGGGGAAGTGTGTTAATACACTTTTTTTGGGCGCAATGTTTCTGCAATTCAAATGATTGTATATAATTTTACTTTATTTGTTTCTGTTGGAAAATAATTTTCAAGCTGTTATATTATAATAATGATTTCAGAAAAAAAGATATTCATAGTTTAAGTTTCTGGAGGAAGCACAGAATTTTATATGTTCTCTAACTAAAATACACAAACAAGAAAATTTTAAATTGGCTATCCATAACTTACCTAACGACGAGTGAATGGTTACAATAAGACGATAATAAAATCTCCTTTGATTCCGAAAAAATAATTTTACCCGTCCTTTATAAAAACATTTTTCAGTTCTAACTTCATTTACTTAGAAATGTTTATATTTCAAAAATAGGATACTCTTCGTTTTAGTTACCAAGTGAAAATATCTAAAGCAAATTTATCTAGTTTATTGCTGTTTTCAGCTCGACTTCTTCTTAATAACGAATGAATTGTAGTACTAAATATACTAATGATAATGACTAGAGTGAGGTTGTGAAATCTGATTAGTAGATAAAACAGTTTTACTCGTCCAGACAATTATTCAAGCCAATAATATTTTATCAATTAATATTATTTAAAAAATAAACAGCTCACTCATTCCCCGCTAGTATAACAGTACGTTTAGGAGCTTGCAACTCTAATATCAGGGGCTCGATTCCCCTCGGTGGGCTCAGCGGAAAGCCCGGTGTAGCTTTGATATAAAAAAACACATACAGCTCAGTTAAGTTGTATAACTAAATAAATATTTCACAATAAATTAGAATTTCGATAATAAAAATGGGTTTTTGAAACTAAATCATAAATTTGATTAGGCTAATTATTACTCAAATTGTACTGTTAAATGATATTTATGATAGCTTTTAAGATATTTTATGAGAATTGATTTACAATAATTAAAAAGTAAACTAAAGTTTCGAATCTGTTTAAATGTAAAATAATTTTAGTTTGAAAGTTTAAACAAAGTTTTGCTATTTACTGATATTTACCAACTGTACTGGATTTATTGTTATACATTTATTTTAATACCTACGTTAGTTTGAATTTGATGCATGTGACGTAAACTGTTGGATGTGTATTACACAATTCCCACCTATTCTCTAAATTTGTAGAAGATTCTCGAGAGCAAGAATCAATAATATATGGTTTATGGAAACACTAGTGTGTCTTCAAACATTGTTGAACATTCGAGATTCTTGCGTTGAAAGAGAAAATAATGTTGTTTAGTCGCTACAGTCAGTATACTATAAGTCTCAGAAGCTGTAATTTGATTAACGCTTATTAATCGAAAAACTACAGAATTTGACGAGGAACGTTTAAAGATCTCGAACATTACAGTCCATTTAGCTTCAGTAAATTAACTTCGGATGTTAGTAATTTAACGAGGACGTTAAATATCTTCGTCAGTAAAACGTCAACTTCTAAGTGGTGTGAGGCCAACCAAGAAAAGACAGCTGGCTGGCTTAAGCAAGGTGTAGCAACATCAACTCAGAATTAATTTTTTCGTCGTGAATCTGAACCATTGAAAAAATATTCAGTTCTAGACCAGATAGAAGCCTTGATATAGTTTGTAAGGTTGTAAAACTCTTGTATATAAACCGATATTTGTAATAACTATTTGCAATAACAGTTATTATAAATTGTGTTGCATATTAAAATATATTTGTGTTAAAAAAGAAAAATGTGTGTATCAGTCTTTTTGGCAAATATCATAACTCTGATACACAATAACATTTACTTAACTTCTAAGTTCAAATTCAAATTTCCGGCTATTTGAAATAATGACACGTAAAGTACGTAACATAAAAAATTGCAGATCTATCCGAAATGAATTTAATACGTAATACGATTTCAGAAAAAACAGTGAAATAGCACGAAGTATAAAAAGTTTATGCTATATTAGAGTCAGTTAATATTCAATGATACTATATACACATTGTAGCCAGTAATTTAGAATTTACTTCAACATATAAAAAACTTAAATTATCCGAATTTGAACATTGAGTATTAGAAATTTCACTTCATTTTTTATAAACATTTTAGGGAACAATCATTGAGTTTTTTTCGTTACGTTACGATAAAAGCAGCTTAGATTTATATTTTAAAATGCCATTAAAATTATTGATAAAATAATTTTCTATGAATTACCAGACTTTGTTTCTTGCGGAAACGAAATGCTCGGCTTTATAGATATTTTTTTCAAAGCAGAATTTGGTCGAATTTATTTTCAAGAAATCTAAAAATATCTCATTTTAGCAGTTGGTTTCATTCCAAAGCGCAATAATTAAAGTTCATTGAAAAATCACTAACCCAATGAATAATATGATTTTTGATTATTTCTACAAAATTAAAAAATCACTCTCTGCGAAGAACTAGTCAAATGTTATCATGCTCAGTAACTCTCATTCTCCCTGTTTCATTGTGAAATAACGAAAAAAATTGAAAGTTTTTATATCTACAGTTAACTTTGAATTTCTATCTTTGAACAACTGCTAACCTTTAAAATTTCGTTTACATAAAGTGTAGAATTATCTTATGTAATTTATCGCAGGTTTGAGTAAGCTTGTTTTGAATCAGTTCTCCAAATAGTGTTAGCTTTTATCAAAGTACACGGTTAGAATACAATAAAGTAAATTATAAATTTTTCATATTGTACTTGATGCTTGTTAACAAGTTCAAAGTACGCAAAGGGCTATCTGTGCTCTGTCCATCACAGACATCTACCACGCTGTGCCACTGGGGAGGGGGAGTCCTTCATATTGATCTAAAGTTGCAGTGCGTGCTATTAGAAAATAATTAACAATGCGGATAGAAAACAGGCATTAAAAACTTTCATTATTGCACATTTGAAAACAGAAATAATAGAATTCACTTTCGACTACTGTTAGATGAAGTTAACTATTCATTAATTTATATATATTAGAGAATTAATCAAGTGATTTAAGTTATGTTATTAATCAAATTTAAAATTCCCTGAAAAATGGATTTAAACCACCTGATTAATCGAATGTAAGATGACCTAAAAACTAGATTAAACCACACAGTTATTCACAGGGCAGTGATCCGTTTTAACTGATCAACCATATAAAAACCGATTCTAAACATACCACTAGCCATCTACAAATGTTCCTTCTCCAATAATAATCACTCTCCAATTTCCCCATAACAGATGGTTAAATTCCTTTAAGCTACTAAGCAGAAAATATTTAGCAACATGTAAACTCAAAATCACTAACTAACTGATAAATTGAAAACAAAGTTTTACCACAAAACTAATTATCTACAAATATATGAAAGTCTTAGAAGCAGCCATGTTTAAGTCATCTAGTACAACCTTATTAACAGCGTTTGGATAAAATAGTGTAGCTTAATTAGATAAACGATGCTCGTAAAGCCACTTACAAGCTTACATATATTAAGCGACTAATCATTTGTAAACTGATAGATCCTCTTCACGTTTCACTTTTTCTGGTTCTCGTGGGTTACGAATGAGTCATATAAAGTATCTCGTTTTCAGTGGTTCATTATTTTCTGAAAGTCCTATGTTTATGTTATTAATAATCAAGGATCACCTGTAATGAGGGTTCATAAAGTACAGCTGATCACTTGTGGTATCTTCTTTAGTGATTTCCTTTTTGTTTATTCCCTTTGATGTTCCTTTAACTATTTACGTATTTCTAACCTTTACTTAAAATCGTTTTTATGTTTCATATTTTGTAAAAAAAAAAAATGGTTTTAGAGTTCCTTTTAAACCTCCGTTTCCAATATACTTGTTTCTTTCGCATAACCCTATTATTTCGTTATTTACACCAGAACCACTCTCAAACACTTTTCAAAACCAACATAAACAGTTCCGTATTTTAAAAGTACAAAACCCATGTAAATAGTTCAGTATTTTCATAGTAGGCTAATATAGGCAGTCAAGAGATCAGTAAACATTAATCAAATAATTATCACCATTTATAGTCCCACTTTCATTTCCGATACACTACTGATAAACAAAGATCTTTCTCTTTATCTCTTGACCTGTCACATACAGTATAATGCTTTAGAATTAATGGGAACTCATCTTACTTACCTATTGTTCACTTGCTCATTATTATCTTTGGAGCCTCAAGGTACATATGTGTTTCATTTTGTCAGTTAGTAAATATTTCATTTAGAATGACAAAATATTTATACATTAGTCAGATATTCATACCTTCATATGAGATTATATTTGTTATTAAATGAACATGAGATAAGAATACCTATAATCCCATACCCTAAAATAAGATTATAGGTATTCTTATTTCATGTTCAATTTATCATAACTTTTCGTAGAAGCACAGTATAATTGTTTCTTGTTCAATAATATGTTCCCGTGGAATATCAAGGTATCTATTTCCTGTTCAGGTAACCACAGGGCATATGATTCATGTTCAATTAATCACAACATTTCGTGGGATCGCAAACATACTTATGCACTTTTCAGTAAACCAAAACATTACTCAAGATCACACCAAAACGTATTTTTTGTTCAGGTAATAACAGTTACTAATGATGTCTATAATATTTACACTCTGTTCGTTTAATCACATACCCTTGTGGAATCATAAGCATACTTATTTCCGCTTCATTTGTAAATTAATTTTTGTCGAATCACAGAATAATTATTTTATGTTCAATCAAATAAAATAAGTTATTTTGTAGAATCCTAAAATGCTTATTCCCTGTTCAATGAATCACGACTTCCAGTGGGGATGCAGGTATAGTTATTTCCTACTTATGTAACCAAAACCTTCTTTGAACATTTTCAATAGAATAATTTCGTCATTGAAGTAAACAAATTTTCCTGTGAAATCACACGTTAATCATTTCCTGTTTAGTTGAATAGAATTTTTTGTAGAAGAACAGGATAAATACTTCATGTTCAGTCTAACACAATTTTCGATGTAGTCATCAATTTCATGGTAGTTCTTTCCTCTTCAGTTATATCAAACTTTTTGTGGAATCACGATATAATTATTTCCTCTTCAACTTAACACAGTTTTCTATTTAAACACGCTGTAATTGTTTTCTGAACAATTAAAAGACGTCCTGTAGTAATCACAGGAAACATATTTCACTTTTATATAAGTAAAAAAAAATCAAGCCGTTTTTACATATATATTTTTTCTCTACAAGTGGGTTTTCTCTACATCACTGAATATTTCACTTTTAATTGAAAACACCTTCCTGTGATTAAAAAAACTTTTTCTGGAATCACAAAATATTCATTTCCCGTCGTTAAAATAATCTTTCTTTGGAATAATTACTTCTAGTTTAATTCAAAATAATTTTCTATGGATTGTTTGTTTGTTTTGAATTTCGCACAAAGCTACTCGACGGCTATCTGTGCTAGCCGTCCCTAATTTTGCAGTGTAAGACTAGAGGGAAGGCAGCTAGTCATCACCACCCACCGCCAACTCTTGGGCTACTCTTTTACCAACGAATAGTGGGATTGGCCGTCACATTATAACGCCCCCACGGCTGAAAGGGCGAGCATGTTTGGCGCGATGGGAATGCGAACCCGCTACGCTCAGATTACACGCTTGGCCATGCCGGGCCCTAATTTTCTATGGAATCATCGAGAAAGCTTTAACACTTATCACTATTTAAAAAATATCATTTACTTTTATAAGTTCACTGGTAAACCAAATGACAATATCGCCAATTCCCGTTGAGTTACGAGTACATTATTATATGAATAAGTTTGAGCTAAATTAATTGACTGATGAAATGCTTATGAGGCCAAAGGTTAGTCATGAGACATGGGGCTGATTGACTGACTTGAAACCAATAAAATTGTTATTTACTTATTTCAAAACTAGTTAATTGATGGTGAGTTAGGTCGATTGATGATATGTTATCAAAATTATAAGATTGTTTTTCTCATTCAGCTGAGAAGACATGGATTAGATCGACTGTAGTGACATTTATGAGAGCAAAGGATAACATGTTCTAGGTATGTTGATACGAAATAGGTAAAGTCAGAGGTTTACGGTCTCTAATTCACATGATCGGTTTTGGGTCAGTTCAACCGATGGACTTCCTGTGGCCGATTGAACGTATGAAGTAAAAATATACGTTGAACCATGACGTTTTGTTCCGTTTCGGCGCAAAACACTTCTGAGCTTTATTCGTTGGTGTTTGGTTCTCTTTCTAAGTAAACATTTGCAGCAGCAGGAACAATGGTGCTCCAAGGAATGAAGCATCCTAAGACGGAATTTGGTGGACATAAAGCAATAGACAATAGGGTTTAGGCAGCTATGAACAAAGGGGAGGAGGTAGAAAACAACACGTACGATGTAGATAGGGACGTTGTATTCAATAAGACAACATTTCAAGATAATCTCCATAAGAAGGCGTGGACCCCAACAGACAAGGAAGAGAATGACAACCAATATTAACATCTTGATGACCTAGAGATGAAAGAAAGAATATAAGTAGCCAACCATCTAATGGGTCGATTTTAAAAATAAAATGAAAAGAATACTTCCAACACTAAACACTGTTTTAAGTGAAACAATTAAATACAATTAATGTTATAAAAATAGCCAACACTACACTTGATGATATCAAACTAGTTTGAGACATCATAGATTAGCCATAATTTATTTATAATTACAAATAATCAAATAAAGCCATTGATACTGTTTTTTTTATGAATACTTGAATATAAATGGTGTGAAATAGCAGTGTTATGGCATTTAAGATTCAAGATGGTAATAAGGCCATAAGAAAGGTGAATTACACTATGTAACACAAATTTTATTCCTGGATAATATGTGTTATTTCTTAATTGCTTATGTTGTAAAAATAGAAAATGGCCATTATTCCCTTCAAACTTTGCTTTTGTGATCTGGATAATGAAATTTAGAAATTAACTTATTTTCTATGTGAAAACGGGTAAATTTGCACATTTTCAATTACATAAGGCCTGAATAAAACAACATATGAATAAAGATTTACATGTATTTATACTAAAGTTATACAAAAATGTTTATATGTGAGTCTCGGCATTCGAATTTGTTAGACCAAGATCTCTGATCAAGTAATTGAGGTCTCTTTGGTTGAGGATAGTATGGGTTTCTCTCACCAGCTACACCTCTGAAATTGTAATCTGGATCTTTAACGTCTACCTCCTCTTCTGGTTTGTTGCTCTCTTCTGAGGATGGCTGCTTTCTCTCTGGTAGAGTGGGCACAGGGAACTCAGGACAGTGTAGCACTGGGGCAATGGATGATGGAAGGTTCGTATACATGATAGTAGATGCATTCTTGCCAGCCCGACGTTTGGAAGGGTTCACCTTGCAGAAGTAGCAATTGCTTGAGTGGTCAGTGAGTTCACGCCAAATTCTTGGAATAGCGAACTTCATGACTCTCTTTTCCCCTCTGTACCAATCAGCAAAGGGGCAAAATAAAATTATTATGAAGAATAAATTTATTTCGTTCACAACTAATGTTTAAGAGGTTCATGCAAAATATTTTATATGTGATATTCTTTCTATATTATTGGAAATTAAAATATATTTAATTTTTAAAAGGTCTAAAATCTGTATAATATAAAACCTTAACTAATCAATCAAGCAAAAATTGTCTGTGTTACCTTCTAGAGGTTTTTGCAGTACTCGCAGGTAAAATGAGGTGCCCATGGTTTGTCTTGATCCCTGACAGGCATGCCGAAATATGCCTTGTAGGCTTCACACATTTTAGCAGATGCTGTCACAGAGTACTTTTTCGCTCTTGTCTTGATAAATTGGCCACATACATAGTAGAATGCGTCTGGAGAATGTTTACAGCTTTTTGAATCCATCTCTGATAACATCAGACAGGTCTGTGTGTTCACTTCGACAGCTAGAACTAAACTGAAGTGGTGAGTGGTGAACACCTCTATATATATTGCTATGGAAAGTTCTAGATTCTTAAAGGTTCTTGAAAATTCTCATGAGTTCTACAACATTCTAGAAAGTTATTAAAAATTTTGTAAGTTCGAGAAAATTCTCTATCAGCTACTTAGAACTGAATCTACATGGACGTTCTGGAAAATGGGTAAATTTGGAAATTTCATTACCCAGGTTACAAAAGCAAAAGTTGAAGAGAAAAATAGGTATTTTCCATTTACTTTACACATAAGCAACTGGGAAATAACGCTTTCTGCCCAAGAACAAGAAGTAGTAAAAGTAAAAGAAGAAGTAGTTACATAGTGTTATTAATGGTGTTTGTATTGTAAAAGGTCTTTGAGAAACAAGTTAAATGTAGACAATGAAAAGATTTAGCAGTAATGTACACATTATAAACAGATGAAAACAGAAGCATCAAGGGGCCTTAATTGTAATATATTGGTATATTGGATGATAAAGAATGTCAAATCAGTGTCATGGTCTTCTGTGGCAGTATGTTTTGCTTCTAGGTCACAAAATGACTCTTCTTTATTGACGTTTACCTGCTGTCTTGCACGCTTGGCGTCGCGACCATCGTGACTCACGTGACTTCGAAGAATCATCCTACGTGGCTGTGTAGCAGTGGAACTTGTTTCTTGTTTGACTCGTGAATCCATTCTGTCAGACTGACTATCACTAAAAACGATCATTTATTAAGTTTAAATAATACTTTTAGACAGGAAAGTAATGAAATACCTGAAAGTTGGAAGTGAACATTGGAAGCAGATTTTTAATACAGAACAACAATGTTACTTTTAGAGTAAAAAAAAACACAGATCCACCTATCAAACTCGAGAGAAGTTTGATTTACCAAACGTTTTTACTCTAGGTGTTTTTGTTATTATAAATTTAAAATAAGTATGAAAAAAATGTTAAAAGTCCAACCATATTTGATTAGATTTTTTTTGCGTAACACAATCTCTGTCATTATTTTACAAAGTTTTAAAACTTTCAGCTAATGGTTTGTTTGTTTGTTTTTAATTTCGCGCAAAGCTACACGAGAGCTATCTGCGCTAGCCATCCATTCCTACTTTAGCAGTGTAATACGAGAAGAAAGGCAGCTAGTCATCACTACTCACCGCCAACCCTTGAGCTACCTTTTTACCAACGAATAGTGGGATTAACCGCACTTTATAATGCCCCACGGCTGAAAAGGCGAGTATGTTTTGTGTAATGGGGATTCGAACCTTCGACCCTCAAATTACGAGTCGATGCCTTACCACCTGGCTATACCGAGCCATCAGCGAAGGGTGTTGCAACTTGTTAACAATAGTAATTAAATAGCTGTCAGAAACTTTGATATTTGAGAAACTATTTAGATACATTCGTATGTCCTCTTCAGTCTCGCGTTGTGATCTGTTCCTTGAATAAGAAACTTGAATAAGGCACAAATATTATGAAAACTTGTTAATCAAATTACTTAAATTTGACATAATATTTTGTTCTGTTTAATATTACGGAAAGAGTGATGAATTGGAGAAAGGAATGAAGATATCTAACATATATTTCATACTTCCTAACACACAATAGTACGAACATTTATGCTGTGTAAAGATAAAAAATACTTTGCTGAAACTTAATTAAATGTTTCGTGCTATGTGTGGCAATGTAAAGCGCGCTTCCTACTTTGAATAAATTAGCTATTAAGTAGCAATAAAATCTAGTTTAAGCTTACACTGGATTAAAAACTATTATATAATACTGCTGAATACGTTTGAGTTTACATTTGAGCTTTAATAAAATTTTCTGTCTACGCATTAAATGTCACTTTATATTGTGACAACAAGAAAATATCAAAACTGTTCGAATACTTTTTGTAGATTATTATGTGAATTTTATAATGATTCTAACTTATAACTCTTTTATATTTTATTTAAAAAAGAAAAGAAAATGCGCTGAAAACCGTCACTCATGCACTTACTTCTAGCTTCCAAAGTTAAATTTTTATTATTTCTTCAGAAATAGATGAGCTTATCAGGTATATCGACGTTATATTTCGAAATTGGATTTTGTGAGAAACGTCACAGGCACATATATTCTATAAATAAGCCATAAAATGCAAGTAAAAAATAAACACTTTAACAATTAATATATATGGGGCTATAAAATAGATTAGGGTATTTGGAACAAATTCTAGGGTGAAACGTATGATATATATAGGAATTGTTAGTATTATTTTTTACATATTTAAACGGTCACAAAAAGTTACATTTAACTTATTTCTGGAGATTGCACTAGAGGTACTACTATAACAAGTGTTGTTAAATCATTTTTATAACCGCATCTATGCTGACAAAAGTATTGGACATTAAACTGTCTAATATTATCTCACGAATTGCTTGAACATTTTTCGTAAGTCCAAAATGACATCCTTCAGTTAGATAGTGTTTGCTGAGTTATGGTTATGTTTATAAACCTATATTTTAGGACCTATAAAGTTTGTACTTTTTTACTCCTATCTTGGAATCGTGAGCTAATCTCATTTAGCATTTTCTGTAAATTTAGTCTGAAGAAGTGATTTTATATATATTAAGCTTCATATATCTGCATATAGAAAAATATTTCCATTCTCATTTGCCCAAATTAACCTCATTTAAAAAACAAAAAATCTCCTTCTAGCAGATTTTATAAGCCTAATATGCAACTCAATTATACATAAATGTTAATTTCAATCATTTTAATGAGATTCAAGTTTCACACAGTGAAGTAATTCCATTACACTCATTTAAAATGTTAATTTAGATTACGAATCAGAGGAAGTAAACTTTTTAGCAAACATTATTGTAAGCGAAAAAAGTCGCTAATTGGAAAGAAGTTCCGAAAATTCCTTTTCACTTATTGGCTTTTTTAATAACAATGATTGTTAGAAAGTTTAAAAATTATTTTCTTCATTTTCCCCATTTTTCTTAACATACATTTACAAGCGTTTTGATATCTATCTATTTACACAACTCTGTTCTTTAGTTGTTTCGTCAAACTATGAAAACTGGTTTTATTGTGTAACTGTGGGAAATATATGTATTTTATATTTTGAGACTTTTACACCTACCTTACTTTATAAGATATTTTTTCTGCTTGAACAAATAAAATAACAAGGTAATTTCGCCTTCTTAATTTTCCTAAAACCTCTTACTTAATTCAAATGTTTAATCCTATCTGCATATCTAATATTATAACTGATTCCACCAGCTTATCTGCATGAATTAATCCCACATAATATTCAATTTATTATAAGTTGTTCAAATCACATTATACATTCATATCTCTCAACTGGCACTCCTTCTTGCACAATAATTAAAATTTCACGTGTTTCACTTAAAATAACTTTATTCTTTCTTCATTTGACATTACTTTCTCCCACTTGATAACTTGTCGTATTGTATTTGCCGAGTAAAATACACATACATAAGTATTGGTTAATTTTCCTAGATGAACAAGCTGTGCCCCTAAGTGGCACAACAGTACGTTGGCGGTCTCATACCGCTAGAAACCGGGTTTCGATACCTGTGGTGGGTAGAGCACAGGTATTTCGTTGTGTAGCTTTATCCTTAATTAAAAAAACAAACACACAAACAAGACTAATCTGTTTCCGCCTATCTTATTCAAATTATTATTTGTGTTAACTATATATTGGACGAGCTTGTTAAATCTACTAAGTGTGAGCTGTTGATTTCACTTTACTAAACTCTTTGAACGAATTTCACATACGAAAGTAAATAGAATATTTCATTCTAAAAACATTAACATCAATTTCCTTTACCAGATTTGATGTGTTAATTCACTCATTGATTTCGTGCTCATCCACAGTTCCACAATAACCCAGGAGTAGCAGACTATCATAAGAACCAAAGGCAAGGCGAACAGCGTAACGAAGCGATACTCAGCTACTGCAAGTCCTCGCCAATCCTTTAAATCTTCACAAAAGAACAAGGTCACGGTGACATTTTCGTTGTAATAAGTAGCCTCAACGGTATTCTGAAGAAATAAGCCAGATTTATCAGTACAAGCTTCGTTTATATACAGATACATATAAGATACAACATTAAAAAACATGTTATTACTTCATGTACATACAATATTAATATTTTGTTTAAAATTAAAATTACACTGTAGAATAAAGGATAAAACTTTCCCAATTGAAATTCTCCAAAGCTGTTTTTCCAGTTAATAACCAAATAAATCTTCATTTACTGAAGTAAGTCATCATTAAACTAAAATCTTGAAATGTATCACAAAGTTTTTAACTGTAACGAGTCAAAATTATCTTCATTACAAACTTTTATCGAGTTTTATATTAGAGTAGTGCTTACAATGTGTTGGGTAGAATAAAGGTCACGAAAAATGGATGAGGTTATCTATTTTATAAAAGCTAACGAAACAGATTATAAAATGCGCCTTTTAAGATTCTCTATTTTACACAATGCAAAGAAAGTTTAGTAAATCAGTTACTTTACGTATTTCTCTAATTTAAAGACTTTAAGAAAATTGTTCAAATTACTTAGATGTGATGTCACTTATTAAAACTTATTCCTACAGCATGTTTTAATAATAATGAATTATATTCTCAATTTAATTGAACAATCACACGAGTACTTCCACTAATTCTTTAAACTGACCAACAAAAGTTGCATCTGCTGCAAATATATTCTTACAAAAAGTGAATCAATTTAAAAAAATAAATAACTTCGGGCCTTTTATGTTTTCAGTTCTTGGTTTTTATATTTTTATTTTTTAGGTGGTAAAGTAAGACCAATGGTAAATCTGACATCAAAAACACAAGATATAAAATAATGAAACGTTTTAACAAGATACGGCTTGATTTGAGAAAAAGAGAGACAAAAAGTACAGTTCGTCGATTTCTTTTGACATAATAAATCTTCTAACTAGACCTTCTTGAGAAATGACAATGTACCACTAGAAATATTGTTATACGAGACTAGCGTAAATTTTGCTAGAGGAACTAAGGTAAAAATTCCTTATCTTGATACGAGTTTTGATCAAATTGGGGTGAAAAGACCTCAAGTGTGACATCTTTTGCTTTTATATGGCAGATAAAACATAGTATCCAATTCCAAACTGGAAAATAGTCAACCACTTAAACTTCGCCAGTTTTTTCAAGTAAGTAAAAGTGGTAAACTTCAAATAGTGTGAAGTAAACAAAGTGTGAGTGTGTACATATGCATACATATTTATATCTTGTATTCAGTTTTGTTATCAATAAATGTGTTTTTCAGGTATTTATTATTTAAATTTTTACTCCAAAAAGTATGTTTAGATGCAGAACCGGTAAATAATAAAAGTGATATTATGATTTTAAATTTTTATGTTTTATGATACATGTATATAAAACTATATATCGCAAAAAAATTAATAAAATCTCTGTCATCTTTTCTTGACCTTTATTTTACAAAATGATTTGTAACGTAAGTAGCGTCAGACAGTCACATACAGCAAATTATGAGTATTATAAGTATTATGCACCATGTATATTAGATTCTTGTGAAATAAAAAGTGAATATGCTGTTGTTGAAGTCATTTATAAATTGTATACACAACGTACTAAACATTCTTAACTTTTCTATGTTCATATGATATATATAACAACCATACACTACAGCAAAAACTGAATTATAACATTGTAAAATTTCCTGTTTAATCTTAACAATAACATATAAAAGTTATTAAATTTTAAATTGAAACTAAGAACATTCATGCAACGTTTCGCTTTACAGCTTCTTTGATAGAGCTCTGCACAAATTCTTAAACTGAGCAGATAGCACCAGGACAGTGTTGTCAGTTAAACTTGAGAATATGCAAAGAGCGATCCCGAAAAATATAAAGCGAAACGTTAGGTACACGTTAAACTTTTTTTTCCTGAATTTTTTATGTTCGTTTTAAATAATTAATGTAATTTTGTTTCATTATGTTTTATAATATACAAAGCATGTTCCATGCAAGGAAGGGAAGATTACCATAACAAAATAAACTGGGAAATAAAGACTTAGATAACTATATCGTGTCTTGAGACACACCAAGAGTACTGATAATCTTAAAACTCATAAATTACCTTGATGGCAGCAGAGGGAGTTGCGAGCAGTAAAGACACAACCCATACACCAATCATTAGCTTCTTAAAGTTGTTCATGGTGCAAAATGAGCGTGATTTAATGGGAAAAACAATCACCACAAACCTAAATAATAAAAACATATATTAAGAAATACACTGTTCATATTTTGTTTCTCATGTTTGCTTACAACATATGGTTGGCATGTTATTTCATGCATATTCCATACCTCTCTGCCACCAGATTCATTTTCCACCTTTACTTTATTGTAAGACTTGATGAAAAAAGTATATATGTATATATATTTTACACTCCCTCGATGTCAGATTTCCCAACCTTCTCTTACGTTACTTACTCTAAGATTGAGTACGTTGCATTAAATCGATTTTGTATATGCAACTCAGTAACACATGCGATAACCACAGTTGATATAAAGTCGCGGTAAAGCGGAAAGTATCAGAACTACATTTTTTGCATAGTCTGGCATTGTATAGGTATTTTTCTGCCGCTGAAAATCGATCGCTTTTGAAAATGATATATAGAAACTCTTTCCTTTGCAACATATCATAAGCTCAGATTATAATGATATGTTCAGATCGGGAATTTAGAATTTACAAGAAGGAGATATCTTTTTTGCTTAATGACAATGGAAAACGAAGGAAAGTGAATCAACCTGTCCCATCATAACCATTAAAAAACACCTGAAATAATTTGTACCCCAGGCATGGTAAGCTAAGTATGGTGTCTTGTAACAGGTGAGAATTCACGAATACAAATATTAATGTCGTTATCCGTCCACGTGCCCCAGACAATGAATGTAATAAATTCAAGTAAATTTCTGTCTGGATACGCGACACCAGTTCGTGTACACAAGCTCTTTACACAACATTCATTCAAGAATTGCATACCTCAAGTAGCTGGATAATAAAATATGTATGTCAGTATGTCTTTCGAAGGCATACTGGTCAACAAGCCAGCCATAATGTTTAAATATTCTGTGTGATAGGGTTGCTGAAACTCACACTGTAAAATTGTCACCATCATACGCTAGATAGATTAAGAAAAACGGCAAAGAGGACGGGTATGATTTGAATGTGACAGCCTTAGAACGGAGCCTTTTTGAAACAGAAACTAAGTTCAAGAGCTATTGTCAAGATGCATAGTCGTCAAATACAGCACAAACGTGCGTGACAACATAGACTGATGAGGTTCCAAAATTATTTTAATGTAACATATTCATACCCTGGATGTATTAAACCTATCAGGCTTCTTTCTGTTTGTTTACCCTATACTTACCGTGAGATAAACTGAAGATAGTACGTGCTATACTTCAACACTGCCATACTTCTCTTTCCTGTTTCTGTGCTTACTATAAGATATGATGATTGTTATAAACTTCAATACTAGCATACTTCTATTCTTTTCATATACATATCGATTAAAATATGTATTCTGTACTTAGCTGTTATCAGTTATTATTTCCTATTTTATTTTCTGTTAAATGTCATACTTTATACATATTTTATATTTCACTGCAAGCAGTCAAGCAGTCACTCTTTCCTCTTCCTCATCACTTTAATAGTTATACAGTTAAAAATATTCTGTTTCATTGTTATTAGAAAATCAATAGAGATATAACATATTACATTTAAAATCTCAGAAGTTTCAAGTAAAATACTAAATAACATTGGCGTTTGGAAAATATATTGTCAAAACGAAAATACTCCTTAAATTCGTGCTCATGCTGTAGAAAATATATTTTAACTTTTGTAACAGGATAAATATGTAATTAAAAAAAGGAGCTATAATGGGTTTTTGCGTAAAGATAATCTATATGAAGTTTCATACTGCTTTATTTGTGACATGACCTTATTGTTTCAGCCTGCTGTGCTTACGGTGTTTTTCTTTCATCAACTTGCCATCAAGTTTTCGTAGCCTTTTAACAATATATGTTGTTGTGACTGATGTTTTTTCTTCGTTATTAATAAATATTAGCTTAAATTTCTACTGAACAGAAGAACGTTATAAAGATTTTCCAAGGGACTAGATGGAAAAATAAAACTTTTCGAAATATTACGACTGTTGATTAAATCAATCATTTTGTTAATAACGTTACAATTAATGCTCACTTATTTCGTTTTTTTGTCTGTATACGTGATTTTGGATGAACTGAAATTTCGGGTAACTATTTTTTATTTAAATTATTTTATACGAATCTTATATTTTGTACAAACGTTTTTCCTCAATTGTTGTAAACACTAACTTTTGTCTCACAATTTAACAGTTGCTATTGTATGAAAATCTAGAGTTAAAATATTAAATGATTGATATTTCAACGAGTAAAAATTGCGAAAAGTTAGACTATTTAATGTTACTCATAGTTAACAACGGTGAAAAAGTTATTATTTATTTGTTATTTAGTACACAGTTACATAGTGGTGTGCTCTGCTCACCGCGATTATCGAAACCAAATTTTTAGAATTAGAAGACTTACCGTTAAGCCACATGGGGACAAAAGTTATTATATTGTTAATTCTTGTTTACTACCGTTAAATAAAATAAAGATTTTAAAAGAATTATGTAAATCAAAAATCAAATATATTACAATACATAAATATGTAACTGAATTAACTACACGCAAAGTTACGGTTTTCCCTGGTTTCAGAGTCAAAATGGTGAAACCACAATACTTGAGATCTGTGTTGTTTCTCCGTTGGTAGAATATTAACCATTATGCTTTGAGCAGTGTGGGGGACCTTTAAGGACAAAGCTGCTTGAAAATGCAATAATCAATTTTCAACGTAATAGTTGACTTGACTCATAAATTTATAATTACTCGAGAAAAATTCGATTAACTGTATTTGTCACAAGTGTTACAGCCATTGTATGTTTAATACTTCTAGCAAAATTACTATTAGTTAAAATATATTATTAAACTTTTAAACACAGTATTAACACTAAGCTATTAAAAGATGGTAGTTTATTCTATAAATCTATACAAATACTTTTTTAAAAATACTTCGAAACGAAAGTAAATATTTTGATAAATATATTAAAGTTTATTCAAAAATTAAAATGAGCTTCCTAAAAAAAGATGATCAACTTCTTCTTAAAGAAAGGTTTGTTTGCTTATTTGTAGTGAAACACAAAACTACACAAGGAACTATCTGTGGTCTGCCCACCACAGGTATCTAAGCCTGATTTCTACTGTTGAAATTTGGTCTCATTCAGTTTTATTTGCTGTTTCATTCTGAATCCCACAGGTTTGCTTACAGACTTAGGGTGTTTACTCTTCATTTGATTTTATTGCTGCGCAAGTAACTACATTCATATAGTTGACTGAGGACATCAAATATTTAGTAAAATGAAAGACACATATACAGAAGCGCTTGAATCTGGTCGTCTGATAACTTGAATTTTGGTTTCTTTGTTATTGTACGGTAGATTCTCACTCGCGTGGGTATATCAGGTTATCCAATAAGTAACGTCCGAAAATTTAATACAGAAAGTGCATCATAATTTCTGTCTTTGTAGAAGGCCTTAATCACTAAAATATGTAGTAGGACGTGTATAAAAATGTTCAGACAAATAAAAGAAAATAACCCAACTCCACTTTTCAGATTATTAAATAAATAAACCCTTATGAAGATGGATGTGTCTGAAGAGCACATTAGTCATATATTGCTTTATGAGTTTAAAAAGGCAGTAGTGCAACAGAAACTACACAAAACAATCAAGGTGTTTATGGTGCAAAGTCTCTCAATGAAAGAAAATGTCGAAGGTGGTTTCAGAAGTTCAGATCAGGTGACTACATCTTAAGTGACGTGCCACGTTCAGGTCGTCCTGTTGAGTTTAATGATGACTTGCTGTTGGCTGCACTTGATGAAGATTGTGCTGTAAGAGTTGAATAACTAGCACAGAAGCTTACTTCAACCCATTCAACAGTTCACCGTCATCTGCAACAACTTTGAAAGGTGTCAAAACTTGGAAAATGGGTCCTCCTTGATTTAACAGAAGCCACTCTTAGAGCAAAAGTGGACATTTGCACTTATCTGCACTCTCGTGAACGTAACTCTTCTTTTTTAGACAGGTTAGTGATTGGAGATGACAAATGAATATTTTATAAAAAAAAGTTAAACGCTGCAGACAATGGCCCAGTCCAAGTAAACTGGCTGAAGCAAAGCCCAAAATGGAACTCCATTCTAGGAAAGTTTTGTTAAGTGTTTGGTGGGATATTGTTGGTGTGATCAGACTTTTATTGTCAACAGTTAGAGCGCTTAAATATTGCACTGAAAGAATAGAGGCCTGCTTTGATCAGTGGTAAAGGTGTTGTGTTACACCAGTATAATGCACGGCCCCATATAGCAAGGATCAAATCTTTAAAGATTGAAGATCTAGACTGGGAAAAACTTCCACATCCTCCTTATTCTCCAGGCCTTGCTTCATCTGATTATCATCTATTCCAAAGTTTGCAGAACTATCTTGATGGAAAAGAGCTTGAAACTCATGAAGATGTCAAAACTACATTTTTTCCATTTTTTTCACCAAACCCCAAGAATGTTACAAAAGTAGCATTCAGAAACTTTGAATTGTTGACAGGAAGTAATTAATTATAATGGAACATACATTAATGATTGAATACCATTAAAATCGTTTGAAATCCTTTCTCTTTTTCTGAACTTAAAATCGGACATTGCTTAAAGGATGACCTGATATAATTGAAAAAAAAAATGTTCTGTTTGAATGCTAGTAGGTACTTATACATACGTGACTTTCTGACATTTATTTTTATTGCTGTGTTTTACTTTTGCGCGTATTTGGATTGAATTTCAAGTTTTTTCATTCAATGTTTTGCGGTGACGAATAAGTTTCATTCACTTACGTATGAAGTTGCTAAACAAATAATTCACACAGCTGCGTGTGTTTTTTTATGGCAAAGCCACATCGGGCTCTCTGCTGAACCCACCGAGGGAATTCACACAGAAAGAAACATAGCTATATATTTACTCGTTTATGTATTCCACAATTTCGTGTAAGTGCCATATGCGCATAGCCATCATTAATTTTGAGCTGATAGACACGAGTCAAGGCAGTTAATCAACATTGCTTTCTGCCACCTTTTGAGCTATTTTTGTGTAAGTGACTAATAAGATTTGTAATACAGAGCCGATTTTTGCTGCAACGGTGCGTGAACCATGAATCATACTATTCATAGTCTGAATACGAAAAACACTAGGTAACGCTCGATGCTCATATATGTGTAAAATACAACACTGAAATAAACTAGATGTGTAACCTTTCTGGAACACGTAACACAGAAACATGTGTAATTATTTAAGTAAGATGCAGCACAGAAACGAACGATCTTCTTTTAAATACTTACATAACTACACATCTAACTTGTGACACAAAAACAAGTTTTTGCTTGTTATTTTTATATACGTGTTCTTGCTATATGAAAAGTGAAATATAACTGAGTATCGCTTTTATCTTTTTTAACGTATGAGGTTACATTATAGAAACAGACAGAATACTATTCTATAACTCGCTATATAGTGAGAATTATAGAGAAATTTCCATTAATACTTTAAATATAAAAACAAATTCTTCTATTGAGGATAATCTATGTTGCCCGTTATTTTAATAATCGCTTTGCGATTTGCATCAATGATGTTAATTTTCTAAAAATCTTCTTTTGTTAACAGATACGTTGTTTGACATATTGTTCTTCTTTACTTTCATTCCTAGAATTATACACAGATGTTTAATAATACAATGAAATTGATTTATCTCTGTTACAACGCAAAGTAGGTATTAGTTCATGTTTGTTGCTGCTCTAAATGAAACCAACTGTAGGTAAATACGTGTAAATTGTTAACAAGGCTTAACAAATGCAACCGCTGCTTTGGTGTCTATTGTACGATGGTTTTAAGCATCTGACAATATGATCTCAGTCCGACTTCAATAAGTAAAAGTTTTAATATTTGCTGTCAATGGCCAATTTCGAATTTCTATGCCAGATAACATTATATAAGATAAATAATTATTTTCGTCATTATCAGTATTATTGTGTTAATTAATATTAAATGTCATTCTCTGTTTGCTAAGGAATACTACACCACAAGACTTTTTTACTTCTTATTATGTTATTTTAATACATTGAAGTAATGTATTTTCTTATGCTTAGTGTACTCGAAGTTGTGAATCCGAGGATTAATGTTTCGCGGTCCATTGTCATAATAACACAATCTACAATGTCGTGAGTATGCTACAAGAGTGACGGCAATATATCTCTGTTTGATCCGACAGTAGTTGTCTCTCATTTACTTGTCGCTGGGTGCTGTTGATTATTTCCCTTCCTTCTAGTCTATGTGAAGGTGTAACTCTTGTGTATCTTAGTGCAAAATTCTGAAAACACCAAACAAACACAATACATTACAGTAACAGGGCCTATAGCGTAGCAATTATAAGCTTATGTATGTTTATTCACTTAATTTTTAACGGTATCCATGGTAAACATGTCTCGGGAGAATATTAGTTCACGTCGCATGTCGTTCTGTAATTATGTGTAATTAGATAAAACATGTAATATTTCGTAAAGTACCCTATTAATTGAATGCTAATATATATGTATTAGATCTTTCAAGGCCTGATGCCGTGTAATTTTGTCATAAGTCAGCGAGCGGAAAATATAGAAGTGTATAAAGGGCTAAAGTTACTTAATTACAGAGAATTAATTATGCAAAATAACTTTCTCGGTACTATTTTTTTACATCAGTTGTTAAATGCTCTTAATTTTATGAATTTTTAATATGAAACACTACATGTGCGATGAAGTCGATTTATTTGTTAAATTCCAAGCCTAAAATGAGCAATAAGCGTTCAGTAATAGTGGAAAGCATAGATAAAGTTTGACTTTTCCATTTTAGTTGTTATTGGAAGGATAGAAGGGCTGAGCGGATACAGCACATTAACTGGTTTGATGGGGAAGAGGAATGCACTAAATTGTGTCCCCAATCCTTGCCAGTGGTAATTAGTTTTTATAGTAAAGCTACACTGGGCTATCTTTTTATTTACCGCAGGCAATGAAACCTCGAATTCTGGAGTTGTAATTCCGTAGACTTACTATTGTACCACTGGAAGATCCGCCCATGGTAGAGAAGCATAAAATTCTGCACAACAAATAAAAGCGAAAATCTCATTTCTTGCGGATGCTTCAAAGAATGTACACAATGTCCAATAATAAACGATGAAAAAGTACGTACGATCATCTTACCTCTTGTCAAATAACTGTCCTTTTTTATTTCGATTAGATATTGAGGGGCTTATAAAATACAAATCATCAATGACTTTGCAGAAAGTATGAAAATTAATAATGCAAAACACAAGGTTTTGATATACATGGTTGTCACAGCACAGATAGCACATTGTGTAGCTCTGGGCTTAACAACAAATAAACAAATCCATCACCTTGAAGTTAAGAAAACAGTAATTAATAATAAATTGGAAATAGAACAAAAACTGCCATTAAACTTTAGAAACAATTTAAGAAAGTTCAATTTCTTCATTGACACCTAATGAAGAAAACTAAATTAATAACTAATACACATTGCAATCTACTGATCATTAGGAAACAAATAATTCAAATTACCTTTTCATTCTTTATTGCGTATAAGAAGTTAATAAGGAAAGGGTAATAGAATAATTTTAAATTTAATTTTAGGATCCTTACAAAGTCAAAACTGAAAACTTGAAGTTACTAAGAAGATTAAGACAAAGATATGTTAATTGTTATATCCTATTGTTCGTAAGTAGACAGAAATATTTTACGGAGTTTTTCATTAAACAAAATGTTAATTGTTTATAATGTTCCTAGAAGATATAGTCATTCTTAAATATTTAAAAATAAATATTTTATTTTGTATAGGTATCAGCAAAAATCCGCACTAATCTTTCTCCCGTTAACAAATGGCTATCTCGGAGATCTAATCTTACCAGTTTCTTTCACACAAACTCTATATTGTACTTCTCGGTAATCTAATCTTACTAGCTTATCTCACAAAATCTTTTAAATTGATTATAGTCACGTTTAAAGAAATATATGCAGATTTAAAATGTCAATTTATCAACTGCATTTTCATCTTTTTTCTCCTAGGTTTCAAACTTCTACATTTGTGACCTTTTGGTGAATTAAAAACGAATTATTCGACCTTGGCTGAATATGTGGTGAACTCTTCACATATAACTGACCAGTCATTAAAACTGTTGAAAAATTAAATGGTACTGTTGAATAGATTTAAGTCCAGTTGACATGGAAATGGAGCCACTGTTAAATATACTAATTACATACATACAGTTACTCTTGTACATAAATGAGCCTCATGTTTCCTACTATGTTTCCTGGAGATGGTGGATCATGTTGTCCATTGAAATATGTAAGCAGTGTTGTTTTTTTTTTTTGTTAACAGGATACATATAAAGTTATTGTGAACACGAAAATGTTGATGTTGTGATTTTTATTGGCGCTGGCTATCTGTTTATAAAATGCTCTTATTTTGATTAAATTACATGCAATTCAGCTACAAAACATCAGTGCTATTAACACTCACCTTCAGATGGCATCTGGTCCTATTCTCATGTTCACAAGCGTAAGAAAAAAAATCACTTTTTTAATTACAATTATCAGTTTTCTATAATGCAATGTGAATGGTTGATCATCTAGAAGAAAAACAACAAAGAACGAAAATTTTGTGGCAGTTGTTTAGTTTTTGAAGGAAAGTAAACTTTCCCAACTGGGGTATTCAGGGATAATATTATCTCCATTCACCCTTTTCGCGGTATAATTTTTCATACTATTTTTGTGAAGTTGGAATTACTTTTAGGTCGGAATTATTTTTGCTTTTATCAGTTGATATTTGAAATTGTAGTTGTTTTAGAGAAGTGCGGATAGAGGAGTCCAGCTGGATCAAGGTAGCCGAGAGAAGGCAATCAGGGCCGATGGCATGATGATGCCTGTCAAGTCATGTCACCGACCGTACTTCGTGATCCTGAACACTGGAGTTGCTTGGATCAGTAAATCCAGTGCCATGGCTGGGATCAATAAATCCAAGTACCTCAGAATCTGCTGTAGGGAGGAAAGGGAGTACCCCGAGAAAACCCACTTACACAAGACAGGCGCTTGTCCTGTGCTCAAAACTGGTTCAATAACAGGTACCATCTGTTTTTGTACTCGTCAGATGTTCTCTTTCAAAGGGCTTCTTCGACGAAGTCGATTCTCTGTGAGGAGACCTCGACCACCGTCAAATAAGTCACATACCTTGGTCTAGAAGAAGTTAAAACTCAGCATCACATTGATCCAAGAATGAAAAAAAAATCCAATTTGCTTCACTGAATAAAAATAAGTTATGGGAGAGCATGCATGCCCCAAAACCTTTCAAGAAGGCGTCACTTAAATAAATTCTTAAAAGTTGACATTTTCGGAACATTATACATTTCTTTAGTTGAAGACTTGGGCAGGGTCAGCATACATGCCCACATAAGTTGGTACCAGACCAAGGTGCTGTCTCCAATGTGAATTTATCTTGGCGATTTCTAAGTGACCTTAAAGGCTTATCTAGACCAGTGGTTCCATGCGTAATGATGGATTAACTTGTTTTATGTTTTATGCTTACTTTAAATATGAAAGTGTTAAGTTTTTAATCCGTTTTTTTATCGAATTAAAATAATTAAGGCTACGTTGAGATATTGGGAGGAAATCAACAAAAGAGGAAATTCCAATTACTTAGAGTTCGTTTTAGAGTTACATAAACATTTGAAACTGAAGGATTTTATTTATTTGTCAAATTTTTCGCGAAAATTCTCGAGGGTTCTCTGTACTAGCAGTTTCTTATTTTAAAGCGATAAAGAGAATGCAGATAGTCAAACCACCCACTGACAACTCTTGAGCTACTCTAATCGAATTGTGGGATTTTACTGTCAGTATTATAACTCACCCATGGTCCTTGTATAAAAGATGGGAACTATAGTATTGGTGAAGTTGTTACCTACAGCTTTAGCCAAAAATAGAACAGTATCTCAGTGTCAGAAGTGAAAACTAAAATTTGTGTGTTAAAAATGAAACGACTTGAATGAATATTATACAATTAGCAGTCATTTGACTAGTCGTTTAGTGAATGTTTGTTTTATTAATATTTTAAATTTAAACTAAAATGATTTTATCCATTTATACAATTTAGAAAAATTCATTTTATATATCTTGTACATCTTTATATTTAATTAATCTTGGGAATTCTAGAGCTAACACGTAAAATTCGAATTGTTTTAGCTTGTTAGAACCAGTTTCTTACATCACTGCATTACGACTGTCTTCAAACTATTATAAAAGCTATTGATTTTAGTGAATAAAACGAAGAAGATAACATTTTAGCTGCCATACACATCATAGTTTTCTCAAAATATTATATTTCTTCCGTATTCTGTAGCAAAGCAAAAGAAAACATTGTGAAATGACGAGAAATGTTTATTAAAAGGTTGTATTTATTTAGTGTGTTGTGACCGAACTATATACATAACATAAAAACAATTATTCTATATACCCAACCCTCACTCTCAGCAGCAAGTCTGCAGGCTTACGGCGACAAAATTCGGATTTCGGTACCTGTGGTAACAATTGAAAACATATACTTTCTTCTTTAATATACTTCCGTTTTTCTTATGTACTTTGTATCGACAAAGCTCTACAATGTCCAATGTACGTCCTGCGTTATTGCAGAAGAAAGTGTATATTATATGGTAAGGCTACATATCTCCGCTTTATTGGACAGTAAACTATATATGCTAAAACTGGCTTCGAGTTATATATTTGGTGTTTTCATAATTTTTTTATTGTCTTATAGCAAAATATTATTACGATTGTTGTTAAGTTATCTAGGAATTTAAAGAATGCGACGAGTTTAATTTGTTTTACTTCTTTTGACGGCCTGAACTAATGGTTAGAGTGTTCGATTCGTAATACGCGGGTTGCGGGTTCTAATAGTCACCAAACATGTTCACCATTTTCGCCAGTAAAGCGTTATAATGTGACGATCAATTTCACTTTTTGTTGGTAAAAGAGAAGCGCAAGTGTTGATGATGGGTTTTGTTGTCTCGCTTCCTTCTTAGTGCAGATTGCGCTCGAGTTGCTTCGCGCGAAATTTAACAGTGTGTGTGTGTTTTCTTATAGCAAAGCCACATTGGGCTATCTACTGAGCCCACCGAGGGGAATCGAACTCCTGATTTTAGCCTTGTAAATCCGGAGACATACCGCTGTACTAGTGGGGGGCGCGAAATTTGACAGACAGACAACAGAATTTCTGTAACAGACACATTATTCTCACAAATTAAGCAAAATACTTCAAAGAGAGTTTAAGCAATGAATTACATTAAAAAAGAAAGAAACATGAGATGTTCACAACAATACCCTTGTTAATCACAAGAAGAAGCATGCAGGAAAACGACATCATCTTGACCGACATCAAGATAAATTTATTTATAATATATATATATATACACACACACAGAATTAGCGGCAACTTTTAAAATATTAAGCTCCATATATAAACAGCATTTCTGGCAACGTCTCTCTCATCGTTCGGCCTAACTAGGATTAACGAAGTCTTGTGTGACATAAAAGATACTTTATGAAAACCTATGATTCTGAATTTGCAACGTACTAAATAAGAAGAATGTGAAAAAAATATGTTACTCCGCTATCAGCGTTTGAACCGGAGTGTAGCGCTGTAATTATAAACTTACCGCTATACCACCAGAGAACTTCTAAGTTATTAAATAAAGCAAATACTTTAATGTTTAGAAATTTCTGTGCTATACATTCGCGAAATCTGTAACTTATAATGTTTGTTACAAATGAGGACATTTGCATTTTTGGGTAAATAGATGTTTGTTTATTTAAATGTAAATCTACATAACAGAGTATTTGCGTTCTGTTAACAACAGGGAATCAAATCCCGAATTTTAGCGTTAAGGTTATACACTGACCGTTGACTCAGTGGAAGACAAGTAAATAATAACGTTACTGGTAACAGGCATGAAACATGAGGATATGAATATATATATATAATTAATTTGTAATGCATGTTCGCCTCAGAATATTTAAGTAACACCTATCTAACTGGTACTTTACGCAGTTTACAGACCCACGTAATTGTACATTATGCCCCCTGCTAGATCAGCGGTAAGTCTACGGATTTACAACGCTAAAATCAGGGGTTTGATGCCCCTAGGTGGGTTTAGCAGATAGCCCAATGTGGTTTTGCTATAAGAAAATACAAACACATGCACATTATATTCTCTGGAATACTCTAACGTTTTATATATTTGCAATACAGTATAAATATCGATTCAGTCCGAATACTTCTATATAGCTTCCGCACTGAAACGCATTTTTCAATCAAACTCCTCATTCCATATTAATTTTCTAAAGATTTTACTGTCTTTGCTAATTTTAGATAGTTTTCCTCTTCAATGAGTAACTATTGTCTCCTCAGTCTGTATGGTAGTTGTACATGTATCCAGTTTAATTCGTTATAATATCCTTAATCTATAGTAAATCCAAATATTTTATATTTCATCTATATATAAAAAGTCTAGAAAATTTATTCCCTTCTCAATCATTCTAAAAGCTTGATTCGCAGTAATTCTAGACAATTTCCTCAGCCCTCAAAAATCTTTAGAGTTTTCTCTACGCTTTGTAAATAAATCTTTACAGTTTATTCTAAACACAGTAATTCTGTAAAGCTTGTTCAACTCATAGTAACTTTTTCAGTTTATTCCGTACAGTTTCTTTAGCTTAGGATAACTCTATGCAGTGTGTTCTCTAGATAATAATTTTGTTCAGTTTGTTCTATACATATTTTTCAGCTTTATCAGTCCATGATAACCATATAATTTGATCAATACACAGAAAATCTATACAGTTTTGTTTTACTCACGATATGATATTAAAGTACTCTGATATCTTGCAAAAATAAATAACATATCCATTATTTGTTAAGTAGAGTATCTAAATGATCACGGACAGGAAAGGGAAGGACATAAGACAAGCGAACAAACAAATCAATGTATTTGTTTACATCAGTCTGTGTGTAGCTTTCATTACTGACTTATTTGCCGACTCTGTAATCTGTTGTGACTGGAACTCACTTTTGGGGTAGTGAAAATTTTAAACAACACGTTTTTCATGAACAAAGATTGTACGAAGAACAATTTATGTTTGCACGGGATAAGACCAAAACAAGATAAAAACAAAATACCTCATTGCTAGATTTGACCGGAGCTTTAGTATGATATCTCACAATCCTTAAACTACTTACATTACAAAAGTTTCTACATTAGCATTTTTAAAGGAAACAAATCCCAACTCTATGTAAATTGTACAGTTATTTGTAATAGGCCTTTAAGTGATCTTGACCTCATTCCAGAAGGCAGACATAGACACAGATCCAAACAGGTATAAGCTTCTATGGAATAGCTGTTGCAGTGCGTAAATTTTACCTACGGTGTAGGATTAGAATATATTTATACTAATGTTATCACACTAGCATATCTACGCAGTTATTTCTGGTCATGAAAATCATATTGTTCTCACAGTCTACGGTTATCCCACTCATTTTTCTCTTGCCTCTATAAATTAATTTTCTCTCGTCATGGTACTTTTATAGTTTTCTCTTTGCCGTTATACAACATATTTTCACAATAGATGTATAATTTTTATGCCACAGTTTTTTCTGTTTATAATAACTGTATACAGTTTTTCTATCTAAAAAATTCAACACACCTGTACGGTTTTCTTTTTTCGGATTAAATTTATATTTTCTTTGGTAATTGCAGATTTTCACTCATCAAAATTGTTTTCGGTTTCTTTTTTGTAAATTTTTCTTTTTTCAATTCACTCTACAGTCAGTCAACTTTTTTTCTAATGTTTTCTCATTCCACTAAGCTGTTTATTTTATTCAGAGTAAATCTTTAGTTTCCTGCATCGATGGTAAATCTTTAAAGTTTTCTGTACATAGAAATTTCATACTCACGACTGGCCTAAGTGTAGGTCTTCGGACTTAAAACGATAGAAAGCGGATTGTTTGTTTGTTTTGGAATTTCGCACAAAGCTACTCGAGGGCTATCTGTGCTAGCCGTCCCTAATTTAGCAGTGTAAGACTAGAGGGAAGGCAGCTAGTCATCACCACCCACCGCCAACTCTTGGGCTACTCTTTTACCAACGAATAGTGGGATTGACCGTCACATTATACGCCCCCACGGCTGGGAGGGCGAGCATGTTTAGGGCGACTCGGGCGCGAACCCGCGACCCTCGGATTACGAGTCGCACGCCTTACGCGCTTGGCCACAGAAAGCGGATTTCTATACACCTGGATGGCAGAGAACAGCTAGGGACATTTATAAGTTTATGCTTAATTACAAATATATAAGTAAAATCATACTCTCTTTTTTTCTACTCGCTTTATGCTAAATAGTTTTTCGATCCACAGTTTTCTCAATTTTCTATAATAAATTGCATTTTCTGTCTCCACAATAACTTTTTACATTGTTTTCTACCCACGGTGATTTTATATAGCTTTTCCATACTTATGATATTTTTTTTATGAAATAAAATTACACGCAAATTTCTCATTCTAAGATGTATATAGTTATCTCTCTCCAGTAAAATTCTAGACTTCTTTTGCGAAGTGCATTGAACACTATTATTATTGGACTATTACAAATTGACTTCTCCTTAAGGAAGGTATGGTTTTCTTCTTCGCTTCAAACTTTAATGGGCTTACTGGTATAACATCATTTGGAAAAGGACTTTGTAGGTCTAGCTGAACAAGAAAAATAAAGCAAGAGACTTCAGAAGACCTTTAAACACAGTCGTTTGCTTGTTTTTCCCAGTTCCTCGAAACCGAAAGCGGCAGAACATATTTGAGACCTTTCTCTCGCCGAGTTTCATTTGTAAGCTTTACACTAAGGAATTACAGCTTCATAGCTTCCTATGCGCTACAGTATTATTACATAAATTTGGTGTAGGCGAGGTTTCCATTTGCGATCGCCAACATGTTCTGTTATTATTTTTTTAGCTTTACTCTTACAGCTAAGGATTTTGACTATCTTAAGAAATAAGCAATAACCTACAAAAAATTAAATTTCCTGTTAAAGAACATTGATTTAAGTTTCATAAAACTTGATAACCCAGTCATGCCGTCTCCAAAATTTTAATTCGTAAAATTAGATATCACAGTTAGTTAAAGCGTAATTTAGATAATTATTAGCACAAGTTTTATGCGGTATTTTTCTTTCTTTTTTTAGGTACGTTACAGTTTTGGCTTAAGGTATTTCAACTTTCAAATCAGTAGACACTTAAAATGATTGAGGGAAGAGCTTATTCATGATTTATCAACGGTGGAGGAGTAAATTATCCTAAGTGGAATGATGTAAAGCTACGTATGAGCAGGGAGAGTGTGGCCTCGTGATTAGTGCGCTCGTACTGCGAATTTGAGAATTCATGGAGCGCATTTATTCGCATATAGCCTTTTGTGTAATTTTTGACAGGTGTTATGAAACATTCAAAAGCGTTTGAGTATGTTTTTTTTTTAATTCTAAGGGCAAGATTTATTCCCAATCTAAACCAAAATCATATGGCGTGGTAAAATAATTAGCATCCTAAGACCAGACAGAACGTAAAATGAAACATTTTTCGAACCATACATAATACAGTTATCTTTGTTAGATATACCAGGCAAATGTATATGAAGTATCCATTGTGTGTTAAAATTGTAGGATTTTCAAATTACGTATATCTTAACACATCAAATATCTGAGCCGTTTTGACTGAAATTGTCAGCTTCACCCATTTTATTAGACGTAATTTTAATTTGCATGCCTCTTTAGTCGGTACATTCTTTAAACATTTTCAACAATTTTAATCTCACACTGAATTAAATCATTTGTTAAAAAATTAAGGTTTCTTTGAAAAATCGGGTGGCGCGCTGTGAGTGAAAGAGTGCAAATAGATGTCCAAACGTGAATATCGTGAAAAGATAAGGAAATGACAATTGTAGTGCTATAGGTTAGATATTATCTGTCATTGAAGTTTTCTTAGTGTTTGCTGATCTATATTTAACAAAATTATGGCGCTGTATTTACTTCAAAGCCTTTTGTACCAATTTTCTCTTTCTTTGAACTGTTCTCTACATATTAAGAAGCACCAGGTGGTTCAAAAGCAAGTCTGAGGACTTATAGCACTAAAACAATGTGGTTATGGTACAAACTTTGACCTTAACAACAATTAGACGTTAATCAAACTGTTAATGAAGAGATACAAAATAGTATTTCATAAAATCTCTTGTTCTTTACCATCAAGTCTAAATGACGAAGACATGTGAAAAAATAAAGACAGATCTTAAACTATATTCTTTTACAAACCTCTGATTTAGAGACATAACGTACAAACTAAGAAATGTCGTAAAAACACAACATTTGCAAGTTTTTATAATAAATAATTAATTAGTTAATCCTGAGATGTAATGTAAAAGCTTTATCACAAAAAATATATGTTCTATTTTGAAAAGACACTGAACGATTACCAAACTTATTAAAAACTCTATCAACAATATTTGGTTTGAGCTCTCTTTCAACTTCTACGTAAGTAATTAATAACAAATCGCTTATTAAATCTTCTTTAGTGCATATCTTTAAAATTTTGTAGACACAAGTTTAAGATGCAAGCTACTTTTGCTATTTCGTGTCACATGATTTTTTGGTGTGCAACGTGACAACATCTTCAGTTTTATATGTGAATTTAATTGATGGATCTATATATTTAAGTAATTAGCATATTCTCTTAATACGCATTGCATTAAACAGAGATGAAGACCCTGTTGCTGTTTGTATATGAAGTGGAAAAGGTCGGTGTGAAAACAGTGTAGAGGGTATTGCCATACCACCTGTTATAAATATTGTACATTTGTACTTGTAGCTTATTTCTGAGAATGATAAAGTGGTTTATAAATATTAGCCACGATACAAGTTGTGTACTGAATATTGTTACATTTTGAATATTTTATATATTATGTTTGTTTTTAAGCATAAAATGCACATTAGTTATAATTGCTGTGCCTAACGACTATCGAAACTCAATTTTTAGCGTTATAAACTTTCAGACTTATCGTTGAGCCATCAGTATTTAATATCAGTTGCACTGTTTCAAAATTTGTAAAACAAAAGAAAATTTGGAAATTACGCACCTCCAATTGAAGTTCTCATAATGTGAAGGTAAATATAAATAACTACTATATGATATAAAATATGCAAATTATTTTACTATAATTATTTCTTGTGTTATAGTCTTCTTCGGTACCAATATACAAATACAGAGATTAAGGAGTCTGATGACAGATATTTCTCTGTATGTGTGATTTTACAAAGTGAAAAGTCAAGCTAATGATATAAGTTGTTCTTTCATTCACTAAGTGCTCCTTGTTCTAGTTAGTTGTTACTTTGTATTAATAATTCCCTTTTCATTCTGATTATAAAAGAAAATATCACAAGTTAAAAATAACGTTATAATCTATAAGGTATGTTCATGATTTACGACTACCGATTTGTAAAGTCTGAGTAATAAAACTCATGAAGTACCATCATTAGAGACCTTTTGGGGATAATTTGATAGCGTATACTATCTGATTAGCTTATTCAAGGGGTAAAGGAATCATTCCTGAAGAAAATACAATTTCATATCGATGTTTAACCTACAATGAAACGACAGTAGTCTTTTTGTATGTGCAATGAACCGCTTCTGAATAAAAGATGACGTGAAAATCCGCAAATCGTTCCTTTATCGATTATACAGGCATCTATGGACTAATATTGGGTGGGGAGGAAAAGACACTCTCTATAATTATCTTGATGACATATAGATTTCCTGTCAAGCTATTGCTCGCTTTGTCTCATATGATACAACCTTGGCAAATTAACATATACCTAAGACAGATAACCAAGATGGGCATGTATGTTATAAAAACCACATATGTTTGTCATTTTTATGTCAGAATATCACAGTGATTATCTGTCTCTTTTTCTGTCCACATATGTATCTGTAACGGTATTTTTATCTATAATGAGCGTTTTTGCATATCTACTAACTAAGAAATGGGAAGAAAATGAAACTACAATAACAGTAGTTTTGTTTTGTTTTTTTAATTTCGCGCAAAACTACTCGAGGGCTATTTGCTCTAGCCGTCCCTAATTTAGCAGTGTAAGACTAGAGGGAAGGCAGATAGTCATCATTACCCACCGCCAACTCTTAAGCTACTCTTTTACCAACGAATAGTGGGATTGACCGTCACATTATAACGCCCCCACGGCTGAAAAGGCGACTATGTTTGGTGCGACGGGGATGCGAACCCGCGACTCTTAGATTACGAGTCGCACGCCTTAACCCACCTGGCCATGCCGGGTCCTGTAGTTTTGTATCATTTATATTAACTTGGAGCTCCTAGAGAATCCCAGAAGGAATTTTTATTCAAATAAGTAGTTTATCATATAACAGGGCCATTTGCTCATTGCGAACCTTATACAATTAAGCACACTACACATCCAGTCTAAGTGGTATGTGATTTCTGGGTCAGTTTTGTCATCGCACCACATACATAACCAACATCAAAGAATAGTATTGCACATCTTTAATATTTAGAAATCCGATATTTAGGAAATGTTTGACATAATATTATGTGTTTATTATTTTACTGTATTATGGTTTCCAAATGTATGTTGTTTGTTTTTTTTCAGAATTAGTATATAACATTATTGTAACATTCATAATATTATCTGAGACTGAACAAATATTAACAAAAAATAACAGTGCGATAATTTTAGTTTTAACAAAAACCAACTAGCGTTTACAGTTGATGATTATTCACATTTAAAAACACAAGTTTAGGCATGCTTTTACCTTTTTAGTTTTCTTACTACGAATACCCTTGTCTAATGTTTCAGAGATGATCGGAAGAATCATGACCTTAAATTAATCGCTACACGTTATCTAAACTATTTTAACAGCAGAGAACAGAATACTTTGTTTTCTTTAACAATAGATACCATATTTCATGGCAACAAAACCAATTTACTATTTAAAGCAAAGTAATTAATGGTGCAGAAATAGAGGATTATCATTGTTAATTTTAGGTTTAAAAAATACCTGATCTGGAAAGAATTTAATTTACGTGATATTTCACACCATGATGGATATTATAGTATAATCACATTCACAACATAAATTCTGTAATTATAAGCTATTAGACTCCAAATGTAATTATTATGTAATTTGACTATAATACATATACAGAAAGGTTTGTGAATAACATAGTTTTTCATTTTCTCTGTGTAATTATCTGGAACACACCCGTTTTGTTCAAAACAATCTAATGATCATATCCACGCACAGTGTAATTTATTTAAAGTGATTATCAAGAAAATTATTATATCCTAACAATCTACTTGTCCTATGGGAACTACTGTTCATCAGAGACATAATAAGGTTCATAATTTTATTCCAAAAAATCTGGACACCGTACAGTGTGTTTAAAAACAATTTCGCAAAATATTTTCAATACGCTGTCTGTTATTTTTAAACATCAGATCAAGAATAATCTGTTTTAGATTTTATACATTGAGGTTTAGCGGATGGAAAACTTGAATGAAGGTTTATAGCGTTAAATTCGGGTTTAATTTCTGCTGTGGGCACAGTGCAAATAGCCCATTATACAACTTTGCACTTAAACAAAAATTAATTAGCAAGCATTTAATTCATATCAACAGAACAATGTTGTTGAAAGAGAGAGAAATAAAATCAACACTAGATTGCGAAAAAAGCGATTCAAGTTTGTAGGTGTTATTATGGTTTTAAGACAAACTTTATGATATCAGATTTTGCTGTATAAAGCATAGGATTCCCAACTTGAATCCAATGAAATTGTGTTTCCTTAAAACACGTTGTTTGTGATGCATATTAATTTTCAGCATTGAGTTTCTTCATTTGAGTAAAAAAGAAATGAAACAGAAGAACACTTACACTAACTTATTTTTAAAATATCCTCCTTGACAACGGTTTCATATGTTGACTTTGCCTTTCAAAGCTTGAGGACAAACACGGAACAGATTTGTCTTTTCTATGTATCTATTTGCTTTTTACGGTCTTCTTATGAAAAAATAAGAACAATTTGAAAAATAAAGTCAATGCACACACACATTTTTTTATCGAATGTAACTACAAATCTGTAGTTCTAGATACAACATGTTGTAGAAACAGTCAGTAACAGATTCATGGGATATGTCTGTGAATCTATAGACCTAGACACAACGTCTTATACAAGTAATTACTAACAGATTAATGGAAGGAGTCTTTAAATTTATAGATCTAGATACAACGTATTGTAGAAACAGTGAGTAATAGATTCATAGAATGTGATTGCAAGTCTGCTATGTCCTCTTCTGGAAATAGTGTGCAGCTTCAAGCATGATTTGAAACTTTAATTTAATCAACGCTATACCTCCGTATATAACAAATTGGTTTAATAATCTTGCTCTGAACTTTAACGATTACAATACCTATAACACGAATTTCACTGTTAATGTTATCATACTTTCGTAGAATTGAAATGCATAAGATAGTTGTTCTTGAATCATGTACAGTTTTAGCATTGATAGTTAGTGAAAAAAACACCCAAAAATCATTTCATTTCATACTTTTGCATAAAATGTTTCTCAACAAATCTATCTATTTAATTTTCATCATTCTTAAGTATACTGGTAGATAGATTGTGTCGATCAGTGTAATCGAAAACTTAAAGAATAAAATTTTTGATTGGTGAATTTTTTGACACACAATAAATTATAATGTCAATGAACACTTGTCAGTCGTGTACATTTTTAACGAATTTCACGATACAATTTTTTTTGCATACCAGTATTTATCTGACTCTTTTTTGATTATTTGTTAAACTCAAAATCACACAATGTCACTGGTGTCGAAACCCATTTATCAAAATATTTTTATCTAGATTGGAAGCTGTTCATAACAGATTATTTAAAAATAAAGTGTATAAAATATTTTGTTCTACTTTCTCAGATGTTTTAATGTATATTCTTGTGTTATCAAAATTAAATTTTACTTGTTGAAATGTTCATTTCTTTCCACAATTAATTATACAATGGGAATTTTTGATCAACAAACAAAATCACAACACTTTAAATATTGCAAATGTTTAAGTATTCATCACAATTAAATTACAAGTATATATTCTAAGACCTAGTAGCTGTGTTCATACATTCAGACTCGTTGTAAAATGGTTATTTCTGTTTAAAAATTAATGCACAGTTCAGTTTTAGAATGTTATATGAGATGCATAAGGACATTTTAAAGAAAATTACCAAAGGTAATCGCATATTTTTAACCATTTGTGCACCATATTAATAAGAAGAACGACAACACGAAACATTTTCACGTACCGTCGTTGTCGTGTAATAGGGGTAATATATACTCAGTACCTTTATAGGTTGTTGAGTCTAATCATTTCACTAAGTTTTTTTCTTTCTGAGTTACAGTGTAAACAAAAGTTGTTTGTCTTATTTTCAACAACGACATAAGACTTTATATTGTGATATCGAGCTGTTAATGAGAACTCATATGATAGACGTTATACAAGTTTAACCTATATACTTTGATTTAAAGATATATAATATGCCTGAACTACTAAATATAATTATGATAAATTGAAAACGTTTCATACCTACATTCTAGTGATATAGTACCCTGAATAATAAACATAAAATATTTTTTGTTATTTATATAGAGCACTCATCTTTTATGTAGCTATATTTATTAAAATATGAGTATTTAGATGGGAAACTATCTTAAATAAACCATATTAATAGCATTTTGTTCTCATATTCCACAAATGTATATCTATACTTTAGCACTATTAAAAAATGTTTAGTTATGAGTTTACGGTGGGCCACAATCATCTTGTGAACACAACATTCATTGTTTATGTTGCATATTTATTCACATTTTAAATAAAAGTTCAGAGATAAGCTTTGGAGTAGATTGTTTATTGTTTATTTTCTTTTTTGTTTAACTTTATTACAACGTTTTGATCATTCGTGTGGCCATCATCAGGTAACTGACGATTCGATAGACGTTATACCAGTTTAACCTTCACGTTGATACGAAGATACAAATATGCTTGAATAAATTGAAAACATTTCATATACACAGTTTTTACCTGTTGATGGCCACAGAAGAGGTCGAAACTTTGTAAATAAAGTTAAACAAATAATAAAAATGAACTGACTCAAAAGCTGTATCATTGGACTTTTATTTGCAATGTACAGTGGAATTCCTCTCCTCACAAGAATTTATTTATTTGTTTTATTATAAAGAAACATACCAATAAACGCACCCCCAGTGGCTCAGCGGCTAGCTTGAAGACTATTACGCTAAAATTCAAGTGTCGATACACGTCGCAAGCACATACTAAATAGCCCATGGTGTAATTTCGTGCTAAATTACAAATAAAATCAACAAGCATTTAAGTGCATATGAGATTCGATATATATGAACGTTGCCACACATTTTTGTCAAATGGAAAATGAAATTTCAATTGTAAAGGGATCCTCGTTCATTTATTTATTTTTTATCAGTCAGTATGTAACATTTTGTTTACAAATCAAACAACAACAAAATACCTTTCCAAAGTTACGGCGACAAGGTTGAGAATGGACGCAGAAGCCGAAAGCTGTTCAGCATAGGCGGCTATTTTGCAGACAGTCCCTTCCTCATCCCACTGCATGACCAGGTAATGAGTGACGTCAAGCGGGGCGCAAATAACGAGCAGAAGGAGGTCAGCAACAGCCAAACTGACGAGGAAAATATTGGTTACGTTACGGGACGTGCGGTCGCCGATCATTACAGCAATAACGATGATATTTCCAGTTACTCCAATCACAAATGTGATGATATAGGTGGCGATGATGTAAAAGAAATACGGATTATTAGCCCAAGGGTACAACATTTCTTCTGGATTGGTGAAGAATATAGCATTGCTTGGGATTACTGAGTTTCTATTTTCCAAACGTTCTTCCAAAAAAGGTTCCTCTAATTCAGGCTTTCGGGACATATTTATCACATTCAGCAAAAAATCTTCGTGATCCTGAGTTCCAAGAAGATTAGACGAGTGCAACATTTTACTAGTCGTCGTCTGCGACTTCGATGAATCGTTGTTACAAGCAAACCTATGATGAATGTCGTTCGTTTGGTACTATACAGGTTTGCTATACCTGTGTAAGAGCAACATGTAAAACTACTGTAACTGATAAAAAAACAAAATTACAAGTTAATTTACTCAGTTTAAGTTTCTATTTGTAAATTTTAACTATAAACCATAATTTTAAATATTCATTTCTTAGGTCTATAATATTTAAAGAAACAGCTCTTGAAGAACTGTGATAAAATAAAATATTAAATTGGTTAAACCTCAAACAAAGGTCATTCATAATATCAAGGAGTAAGGACATGTTTTTAATACTTATGCCATGTTAACGTCTGAAAGCAATAAAGGCTTAAATTGATTAGAAAAGTAATCAGTACGTTAAAAATTTTTAAAACAACAGACTGAAAACGTGAATGGAGTAAGAATATTTACCTACATCAATCATTCTAAATGAAACAATAACAAAAATATATATATGGCCTTACATTTTGATTTATTAAAATTTTGTGGAAAGCTTGTAATATTCCTAGTCAAACATGTCATACTTTTAGATTTCTGTAACTGGTGGTGTTTGTTACCTGTTTATTGATTTATTAACGTGACATATTTAACGTTACGTAGGTTTCAGTGAAGAGTGTTGTAATAAAACAAAAAGTTGATGCTCATTCATCTAGAGCAATAAGCCGGAACAGCTAGTCAACACGTGACAGTCAGTAATCTGTTCAACAAATAAATATTCTTCGAGTCAGGGCCAACCCTCTGGTGACTAACCTTTAAATAAATCTTGTTCTACCTCAGAGCTACGACATCAAGCAGGAAAACAAACTTCCAAAAGAATAAAAACCGGAGTACCTGTAAGCAAAAAAGCAAAAACCTTAAATTATTTTCTTTTTGGTTAAAACGTTTAGAGCGTGAACATAATCTAAATCACGTTGTATGTATGCACTTTTATTCTATTCAATAATGCATATAATGATAATGTACAAAAAATCTAAGATATTGTACCATAGCTTAAATCACAGTGCTATTTATGCTTTATGCTTAATTCCGTTACACCAACATTATATGTTACAATAAATTTCTGATTAATTTCTTGATTTTATTCAAGTGTTTATCCAGTACAATTATAAACAAATAATAATGGGTTATATGTGCTCTGTCTTCCACTGGTATCGAATCCCCGGTTGGTAGCGTTGTAAATCCACAGATGTATTGCTGTGCCACTGGTGGACAACATACTGTGAAGAAGGATTCTTAGAAAACGCATCGGATATCGGTGTACAGAAACTTAGTTTTTCTTATTTTTTTGCGAGTAAAAAGTTTAAAGATTTAAAAGTAGATTCCAAAATTAATGTCATTATAGATTTAATATATAATTTGAATTAGGTCTTGAGTAATGAAATACAATTATATTGCTAAGTGTGATTTTACATCTTATAATCTGTATACATAGACAATCTTTACTCTAGAAATATTCTTTTAAATTTCTATTTGTACTTTAATATCCAGATTAAAAACAAAATAACAGATATTCAAATGATCTATTAAGTTAACATTTACAAAACAACTCATAAAAGAACAGTCAATGGTACTATGTGTGTGGTAATATTGTTTGAACACTGAAAAACCTTGATAATCTCTGAGCATGATCTATCGCTTCTTAAAGTGAGAACCAAATATACTTATTGAATTTGATCTTGTTTCCTTCGAAATCAAACTCTAGGTGTAATCAGTAAATCAAATTTTCTTTCTTTCATTAGGAAGTGTTATTTAAAAAAAACACCTCATATCAGATGGAACCGTTAAAGTCGATTACTACTCTTATTTTATCTGTATTTTTGCAGAAAGAGTCAGATGCAATTGTAAAAGTTTCAAATCTATCACATTCTTATAACGAGCCTCGTATCTAACAATAAAACAAGATTTGACACTTTGTTAAAAAGTGCCAATAATTCATTAAATCAAATTGCTATCACTTTTTCAGAGAAGTGTCAAATACAACTATAAAACTGGATCTCATTGTCTTCAACTTATTAAAGTTGATCCTTCTATTCTAAAAAATAGGCAAATACAGTCTCTCTTTTTAACAAAGAAAACACCAAGTTAAAAAAAAAGATTTGAATACCTATATGTGTCACGTTTCACAAACAATTTTATTCATTGTTAACAATGGCTACTTTTGTCAAAAAGTATGAGAATTGTTTAATGGTGTCTTCGAACTTTTGTCACAAAAAGCATCTAATATTAACAAGATTTCGTTTACCGTTTCAAAAACAAGTTTTTAAATATAACCATTGTACTATATCTTGCTTCCACAGAAAATAAGTGAGAGATGTAATAGACCTTTTAGAGAAATCTGTTATAGTTAATCATAATACTCTATTATTTTTGTAAGCGTACGAGACTTTCAATTATAGATAAGACACTTTTCTTCTGTAAATATGGAGAAAGAATTAGCTCTTTCAACAGCAAAAACCAAATGTTGAATTGTTTTATCATTTTCAACAGAAAGTGTTTATTTATTATATATTTGTTTGATAAAAAGTGTCAACTACGGTCATTGGCTCCTTTCTTAAAGAAAGATTCGTAGGAAAACATAGAGTCGTAGTTCATTATTTTTGTCATAAAACAATTATAAGGTATTTGCTTTAAACAGGACATATTAGCCGAAAAAATGTATAATTTGCATTTTTATGTCCAATCGTACTATAATACAAAGAGAAGTTTTAAACAAAGTATTTGTTCTTTTGTAACTACTGGCTTAGAATCTGTTCATCATGAGTATAAAGTGAAGTATTCGGTGAAGGTAGACACTGTAATTAATGTTTCCTTCGTTGTGATAGTTGAATAAAAAAGTGTGTGTTTTCTTGTAACAAAGTCACATCGGAATATCTGCCGTGTATACCAAGGGAAGTCAAACTCCTAATTTTATCGTTGTAAATACGAAGACTTACCGCTGTGTCAACGGCGTACAACGAACATAAAGGAAATGTTAAAAACAATAGCATTACTACTTTACCTTTAAGATAATACATCAGTGAAACTAAACATACAATTCAATGGGAAGAACTGTTATGCTAGTACAATATGGAAATTTAATTAGTATGAATATACGAGAATCTATTAAGATAATTAAATATAAAAAAGCAAATTTAAATTATTAAATAACGATGATGAACCGGATGGAAGTGTTGTTAGTGGATGGCATGAAATTCTTTAAAGTGCAAATTTATCCTCTGGTAATTGTATAAATATTGGGTTACTTTGTACAAAAGACTACACTCCTGAAGATAACGCAATGATATACGTCGAAAAATGTAGTCTTTGGTCTACCGACGTTTCACCTATGTGTACCATTCGATAATGAACGGGTTATATTAATATTCTAAACATTTCTGTTCTCAGTTCTTTTCTCATTAAGTTACCATTTTCATTGTCATGTTTTTTTATGTAATGTATGTATCAAACTGTTCAAATATGTTATGTTTATATTGTTAAATTATTTTTGATGTGTACTTGACATTGTAATTCTTTTTTTGGGTTAATAAAATTCAAAACTGAAACATATAGAGTATGTGTTTTTCAGTATCGGCGTTTTTATTTATTTTAATCCTGCATGGTAAGTTATGGTATTTTATTGTACTTTTGAGACTGGAAAGCATTTTAGAATTCTGTATTAAATAGCCATTGTTTTAAAATAGTTATATTTTTTTAAAGTATGAGTCTTGCTAACATTGCTTGCCCTATATTCTGTAAATGTAATTGAGTTTGACACTATCAAGAATTCTGCTAATGAGATAACTGCTTGTAAAATTTGTTGTTTTAACACAAACTCTAGTGCATATAGTGAAATAATTGCATAATAATTATTAATTTAATTATAGTGTCCCTCAAAAGAAGTATTTTAAAAATTTGAATGTCGTGGAGGTATTTTTTTGTCAGTTCTAGTAAGTGAAACTATCGTTTCTAAGTCTCCACGTTGTTTACAAAAGTTGCTTGTGAGGACCTAACTATATGTGAGAAACTAATCAGGTTTTAACAGAGATTCGGTTTTGAAAGGATGAGCCAGAAATATACCACGTTAATGAGTGTCATTAAAATCGCTGAGCTAGGTTACAGAAGCAAGCTAATGTAGCTTAGCTTCTAGACATGTTCAAATGTGGATAATTGAGAATATCTACAAAATTTATGTGTATGACACGGAGTATCCAAGTGTCATAAAATGTTCTGATTAATGCAGTAATAACTATATACACATCTATTTTCTTGAAAGTGTTTATAATTTTTTAAGTTATCGATTTTTAAATTATTTTTATATTTTATTAGTTTGTTTGCTTGTTTAAGCACAAAACTACACAACTGTCTATCTGCGCTGTACCCAATACAGGTATTAAGCACCGATTTTTAGTGTCTCAGTTCTTAGGTTCACCAAGAAGCTGGTGGTGGGGCATTCTATATCAGATTATTTCAGTTTTTTTATACACAAGTTTAGTTAGTTTATCGTCACACCGTATTCTTTTATACTTTTAGTGTTTCTGTTTTGGAACAATAAAAGTTTAATCAGAACATTGTTTTGTAATAAATGTTTGCCATTTTATCAAACTAATGATTTAGAAATTGTTTCATATTTAACTTTGCAAATATTATCAAGTTAATAATTTTACCTCAAACCTAATTTATGGCATCTAAGAAGTAATCAGCATCTTGATAAAGTTAAATTTTAAACATCGGTATTTTATTTAAAGACCAAAACTGCCTAGTGTAACATTAACGTACCGGTCTGTGAATTACTGAATACTGCATATTTCGCATTTCAAAAGTGTAAACGTTATAAAAGAAGATAATTACTTATAACATTTCTTTTAACCATTTTAGTTTCAAATCTGAACAAAACCACCCTTGTGGCAGCGACTGCAGCTGAGTAACTATCATTCTTCTGTGTTGTAATTAAAAATTCGCATGAGCTTGAGATCCCATACTGTGCAGGTCGATAATATCCCTACCCATTAAATACATCAGCAATTATTGCGCATTTCCATCATTGCTTCTTGTATTAAAACCCCAACTAATGAAACTTTTAAAAATCATATTATTATTGTTGAAAAATAAGAGGAGGAAAGAAAGACTTAAAATAAAATAAAGATTTCTGTCGGATTACGTAAAATCCACTGAACAGAGTTTTTTTGTTTTTGCAAACATATTAGGATTACGGTACAATAAAATCACTCCAAAACTTAAAAGTACAAAAAAAACATTATATAAAAAATATTCTCTAAAACTTCTAAGAAGAATAACATTGTCATAATAAAACGCATGCTGTTAGTAACAGAATCTTAAGAAGTATTTTTGTAACCGTTTATTCTTTCTTAGATAATTACAATTACCAAAAGCTTTCTTTGGCTCTAAATTTGCAGCAACGGCATTAAAAAAGTTTGATCATTGTAAAATTTGCATAAAGATGAAGAAAGTTCTGCCCAACTTAAAACTGTTAATTTTTAAGTATTGGATTTCAAAACTAATGTGATTTTGATTTTTTAAAGATATTCAAAATTAAATTTTTGCCACAGAGTGCTAAAAATAACTAAAAAAATGAAACTTGCAAAACTCTGGATCGTTAGATATTCACAGGATTTTTAGAGTTTCCCTTAAATATTATATTAAATTTGATATTTCTAAACATTTACCAAACCTATTTGATACCCGATGAACTTGTTAACAAACTGTAATCTCTTTAACTAAATCAAATTATTCCCCTGAATGTATTAAAACTGCTTGATGATGCCATACGAACCAAAACTTGGTAAAACACTGTAGTTTTCAATTAAATCATCGTATTCGTTACGGATTTAACAAAATTATTCTAGATGCCAGATGAACATGGTAAAAGGTTATAGGCATATAATTTTTACACCCTGTCTTTATTCGTAAATAATGATAATAATGAGCCGGAAAATCACTCACTAGATGGAGTAAAAGCAAAAACCAATAAATAGTGAAGAGTGACTTGTTCTTAAAAAAAACTATCTGAAATTTTGTATGTGAATGTACCATGTAAAAATAAGATGAAAACTTCTGATTATGTCCTTACTATAATATTATGCAACGTAGAAGCCTTCAAACATTTTCAAATTGCTGATTAGATCAGCATGTTTTTCTCACTGTTAAAATATATTATAATAGGAAGCAATGTTACATTAAATCGTGTAAGCCATCAACCAGTACTTTGAAAAACAGAGTAATACTTTTATACGTTGACTGGTTCATTGAATAATTATAATTTTTGTATCACTATTGTTTTCATTTTACTAATTTTTATAAGTATTATTAAACATAAACGTTTTTTTAACATTTGCGCACATTTTCTGATTATCTTATGTACATTTTAGTCAATCTTAGTTTGCCCTCGCTAGTACAGCGGGAAGTTTATGGATTTACAACGCTAGAATCAAGGGTTCGATTCCCCTTAATAGGCTCAGCAGATAGCTCGATGTGGTTTTGCTAAGAAAAAAGAAAGAAAGAAACATTCTCAGTTTCTAGTAAAACTTTGTATATATTTTATTTTTAAAATTTTCAACTTCTTCCCTCGCAGACACCTAGTGGTATGTTCTGTGAACTTACACTACTGGAATCCAGGTTTAGACACTTGTAGTGAGCAGAGTACAAACAGCCCATTGTGTAGTTTTGTGTTTAATTACAAACAAGCAATCTTCTGTGCATGCTGATACCAAATTAGGAAATACCAGGGTAAAACACTTACATGTAATTATACTCATGGAAACTTTAAATTATACGATATAAAATAACTTTAATTGTTTTGTGGTAGACATCTTATTCATAGCAGCTGCTGTTAAATTTTAATAACGTTTATGATTGTGATTTCTTTTTATATAAATTACCCATTATAATGCGAGTATTACTAATATTGTCTAAACATCAATGAAACGGATTGATTACATTGTAAAAGAAAGTTATATTATAACTTGAAGAATTCAAGACCCAGTCAAACGCCCTATCAGCGCTCCTAAATAAGGACGATTTTCTTATTTTGCTGTAAGAGATTCTTCTGACTCAAACCGCTTTTAACTACCCAATCAGAATGATCCTACGGCTTTTGAGTTTCCACGTGGTTAGTAACCTTACTAATGATCTTCACATTCTTAGATAATGTACGTGTTCGATTTAGTGTCTAAGATAATGTCTGATATATTCCTACCTAATTCACCAGTTCATTGAGAGATAGTTAATTACTATGGTTAGTTACAAACACTAATAATATACACTGTATTACAGAAAAAAACGAAAAAACAATAACAACTAGTAATAACTTTTGTTTGTTTGTTTCTTTGAACTTTGCGCAAAGCTACTCAAGGGCTATCTGCGCTAGCCGTCCCTAATTTAGCAGTATAAGACCAGAAGGAAGGCAGTTAGTCATCACCACCCACTTCCAACTGTTGAGCTTTTCTTTGGTAAAAGAGATTGACCGTCACATTATAACGCTCCCACGGCTGAAAGGGCGAGCATGTTTGGTGCGACGGGGATTTGAACCCGCGACCCTCAGATTAAGCTGGAAAACTATTACCTTATCTAAAACGTTATTGCGGACTCTTATAATAACAGTAGTACCCTACATTTAGATAATCATATTTTATCTTCGCTTCCTCATTAATATCAGTTTGATATTGAACTGTTAAATCAAGACACTATTTTTGAAATTCACCAGTAATAGTAATATGGTACTCAGTTTTATAATTACTACATCCCCTTAAGTTTGACAGCAATAGCAAGATGATACGCAACTTCTTAACCATAACAATTTTTCGTGTAAATGAGTTAAGCCATGATGTCACCACGTTCTAAAGATGTTGTAAGTAGCTTGAGCTGTTAGAAATGTTCCTCTTCAATATAAAGCACTTTGGGTTTCCATTCACAGACATAATTCATAATGTAAGCAAATTCAGTCTGTATAAAATACTCAATTATTTGAAAGAAAATATTATGGACATTAAAATAGCTTAAACTATTAGAATTGGCCCTTTACAACAAAGATTACTCTCGATTTCCTTCCACAAAAATCTTTTATAGTTTAAACAATCCAAATTTGTGTAAGAAAGTGGTAGTGGCCACAGTTTCTTAATCTTTTGAAACAATATCAGTGCTGATCTTTAACAACTTATATACATATATGAATTTGTTCAAAGATTTAATATCAAATGGAAATGTGACGTAAACATAACTACAAATTAAATACAAGGAAACCCATTCTAGTTGATTGCAGTAGCTATTTGACATACAAGGATAAATCTCTTTAGTTTCGAATTGATGTACTTGGTTTATTGTAAATAATTACTTATTTTTGAAATATCTCAAAATTAATATTTTGCTTAGTTACACTACGAGTTTGGTAAAAAGTGAAAGACGTGTTCTTTCTGAGTAGGCCTTGATGAAATTACGTCTCAATCTATTCATGTGACTTTTATGTAATGGCACAAAATTTAAAATGATTAGATGTATGATAAGAGTCAGTTAAATAAAAGAATATTTCCTCTACGTGTTCAGTTTAAAACGTTCCATTGTCGAGCCAAGACTAAATGCCAGATAATTGATTACAATGACATTTCACAATCACATATTTTTGTACTAAGTGGTACTTTAGATACGATAAACTTATATTGAGAAATACAGAGATGCCATTTTAAAGGTGAATTAATACACCATGTAGTTAAGTTGTTAAATGCAAGTAAAATCAAGATGAAGTGTCAAACAGCACAGAAAATAAAATATTATACATTTCTTTTACTTACAAATATACTGAAAGTCTTTTGAATTTAAAGTTACGACTACTAAAGATAATCTTGAACCTCTCAAAAATTAGTTCCATCTAGGAAAAGCTGCTTTCAACTTTCAAATAATCTAACATAGTAGTCTGGACTATTCCTTTAATATATAGTGATTTCTGAAAATATAGCTTAGTCAATATCTCATTAATGTTCGTGTTTCGCTACAAACCTAAAAACAATAAAAAATCTTTCAAAACTTTTCCTTATGTCTTTATGCTGAAAGTTTAGGCTTACAGCGTTTTTGTATGAGTGGTAAGTAGCAACGTCAGACGAATGCCAAGAATGATATTTGTTTAGTAAACAAAGCAATGGTAGTTAGTTTCTTATGCTGAAGATACTGCATAACAACTTAAATATTTCCCAATAACGACATATATATAATAACTAGCATTCCTTTTATAACAACAGCAACAAAAACACATCTTCTGGATGATTCGGTGGCCTTTTCTTATAAAAGAGTTTTCTGTTTGATGATTAATTTATGTTTCTTTTTTTGTTTCCGGCATTCTTTGTTTCTCAGTTGACTTAATAATATTGAAGTCGGTAGCAGTACAGGTTTAAGTTGGTCACAGCTCTCTAATTCAAGTCTGCAAAGGATTATAAAAGTTCATATTTCGCGTTTCTTTGCCAAAAAATCTCGTTCCACACGTTGAGGGCATAGGTGTGTTATCAGAGTGATGGTAAAATAACATTACTTTGTCAAACAAAGGTAGCTCAAAGATTGATGAAGGGTATTGTTAATTATTGGTTTTCCCTTCAAAATTAGAGACGACTGAGCACAGATAGCTCATTTGTAATTTTGAAGGAAACTTCTAAACAACAACAAGCGTAGCAGTACTGCGAGGTAGGTACATTTTGTTGTTAACCCATGTATCAGTTCTACTTTTGCCATGGAGATTCAATTCACAAATATATTGTCATACTTGTCATCACGTTGATTTAGTTCACAAACATATTGTCATATTCGTTACATATTATTTTCCTTCAGAATACAATTACATAAGCGAATATGATGAATGTATTTTAGTTTTGTAAATTTAATTTTGTAAGTCAAATAATCATGTTGAAACTATTGCTTTGATACTTATAATGTCTGGCATTGGATCTGTCTGAATTCATTTTTTAAATACTTATCTTTAATTCTTACCTAAATTCCAGTGTGCTTAAGTAAAACACAATGTTTATGCCGAGGTATAAAATAAACACGTACTTATTTACTGGAAACAAGAGCTCTTGTAGATATTGTCTGTTGATCGAAAAAGTCTTTGGTAATATAATTTGAAGTTCTCAAAGAGCTGGTGTTATTTATTAAATAAGTGTATTATTTAAACGAGGCTGACTTCATTTGCTTGAGTTATGTTAGTTTCTGCGTAAAATAGACAAGGGCTTTTAGAGAGAACAACTTAAGAATATAGACTGCAATTTCAGATAAATGAGAATACCATAAAAAATGATCGAGGCTCTTTGTCAGACATTACGCAATGACCATTTCATCATTTAAGCCTAAATTGGCAATTTCTCTATTTGTCTAACTACCCTGCTCTCTGTTTATCCGCCTATCTTTGTACAAGATAACTTTGAAAACGGCACTACTTTATTAAAAGTGCAAATAATTATCAATCTACGAAACCAAAGGTTTATAAAAAAAGTAAGACACTATACATACGTTTAATTCAAGGTATTTAAGAAGGTTTTTCACTATAAGATAATACTCGTACGAAATCATTTGCACAGGGCTTTATTTATTTTTGTTGCAAATCTATCCGTCCGCGCAAAGTCATTCGTAAGTTTAGAGTAATAGACTAAAGAGAAGTTAGCTAGTCAACAGTACCCACCGCCACCTCTTGGTCCACAGTTATCTGACCGAAACAACAGGGAAATCTAAGATGGGAGGGCGGCCATGTTTAGTATTTATAAAAATTGTACGACCTAAGAAATCGAAGAAAATGTCATTACATTGAACGCTTCTGTATGCTACTAAGTATTTAAGAGCGTTTGCTTGATGAATATTTATATTTTTCACATTTTACACACACACACACACACCTGGCTGACTGACTTATTCTGTTTCATCTTTTAACACGTGACGACAATTATTTACATATACATCTTACTTAGGCCCGGCATGGCCAGGTTGTTAAGGCATTCAACTCGTAATCTGAGAGTCGCGGGTTCGAATCCCCGTCACATCAAAGATGCTCACCCTTTCAGCCGTGGGCGCGTTATAATATGACGGTCAATCCCACTATTCATTCCTGAAAGAGTAGCCCAAGAGTTGGCGGTGGGTGGTGATGACTAGCTGCCTTCCCTCTCGTTTTACACTGCTAAATTAGGGACGGCTAGCGCAAATATCCCTCGTGTAGCTTTGCACGAAATTCAAAACAAACAAACCAAACAACTTACTTAGCTTAAAACTTCCAAGGAGCGCAGACAAAACTGTCAATTCCAATATCTTAAAAGCATGTACACTACTTTCCTGAGAAGATTTGATTTTTAACATTTTCTAGGGGTAGTTCCCAAGGCTCCACGGAGAAGAGGACACCACTACCATACATTTCACATACACAGCGATTACAGTGATGTTCTTCGCTTGCCTCTTTCTATAAATCTTGAATCCGTCTCTTAAATCGTGTTTTCGTCTTACCATTGTGTTAACGCGTCCACCCAGAGATTGCATAGCGTTTTACAGCAAGAGTCTGCAAACTATGATCCTACGGATTCACAGTCCAATCACCTGTCTCCGTCAGGCCCATTTCTACAGACATGAAATATCCTAATTTAACTTTATTATTCATAAGCTGGCCTTGAACATTTCATAAATACTTTTTAATTCACAAATGTAGCATCATGGGTATTACCACCTAATATCAGTTAATAACAGTACTGCAATACCATCAAAAGAGTAGGTATCAAGCGATATGATTTTATTTTACTCTTCAGAATTTATCGCGATAGTCTTTAGTTTTTTGGCTTTTTTAAACTCTTGATGTCCTCATGTAAACCAGTGGTAAGTCTATCCATTTGAAACGCTAAAACTAAGGGTTTGGTTCGCTAGAGTGGACATAGCAAATAACCCAATGTGGTTTTCATCTAAAACTAACAAATCTCTGTTTAACGAACTATAACTTTGGGGTTTTTTCTCAAAGGCTTTTAGAAAAAAAAATTGATTATGATTAAAATGAACTAAAATTAATATAGAGTCGCCATCATTTAAATTTTAAATTCATTGTTTTTTTATGGATCACCCAAGGCGTTTCTTTTTAAAGATTTTATTACTATTTCTAAAAAAGAAACACACACATGCACACAGACTAAAGATATAAAACGGGTATTTTCAACTTTCTAAAATTAGTTATACGTCTTAAAAAAAGTGTAGTTTTTAAATAATGTATGAAAATACTTTGATAAAATTATATAGTAGTGCATGTGCAATAATATATGTAAACGTTCCCACAATAACACATTCACAAACGTATCCATCAGTATAAATATATTTATACACGTACTTGTACAGTACTGCAACTTATGTATATTATTGTAAGTACTTTTAGATACATATTTCTACATTAATCTTATAGAAGGTCGAATACTTTATAGTGAATGAATTTTGAATACATAAATCACAGTCTATATAAAATCGCGGTGGAACAGATGAATCACAATCACATTTAGACAGTGTATGGTGTTTGGTAGGTAGGATGGTGCTGTCGAAGACTGGTTGTTTTACGGAAGTGGAAGTGCAAATCCCTTTCAGTGTAAAATATTCACACTCTCAGATCATAAACATGTGTTCAGAAAAGTGATTTAGAATTTTTAAGACGGGAATAACCCCTTTTACAAAATTTAATTGTAAAATAAGCAAATATGGATAAATTTGGGGCCTTTGGACCATCAATCAAGAGCTAGATCTGAAACAAGTCTTATTCCAGTCATGATAATTAAAGTGCGATATCTTGTAACGAACAAGAATTCACCAACACAAAGATCAATGGTAAAAACCATTAATGAGTCCCAAGAAAAATTATAAAATTTAATAAAAGAGGATCTCGGTCTGGATAAGCAACATAAATCTTATTTACACAAGCTGCGCTCAACCATGATATATCTTACGAAGATGGTTTGTTTGTTTTTGGAATTTCGCACAAAGCTACTAGAGGGCTATCTGTGCTAGCCGTCCCTAATTTAGCAGTGAAAGACTAGAGGGAAATCAGCTAGTCATCACCACCCACCGCCAACTCTTGGGCTACTCTTTTTACCAACGAAAAGTGGGATTGACCGTAACATTATAACGCCCCCACGGCTTGGAGGGCGAGCATGTTTGATGTGACAAGGATTCGGATCTGCGACCCTCAGATTACGAAGCGCACGCCTTAACGCGCTAGGTCATGCCAGGCCTACGAAGATGGAAAGTAAAAAGGGTATTCATGCAATTCTGTACAACAGCATAACGGTCAAGTTACCGAAACGCAGCTCCTATAAATTTCGACTCGATCTCTTATTTGAACGTGTGCTGCAAAACCAGGAAAACGTCGTCATCGTACATTTCATGGCTCACGGAAAGCAGTTGGTAGAAGCTGTGTATTTGGAACATGATAAGTCTTACGAGGAAGTCTTTTACAATTGAAAATACATTTCTTGTTTATTCTCAAAAGACATGGTCGTTAAAGAGAGTTTTATTGGATGTGACAACATGGACTGTAATGACGTGTGAGGCTCCAAAATGGTTTTAATATAATATAATCAGCTTTTGTATATACTTGGTCAATAGTATATACATTCTTGTAAAAAACATTTGTATACATATGCGTTCAATAGTTTTATATACATATTATATTTATATAAATCATTGCACACTAGTGTTGTTAAATAGTGACATACTCATATTTTGTTTTTGTTGTAGTTCTAATACATTCATTACTCTATTTTTTAATATCAAAAAAACAATTTTTTAAAAATAAATACAGTTCAGTTAAAGTGAATATTGTGATTCTATGTTTGCTACTAGTGGCCAGGCATGGCCAGGTGGTTAGGTCGCTCGGTTTGCAATTTTCATGTGGAGGGTTTGAATCTCCGTCCCACAAAACATATTCGTCCTTAGGGGGCGTTATAATGTAACGTTCAATTTCGCTATTCGTTGGTAAAGGAGTAACCCTCAGAGTTCGCGGTGGGTGTTGATGACAAGCTAACTTCTTTCAAATCTTTCATTGTTAAATTAGGGATGGCTAGGGCAGATAGCCCTCCCGTAGCTTTACCCAAAATTCATAATAAACCATTCTGTTTCTCAGTTAAAACCATTAAGTGACAGCCAGCAAAATGTTTCGAGGACTTAACCGATTGTGAGTACTTAATTAAGAATTTATCTATTTTTACGTGCCAAATTTCCCTTTAATAACTTTGTATAAAAACAATAAGTATGTTTTGCGACTTACCAGCTATAAATTAAAACGGTGTGTTAACTGAATCAAATATTTTGAGCTGAATCACGTGGGCCAGTATTTCTACACTATGATTAGTAACATATGTGTGTGTGTCCATATATATATATATGGAATAAATTTGTAATAACAAGTGTAAAATTATTCAAAAACAGAACTTTAACTTGCGATTGTACTATTTATAAATACTAGGATTACACTGATTAAAATGGATCATTGCAACAATTTTATATTCTTAGCATGGATTCTGTAAAATGTACAGCACTTGAAATCAATATAATTTTATGCAGCAGTAATATTAGATATAAGAATCATCCTTGATCTTTTCTATAATACATATGAAGAATCAGTCGAATATTGGTTTGTTTGGAATTACGTACAAAGCTACGCAATCGGCTATCTGTGCTCTGCCCACAACGGATATCGAAGCCCAGTTTTCAGTGGTATGAGACCAGAGATACACTGCTGCGCCACTGAAGGGGATGGACCATCGAATATTCTGAGAGAAAAATTCGATACTTGTTATCTGTATCTTAAATGTAGCACGATAACTAGTCAATTTAACCGTCCTGATTTAAGTGATTTGGATTTAAATTCAATTTACAACTTGAAAACACTGGTTTGAGTGCAATATTGCGATCAGAGCAATATCACAGATCGTTTCTTTCTCATTGCCGGTTTTACAGTATGTCACTTCACTATACATAGGCTATGTGCATCTGACCATTCCTAATTTTGATCTAATAGGACCCACCGCTAACTCATGAACTAAGTTATCTTCTTTGATAGAATAGTGGGATTTGACTGTTACTCTCACAGCACACCAATGCCTCAAAAGTGCGGAGAGTGTTTTGTTGTAGTTGTTTGCAAATTATGAATTTTGGATTCACATGTCTTGCACAGAATTTTAATAACTTAATTTATCGAAAAAGTAATTAGTATCTCACAAATTTCTTAACCAAAATTAAATACTAGAGACAAACAATGTTTAAATTTTGCATACGGTATCGTAATACTAAATTACTATAGCTGAAATAATTCCTAAGTAACAATCTTATAAAGCTGCGGTAGTTTCTGAAGAGAAGCACAGATCTTACAATTTTTTAACTGTATGAATGAACATAACATTAAATACACAGTTTTTCCATAATTACATGAATTGTCAATAACGAAATTTTTCTTGTAACAGAACCAACAATAATTCCTTTCGTTTCTCCAAGAGGCTTAGGTTTCGTGTTTTCTATGCACAAGAATACGATTTTGATATATATTAGTGTTACGTTGAAGTTCCTCATGCATTTTTGTTATATGGTGATTTACATGTTTTGATGAATTAAGCGTTTTTTTCACAGGATTTATACTTCCAAATTTTTTTCATTTTCATTTTCTCATTTATTACTTGCTCACATACTAATATTGTGCAATTCTTTGAAAAATGTACTGAACATTTTTATCCTAAATGTCTTGGCGATAGTATTACATGTATATATTTATACGTAAGCTTAAGACGTGGAGCCTTTATGATAACAAAACAAGTAACACGCAATTTTCATTTTTGTTTTTGATCATGCAACGGGAAAATTACTCTAAATAAATAAAAGTTTTACAAAAGCATACATACACATAATTATGAACATATATACACATATGCAGACATACATTACATACATGTAATATATCAATAGGTAATTTTAAGAAGTATGCCGCACCAGAGTCGTTGTTTAATTCTGTTATTACGTTCGTAAAAGAAAATCAATTTTTTTATTGTACAGATTATTCTGTTAGTCCATATTCAGAATTTGTTGAGTGAGTGGAAAATAAATGCATTTTACTCCTCCCATGTACATGTAATAATCTTAGAATAAGACAGACGAAAAGTGTTCCAGAATTTAAAGAATAGTTATGATTGTATGGATATAAATTAGTATGATGTTACAAAATATTGTTTGCGGTTTATATATAAATTATGCTTATTACTGCTGAAAACACATAATTAAACCGTAGGAAAACAAGAGATAATAGTAATTACATTGTACAAAAATGTATAACATAAAGTAAAGAACTAGGTTTTCTTTGATAGATTGTTTAGACCAATGGCTCTTAACCAGGGTTCAACCGAACCCCAGGGGTTCGATGAGTCAGTCTCAAGTTTCGGCGGAGGTCAAGACACACACACTGTGTGTGTGTCCGTTCCGTTCACCCCACTCGTATGATTCGTGACGTTATGTTCCACTTAGCCATCACTGGCTGCGGCTGATCACGTCACATCACTTGGCCTTAATATTTGTGCTGCAAGGAACTTCGTGTGCTAAGCAGTTGACTTGTGACTGCAGTAATCATACGTCATTTGTGATTTTTCCTTATCTTTCAATCCCTTCATACTAACTAGGTCGAGCAAAACAGAAAATGGTTGGACGAATACGTACAATATGGTTTTACGTTTTACGGAACATGATGGGAGTCAGCCTCCTCAATGCATGATTTGCAATGCCAAGTCGAGCAATTCTGGTCTAGCACAGATAAAACTAAGAGAACACTCCCTAAAGCTGCATGGAGATTGGAAATATAAGAACACAATGCTTGCTGAATTCAAGGTAAAGAGAGCCAGGTTCGATGAAAGGCTACTTTGCCTGTTCTCGGCTTTGTACCCATCAAAATCGATCCTCACAGTATCGTACAAAGTTACGTACTTGTTCGCAAAGCAAGGCAAACCACACACCATTGGTGAAGCACTCGTAAAACCAGCTGCGTTGAAGATGGCGAATATCATGCTGTGAAAAGCTGCTGAAAATATGTTACCCCAAATTCCTCTTTCAAATGACAGCATGAGCAGCAGAATAGATGACATGAGCGATGACATCTTGGCTCAAGTAGTTGCAGATCTGATTTCAAGCCCAGCAAAATTCAGCTTTCAACTTCACGAGACCACCGACGTTTCCAACCTAACCATCTTGTTGTATTCGTGCGCAATGTGAAGAACGACGAGATAAAATATTTTTTATTTTCTAAGCCTCTTACAACAACAACTAAGGCAGCCGACGTGAAGAAACTTGTGAATGACTTCTTCAGAGACAACGATCTTTCGTGGGATATGGTTTCTGCAGTTTGTTCGAATGGAGCTCCAGTCATGTTGGGACGAAACTCTGGTTTTAGTGCGCTAGTAAAAGCCGCTACATCACACATCACTGTAACGCATTGTGTTCTGCACAGGAATTCGTTGGCAACAAAAACATTGCCTTCAAAAATGGCAGAAGTATTAAAAATTGTAGTGGAATGTGTGAACTTTGTGCGAAATAGTGCCCTGAAGCACCGCATCTTAAAGAGCTGTGTAATTCAATGGGCTCTGAATTTGAGGTAATTTTGTACCATTCTAACGTTCGGTGGTTATCCTGGGGAAAGTTGCTGAATCGTGTTTTTGTCATGCGTGTTGAATTAGTCCTGCTTTTGAGAAAGCACCAACATTGTCATGCAGATTGCTTCGAAAAATCTGAGTTCATTTTCATTTTGGCGTACATGGCCGATATCTTCAATGCTCTCAATCATCTCAATCAACAGATGCAGGGCGGTGGAGTCAACATCATTGAAGTGGAAGAAAACCTGAAGACTTTTCAAAAAAAGCTACCGTTATAGAAACAACGAACAGAGAATGATAACTTCGCAAACTTTCCCCTGCTGGACGACTGTGTAAGTAAGATTGAATATGTGTCTGAAATTGGAGACATTTCTGTACCCGCGGAACTGAAGCGAGCAATTGCCATGCACTTAGATGAGCTCGCAAAGTCTCTCGACAGATACTTCCCCACCAGAGAGTCATATCCAGCATGGATGAGACAGCTGTTCACGTTTAGTGTCGCGACAGCAGATGTCAATGATGAATACCTCGACGAAATCATTGAATTTCAGCAGAGCCAAGTTCAACAGCAACTTTTCAGAACAACAACGCTCTCAACGTTTTGGTGTCACCAAATCGTAGCGTACCCACTTATTACTAAGAAAGCCCTTGAGATACTCATACCGTTTGTTACAACGTATTTTTTGCGAGCAATCCTTTTCGAGGATGGCAGACATAAAACGAAGAAAAGGAACAGACTTTGTTGCGAAAATGATATTAGAATGGCACTTGCCAAGGTGAAGCTGCGCATTTCTGAACTTGTCTCTGAAAGGCAACAGCAAAAGTCACATTGATTTGCAGTAAATATTCATTGAATTATGTTTTTGTTTTCGTGTGAAATTCATGTTTTGTTGGTTTTGGTCTTTGAACATAATGATATTGTGTGCAACTGATACATGATTCATTTTGTGCACCAATAAAATATCTACTTATGTTTTGAACTTGAAAAAATCATATTTTATTTTACCAATTACGAAGGGTTCAGTGAATGCAAGTACGAAACTTCCGGGGTTCAGTACCTCCAACAAGGTTAAGAACCACTGGTTTAGGCAGAGTATTCATGATGAAATTTTGTAGAATGGACGACAACTGCCTGTTATGGAGACACGACAGGCAGTTACCGTCCATTATACAAAGCTTCAACTAAGTTTTCCTTATGTTAATTTTGTACTTAATAAGGTGATATTCTTTATATGAGATTTCATTAGTTAAATTAATTCGCAATGACTAAAGGACTCACAAACTTTAGCTGGCAGGTAGATAAAGCCTGGTTGAAAGGAAACCTATATCTCAAAACGGCTGGTATGGGTATTACCACTTTTATTGATTAGGAGAGAACAACGTTTCGACCTTCCGAGGTCATCAGAAAAGGAAAAACTGTCGTCGTGCAAAGATAAAGTATATGTATAGTTTAAAACGAAAATTATCTGCAAAAAATAACTATGTTCAGTGACTCATAAATGTGAATAAACAAAGTCGTTCGGTTATTATAATAATTCTCCCTTTATTATTTGAATACAAATATATTATAGCACTTTTACCCAGAAATGCACTGCTAGAACGTTTAACCTAATGGCACAAAGAAGGTTAGGGTAAGTAAGACAATAACTTTACCGGAAATAAGACAAGAATGTTCTGGAATTCGTAAAATTAGGCAAATAAATTAGGATTACAAAGACTACGGCAAATGAGTAAAGATAGTAAAATTCTAGAAGCTTCTCTGTTTCTACTATTCCCAAAAGTTAGCTTTCTAAAAAATTGCTGTTAAGTAATGGTGTTTATGGAATATTTATGTGCGTGAGTGGGCGTATATAGTGGAGATCAAAAAGTGAAAGAGCTAGTTCAGAGACAAAATTGTGGCCAAGAGTTATACGAAGAAAACTGACTTTTTTGCTATTAAGAAGTATTTATCTGTTTATTGTTGTTAATTGTAGAAAAAAAGCAGAAAGTACCTTACTCATTTGTTGTAGAAAATTGTGTATGCATACGTCATTTTACAAACAATTCACTTTTGCTGTATTCAAAAGTTGCACTATCTTATTTAAGTTTGGTTTTGAGATTTTAAATCTGTTAACCTGGAAAAAATATTTCCTTTATGAACGAATAAGTACGCGCTACTTTGAGTTGTACATTGAAATGGCTGTGTAGTTAAATATAAGTAAACAAATGGTAGCTGATACTCAAATGCACATTCGATCAATAGACAAAATACGTACTTACTTAGAAATAAAACTGTTTTACTAAATATTCACAAATAATCTTCTAAAATTATTACGTATACGGTTTATATAGAAAACTGTCGTATATATAATCTATATACAATAAGATCTTACATGTAACCTAAGATGATATTGTATGAAATATATAAAATATCCATGTTTACAAACTAATATAAACATGTAAAATATGCTATATGTGATTCATAAACATTTCTACGTCAATATCTTAACCATTTGATTTTGTTTGTTTGTATTTAAGTTCAAAACTACACAAAATACTATATGTGCTCTGCCCACCCCAAGTATCGTAACCCGGTTTCGAGCATTGTTAGTTCACAGACGTACCGCTGTGTCCCTCTGTGGGGCTACTATTTGATCTTAATGTGTGAACCAAACATATAAAGAATGTTATGTGTGATTCATATATACTCTTCCACAACATATCTTAATCCTTGAGTTCTTAGTTGTTTTAGCTTTCTGTTTTCTGTGTAAGTCTGATTTTGTATAGTGGTTTGTTAATTCAGCTGAGAAAAGGTAATTAGCTTATAAATATTGGAGAATGTAATACGACAGGCTGAGGTGCCTGTCCTTTTTCCGAGTTTTTTAAAAAATGTGGGGGTGGATACTATGATAAATAACACAAATATACTAGCTTTAATACAATTATGTATAAGGTATTATAACAGTATTCATTATTATTTCACCATATAATATTTAAGAGTTCACTGTGTGTATACATTAAACGTAGTATATATACACTAAGTGATGGCCAGAGTGTTTGATATATGTTATTGGTTAACATAAAAATTACTATAAATAATATTTTAGAACTTAGATTAAACAAATTAGACCATTACAGTGATATCTGCATGTCATAAGAAAAGGTCTATATGTACCTTGTTTTGAAACAAAAACACCAAATCTGTTTGTTATTGCTCTTGACCAGATCATTAGAAGATTGATTTACACAGGAAGCTTCAATAGGCTTCGTCCACGTTTTGTGGTTATTTAGAGATGACTGATAGTACAGTTCTTTATTAAATCATCTCAGGACTACTAAATCAAATAAATGCAGCTCATTACGCCTTCCAAGCGGAATCACTAATGTCTTTGAAACAATAGACTATGAAGTTTTCTGACGTTAATGATGATTTGGTTAAGACTTTGATTCTGTATGAGAGCATCATATTATATTTGTCTTAAAGAATATTGTCGTAGTAACTATCAAAAAATAAAATAAAATAAGGTGTCTCAAAAACAGAATTGATTCAATCTTGCCTGTTCGGTGAAATGCCAAAACAAAGGAAATCATGTTGCTTTTCATCTCACGCATAAATATTATTATATCATGAACTAATGTACTTTTTTTGAACTCTTTTTTTTTCTCCACTAGAAGCATTTGTTTAGCAGTAGACGAAAATCCCAAAATGTGAAATTATTTGCAGTTGTATGACTTTGTATAACAAAAACCAAGTCGCATTTGCTTTGGAGTAAAGCTTGTATTACATCGTTAGATTAGAAAATATTGTAGTCCTGAAACAATTTTAGTTTCTAATAATGTTTTGCTTGGATAATAGCAAACTAAGATGCAATAATATATCAAGAGGTTTGTTTCGTCACCGTTTTAGTGATGCTAAAATTACAAAATATCTGTATCATTAACTTACTTAATTTTATTTTAAGGGTGTTTTCATTCACGACTGCTGGAAGTTAACACACTGTCTGCATCATTAAGTAACAATTACAAAAATGATTAAGAGTAAATATATATTACTTAAGTACAAACGATCGGGTATAACACGTACTTTTGTCTTGTATGTTTAATGTATTATTAAAACAAGAAAACACGTTTTATTTCCTAAACTTATGAAACAGTGAAGTTATTTAAAAAAAAAAAATTTCCAAAACATAAATGATGTTTTTTATTAGTTATAAAGTTATGAAGTTATAAAGGACATTGATAATTATTTATTTCAACAAACAAATATCATAAACTAAGTCCTGTAAGAATGCATTAATTGGGTAAAACTATTGATTTAGCTATTCTATTCTCATTTCGTAATTAAACGATTCAAATAGGAAATTCATTCTAGCTTAATATTGTATTTCATTACAATACCCGATGCTTTAGGACACTAAGGGTTTGATTAACAATAAGGATCTTCAGATATTTTGAGAAAGACAAGTTCCGTGGAGGCGACAATAAAACAAAATGTATGTAAATGAGAATGTTAGAGGTAAGCACACACACATACAGACATCTATTTCACGTGTAGTAGCGTTAACTGGCAGTACTTATGATTTTATGGCAGCTGATATTTGCCGAACATTTGCTAATTCTGTTATGCATGAGTAGCAGGACCAGATTTACCGACATGAGCTTCACTTTAAAAAGTCATATTCAATATGCTCATGTCGTTCTGTCAGTCAACCATACAATCGAGCTAGAATATCTTGATGAACATGAAATATTAATTAATGACATTACCATTTCTCTTTCAGTATTAAGTATGAATTGTTTTCATTCCAAATATTCAAACATATACAATTCAATTGCTCAAATTAAAAGTAACATTACACATCCATTTCATACCTGTGAAAGACATATCTAAATTTTAAACAAATGTGTTGTTTATCACTAGATAAAGATCAAGGTGTAAAATCTGAGATATAAATAAAAACGTAACAAAATATGTGATGAAAATACTTTCCTATGCGCGTTTAAAGTAAGTTCTGCGTTAAAATATGACTATACATTTACATTAAGAGTTAGCTCTGGGCAATAACCATAAGCTATTAATTAATTTATAAAGCTTACATAAACAAGCATTGTTCTGTTAACCCTTAAACAGCGGGAATGTTGTAGGTAGCATCATCAACTGACGATGGCCGCTGTTTAAGGGTTCATCACTTGCTTCAATTTGACATTAGATTGCATCGAAGAAGACGTTCTATCAGCTGTTACACATCTAACTTTTAAGAGACTTCGCATGACAAAGTGATTAACACTTCCACAACATATCTGCGATAGGTGGTATGACTAGCTGCTTTTCCTCTGAACTGTCACTTCTAAGTTAGGAACGGTTAGCGCACATAGCTTTCGAGTAGTTTTGCATAACATTCAATAAAATAAATAAACTCTATTTTAATCTCTTACACAACAATAAACATACGTTGATTTGAATACAGTTACAAATAAATGATAAGTCTTTTCATTTCCTTAGAAAGATAATGTTCTAACTATTTTTGTTTGTTTGTAATTAAGCACTAAGCTATAGAATGAGCTATCTGTGCTCTACCCACAAAGAGTTTCGAAACCTGGTTTCTAGAGTTTTAAGTTCGCAAATATACCATTTGAAGGCTGTTCTAATTATTTTCCAATTTGTCGATTTGATTTGACAGTAGATTTAAGTAATTTTTTCGGTTATACGTTAAAAGTTCTAACAGTACTATATCAATATTTTATATTATTATTCCACCATACACGATGTTAAAAAAACACATAGGTTCAAGAAGTCTTCATAAAAGAATGTACCCTTAGGTGAGGAACTTGAACCCAATTCACCAGTTGTATTAATAACCATTGTCCAAACGAATGTGATGTTGTGCCTGCGTTTAGTTTTGTCTTTGTCAACCTTTGTTCTAGGGAAGAATTGCAGTTCAGAATACTAGAATCTGTTGCTGTTAAAGAAAGAATACCAGTTCTTAAGCAGAATTTGAGCGCACTGCCACTACGCCTTCAATTGTAAAAATGTAAAGAAAGAAAAGAACATGAGCATTCAATGTCAAATAGATACCATATTGCCCTTAATTAACACTTCTCTCTAATTATCACCCCCAGTATTTTTTAAAGTTTAACTTGTGTGACAGTAATAGTTGCAATTTTGATTGGATAAAAAGAAAAGAAACAAAAACACATATACAGTTATTATCATCGAAATCAACAAACTACCTGTACAAAATAGAAACAGGAAATGCACAAATACTATAATGGCGCCTCCTTGCAGTTTGCCATTTCCTCGGGGTGTTTAGGGGCAATGCGGTATATAAGAATTCAAAAATAGCAAACTATAGTGAAGTATTAAATTTAACATGTAAATGTTTTATGAATAGTTTCCAAGAAAATTATTAATTAATTAGAAACAATATTTAACAACTTTCCTTCCTTGTTATTTTGTGTGCTATAATTCTTTTTAATAAAATAATTCTCACCTTAACAATAAACAGTATATGTCGGCAACGATTTATTAATACACCTATTTTTTTTATAAAATTTGCAAACAAAATTAGTCAATAAATATTGTTTAATCAAAAAAATAATGAAAACATAAAATAAGTTAGAAGTTAAAGTGATTTAGAATTTATATTTCTTTGTATTTTCAAAAACACACTTTTCACAAATCATAACTCATTCTCTAATTCATTTTAACTAGCCTGAAGACGTCCTAAGAAGGTCTAAACGTTGTTCTGCACTTTATTTTAATTAAAGTGTTAATGCCCATACCAGCTGTCTTTAGAATACGTTTTTACTTTATGTGGGTTTCTCGTCATCATGAGAATAAAAGCTTCAGTTTTTTCTTAAATTTTAAATTAAAACTTTAGAAGATAAAATGTTTTGAATTTAAAATAAAAATAAAGAAATTAAAATTACTGGAAGTAGTTTTCATTTGTTTTCTATTCTAACCTTTTAGTGGCACAGCACTATGTCTGAGGGTTTACAACGGTGGAAACGAGCTTTCGATACCCCTGGTGGGCAGAGCACATGTGGCTGTGTAGCTTTGTGCTCATCTTCAAAAAATTTTATATTTTAATATTTTGAAACAGTTAATTCCCAATAAAACAAAAATTCAGTTTTAACGTCGATGCAATTACTCATAACAACGTTACACTATCGAATTACAATACCCACAAGCTATTCTGAGCTGTTAAGGTGTATGCCTCGTAAAACATTTTTATTACCTAATTTACCCTTAACTAACCTAAAGAGTTTTATTATTTTACATTTCAGTTACATTTATAATAATAATTAAAAAATACACATGAAAAGAAGAAATATAGCACTTGACTGGGCCATTTTTTTGTTGTCGACAACACTTAACCCTATCTTTTAACACTAATGATAGCAATGTACTAATAATTTTTATTTAATGAAGTAATGCTTCATATATCATAAAATTATAACCTGCAAAAAGCAGATAATTTTCCATAACCAGCTAGACGATAGCTTTCCTGAAAGAGTAATTGGCACCTATCTATTCAGAGAACAGGTAATATAATACGTCATTTGATAGATGAAAATGTGGTATTGAATGTAAGAGCAAACTATTCACAAATCCTAAAAGAGAAAATGTGGCAGAAGGGGTTTGATGGGTCTGTATCCAAACATGATTGAAGATTATGAAAATTATGATTTTTTTGAGGGATGACGACTTTACAGTTAGTAATTTACGTTGAATTTCGTAGTGATTGGCGGAATGGTAAATAAAGAAGTTTGTTTATGGAATACGCACAAAGCTATACAATGCGCTATCTATGCTCTGCCCACCATGTGTATTGAAACCCGGTTTGTAGCGGTGCGAGTCTGCAGACATACCGCTGTGCTACTGAGGGGCAAATAAGAGAAGAAAGGATGTCTGGCGAAAAAAATAAAGAGACATTTCTCACACTATGGGAACTACAAGAGTTTTTAAATATTGCCTTATAAAATTAAGAACTTAAAATGTACATATTATGAAAACATGGGTTATTGGCTACGAGTTTATGTTATACTAATTGGTATAACTTAAACGAAAAGTAGTTTAATTAAATTTTAAATGTGACTCACTAAATATCTCTTGATATGCACTGTAAATGACGCCCGTCGTGACAGGATTACGTAAACATAGTCAGTAAGACATTTATTCTTAAAGAAATTATCTTTGGTCAAGTTGTTGGTGTCTGTATTTTCTTATAGCAAAGCCACATCGGGCTATCTGCTGTGAATAATTAATGCTGGCTCCCCAGAAAACTTATTGGGATTTAAATTTATATCTGCTATGGTTGCTACGAATAAAATATTATCGAAGCTTTACAGATAATAATATTTGTGTTGTTGGTGGCATTGTTGTTATTTTCAAGTTCTTTTGTGTATAGAATGGTAAATACCTACTATTAACTTTTCAGTTTGGCTTAAATGTCACTCAAAGTTTTCATTCTTAGAGACCTCCTGGTACACTATCAGCAACGTATCTTACATTGAAATATTTTCTAAGTTATATATTATTTGTTACCTTTTTGCGTTTTTAGAATAATTCTAGTCGAGTGTTATTCAGAGCTATATAGCTCTCGGCGGCTGTAAAGTGTTATATGAAGAAACAGTAAGACTATGAAAAAAATGGATTCTGGATTATCTTCATTGAAAAGAGAGTCTTTAAATGTATAAACAAGCTATCATTTTTAATATTTTGCAATTTTTATCCACTCTCAGTAAACTTTCATTACTATTTTGTTTGGCACGAAATAACATTTCACGTTAATCGTAAAGAAAAGGCAACTAATTTTTTTTCAGAATAAAATGATTGTCTTTATATTTAAAGTTATAGTTCATAAAGGTATGCATTCATTCTTTGTAACAACGTTTTCATGTCACTGCTGCATAAAAAAATATGTGGAATCCACTATTAGCAATATGCAAACTAGAAAAAAGAAAGAAGAATGCATCCCATCAAGAATGGGAAGGACTTAATTACATCTCTTCAAAATGAGTTAAGTCTGTATTTGAAGATGAAAATGTTATTTAAATTATTAGAGCTAAGGATGAGATATATAAAGAATTAGAGTCTTGTGATTGGCACACTGCTATTGAAATTGAACTTCATTCAGCTAAATTAAAGTATTCTTTTCTCCTCAAATGATGATTATGTTTTAATATGTTACTGCCTTATAAAATTAAAAACTTGAAATTCACATACTATTAACACATGGATTCTTAGCTAAGATTTTAAGCTATACCAATTGTTATAACATAAACAAAGAATAGTTTAATTAAATGTTGAATAAAACTCATTATAATCCTCGTGATACGCGCAGTAAACGATGCAGGTGGATAGTAATCCTCACTTTTTCAGCAGTATCAAGCATTAATGTTGACAGCTCACCCAATCAAGCCCTCTGTTTTCAAGGAAAGTTCATTTATAAGTAAAACAGGTATTATTGGTGATTTGAGCTCCACCTATAACGATTTTCATAAAATCTTTTACAAATTCACATTATATTGTCTCAGTAATATTAGGCAATAATGTCAACTTAAATACATTTTTCTGAAATGCTATATCCTAGATCTGGTTATTGTTACGTCCCATTTATTAACTCATTTTCCATACATTCACTGTTCATGAGATCACCAAGGAATATCACAGTTCCGTTCCCTTTAATTTATTTACTTGTAGTAAATTGAAAATACTCTTAAATTAATGACAATAATTTGTTACCTTCGTGAAGGAATGTTATTAATTCCCCGGACATACGTTTCCGTAATACTATGGCTGCATAGCTGCTACCGAAAATATTTTAAAATATTCATTTCCACCCGAATATTTAGTCGTAATTACAATAATTGAACTCTTACCACTAACAGTTATAATTATATTAAAGAATGATTTTGTCTTTGTCTACTTTTTTATTTCTGCACGAATTCATTCTTTAAAACTAGAATCTAATGAAACTAATTATTGTATTCATAAATTTACGTAAAAAAATAGAAACCAAACTGGCATTTCTTCTTTATTGATAACAATAACGTAAGAGCAACGCTTCTCTTCTTGTTTTTTATAGACATTCAGACTTTTATTAAACTAAGATTTCTTTAAGAACAAAAAACATTTATCATTATGAGAATTGTCAAAGCAGGTAGTGACGAAGTGATATTGGTACTTATTTCAATAATTTTCTTACTGCACCTAATAGCGATACCAGAGTCGTCAATAGGCACTGGTACACGGGATCCAAGGCACCGATTCTATTTTATAGTACTTCCGAATTCCCAGTTGTTATCTTGAAAAGATTCAGAATAGAAAACCATTATCGATGTCGTACTGAACCACGACTGGACGCGAATATATTAAGTACTTAGCGACGCCTCTGTGTAATACCTTACATTGTAACTTTAACAAGGTAATCAACTTGTTTAGTATCCCAATTTTTCTGTTTTCTTCAACATTAATTATCGTCATATATTTAATAGTTTTAATTTAGATAATGCACCTAAAGCTATAGAAAGCTTTAAAATGTTGATCAGGAGAAAACAATATGCGAAATCAAGTGCTTACAGAAGGCTTCTTATGTTTTTCTCCTTCATCTATCAAAAAAAAAATAATTTTGGATTTTATGACGAGGTGCTAAATAATAACTCCTTTGCATGAAACAAAATCCCATTGTTTCATTTCTATACGCATATTGGTGTAGAAAAGATATTTTAATACTAGAAATAAGAATATCTTATAGATCCAATTAGAATTTATTACTGAAACCATACAAAGCTTTTGTACTGTTAATCACATTTTATGCTTTAGAAAAGCTAAAGAAGCTGTTAAACGAAATGTTCAAGTTAAAGAAAAATAGCACATTTTGTATAATTTGGTGGTTTATTTCTATTGTTAAAATACCATTGTTACTTATATTCACAATAATTAAAGCAGTTTTATATTCCAGTATCACCCTTAAATTGTAGGGGAAAAATGCTATATAAGATCATTTGTGGTATTTATTTCTTAAAATGAATGTATTATCCCAAAAAACAAAATGATTTAAATACTTAGATACAAAATTGAAATGTACTAACCACTTAGTTCGACTAACAGAAAGATTTGTTTGGCTGTTGCAAATGTTCATGCAAAGCTAAAGCGTTATCACTGTTAACCGTATGTTATTCTGAATTGATAGACTAAAAGAAATGAAGCTAAAGAACAACCTCCTCGTCTTCTCGTAGACTATTTCTGTCCCATCGAATACTGGAATTTTGTCGTCTTTCTTACTGAAAGATGGCATCCATGGCCCACGAACTCACAGTCCATATATCGTTACCTCCCTGCATTGCGTTAACAATAGTTTTAATTAACTAAATCACTGTTGTTGATTTCTAAAAGGATTAAAAGGTGTTTAATTATTTTATTCGGCTCAGATATTATTATTTTTAATTTTTAAAAGTGTATATTAACTGAATACCAATATCTATATGATTGTTGTGTTTTGCTTAAAATGTACAGCATTTTATTGACTCAGGCTGAGGTCTTGCAATGTCTCTGGTTCGTTTGCCATTTTTCATTCTACGGACATTATTATTGGTTCAAATAAATCACACAACCCCTGTTTTCTAAGACAGTGTTTGAAATAACTTTAAATAAAACACCCTAGTATTTAAAGTGGCACATTGTACTCGATGCTCTTAAAATGCGAGCTCTAGATGTTCAATACCATATAATATTAACATCGTAACAGTACAGACTAAATTAAATATTATTGCTTTTTTAGAAGTAGAAGTAAGCTTTTGAGGATATCCCCATGGTTTTGAAAACCTGGTGGACATTCATTTTACCCCAAAAGAAAAGAAACAGATGGAAATATAATGTTTCTGATTTTCACCGAGAAAATGAAAGTGTTCTGTAAGAGGTAGTGCAAAGGAAAGACAATTATTTCAAAGTGCTTGGATGACTCTCAAAGTGACAAAATTTACAGATATGGATTTGTAGAAAATTATTCTATTTCAAATATACTTTTCAATTTGTAAACTTATTTCACTTTGAGAAGTATATACTTGTGTTTCTTTCACATAGGTATTTGCACTCTCAGGCATATTATCATCCATTAAATGATCAAAACTATGGCCACCAAGAGGTTTGCTTGTTCGATTTTGTTTCTATAAATGCAAATGGCTACCTACACTCGGGATTATTGCAAGGACGTGATCCCAACTTTTAGTTTGACCTTTTGGGCTTGTTGCTGAGGCACACAAAGACACAAACAGGAGGTAATAGTTAAATTTTAGCATTTTAACGCAATTATTTGACACAACAACAACTCTGCTATCAATAAGATAGCTATACCTTTCACCCATTGTGGCGTTATAATAGACGATAAGTCCTATTATTCGATTAGTGGGTGGATGTTATGATATATATGTCTTCTTTACTTCCTATCACTTCTAAACTAAGGACGGTTTGTTTTGTTTTGAATTTCGCGCAAAGCTACACGAGGGCTATCTGCGCTAGCCGTCCCTACTTTAGCAGTGTAAGACGAAAGGGAAGGCAACTAGTTATCACCACTTACCACCAACTCTTGGGATACCCTTTCACCAACGAATACTGGGATTGACCGTAAAATTATAACGCTCACCCGGCTGAAATGGCGAGTATGTTTGGTATGACGAGAATTCGGACCCGCGACCCTTGGATAACGAGTCGAGTGCCTTAACCGCCTGGCCATGCCGAGCAACTAGGGACGGCTAGTACAGGTATTCCTCGACTAGTTTTCGCGAAATTCAAGAGAAAACAATATTTTTCTATTAAAAACACAAAACGAGTTAAATACTAAGGTGTGATAAATACTTAAGATAACTCACAAAAATAAATTAAACTCTATACGAGGGCTGTTCAAAAAATACGCGGACTGTTTGAATTGCGCGGCTCCAGTTGGTTCCAGGGGAATCCGCTTGGTGTCGCTAGGTTCGAACAGATCAGCTGATTACGACGCCATTTCCCGATTGCAAATATTTTCATTTATGTATCAGCTACGCGGTTTTAAATGAAGTGCGATTTTTTCGTTTGGCGGATTTCAGAATGAATGACCTGAAGAAGCAACGACTTGCTGTGAAATTTTGTGTTAAACTTGGAAAATCTGCGACTGAAACTTTTGCTATGCTTGACACGGCTTACGGTGATGTTGCTATGAAGCGTACGGCATGTTTCAAGTGGCATGAACGTTTTAAGGATGGTCGACAGTCCATTGAAGATGATGAGCGTCCTGGACGTCCTTCCACGTCAACTGACGACCCACACGTCGACAAAATCAACACCTTGGTGCGGGCAAATCGACGTCTGACTGTCACGGAGCTTGCTGAAGAGTGTGGGATATCAGTTGGATCTTGTTACGAGATTTTGACAGAAAAATTGAAGATGCACCGCGTTGCTGCGAAATTCAGCCCTCAGAACTCGTGAGTTTTTGGCCAAACATTCGATCACTGTTCTTCCCCACCCCCCTACTCGCCTGACCTTGCTCCTTGCGATTTTTTCTTGTTCCCCAAACTCAAAAGACACTTGAAAGGAATAAGATTTGAGATGATTCCCGAGATTAAGGCAAATGCGACGAAGGAACTGGAGGACATTACAAAAGAAGCGTACCAGGACTGTTTCAACAAGTGGAAACACCGTTGGGATAAGTGTGTGCGTTGGGGAGGAGAGTACTTTGAAGGGTCCCAGACCTGTAACTTCTAAATAAAGTACATTTTGTTTTATGACGTCAGACCGCGTATTTTTTTAACAGACCTCGTAAAAGCTCGTTAAGAATCAGCAAATACGTAAAGTAATTAAATATATGAAATTATTTTTACATTAGAACGTAAAACAGCTAAACAAAAAAAATACTATATGAAAGGAGTGAATTTGCAGCTTTTTTTCTTTTGAGAATTAATGTTTTATTTCTTGATTTTAAAATGATTCCACAAAACACTCATGTTTCACACGCTTTTATATGCTTCTAAACTTTACAAAAATGTATATAATTCTGAACTAAATATAGTCATTTTTCCGTAATGACTGTCAGCATCTACACACACAGACTTGAAGACGAAAGGCCTCTACACCTGTGTCTCCACAACAAGCAATTGCCATTTATTCTACAAAGTTTCATCGTGAATACTCTGCCTAAACAATCGATCAAAGAATATTTGATCGAAGTTGATTATTGTATTTCCAAAATAACTCGAAATCATTTAGAATGATATTAAGAAATTAATAATATTGATTGGTCCTAAAATTAAACAGTCTGAAAGCTTAATTTTCAATCATCTTTACATATCGCCCTTGTATCAACACGTGTCAGTCTTTCTATTGAACCGTCTCCGGGTCATATTAAGCATCACCAAGACCAGCTGCAATTTGGGGGTGTGCCCAAGCTACTCGAGAGCTATCTGTGCTAGCCGTCCCTAATTTATCAGTGTAAGACTAGAGGGAAGGCAGCTAGTCATCACCACCCACCGCCAACTCTTGGGCTACTCTTTTACCAACGAATAGTGGGTATATACATTAATCTAATTTGTTCCATATACGATTGTGTTTTATTCCTAAGCAACTGCTTATAGAAGCAGATGAATATTATTGTGCTTTGATCTTTTGGAATTCTCTTTAAGAACAAACTTGTAAGGTATCTTGGTAATAAATCCCCAAGTGGTGGTAGGAATATTACTGTTATCCTCCAGTAACTTCATTGCTATTGTTTGGAATTTCGCACAAAGCTACTCGAGGGCTATCTGTGCTACCCGTCCCTAATTTAGCAGTGTAAGACTAGAGGGAAGGCAGCTAGTCATCACCACCCATCGCCAACTCTTGGGCTACTCTTTTACCAACGAATAGTGGGATTGACCGTCACATTATACGCCCCACGGCTGGGAGGGCGAGCATGTTTAGCGCGACGCGGGCGCGAACCCGCGACCCTCAGATTTCGAGTCGCACGCCTTACGCGCTCGGCCATGCCAGGCCAACTTCATTGCTAAGTAGCCTTTTACCCTACGCACTAGAAAAAATATTATATTATTTAGTTAAAATTTGAACAAACGTACAATATTCTAATACCTGCATATCTTTAAAAGCAAAAAATTGTAGAATATGAAATAGACATGTTCATGTACTAATTAACTTAACATAGATTTTTAACCAATGGTTAGCATGTCTGATGAATATATTATTAGGGTGAAGGTCAAATTCTACTGTTCGTTTAAACACAAATTATCAGAGGGGCTATTACTCTAGTCCATCAATTAAAAATTAGGGAGAGCTAGCTTTGACAACCCTTTAGCTATACGCGAACAAACAAACTGATAAAAGTAGAAAATACTCTGGAAAGTAATTTTGGAAAACACCTATATTTCGTATGTTCGCTCATGCACCACCGCTATAATGATGAAAAACTGTTTACCAACTATAATTTTATAGCTATTTGCAAACAACGAATGTAATTAATGGAATGAAATAAAAAAATAGAAATGCGAATCATTCTTTAGACTATTCACTTGATGGGCTGAAGCTTTACAAAAATATTTGAGTACCTCACTTGTATGGTGTATTAATACATTTTTAAGAAGGATTAGCCCAATGCAGGGCCTAGTGTGAAAACAGCTACTTGAGACAATAGTGTATTTTCTAACTGTTTCATAATTTATGTTAGTGAATATTTTGTAATATTTTAGAGCAAGGCTGTATAGTGGGTTATACGAACTATGTGAACCGCGGAGACGAAACCTTAAATTTTAGTGTTATAAGCCTTAGAGCTAACCGTTAAGTTATCAGAAGAATAAAGAATACATTCGAACAACACTTAAAGACCTAAAAACTATTCAGTGAGGATAAACCTTTTCATCTGTTCAGTGTGAATTATCAGTTTAAAAATACTGTGTAAAATATATGCGAAAAACTATGTTAGCAAATCTTCAAACTATTGAGAAGATTCATGTATTGAGCTTAACCATGCTCAACCCTTTAGGATCTTGGATACTCAATAACAGTAAAATATTCTAGTGTTTAGTCCAACAACTTTTTAATTTAGACGAAATATACTTCTAAAAAAGCTTTTGTACAAAAATCTCATGGCGGAACATAAAATACCCTAATTAATATATGAGTTTAAATTCGTTTTAAAAGGCGCTGAATTGGCGCAGGGAAAAGTCGTGGGGTAATCCCTTTAGAATTGCTGGAGATGCGTCAGCAGCATGTAATGAGATTGCGCTAGGGCCTAAAACAGGACATATCTGAAAAGACGTCTTGCTAGCTGCGTTGCAAAGTCAAGGAATCATCATGTGTAACTCACAGGTCTGGTTAGTATGTTGTCGTCGAGATAGTTATTCTGGTTTGAAACTAGAAGTAATAAGAAATTTTGATTTCCGTTCGCCATTTTCTTCATTGAACTATTATTTGATTTAATAAAATTATTTTAAGATGTTTGGGGATCACCTTTTGAACAACTTGACATCTCTATGTTCCGAAATACTTTAGATAAAAATAGTTATGCATCAATCCTAAGAGGCCTCAATTCCAAACTTACAGACTTTAGTTGCTGAACAACTGCTACTGATAAAAACATCTTCCACATTCTAGTTGAAAATAATGATTTAACGGTAATTAATGACGCAACTCTGAACTGTATGAAAACAACAACTCAACGTGACAAGAGTTTAGTTTGACGAAAGAGAAAGCAACATTGTATTTGCCTGCTCTACCGAACTTTGGTGCTTGAGAATGTGTGTGTCGTCAACTCGATAATATTTAAGTCTAAAACCAGGGTTGTTCAGAACTTAAACTACCTGTTTCATCTCCTATTTAATTTTGAGTTTATTGAAATCATTTTAATGGTTTTTGGGAGTGAATGATTATTTTATAGTTCTGATTGGCTCTAAGTGTTTTTATGATGTTGTTAATCTTTATAATATTCTGGTAAAAGACGTGTTGTGATTGGTTGGTTTATATCTATTTCTTGGTTACTCACCTCTAATACAGGATTTTGTGTTTTCATGAGTGTTGTAATGTTTTTCACTTGACGGGAGTGCTAGCTAACTCTGTTCTTCACATGTGAGTTTTTCTGCTGACGCTATACGATGTCTTCGTAGAAAATATAACGTCTAAAGTTAATTCTCTGATGTTGACCGGTTCGTAATGTCTGAAATCTTTAAACGTTCATGGTCAAATATGTGTAGTTTTCTGAATAATAAGCATTAATCACAATTATAGCTTCAGGAGCTTATACATGTAGTATGCTGATTATACAAGACCAACAATATTCTATTACTGTCTCGTAGCGTCTTGTGATAGCTTGCTTTTATACTTATAAAACGAGATTCTCGAAAGTTCAATAATATTCGAAGATAAGATAGTGTTTTTGTAAAACATATATATAGTTGATTCTTACATTCGACGGCTCGGCATGGCCAAGCGTGTTAAGGCGTGCGACTCGTAATATGAGGGTCGCGGGTTCGCATCCCGGTCACGCCAAACATGCTCGCCCTTTGAGCCGTGGGGGCGTTATGATGTGACAGTCAATCCCACTATTCGTTGGTAAAAGAGTAGCCTAAGAGTTGGCGGTGGATGGTGATGACTAGCTGCCTTCCCTCTAGTCTTACACTGCTAAATTAGGGACGGCTAGCACAGATAGCCCTCGTGTAGCATTCTGCTAAATTCCAAAACAAACAAACAAATAAACAATCTTACATTCGAGAATCTTTACAAATTTAACGAATAGGCGGGACTTGCGCAATACTCTTTAACAATATACTTGCATTATACTGAAAGAAATGTAGATATAAATATAACAGGAATTTTCATTATAAGTTTCTCCGCCAATTGACATGCATAACAAGCTTTACAAAATTGTGAAACAACTCGCCTAATTTTTGACAAATGTCTCATAATTTTGTCACATGTCTCGTTGACACCTAGGTGACTTTCCATGAAAATTCCAACGGTAACTTTCAATATTTCAGAATGATATACTTTCGGAAGAACGATTTAATAAATTACAGCCCAGTCATCTGTAGCCAGCACATTTGGTGGTTTCTATTTTTTCATAAGTAACTCTGCATTTCCTCATTTTTGTATATGTAATCATTTGGAACTTTCTCCAGTTTATCATTTGGGAGTGCATATTTAAATAATGGAAAGTTCTGTAGACCTTTTTTTCGCAAAATGAACTACTCCAGGTGAACGGGATCCCTCATGTTCATCATTGTCACTCACCAATGATTTGTCAGGAGAACAATCATTCACAGTATCCATGTCGGACCCAAAAAATGTTGTAAAAAATGTATAATGTTGCCCTCTGAACATGTTTCTACCATTTATTTTTGGCTTACTTTCTTTGCCTGAGCACAATTTAAAGCACACGAGGAAAACACGTCTGGATTCTCCTCAACAAAAATATCACCCTTAGATGAAACAGTAATCGGCTCGCTACCCATTTTTGGTTCGGCAACAACTTTTCTTCCATCCAAGTCATTTTCCAAAATAATTATACGCCTTTAATTTGCAGAGTAGATCTCACTTCAACCACAACTGGTCCTGAAACTAGGTCTGATGTTAAATAAGTGGTATGAAGCGGAACATTAAGAGAGCCAATCTCAATATAAGTTAAATGGTTCATAATTTCTGAAATCTATAAATGTTTTTGATCAAATATGTGTAGTTTTCCGATTAATAAGTGTTAATCACAATTATAGCTTCAGAAGCTTATAGTATATTGACTATAGCAGACAAACAATATTTAATTATTGTCTCTCTGCGTGTTGTGATGGCTTGCTTTTATACTATTAACACGACATTCTCGAAAGTTCAACAATATTCGAAGATATGCTAATTTTTCGTGAAACATATATTGTTGATTTTTACTCTTGAAAATCTACAAATTTAGAGAATAGGCATGACTTGCGCAGTACATATTTAACAATATACGTTACACTCATTAAATAGAAACAAAAGTAGATATTAAAATAAATGTGTAACAGTAAGTCTGTTACACTGTGGAATTATTTTCTTATTTAACAGTTTACGTAACCTTAAATTGTATACAAATGTGAATTAACAGGTCATGTGGCTATACTAAATGTTAAAGTATTTCATTTTACTAGTTTGCTGACTTGTACTAACTGTATAAGAATTGTTAGCTTAGAAGGAACCATTATTATATGTGAAATTATGCCATTCACTGGGTTAAGAATCAAACACTTATCAGCTATATACCCTATTAATCTTATATTATTAACATTATTTAGCAAGTTATGTATTCTTACTAATTGTCGAAGTAATGTTGCTCAGCATATTATATTAGCAGTTGAAGTAATAATGATAATTGACGAAGTAATGTTATTTACCTAGTCAAACATTTTATTAGCACAAAACTAATATTATTATTTAGTGGAAAGAAAAAATGTGTTACCAATTAGTTTGTACATAATGATAAAATGTAGAAACAATTCTACGTGTCAACCTATTACTTAATAATGCTGCAAATGTTAGTGATTATTTAAATTAATGTATAAATCCTTTTTTACCTTATTTCACATTAGAGACTCTTGGTGGGTCAGTGGTGGGTTTAGGGACTTACAAGGTCAAAACTACGGGGTTCGATTTCCTGCAGTAAACATATAAAATAATCCAATGTGGCTCTGAGCTGAAACAAACACTTGAACTTAGATCATAAATAAACTGATGTAATTATAGAACGGTAAATTACTCTTGCGGTGCTGATTCAGAATATTTTGGGAATATAAATCTGATTTTAAACTCTTAAGGTCTGAATAAAAGTCTTTGTAAATTATTGTCTCAGTCAGAACTCGTCGAATAAAGTCAATTCACGAAGAAATTAGACCGTTATTCTCGTTTTAACTAATATACAGTTAATTACTGCACTTTCTACCTCCTGGGCGTCTTTCGTCTTTCTAGTGCTTCATTTATTTGAAACAAGTTTACTTCATTGTAAGGAAACTGATAATAACATGGTTATTAAAATATGAAATATTTCAAAAATTGTCTACTTATATCATTTCCTTTCCGTCAACGTCGTATGCAAATATATTTTATTATCCTGGAGAAATTTGTTGACAAGTACCAAAACTTTAAAATAATAAACCAAAACAGTTCATTCAGAAGAAGTTACATAAGATATTCAAAATTACGTGTTATTACAAAAGAGTGTGAATAGAATATATATTTAAAATACTTTAAATATTTGTCAAACGTATATGCCATAAATACAAATACCTAAAAAGAAGATACAGTTCAATAATATCCAAACACGTGCTTTCAAATGTTTACAAAAATTATTTATGTATTAGTTGTGTGTTATTCAGTCATTATTCCTACATTACATTTCTATATTGCTGTTTATTTTAAATCATTTGAATTTAGTTTGTAATTATTTTCATTGATTGTTGTTTTACGTTTTCAAATTTGTTATATGAATTTTGTGCATGGTTTCTTCGTTTTAAAATTTCGTGCAAAGCCACACGAGGGCTCTCTGCGTTAGCCATCTTTAATTTAGCAGTGTAAGACGAGAGGAAAGGCAGCTAATCATCCTCGCCCACCGCCAACTCTTGGGTTACTCTTTTACCAACGAATAGTGGTACTGACCGTGATATTATAACGCCCCCATGGCTGAAAGGGTGAGCATGTTTGTTACGACGGGGATTTGAAGCCGCCACCTTCAGATTACGACTCGAGTGCCTTAACCACCTGGTTATGCCAGACCTTAAATGTGCATGGACTGAAAAACAAAAACAATAATTTAGATTTCAGATTATTTGATTGTATGAACTATTTTCACGAGCCATTTTTTACAAGACATACTTCATGTTTTTACTTCTTGTTGCATTGCTTCACTGTTATTTGCATGCTTCTTTGGTCTACATTTTATTATTATTGTAATATATCTCACCATTTATCAATACATTGACTAACTGGTCCTTCATCTCTATTTAGTACTTCTTTTTTGTTTTTTTATATTTCATTGTCTAATGTTTCTCTAATATTTAAGGCTATAAAAATACGAGACCGAGCTATAATTACAATTTTTACCCGTAATATTTGATTTTTGGTAGTTTTTACGTGTTTAACCACAGCAGAGGGTTCTATTTTATTATTTCTTATATGTCCTTTATGTTTTTGCAATCTGTATTTTAATTTTTTTAGCTTGTCCAGTATAAATACTACTACATTCACCTTCTATTTTGTAAATACTTGTTTTATATATTAATTTTATGTTATCTACAAAATATAATGTCTTTTTTATTTATTCGTTTGAATACAGGATAAAAATTCTGATGCTTTATAAATACTTTATATAATTGACTCGTTAAACCAGGAACATAAGGTAAACTTTGTTGTTGTTGTTTTTCCATAAATTGATCTTAATGTGGTATTTTAATAGTATTTTCGTTAAATGTCATAAGTGTTGTGCTTTCTATATTTGGTTCAAATCCTCTCCAACTAATTATATACTTAATTAATAACAATTTGTTACTTAAATCTTTTTTTTCTTGAACACATGCTGATATATGGTGAGATATACAGTAACAAAGTAGACCAAGAAAACGATGCACGAATGGGGTAAAAGTATAAGATATATCTTGTAAGTAACGCTTGAAGATGATATAGATCATGTCGAAACTTGTAAAGTGTCATTTCAAAGTGGAAGCCGTATAGCTACGACAACTTTAGTAAGAATATGAAGAAGGTACTATTAAATCAAAATTTAATTTCACACAGACGCCTCAAATTATATTTGAAATTTACGTGGACATCTTGTGAGAAGTTCTTAACAAAGTAATCAAAAATATTTTAATACCTTATGTAAACAAAAATGCACTTACGTTCAATATAATGTTTGAAATCTTAAAACTAATAAAACAGAAGATTCTAATGGATAAATTGTATTTGATATACCTTATGAGAAAAGAATATTTTTGAGTTAATGACTTTGAAACACAAATAGAAATGTTGAAGCTTACTTTATGATAACAAGAGTGCTAGTTGGTTCATCCGCATGTTCTTCCGTCTGAAACTAAAGGTCTCTTCTCTTGAAATATCGACAGGTCAAATGATCTCTTGTAAAGGTAGAGTTGGGTTAACGTAGTTGTCTGACAATGTTTGTCCCAAGATGTCGCTCAAGTCGCGCATCGTTCTCTCATAAACCCGCGTGCTATACACTTAACATAAAATATAAAGTTTAGAGTACGTTACGGTTATTTAGAGAATGAATGAACATCCAAAAATACTGAAATATTTATCCATTAATCCATATATCTATCTCATTATTTCATAAATATTTTGTTTATAATTATTTAACTGTAACGTCAAAAGGTTTTCTTGTCTTTAAATTTCTCGAACTATAAAGTATGCTACAGATTGTTGTTTTACTAAGTCTGATTCCAGCTTACATTTTTAACCAAGGACACCGTTCAAAACTTTCTATTTATTGTCTCTTTATTTTGTACTTATCTTGAATAATTTCCAAATGCAAATGATCCCTTTTCAAGAAATTGTCATATTTAACCATACATCAATGTTGTCAATGTAACAAATGAGTGAAATCCTGTACCGTAAAGTCTGTAAGAGCTGAAATACAGTATGGTTTCATATACGGTTCGGTTCACCAACTTATAACGTATGGCCTTATATAATGATAATATAATAATTGACTGTTTATCAACTTATAAGGTAGAATAAGGTTTCGGGGCCATGGTTGAACCTGATGGCTGGCTAAAAGCTCGAGTCACAATATGCGGGTCGAGGATTCAAATCCCACACCGAGTGTGCTCACCATTTAGGACTGCCATTAGAGACATCCATTCTAGTATAAAATTTCTTGGCTAATTCAAAATGCCCGTTTCTTGATATTGTGCAGTTTCTTGACAATAAGAAGCTATCTGTATTTTTTACCATAGTTCGATTTATCGACCTGTAAATGCTATATTCAAGTTCTAAAAATTAATAGATTTATCAGTTTACAATATATGTTTATTTTTCGAATGTGATTCAATTTATCAAACTATAAAATACAGTTTAATATTTTGATGAAGTTCGATTCATTGAATCATAGTGCAAAATCTGATTTTAAATGTGTGCCAGTATATTGAGATGCGAAATACAGGCTAGTTTCAAATGTGGTACTGTTTATTTGTGTTATTTTTTCCGACATGTGAAATATAGTTTTGATTTAAATGTGGTCAGATATATCGACCTATCACTCCCAGTATGACTGCACACTCACACCTCTATAAACTGGGTTCCAATACCCGTGATGAAAAGAGCACAGACAGATAGCCCATTGTGTAGCTCTCTTTTAAATGTGGTCCGATTTATTGACATGTGAAATACAGTCGAGATTTAAATGTAATTGGTTTCTTTTTTACATGTGAAATACAATTGAATTTAGGCCCGGCATGGCCAGATGGTTAAGGCACTCGACACGTAATCTGAGGGTCGCGAGTTCGAATCTCTATCGTACCAAACATGTTCGCCCTTTCAGCCATGTCACGATCAATCCCACTGTTCGTTGGTAAAAGAGTAGTCCAAGAGTTGGCGGTGAGT